>NC_140585.1:345671426-346329416 GCF_964204655.1 Triturus cristatus | reverse complement strand
CGCAATTATTATATTAACACTGATACATTGATCCTAAACACATATACAGAAGCATGTAACAGAGGCAATAATTCATAGAAAACAATTCATATCCAGACGGTCATTTAGCCCTAAAGGTATCAAGGTCTTAAGATATTTAATCCAAAATACTTCTCTTTGGAGAAATTTTTTGGATGTGTCAACCCCGGTGTGCGTTGTGACAGACTCAACAATTTGAAATCTCAGTTGTGAAATAATGTGTCTAGATTCATCCCAGTGTGTTGCTAATGAAAATGTGGAACTATGATTCCTGATTTTGCTTTTATGTTCTGTTATCCTTACTTTCATTTTCCTTTCAGTTTTGCCAATGTAAGCCTTATCGCATGGGCATTTGATACAATATATAACATATTTAGAGTTGCAACTGCTTGTATGTTTAAGGTTAATCTTTTTGCCAGTCAATGGGTGGGTAAGGACGTTGCCAGTAATTATATTATTACAATGAATGCAGTTATTGCATTTAACGGTTCCTTTGTGATCGATACTAGTAGTTACTTGTGCCACAGACGACAGTAGTGTCCGTAAGTTATTACCTCGCCTGTACGCATACAGACGTTCTTTTGCAAAAATGCCGTTAAAGTCAGTTTCATGTTCTAACATCTCCCATCACGAGTTGATAATCTTTTTCACAGATTTAGACGTTGTGGAATATTTGGAGACATAAACCAATCTGTCTTCATGTTGTCTGGTTTGTGGTTGTAATAAATCAGACAGTTTTTTCCGTTTTGCTCGTTGTAGACAATCTTCAAGAACATGATCTGGGTAACCTCGGGCTTTGAAGCGTTGTATGCATTCTTGTTCCTTCTGTGTTGTGGTCTCAGGATTGGTGCAAATACGCCGTACTCGGATCAACTGTGAATATGGTAGATTCTTGAGTAAACTGTTGGGATGAAAACTAGTATAGGCTAGAGTGCTGTTGCGATCGGTCGGTTTCCGGTAAACTGCCGTTTCAAATTTCTGCTTGTCAACGGATTTGGTTATGAGTACATCTAGAAATTGAATGCTGTGATCCTGGATATTGTAAGTGAATTGAATCCTGGGGTCAATGGTACTGAGCTCATCAATCATGGTCCTGAGTTTAATGTTGGTGTCTGTCCACAATATGAATATGTCGTCAATATATCTGCAGAACATTTTTATGTTCTGCCATTAGTCCGGGTTCATCGTGATGTTTTCATGTTCAAAGAGAGCTATGAATGTATTGGCATATGCTGGGGCTCCAGTAAAGCCCCTGGAAGTACCAGTAAGTTGGGCATAAAAACATCCCTGCCATTCAAAACAACTGTGGTTGACGCAGAAATTCGATAATTTCATGATATACAATCTTTCCATGTCAATATTTTCTGTGCGTAATAGTGCCCACTCAACTGCTTCGAGACCAGCCTGATGTGGAATAGACGTATACAATGCAGTGACATCTATAGTGCATAACGTGATTCTAGAAATGCATCGGACCGCACTCTAAAACACGGATCAAGATTTGAAACTTTATGTTCTTGCATTTCTGAACCTTGTTTATGGATTTGTACACAGCATTAAGAGTGATTAATGTTAAGGAATTTATAGTATTTTAATTTTGTGTTACATTGTGAACATTATGATTTTACATTCTTTGATGAACTTATGTATAAACTGCAGATGATGCTATAATACATAATTTTCTAGTCTTGTTTATTGATTTTCAAGAAGGGTTTGTTGTATACAAACCAGTGAACAGTGCATGGTACTTAGTAGGTTTTCCTGCTACACCTTCCTAACTAGTAAGTAAGACATATGAGTTTAAGTTTTACAAGTCCTGGCAGTGAAGAACTAATGTCATTTTTCACTGCTGTAAGGATACCTGTCCATAGACTAACACTGTGTTACCCTATTGCACATAATAAGTGATTACTTCAGTTTGGTACCAGCGAGAGAGATATTGTTTACACACAAATCAATTGTAATTTAAAATCCTCTTTAGTGGTGAAGTCAGATTTTACGTTAAGTTACAATGTTGAAAATACCAGTTTTATAAAGTTAGCAATTTTCTGCCCAAACTAACTGTACCTTTCTGCTAGTGTCTTGGGTTATGTGACTGTGAATGGCTCTCCTGGAATGGGTTGTATATTGCTTCACATTGAGAAAAAAGAGCCTAGGAAGAGGTTCTTCCTGACAGGATGTCTAGATAAAAGTTGTCCCCTGCCTTGACTGCATTGTCTGTGGCGCTCACACATAGCAATCTGACATCTGGCCTACCGTTGTCTTTTTCACCCTAGACAGTTTGGAGCCAGGGGTAGAACTGAAAAGACCAGTTTTGGTGGGAAATTTCCCACACACAAATGTTGCCACCAGGTATAAAAACAACAACTTCAGAACTTCCCATCAGCACACTCCTGGTCCTGTCGTAGATTTAGTAGAAGGACTATCCTCCTGTCAGAAGAAGAGAGACTGGTTTGGCTTGCGTTGATTCCATGCTCTTCAGAAGTGACTCTAAGGGTAGGTTGGCTGATCTCCTGGTTGAGCTACAGGGACACAAGCTTCTAGAGGCCTCCTTGCAACTTCTCACCTGACCAGCACCAGCTGGACCTGACAGAGCCCTGCTGCTGGAGTGAGTCCTGAGGCCAAGAGGTGTCCCCCACCTGCCAGCGACCGCCTGTGATGATCGCCAGTGCAAAGCTCCAACGGGACGAGGCTGCAGCAAGACCAGTATTTCATGCCGAAGACACACTCCATGTTGACTCTTACCACAAACCTCTACGGTGACGATCCCTTTGTGCTGTGCTGTGCTGGTGCTGCTGTAACCAGTCAGCGATGCATGACACCCTCCTCATGCCAACAATTACCTTCTTGCGGCCCCCACCAACGAGAACAGCATTTCCTCAAGGGGACTTGAGAAGGTAGCTCTTCAGCGGGACGAACCTGGTCCCTGTATCAGAATCGCACTCCATTGCGATCAGCCTGAACTTGCAACTTTACCCCTGTCCAATGTGACCACATGCGTGGCGCTTTGCACTTTTGGTGTTATTTTCACCTAAAACTTTAAAAACTCATATAACCGATCTACTGATTGTTTTGGTGCCAATTTATTTAATAAAATCAACTTTATTTTTCTTAGTTAGTTTGGGGGTTTTCTTGTGTTGTATCTTCACTTTATTACTGTTTGAGTGCTACCTAAATACTTTGCACATAGCCTCTAAGGTAAGACTGACTGCTTTTCTGCCAAGCTACCAGAGGGTTATGCACATGTTTAAGGGACTTCCATAGTTCACCCTAACAAGTATCGGGGTACTTATATATGAGTGGGGCCGCAACCGCTATCAACTAATGACCATAATTGTTACAGTGCATGTTAGGAAAGATGGAAGGCAACAGAACCGACAGCGGCAAAGTAGCACAACATGGGCATAGGGAAGGAGTGCGTTCAATGAGCAGTGTCATATTCAGCTACATGTACTTCTAGATACTTCTAGATACGTCCTAGGCCATCCTCCTTTGGTCTCTTGTTAAGTGTAGAGAGGGATTATTGGCACTGTGTGTCTTTGGGATCATTTGGCTACCTGGGGCTTTACAATGGCAATGTCAGTAGCATGGCAGGCCAGCAGAGGTTCAGAAAGTCCACAGCCTAGTCTAATCCTTGAAAAAATAAACTAAAAGAAGATCTAAAGTAAGAGAGCACTGATGCCATACGCACACAGTTCTGGGCTAATTAGATCGTCCCTTTACTCGTGGGACCACCAGCTTACTTGCTAAATTTCTGATAGTTTGCTAGTGGCTCACTGTCAGTCAGTTCAAGTGCATTCTCAAACTTTTAAATTCAAACCAATAAAAGTGGGGGTGGATTTTCTTTATTGTGAAAGGATGCTGGCATGTAAATTCATAAGTGATTATCAGTGAAAGGAAATATTTGAAATATTCTAAACCGTGCATGAAGGAGTTGAGGATTGTGATGCTTCCGAATCAAGACTCCTAAAAATGATTATGATGATTGTAAATGTCAAGAACGAGGATCGTGAGGTACATGTACATCAGACAAATATCTATACTGTTGGCCATATGGAGTCAGTAAGCCCAAATTGTTTGTGTAAAATCTGCTGATGAAACTTCTGTGGACAAAATTTCCGTTAACAATGTTCATGGTGGAGAGAGCACACACATCTCTGACAGCCAGGCCACCTCCAAGTGCTCCAACATGGCCACTGATAGTTAGATTGCTTACCAAATTTAAGAGGACAAAACCATAAAACTGGCTAGAAAAAAAGAGACGCTTACATATGGCAGAGATAGACTTTCCTAAATCCAGACTTCCCCTGGCTTTGCAAAATGCCAGAAAATTGTTCCATGAGGTCAATGAATCTGTGTTGAGATGTCTAGAAATACCATATGGCATGCTCTAATCCGCTACACTTTGTTTGAAGGTACATGTAAATATCTAAGTGTTTGTCGGCACTAAGAAAGTTTGGGTATTTCTTAAGTCTCTGTCCATCAGCAACCGTTACAGAAGAAACTTTATGAGCAGAATAATCGCAGCTGTTTTGTCACAGCCGCAAACCAAGCAAATAATGACAGAACCAGTTAATTTCATGTCCATAAGAATCAAGACAATGGACCAGATGTAAGAACATTTTTGCATGCGCAAACGGGTTTGGGAACCCGTTTGCGCATGCAAAAACAGCATGGGGAATGTACAAACCCTATTTTGCTAGGGTGTTCCCTTCCTAATAGCGAGCGCAACCCTATGTAAGAATGTTTTGCGTCCGCAATTGCGGGCGTAAAACACTCACAAATTACCACCCTCTTCAAGAGGGTGGTAATGCACTCGCGAAAGGGAAGGGGGCCCCTTGCAAATGCAGGGTAAAATATTTTTTAAGGGCAGGCAGTGGTCCTAGGGACCACTGCCTGCCCTTAAAAAATGAAATGGAAATGTTTACATTTTTTTTTTTTTTAATGCATCCCGTATTTAAAAGCAGTCCCAGACATGGTGGTCTGCTAATATTCATGAGCCTCTCAATTTGCGACCCCATTGGGAATTGCTAACAGTGTGAAATACACTGTTGTACATTGGAAATAGCGCCTTGCAAATTGCGAGTCGCAAAACACTCGCACTGTGCGAGGCGAAGTTTCCACGTCGTACATCTGGCCCAGTCTGTGGGATCATCTAGGAGGAATGTGACAAAAATTTGAATGATTACATGGTTCTATATATGCATGTTATGTTATGTTATTTTAATCTTATAAGGTGCACAGCTACCCAAAGGTTTCCCTGCGCCGCCTGACAGGAACAGAAGGAGGATAGAAAATCTATTGATTAAATAGCCAAGTTTTTAAACCCTTTTGAAAATTCCCATAAACATTTTCATTCGGAAGTGACGGAGAGGGAATTCCACATAGAGGGGCCCAGGCAAGAAATGGACCGACCACCCATTCGCGACAGTCTGGTCCTTGAGACCGAAAATTTAGCCTGAGTGGAGGAGCGAAGAAGGCGCGGTGGTAAGTAAGGGTGAGCTAAAGCATTCAGGTACTGCGGTGCCTTGCCAGATTTGAACTTAAACATGTAGCTCAGGGCTTTGAATTTTATACGATTCTCCACCCTGAACCAATGAAGGTCATGAAGATAACCTGAGATGGAAGCCATTCTGGGATCCTGGCAAAGCAGCCTAGCGGCCGCATTCTGCACCACTTGTAGTTTGCGTATCACATCCTTATTGACTCCTAGAAACAGGATGTTGCCATAATCCAGTCTAGAAGTGACAAGAGCCTGGACCACAGTTCTTTGAGTGGGGCCGGGCAACATCCAAATAATTTTCTTGAGCCATTTAATGATGGTGAAGCAGGCCGAGGCCACCTACACGCTTGCTGCTTCATTGATAGCTGGTCATCAATGATAAAGCCTAAATTGCGGACCTAATGCGTAGGCTGGGGTAGAGCACCCATTTCAGAAGGCCAGTGTTGAGGACCCCAGAAATCTTTATTATTCCCCAGAATTAGCACTTCTGTCTTTTTGCCATTGAGTTTAAACAAGTTGGCTTGCATCCAACTTGCAATGTTCCTCAATCCAGTCTAATGCCCGTTCAGCAGAAAGGGAGAAGATTATCTGGGTGTCATCGGCGTGGGAGAAAATAGACAACCCAGCATCTTCAGCAAAAACAGCCAGAGGCCTGACATAGACATTAAACAGTAAAGGGCTAAGAATGGAGCCCTGTGGTACCCCATAAGGTGATACATGGGTTTTGGAGCTAGGAGAAAAGACCTGGAACGTGGGGTCTGTCAAAAAATCAGCAAGCCAATTGAGTGCGGAGCCATTGACACCCATTGATTGTAGGGCTTTCAATAACACGGTATGAGATACCGTGTCGAAAGCAAGCCGCATACAAATCAAGCAATATAAGTTCCACAGTTTCTCCAGCATCCAAACGGTTTCGCATCATTTCTGTTACTCCAAGAAGAGTAGTTTCTGTCGAAAAACCTGCTCTGAAACCGGACTGTGAGGGATGCAGAAACTTTTGAGAATCAACAAAGTGAGTCAATTGTAAATGAATGTGTTTTTCCAAAATTTTGGAGAAAATCGGGAGTGAAGAAATAGGCCGAAAATTGGACGGTTGCGCCGGGTCAGCATTGGCTTTTTTCAAAAGTGAAAGGACCATGGCATGCTTCGATTCAGGTGGAATAGTTGCTTCCTGTAAGGAAGCATTAAGTAGCTCCATAATTAACTTCAAAGACGTCAACACCAGCTTCTGCAGCATGGCTACAGGGAGAGGATCTCTAGGAGAGCCAGATTTAAGACTGTCGAGGAGCTGTTTGAAAGATGTTATATCTAAGAGTGACCAATTTTCCAATTTATTAGTGGGTTCGGCAGTCTGACAGTCCAGCTGTTCAGTATTTCTCGGTGTTACAGGAGAGTTCCTAATTTGCTGTATTATGTTAACTGGCTTAACATTCAGTGCCAAGTGTATTTCTCCCACTTTGCTAAGAAAAAACTTAGCAAGATCCTCTCATTGTGAATCAGTAAGCACGGGGGGTGTGGATTGACTAGATGCACCAGACAGTTCTTTCACTAGCTTAAACAAAGTTTTAGAACTATTCTGCGTGTTAGCGATGGTAGAGCTCACATATTCAGCTCGGGCGTCATTACAGAGTCAATGATAGTCTCTTTTTGCCTTTTAATTTGCGAGTTTGGTTTCAGGTGCATTGTCTTTCCTCCAGCGTCTTTCTAACGCTTTACATTTACTTTTCTCTATCTTTAACCTCTCGGTGAACCAGGGGTCAGGAGGACGATGATTATTCACCTTCTTAATAGAAGGTGGAAGACACACATTAAGATTCAATTTTGGATGGTATGCATATCTGCCATGGAGACTTGATTGACGGCAGGGGCATTTTTAGATAGGAGCTTATTAAAAGTTTTGATATCCAATTTCTCCCAATTTCTTGATTTGGATTTAGCACCCAAAATTCGACATTTCTTTTCTGACCTGGAAACCGACAAAGAAGTGATCTGAACAGAGTACTGGGAGAGCTGGAGAGCAAAGAAAATTAGCTAAGTTGGAAAAAACAGGATCCAATGAATGGCCAGCCACATGGGTAGAGCCTGAATTACGGAGCAGAATATTGATTGCTGCCAGGTCAGAGATCAATGTAGTGCTCGTTGCACATGTCGGGTCATCGAAGTAAAGATTCAAGTCACTCAAGATGGTAAAATTTGCAGCGTCCAGAAGATAGGGAGTAATAAGATTAGGGAATGATGTAGCCCATAACCCAGCAGGACGATAGAGCAGAATCCCTGAGAATGTGACCTGGGAAGACAAAGTAAGTTTAAATAAAGTGGCCTCACATCCCCTAAAGGGTAAATCTTCAAATGTACACGTGTATGTGTTGTTGTAAATAATCGCAATGCCTCTCCCCATTTGGACTCCCCTATCTTTCCTAGCTATCACGTAGTTGGAAGGCAAAGCAGATGCTAAATCAGGGCCAGAGCTCCCATGCAGCCATGTTTATGTAAGAAAAATAGCGTCAGGCTGCTCGCTTATCAGGAGGTCAAAGGTATTTGCCTTGTGCTTAGAAAGCCAGCGGCAGTTGATGCTAAAAAAGGTAAATTCCTTGTTCAGTGAATGGCTACTTTTTAAAAAGGATTTTTTTTGAGCATTATTTTTAAAGAGAGTAGTGATAAAAGAACTATGTTCTTGTTAAGACTGCGTGTCAAATGCAAATGTACAGCAAATGCAGCTAGAATCAGTGGTTTCCAGGTTGATTAAGGAGCAATCAGGGCACAGCATACTACGTAAATCCAACAACTGTTTTTTGAGAGTAGCTAGTAGTAGACCTCTTAATCATGGCAGGGGTCCTGGCCCCTGGAGCTGTTCGGGCATGGACGGGCGCAGATGGGCTTGCATTAGGCGTGCCTTTGTCGCACCATGTGCGCGTCCGAACTGTGGCCATTAAGTAGGGTTCTAGCAGGACGGCTTGCAGCGACTAGAGTGCTGACCGGAAATAGAGCGTGGCACTAACAAAATGGCCGCCCGGGGTCGAGCAAGTCCCGTAAAAAGTAAGTAGAGGAAAGAATGGAGTATAACACACCTGATTAGTAAAGTGCAGGAATAGCAGCAATATCAGTAAGCTCACAGTAACAAAGTTTTTTTTTTAAAACAATTCAATTCATACAAGACACAATATAACAAAGGTTAAAAGCAGTTAAAAAGAACCTTACAGGCGCTGCACGTCCAATCTCTGCCCGTTAAATAGGGTTGTGGCAGGACGGCGTGCAGCGACTAGAGCGATGTCCGGGAATAGCGCATGGCACTAACAAAATGGCCGCCTGGGGTCGAGCAAGCCCTGTAAAAAGTAAGTAGAGGAAAGTATGGAGTATAACACACCTGATTAGTAAAGTGCAGGAATAGCAGCAATATCAGTAAGCTCACAGTAACAAAGTTTAACCAAAAAAAACAATTCAATTCATACAAGACACAATATAACAAAGGTTAAAAGCAGTTAAAAAAAACCTTACAGGCGCTGCACATCCAATCTCTGCCCGTTAAATACGGTTGTGGCAGGACGGCGTGTAGCGACTAGAGCGAGGACCGGGAATAGCGCGTGACACTGACAAAATGGCCACCCGGGGTCGAGCAAGCCCGGTAAAAAGTAAGTAGAGGTAAGAATGGAGTATAACACACTCCAATTAATAAAGTGCAGGAATAGCAGCAATATCAGTAAGCTCAAAGTACTGCATACGCAGTAATGACTGCAATAGATAAGCTCAGCCAAGAGCAAATAAGGAAAGCGAAATATACATGAGGAGATCACACGGTTATATATAGTTAGATCTGAATTGATATATTAATTAGAAACGAAAGTGCTCTTATGGGCCTTTTAATAACACTGGCAAAGGATACATGTATTTTAACTCAAAATACAATCTACATAGCATGGGGGTAGAGGGGCCTAGACCCATACCCAGTAGAGAGCATCACCACGAGTTGTGTGTTGTTATTGATGTATTGGTAGGGATGCTTGGAGCACAATTCACTGATTGGTATCAGAATGAGTATGGATGGGGGGTAAGGTTTTCTTGGATGTTGGTTAGTGTTGTAAGATGCTACAATTATGCAATTATTCATTTTACAATTCCAACCACATGGCATCATGGGAAGAGACCAAGAAACTGTCCCTTATGACCTGTAACATATGTGGACTCAACAATTCTAGGAAGACAAGACAGGGACAGCCATTTGTTGAGAGAGACGGTGTTGATATTATTCTCAAACAATAAACTAATTTGGATGAAAAACAATCTATGCATGTTTTGCAGGGATGGGGAGATAATGGATATTTTCTGGCTCATACGGCTCCTATGCTAGTACATAAGAACATGGACTTTGAGTATGACAGAATACTTGTCAATCCGGAGCACAGATATCTAATACAATAAGAGTGGTTCTATGAAACGCCACTCACAATTATAAATGAGTATGGGCCCAATGCAGAGAACCCACAATACATAAACGTATGTAGGCAGCTCAAGGCAAGCAACATAATCTGGCGCGGTGATCTCAACTCTGCGTTTCATCCCCATCTGCACAGATGCAGCCTGATGGAGGGGTGGCTCTTGATGGCCTCCAGGGCATTGAAGATCACGTGTATTCTGAACACAGATGATATCTGCAGCCAACTAAACAGCAAGAGGCGAGCTTAATCATGACTCCACAGTTCATGACTCACTGTGAAGAATAAATTATTGGCTATTGCCCAGATCCTTGATATCTTGGGTAAAGGATATACACAACTTACCGTGTACTTCAGCAGACCATACCCTGATGCAGATGATTAAGTTATGCCCCTTTGCAGGTCTAAAGGGCAGCTCTTGAGATTCTCCACAGAGGCTTTTAGAGACTTTGTGTTCAGTCAGGAGATATTGGGAGACAAAAAGAGATACTTTGAGATAGATAGTAGACTTTTTTGCATTTGTTGCCTTGATCAAACAGCTTAACAGTCCCAACTTAAGTCTGTGGCAGTGATTTAATGCTTCCTGGAAAAGGATGGGGTTACACAAGTGGGACAGTTTAGCCCAGTTTAAGGATAAGGGAAAACCATCCCCTTTCAGTCAAAACTGCTCAGCAGCGCCAATGAATGTGAGCCTCTTAGTCAGACGACCAGGTCACTAGATGCAAGCCGCTGGGTGGCAAAAGTGCGAGCAAGCTTTTGGTGACTAAGAGACAGTGGGAGGCTGATATAAAGGTGAAAGTTTCAGATGCATGCTAAAAGTTTTGTTGCAAGTAGACAAATTTGACATCCCCTAATAAATACATACACAAACTCCTGCAATTTAAATGCTTATTCTGGAAGCTTGATGAACAGAATGGGCCAGAATTGAGTGGAAAGAGTGGCTCCCAAGGTTGGGAAACGGAAGGTGGATAGATACTTGCCATGTACTGGAACTTCCAGTTTATGAGGCCTAGAGTTGTTCCAAAACGCATCAAAAGATTTGGTAAAAATGGATGCTATAGTGAGGGTACAGGGAAGAAACTACGCACTAGACAGGCTGTTGCTGGGGTTGGAGGACTATTTGAAAAAATGGACATGTAGAAGCAATTGTCAAAACAGTCACTGAGGCATGTTAAGATGCCAATTGTACTGTATTTTTTATCAATAAAATGTAAATTAAGAAAGTTATCAAAAAAGAATAATAAGACGCTTCCCACTTATGAAAAGATGACAGCAAAATGAATTACCTCGTGTAATGCCAAGCTAAGTTTGATTACTCTTACTTTATCAACTTCCTTGCAGTCTGCAGTCTCTATTAGCCACTTCCGACCACTGTAAAGGAAGTACTCTTCCTTTATGGTACTGACACCCTTTAAAAGGGATTTATAATCAATGACACATTGCTATATGTTTCTATTCAGCCCAGACATACTTTAATACCAGGCAACCTCCACCTCCAGTGAACAAAAGTGAATCCCACCTGTTGTGAATGGTAAACATTCCAATATACATTTACAGATATCAGATAAGCACAACCCTACATCATGCTTCTGCTGCTTCATGTGATATTGGGCATTGGGTTACTGCGGGTACCCCACTTCTGGTGAACACCCTGCCCCTGGTCTTCCTGCGTCCTCAAGTTTGCTTGAAAAGGCACCATTTGTCCACTCTTTTTTACAAAATTTTCTCGGGGGAAGAACACCCCCGAACCCCTCTTAAGTTGTTCGGGCTCGCTCGCTACGCTCACTCGCCATAGTGCAGTATGGCAATAATTTTACGTATCACCACTTTCGAATGTCACCAGCCGCCACTGCCGGTGTGATGATGCTCTCTTTGGAATCCAGATGTTGCTGAAGCTTGACACATACCAACATCACTACCACTGAACATGCTGTCCACAAACCAGTGCTAACTGAACATATTTTGTTGCCAGCTATACAGATGAAGCCATTAGCTAGTGGATTAAAGAGCGAGGCATGTTTGGATACAATCACTCTCTCTTCTCAGTCTTCCACATCTTATTTCAACACTTGTGTACAAACATGCTGGTCCCAAAGGTATTACTTTTGAATCCAAATATTGTTTAGAAGGAAAAAAAAACCTAGGTAGTTATTTCACATACAAACACCAACTCTTTCCACTTACAATGTAATCGCATTTCAACTTTTCTTCATTCACTCACAAAGCTAATATTTCCATCGACGCTTTGCTGGGGGCTTTGTATGTGACCCAACTGGCTCAAGTACTTGCGATGTACAAAGCTTAAACCCATGCCTCAGATGCTCAAGCTACCGTACACTTGCTCTCTAACCCACCATCCATTATTAGTCACCAACGCTTAACTCTTAGACTTTTTTGGGAGCACTTCTCCACAGACACCCTTTGTGACAAACTGGTGACCCTGGTGTTAGTTCACTAGGAGGTGATCTGAGGGGGGCGAGCATCACTTACTTCACCCATCATGTTTTCTACAGACAAAATTATGAATTAGTCTATAGTCGCTCAAAAGCTATAACGTCCCCAAGGGATCTGCCCTTAAAAATGAGGATGTCTAGCAGCAGACCACCGCTTCGCTCGCCCCCACACGGTTCCTTTATTCTGCCTTGATATACGCCACAAAGGGAAAGATTATCATCACTTTCTTGCCTACTTCCTATTGCTCACAGGTTCAAATTCATGGTTATCACTAGATATTTTACTTTCTGTGATGGTTAGAGAAGGCTGTTTTGCTTACTTGCAATGGGATAGGAGTTACTTTTATGATCACAAATATGAATACTTGAATTACATCTAGTCATGTGGTTCTTTGCATTCAGTGGTTTACATAGTTGGCTTGCTTGGAGTGTCATGATCGTTCCTTAGCTTATAAGTTTGTGGTCGTGCCCATGTGGGACCCTCGGATTGTGGACCTCGGAGTAACGAGTTCACGAGGCGAGCGCAGAGCGTCCCAGCAGAGTAAGACACGCTCATGCATCCACTTCTCCTTCCCTCGTTAGCCATCCACAATTTCATTACATGATAGTGGTGAAGCAAGCAGTGCTGAGCTTTTGTGGTAATTACCTGAAAATTGATAAGATGATTGTGTGCCATTGTTGTGATACCCCAAAACTTTATTCACTATTTAATAGCTTTTCTTGTCAGCTACACTTTCCAATTTCATGCAACAACACTGTGTAGTATACATGATGTTCTTTCTCTGCAATGGAGCAGGCAAGAGTGCGAAAATTGCTTACCCCATATCTCTTTCCACTTCAAGTGCACTGTCATCTGAAATGCACGCTTGGCCAATACAAAACCAAACAGCATTTGCACGAACTGGAACACATCAAACAGAGCAACAAAATTCATTACATGACAAAAGTTTAGATGTAACTGCATCTGAAAGTGCACTGATTTCACATCTATACATACAAAGTGCTTAGATATATTTGATACTTAGAGGGCAAAATTGCTTCCCTTAGTTTTAAAGATCATCCTTACCCATCGGCCCAACAATAGATATTTGAGGGCTCGCCTCACCCACAAATGTTTGTGGCACGTTCCTCACACTAGAGTAAGATCGTACTACACTAGTGGACTCAACCAAATCTGGGAGTTATTTGATAATATTTCCAGGATAGTAAACAAAGGTCCAGATAGTCAATTAAAAATACCTAAGGGTATACCCCAAGAATATTTCTCTATTTAGTGGGACTCTTAATATAAGCTAAAACCACGAGAAACATGGTTAGTGAGTTAAAATGTTTCACCTAACCATAAAAGTTTACCGACACGTTTCAACCAATTTAAATGCCAAAAAAATGGTCAACGGTCTTGTTCAGGGTCACAGAACTCCCTACCTAGCCTATGAATGGAAGGCATGCAGAAAAAAAGAGGCATAAGGCTCTCGTCCCAATGTATTGTGTCATCATCATAGTCTTTATTCGAATTAAAAAGAATAATTCATACAAGACACAAACAATAACACAATTATAAAATGTCACAATCTCTAAATTACATAAAATCTTTCCAATTAATAGATAAAAATTGTAGATAAGAGAAGTATTAAACATTGAAGCAGACAAAATGATGAACCATACACATCAATGGTAAAAACAGTAATTAGAACGGGGATGACAAACAAATGATGGAGAAATTTAGGGGCCTACCTAAATGCCTTCTCAGTGCAACGAAGGGCTTTTAGTCTAAGAGACCATGCCCACCCCAGGTATTTGGCTAGGCCTATTGAATGAACTGGTAGGGTGCTTGTATGTAGGATTCTGATAGCTACAACAGAACTCCTTGTGCCCAGTAGTTTACATAGAGGAGAGAGCCAATGACGTCTGGGAGCAGCATATGCAGGGCAGACGAACAAGAAATGGCCAATGGTTTCTTCTTTGGCACCACAAACAGGGCAGGTACATGTGCTTCCACCAAACCACCCACAAGTTAGAGCCCTAAGTGGGAGGGAGCCTGCTCTAAGTTGGAAATAGAGTTTCCTATCATTTGGTGATGTAATCAAATCCCAAAAAGGTTCTAGAAGGGGTGTGACCTTTGCCTCTAAAAAACGGCTGGTCATCGTGGGGGAAGTGGAAGCACCCCACACCCTGTGATTTACCTGTTCCCAATAAAATGTTTTCAATAGCTTTTTGCAGGAAACTCAGCGACAACTGGGTCGTTCCATAAGCCTTCCAACCCCAAAGCTTTTAGGGATACTCGGAGGTTCCTTAACCACTTGATTTTATGAAACTTATCGACCTGAATTATGTCCAAGATACCCATTGCGTAAGATCGGAGCTCCGGTGTGGTCCATAGTCTCCTCCAGTATAAGACTGGACGGAGATTGGCCAAATCTTTGATGGCCTTTCTGCCTAGATCATAACGCAATGGGACCATTGGCGTACTTTGTGGTAAGCCTATAATAGAGCGAAAAAATTTGTTTTCAACGGCAGTGAGGGATGTTAATGTGTCAAAACCCCAAAGCTCTGCTCCATACAGGACTGAGTTTAGGGCCTTTGCCTCATAAACTTGTAACACTGGTTTAACAGGTTTGGTGAGGGATTTTTTATACTCTTTAACCAGTGTTCCCGTAATCTGGGTGAGTTTCAACGTGGACAGTTCCAAATGTCTGTTCCACCGGTTATTATGGGACACTTGAATGCCCAGATATGTGAAGTTTGTTACCTCCTCCAGAATTTGGCCGTTCATTATAAGCTTACCGGCTCTGTAGCGTTTGTGTGGGTTGAAAGTCATAAGCTTGGTCTTTGACACGTTGACCTCCAAGCCGTGATCTTTGCAAAAGTTTTCAAAAATTGACAGAGCCCTTTGCATGCCGCTCGGGGTTTTAGACACTATAAGAGTGTCGTCGGCAAACATTAGTATTGGTATGGGGGCACCTGCCAATTTTGGAGCATCAGTGTTAGCCTTGAGCATATAATCAACTACTCCGTTAATGTACAAAGAAAAAAGTGTTGGGGCCATGGCACATTCTTGACGCACACCCCACTCAACAGGAAACTCGGTGGTTGTTTCCCCCAGACCACCCCATTGTATTTTTGCAAAATTAGGCTCATGCAGTCTTCTGATTAGGGTCAGGAGTTCCAGGGGTAAACCGAGCTTTTCTAGAACCCTCCAGAGCTGCTCTCGGGGGACAAGGTCAAAGGCAGCTCTTAAGTCCACAAAAGTGACGTAGAGACTGCCTTTGCCTAGTTCAACAACCTTCCAGAGCAATTGCTTAAAGCGAAACACCTGGTCCACGGTGCTGGTGGATTTGCGAAAGCCCGCTTGAAGACTAGAAAGGATCTTATTAGCTTCGATCCAAATGAGTACCTCATTCAGTACCATCCTCCCAATGACTTTTTGAATTGTGTCAATTAGGCTGATGGGCCTGTAATTTCCTGGGAGGCTTTTATCACCCTTTTTGTGTATTGGGATTATAATAGCACCCCCCCAGGATTTAGGTACTGGGGCGCTTTCAGCCACAGCGTTCGCGATAAGGGTAATGTACTTGCTCCAGGGGCCTTTGTTCTCAAGGAAAATATCGGAAGGTACACCATCCAAGCCAGGGGCCCGCCCTGCGGCTACGCAAGACAGGGCGGCTAAAACGTCCTTGGGGCTAAAAGGCCCGGGCGAATAAAAGACATATGGAATTGAGCCCGAGGTTGTATAATGAGGGTCACGAGCATATTGGGGTTTGAAATAGCCCAACCAATCTTCTTGTGTGACGTGATTTGAGGGGTTTTCAGGTAAGCCTCCTCTGCCCCACTTTAGCATGTTCCAGAACAATCTAGTGTCCCGGGCGTAGCAAGCCTCCTTCAGATCCTGCCAGAACAATTCTTCCCACTTTCTTTTTGCTTTGGCGAGGCTTTTCTTATAAGCAGATCTAGCTGATTGAATAAGTGGTGTACTCCCACAGGAGAGGGCTTGAGCCAAAGTGCATCTTGCACTTTTACATTGTTTGTCATACCACCTTGGTTGCTTGGGTGGTGGCTTGGTACCCTTTCTTATTTGCTTGAAGAAAAAGGCACGTAAACCCTCAAAAAATGACTTGTGTATTCTTATCGCTTGCGCATTTTGGTCTTTACTTTTCAAGATATCCTCAAGATTCGCATTAATTACAGAGAGATTGGTATTAATGCGAGCTATTACTGAGTCATTAGACTTTACTGAGGTCCATTTTAGCCTCCGCATGTCATTTGTTGGCACACATACCGAGGGAACCAGAGTTAGTTCCTTGATCAGTGAGCAGGGTTTGCCCCACCAGCTGTGAGAAACACAAATGGGGTTATGGTCACTCTCTAGTCTTGGCTCCACCACCATATCTATAGGATGGCACCACAGCCTCAAACAACAAAGGACGTAGTCAATCCTACTAGCTGCACGGCCGTTATCAAAGGTGGATGCTCCCAGCTTGTCTCCTTTTGTTCTTCCGTTCAATGCCCGAAGGCCGCTTTCAAGGCAAAGTGCGTTAACCTGAACTGCTACCGTGGACCACCTTTTGATGGGAGGTAGCAAAAGCACTGGGATACCCCAATGTCGGTCCTCGTCGGGGTCAAAGCCCCATTCGGAGTCAGAATCTAGGAGGGGTTCGAAAGTAACATTGAAGTCCCCAGCTACAATCAGATCCCTATTACACGATTTAGATTCTATGAGTGTAGTGAGAATGTCCAACTCGCTTGACTTTTTCCCTTTCGTTCCCCGAAGATAGATGTTATATATGTCCAGAGTGCCCTTGGGATCGAAAGTTAGTCTCACTAATTGGATATCCAGGGACCCAGTGTCAATCACAACAACGCGTGAGAATAAATCCTGGCGAGCCCATATAATTAATCCACCAGAAGGGCGGCCTTTCGGGCTTTTAGTTGCTGGAACATAAAAATTCAGATATCCCGGCATGAACCGAGCCTCAAAGGACCATGTTTCCTGAAATAGGCAGACATCATAGTTGTTAATGAAGCTGACCCATTCAGGTGTGTCAAATTTAGTCTTAATACCAGCCAGGTTCCAAGACAAAAGAGAGCCAGAGTAATTGCCAGGCCGTGTAACATGGTGCTCAGTAAACCGGCTAAGTACATTTGCCCTCTCTCCCAGCCTAGGTGGAGGCGACAATTGGGCCCTGGGTGTTGGATGTGATCCTGACAGGGCCAGGGAAGTGTCTGCCTGGGAGTCTATGAGTGTACTATCGTTTGCCCCCGATGTCATAGAAGGTGAGGGAGTTTTCATACTATGAAATTGTCAGTGGCAAATACCTGGAGTGTAAAAATAGTTTAGGTCATGGACCTCTATTCCAGAACTAGGTCCGTAAGGTATGTATTCCGTAATAAACCTAGAGAGGCGTGAATCTTTGAAATTGACGATAATACAATCTCCCTGGATATTTTTAGGTTGAGAACCTATCCATTGTACCCTTCTAGCAAAAAGAATCCGACCATTCAGTTCGTTCGGGATTGGTCTATGAATATTGAGCCAATGACTAACTTTATTTTTTAGTTGCTCAAAAGATTCATTTTTGTTAGTAGGGAGTTCGGGAACGCCCGTTAATACCACAACATAGGGAAAGGATTCTCGTGGTAGGTGTAATTGGGTCGAGGGTGGCCTGAAAGCGTTACCTGGGGGAAATATGTCGGGAGTCGTGCTCGGGCTACCTAGATTCGTGATGTTAGTACACAGGGGTACTTTACTTAGCCGACCCTCCCGCCTCAAGGGCTGGCTATTTTGTAGCATTCCCACCCGCCGTGATGGTTGTTGAGTATTTGAAGTTGGCATGGATAAGTCCATGCCTAAACTAATACCTGTAGTAGTTGGAACAGGGGAGGTGTGCCAGATGAGGATGGAACAGCAAGAGTAGAATTTGCTCCCTGGAGGCAGTTGGTTTTAGATGTATCCCTGGTGCACAACTTAACAACATTCTTTAGCGAGCAAAAGTTATCCAGAATAGATTGTTCCAATTTGTCTACTTTTGTTACAACCATTTCGATCCTTTCCAATAATGGGTTAATTAAGGATCGAACGATACGTTCTAACTGGGGGACTATGTTGCTAGTATCAAATAGAGGGGGAGCGTGTATACTAGTGTCAATCATGGAAGGGCGGACACTAGTGCTCGATGTATCAAGAGGTGCCGTGTTTTTAGGTGCTTTGGGTATTTTTGCCGGCCTACCACCATCCATTACCCCTCCCCTTTTCCTTTTCTGTATAACTGGTCTGACGGATGTGATAGATCTAGCCCCTGCTCTAGTCTGAGGGCGGGGGGCATTAGGTACAGGTGTAAATGCAACTTCCTCTACTGACGCTACGTCCGCCATGACTGCGAGATCTGTCGACCTCCCAGATGGAGGTGACAGGCGCTGAGATGAATCAGACGATGAGAGTAGTGGTGCCTCCTCCCGCAGCTGCTCTCTAAGAATACTTGGTGATTTTACAAGAGCTAGCGGGCCCAATGATGAACGCCTGGCGAGTGAGGGATCTATCGACAGGCGTCTTTCAGTGATGGCTATTTCGTGTTCCAAGACCGAGACGGCTCGAGTAATGAATTGGTCCATAGTCCCTGCTACTGTAGAGGGGACCATGGGGCGCTTCCCCTTTCCGGCCATTTCACGCAGAACCACACAGATCAGTATGTAACAACAGTCAGTGTTTACACAATTGTCAATGACCCAGGAACTGTGACTGCAACGACTTACTTCTAGCGCTTTATCTCAAGGGGAGAGCCCAGCCCGGCCTGGTCGGCCCCGGACGGCCACAGACGGTCCCGCCCTTGTCCCGGCGCCGACCCGCGTGCGGACCCGCGATGCGGTGGCTCTGGTGATCCTTAAGCGCCTCCAGTCGCGGATGGAGGTCGGGCGGCTTCCGGGTCTGCCGCAGGGGCTGGTGGGAGTTGTAGGCAACGAGCCCTCAGCAGCGACGAACACGGAGCTCCCCAGCAGGACCTCGCCACACACCAGCAAGAAACACCTCCTCCTCCGATGGCGTGGCAAAGGAAATTCAGGTAGGGAAATGACTCGCCCACTCTGACAGCGACTCTGGTGATCTTTAAGCGCCTCCAGTCGCGGATGGAGGTCGGGCGGCTTCCGGGTCTGCCGCAGGGGCTGGTGGGAGTTGTAGGCAACGAGCCCTCAGCAGCGACGAACACGGAGCTCCCCAGCAGGACCTCGCCACACACCAGCAAGAAACACCTCCTCCTCCGATGGCGTGGCAAAGGAAATTCAGGTAGGGAAATGACTCGCCCGCTCTGACAGCGACTCTGGTGATCTTTAAGCGCCTCCAGGCGCGGATGGAGGTCGGGCGGCTTCCGGGTCTGCCGCAGGGGCTGGTGGGAGTTGTAGGCAACGAGCCCTCAGCAGCGACGAACACGGAGCTCCCCAGCAGGACCTCGCCACACACCAGCAAGAAACACCTCCTCCTTCGATGGCGTGGCAAAGGAAATTCAGGTAGGGAAATGTATTGTTGATCAGCAATGAGCCCCTATTGTGGCGTGCATCTGAACTTCATTGTTCAGAGTGGGGAGCGTCTCCCGTGTATTCACCCACTCCTCAAGAGGTAGACACAGTAGTTAGTACCTCTCCTGCTCCCACCCTGCCGTATTCAAATCTACTTGATGCTGGCAACACTCCGACACCTCAATGAGCTCTAGTATGTCAACAGAACATAACTCGTCCAAACTCCCCCCCCCCCATATCGTAGATGCAGAACATAATACCTGTAGACACCTTCAGAGAATCCTGATCGCTCTAATACCTAAGGAATGCAACTTTAGTTTCGAAAACAGAGGCTATGTACGAGCATTTCATTTGTTGTTTTGATTCAGTCATCCTTTACTTGATGATCAAAACAATATTTGTTGCTGCAATCGTCTTCGGCCGGAATTCAATATGCACAGAAAGCGTACGCTACAACAAAAATATATTTTGTAAATCCTCTCTGCTACTACTGGCTGTAAACGTACAGGAAGAACATGGAACCAATAAGTGGCAGGAGAAACGCCTTCTATACACAACATTATTTTTCAATTAATCCAAAGGAAAACGCCTACGCATTCTTTTCGTTCGTTTCGGAAGCTGGGAGCGCCGTCAGCCAAAGATCTGCTTCCTCTGCCTCAGAGGAGCAATCACCACATCTGGTACAGCTCCAGCAGACACAAGTGGACACGAACAATACCTGCCAAACCTCACTTCCGGGACTCTGTCCAGACTGGGTCGTGGTTTGCTATCTCATTTATTTAAACCACAAGACGCCAGATCAATCTGCAAGAAGCAGTTGCATTCACCAAACTTCATTAATGCTAGTCATGCGTCCTAACATTCCTTTATTTCCATACTGCAAATCAAATTACATATGAACAGCATAGACTAAAAGTCAGAAGCTGTTTTTAGCCTGTAACAATGCACACGTTTTGCCATTGTTTGCAGATGGTTGACTAGATGTCCAGTATCAGTACAAAGGCAGAGCTTGCATGATTCACTCCTTAAACGTCATAGCAAACTACATGGGTGCCATTTTCTTTAAGAAGCTTTTTTTTTTCTTCTATCAGTGACCAAAAATACTGCAATTCGCATATCACAATCACGGCTCACTAATGTCTGTACCATTGGTCACTCAAAATAGGTAGTGCCGATATGGAATGCTTGTGCCAAACTGTGTGAAAAGCATTCGGCTGTTAACTTTTTTTCCAGGGAACTCCAGGACAGATGATTTTGATTTTGGGCCATGGTGGAAGTGCCATCTATGTCTCGAAATTAAGATGACAGAACACATAACTTGCAAATAGCATAACTCATGGTACAGAATAAGTCAGCTTGAAGGGTACTGTGCGCAGCTGAAGGTGCCTCCTGTGGGAGACAAGGTCTTGTCCCCCCTCAGCCTCAATCCAGGTCTGAGCGCATGTATCCTAGTTTAGCTGTGGAGGCTGACCCAAGAGTAAACACCTCTTTTAACCCAGTGTGCATATATATCTTGCTTCCATTTACATACGTTTTATTGTGTTGTTATGCTCTTGTATTTTATGTGTTCCCTGTTCCCGACAGCTAACATGCTTGGTGGTTATCGCCACAGACTACACTGTGGGGGCTGGTGGTGCGACCAGTGCTAAACCCAGGCATATGCCATATTTTATCATCCAGTAACCAGAGCAAAAAAAAACGGAAAGACGGAGAAAAAGTGAGGCTGAAAGATGGAGAAAAAGAATGACGGAAAAACCCTCACAATGCGTGAAAGCAGGATCCTGCAAAACTGAGATAAAGAGGCAGGTGCTGTCTGGTGGTGGATTTAAGAGTAATGAGGGAGATATAAGACTATGCAGTCTTGGTATGCGGAACATCAACATTTAATTGAACCGGCCACAGGCTTCTGAGCAGAGCTTTGGGTACCAGCTCTCATTCTTTTACAAATTAAAAACTGTCAATGACGAATGAAGGTCTTTAGGTTCCATTCGGATATTGTCTTTAGTTTGAAATGGGTGGAGGGTGTGAGTGTATATGTGCCTCCCAATCACTCTCTTGTTCTCCTTGAGGTCTAGCAGTAAGAAAGTAAACTCAAGATCTTGTCGTTCCATGATTTTCAGAGTGATACCTTAATTGGTGTGAAGGTAATTTCTCTTATTATATATGAAATACAGTCATTCAGAACATTACTCAAACCAAACCCTTCTGATCCGATGTTCCTACAATATATCCTGATGTCTTATGAAAAGACAAGTGGACCCTGTGGGAAATTGGGTGAGAGCCCTGGTCAAGCAGCAGCAACAATCTCTTGCAGGGAGAATCACCAAATCTCTAAATTAACCTGTGTTTAACCCTGGGTAGCTTGGCACAAAAAGAAGTCAGGCTTTACGTTGAGGCAATGTGTAAAGTATTTATGCCCCGAGAAAAATCCTAAACCAATTTAGAAAAATAGCGTATATTTTAATAAATTATTTAACACCAAAATGACAATAATCCAATCATTTGAACTGGAGTTTTAGTAAAAACTAGCGCCTAAAAGATCAAAGCACCACCCGCTGGCATCTAGTCGCACAAGACTGGGTCAAAGTCGAAAAACATGTTCGACAGCGATGATACTAGAAGTGGATTGAACCTGGTCTGTGCTTACCTTACGGCTTAGATGAAATTCTGAGAAAAAGTGTCTGAGAAGGTAAAGTTCAGAGGGGCAAGGCTGCAGGAAGAATCCGAGGAGGGAGTTTTGTTGTCAGATGGACTTGGGTCAAAGCTGCGGTGAAGAATTCTATGTTTGGAATTAGTCGCCTAAATGGAAGTCACAAATCTCCAGCGGGACAAGGCAGAGGGCTGTCGCCGAAGAGAGTTCCATGAGGTCAGATACCCCTTTGGCAAAGGACCACTGAAAAGGATTGCCTGCTGCGGAGAAGAACATAGCGGGAGAAGCAACAAAGACAATCTGAACGGCAATGCACCTCGAGTGGATAGACAAGCAGGTTGGTCCTGGTCTCCTCCTGGTTCTCAGAGCACTTTTGGGCCTAAATTTATACAAGTCCTCAGTTTTGGTTTTTATCCACCTGGGCACCTTTAGCACCACGACTAAGGGTCCAGAACAGGTGGGACACCTCTTGGGGGCTCAGGACTCACTCAGGCTGGGTAGGATAAGACTATTGTTAATTCTCTCTGAATCCCTCCTTTAACTAATTCAAGCTGAACAGATAACAAGGCTTCTATCGCCATATCTCTCCAAATTATTCAAGCTTTGACTTCTCATATTATGACCGCACCAATTACTAGAACAGCGCCTATCACCACAACATGTAAAATTTGTTAAATTCCTGACGATGCTAGTTCAATATGATTCAGGCTCAAATTATGCTTTGACCCTGTGCTAAATGAAAGGGGCCAGAAGGACAATATTTCAGACCTGCAATGGCACTGAAATCTCTTGCCAGTTTCTTGGACAACTCAGACTTATTAGACAAGCTGAATAGCCTAAAGAGTTCGCCACAAATTGGATTTCAATCAAGCCCGCAACTCTGCAACTTACAAAAAATTAGTTCCTGTCCCAGAAGAATTAAATGGAAGAAATACTCCTCCAGTCTATACAGTGCTTCTAGCAATGGAGGCAGTAACTATAACCCTACCAACAATTGCGGATTCGACGGGCAACAGTTGTCATTACTGCCTGATTAAATGGATTTATTAAAAGACGTTACAAAAGATTTCACTTCAATTCTCGTTACCAAGGATCTACTTCTTCAGATTTTCCAATCGCTCAACAACATGGATATGCATGTAGTCAATTTGTCGCAACCGGATGGTATTGTAGACTTACTTCAATTTTTGCCAGGCAATTTAAATCAAAATGCTGTGGCTGTCACAATAGAACCTTCACCTTGTTTAGAGGCAGTGGAGTCCTCTGCTCTCCAGGTGGAATACCTGGCTCTACAAATGCCTCAAACAACTACTCAAATTCATGTTCAGAAGACTTTTCCATTCTCGATTGAGCCAAACCCCACATCCTGACACAACTGAAATCTTAACTAATGATCGAGTTATGACCTCCACTTCACCTTGTTCCTCTCCGGGGTCATTAACAGGGAACTTTCAACTTTATATCAGAAGCGATGCCTCAAGAAGCTAAAGAAATTCAATAAAAATAAATGTTTTTTTAAACTTTGCGAATCATCCAAAGTCTATGCAATGTGATCCTAAGACAATTCTAAGTAATCCAAGATTCTTTCCAATTTTTCATAAGAAAGACTTTCCAGAGGATTAAGGGTCAATAACAGCAGTGGTTATGGTGAACAATCATCTTCAAAGTTCTAAATTTTTATCTACCCCCCTTAAAAACATAGAATGTCACAATTCAAACGTTAAGTTTGTCAAATGATGAGGAAACTACACAAATAATGAGTTCTTCTCTGGACGTTATATCGACCAGTTTAGAAGCTTTGATTCCTGAAGATCAAAACATATCTAAAAGAACAACAAACGGTTTCGTTATTCATGTGAAAGCTCCTACTAATACAAGTTATCCTCCATCTTCAATAAAGACAAAACTTGCTTTGGAAGTTCAATTATGCTCTTTGGGAAAGGAGCCTTAGGTGGATTTACCCACAACGAATTCCAAATTAAAAGATCATATCCATTAATTGATTGATTTGCAAAGGGACAACCAAATTAATCCTTCAACAACAGATTATGACTGGAAAAAGTTCCGGACATTCTCATTCTAGTTCTCTCCAGGTTATGTTTTGTTTTCAGAAGCAAAACATATATCTTTGGAGACTTTCTACATTTAAAATTCATTTATGGGCATGATGCAAACATTGAGGCTACATATACAACAAAGGCAATCATTATAAATATTCGGTAAAAGAAATCTGAGTTAGCCGCTTGAAGTATTACTTTATCAAAACCATCTCTTCCAAAATATCCTTGGTTTTTAAGAGAAGCAGCCAACCAATGTAATTCCCATAATTATCAGTCAACTGAAATTAATCAGCCAACTGATTTTAAAACTTGTTACATTTACGAATCTTTACATCAATATCAGAAAGAACCTGGATAGGGACTGGAAGATTATGTTATCAGGCCCCCCAGATCACAATTTTTCAAACGAGACATCATCGTTGCATAACTAACCACAAAGGTGGAAACACCAGCACTTAGAATAACGTTCTGTTATTATGTTCTTGAAACATTGCCAGCCAGAACTCATCGACATATTGAGCTAAGAGAAAACAACCTTGTAACTTTTTTAAACAAGCCATCACACAATCTGTCTCTAAGCACCTTTGAAGTTTAATGTTTTTCAATTTGCTAAATATCATACATATGAGGTCTTTGCCTAAAAAGGTTCAGCGGGACGTCCAAGCAAGGGCCTTTTGACGGTAATTCACACTAGCGTAGGATCTCAGATACTTAAGGCAATTCACAATAGGATAATATTCTAGCAGTGTTAATTGGTTGGAAAAAAAAACATCCAATGTTTGATATTGAACCTCTACTCAACAAACGCTTTTAAAAAAGAAATCAATACCCTGTTCAATATTAGAAGAACTCAAAGACATTTTTTAGCAGTATGCCTCTTACACAGTTATCATTAAAAAGGGAATTTATTGACAAACTTTTATTTTCAGATGGAAATTTCACTTTGTCAAAGATCTTCTGGATAGTATTTTCAATATGGCTGCTCCAATAACTTCTGAATGGGCCAATAAGAGACAATTGACACACAGTTATGTGCCCAAATTATTTCTTGATTTAGGGTTTCATACGGTGAATGGGATATTCCCTGTGGATAAACCAACGGAACTCACATTTAACTCACTAAAAAAGTACAATTGATTATGGTCCACTATTCCTATATTTCTCTCTGCAAGAATGACAAAATTATACCCAGGAAAGAGAGCAACCGCAATCCTCAGCTAATTTCCTTATAGTGGAAACATGATTTTGGGTCAATAAATAATCACAGTAATAATGACTCTCAGGCACAGAAAAATCAAAATGTGATAAAGTGGGATAGCTCTTTTAACTCAAAAATGTCTTTATTAAGGAACCAAGACTTTGTTACCTCACAACTGAATACCAAATTCCAATTAGTCCAATTCTGATTTAACTGGTGCATCGACTGTGAACAACTACTAATCTCTCCTCTTAATTACATTTCGTTCGCATCACCAATAAAATGTATCCTCATTTGCTCATGAAAGCTACCAAACGGGAAAAGAATACATCGTACATACCCTAGAGCCCTCCTAAAACATCCAGCTATATTCTCTCGTGAGCTACAGATGAAGGAGGAAAGGAAATGTCCTAAAAGAAAGATAAAGGTAACATGGACGCTCCGTCAAGGATTGGCCTGGTCACAATCATACTTAACAGCCAGGTTCAATAAGATAAAAACATTTTGGTCCTTAATAGGTCATGACATTGGATCATGTCACAATGCTACCGATTTTTATATACCACTCGAAAAATGCAATTCATATATCAATAATCTCTATGTGAACAATCCAGTTAATCAATTTTTTTTCCCATATTATGTCACCCATCCTTTAGAAATTTAAAAAAATGACATTCTTGATCTAATTATTTATTCCAGATCATCGAGAGCTGAAGGTCCCAACGGGATATCTGTCAATGTTTTAAAACCTGATCCAGACATTTGTAGCTTATTGCTCCTGAATTTATTTTCAAAAATACTTCAATCGGGCCTAATTGCTTAGTAGTCCTGGAAAGTGTCAATAATTCACCCTTTGTATAAAAAGGGTCAAAACGACAATCCTCAGAATTACCAGCTGATTGCTCTGCTAAATACCATGGGGAATCTTTTCAGAAAATATCTGATGAACAACCTATTTGAAGGAGCAATCAACTCAGACTTACTCCCTGTCAATCTGTCCAGTTTCAGGCCAGGATGTTCCACAATAGAGGATATATTGTTCTGTATAAATCACTAGGTAACATTACCTAACAAAGACATCTGATGCTTTATATTTGTTTAATCAATTATTGTTCAGCATTTGACAAGGTCAACTGCAAAAAAAATGTTGGGAAGAAGTACTGATGCGGGGAATTGACCACTTGTTGCTGCCTAGTGTTTTTACACAAAGAAACCTGGCTCTAAATAAAGCTTTCTAGGTGAACACTCTCATCAAAAATAAGAACTTTCAATGGCCTCAAGCACCGACGCATATTGCCCCCCGCCGCCTTTTCACTTTATATATCTGACTGGCCACTACATCTAGACAATGCTGACGGTCTGCCGCTAAAGCTCGGCCAAAGCGTGATTTTTTAAGTAACTCCAACGGGCTTGCAATCCCAGCAGTCAAAACCTTAAGAATACAAGAGAGTTAATAACTTAAAAATCAACCGGAGGAAAACTAAAATGATGTCCTTAGTCAAGACCCAAAAAAACTAAGATGTAAAATCGTTGAAAACAATATTTAACAAGTAAAATCACATAGCAAAAAAGCAAAAGAAGGCAAAGCATTGTAGTGAAATTGATACAAAGATCTGCAAAAATGTATGGAGGAACAGCTATTGACTAGTCTTTAGAAGTTCCTAACACAAAGCTAATTCCCATACTACTACTACTGGTACTACACACTACAACATGCTTCTATTGTGTTTAGTAACAAACGTGACATAAAGGGGATCAGAACCTTATTGAATCTGTGGTCATCTGCTCCCCATTACAAACTATGCCTTGCAGTATCATTACTTTCTCTATCTTCTCTTCATTCGGGCACTATTTTAGACTTTATCTGTGACTGCTTTGCGGACAAGGAAAGCGCTCCAACGGCAATTGATACTTGCAGAATTAACTCACTCCAGGAGATCTATCACCAGTGCAAGCCTTGCAATGGTTCATATAATTATAACCCGATTACACTATACCACCTTATCTTCAACTTATAAATGTCCCTCATCTCAAATGGAGGGAGCTAATAAAAAGTTGCTTGAAGAAGCCCAGCAGACTAAATGACTCCCTGTAGTTAAAGTCCTATAACCCCATGGAAAATATTATAGACTCCTTTTGCAACCCCAAAACAGGTTCAATTAACTTTGTCCCTTGAGCCTTCATGTAAATATAAATATTTAGGATTTTCTTTAATGTATATTTCAACTTTTCAATTTGAGTGTGCATGGAATTCAGAAGTTGTAAACTCTCTGGATATAAGGATGAATTTATCCAGCACTTTTTCTGTCAATGTCTGTCGTAATGGAACCTTAGTAGAAAGGTCTAATTTTTCCATGGCTGAAATCAGGTCTATGCACCAGGCTAATAAATATTGTTTTTCGTCAATCAATTATAGTTTTATCAGAAAATGTATCAAGTTTTTAGAACTTTCTTATTTTTTTTTTTTAATAGTTAGAGTTAAAGTTAGCTAGTCCATCTAGAAATATCTATTTTTTAAAACAATAAAAGTAACTACTACTACCAATTGCAGATGTTGCAGGAGGCTTGTTCATTCAGTGGTAGGAATCCATTTGTTTGTAAAAGAAAAAAAATAATTATGTAATCAATATAGTTGTAGCAAGTGGTTAATGTGGGATGGGAGCATTGAGAGGGGATAGGACTGAGGCTTGGGTACCCCCACAGTTGAACAGGTATGTGCATGGGCAGTAAGAAGTAAGTTGTATGATTTGTGATATCTCGATTCTCGATTAGGATAAAAGCGAGCCAGGCAATTGTGTTGTCATAGCTGGTGTCTCAAATCTTGTTAGAAGAGTGCACAGGGTCAAGGGCTGTAAAAAGGTTTAGAAGGATCAGGTTAAATAAATGTTTATTGACAAATGATAAGCTTAAAGTCCATCCAGCCACACATCCCCACTTGAGGATGTATAGAACAGTGAGTGAGGTTTTAAATGATCATTGAGTTGGTGAACCATGTCATTTTAAGAGTAAGAAGGCATACTGTATGCACAAGAAAAAATGTTGTAAGAGAAATCAGAATTGTCAAGGGAGGGTTTCTTGAGTGAATTATTGTGTAGTGTATGTCTATAATTTTCAGGATTTAAGATAGTCTGGAATGTCTTGTGAAGATTAGTAAAATCTGCAGGGTGAACAGATACAGGGAAATCCCACTCATCTTTGTAAGTTGTTGTAGATGGAGTTCAGATATGAGATCACATGTGTTCAAATGTGAATTGCCAGTATCTCTGACTTCCATATAATTGTATGTGGGTACGTCTGATCTCAGGTGGATATAGGTTGTTTAATTTAGTTGTGAAGTGTTCTCCAAGAATTGTGAAATTCGTTCAAGCACTTTCAAGAGCTTTTATTCTGGTTGCAGTGTTTATATAACGCTCTTTGTGTACTAGGCTTTTATTTAAAAAAAAAAAAAAAAAAAAAAAAGGTGGTTCGAGTGTCCTTTGTTTCTGGGTCTCACTAGGAGTCTTTTTTGTAACATTTTTGCTCAGATTGGGAATTATGTTTTCTAAGTCTAGTCATTGCTGCATAAAATATATTATGTGTGCCTATTGATTTTTCAATGAGTAACTATATTTTTCGTGCAGATGCGAAGGATGATGTTCAGTAAGTACATGCCAACATACTTCCACTTTTCATTGTTTGTTCGT
Organism: Triturus cristatus; assembly: GCF_964204655.1. Taxonomy (NCBI): domain Eukaryota; kingdom Metazoa; phylum Chordata; class Amphibia; order Caudata; family Salamandridae; genus Triturus; species Triturus cristatus. The sequence continues at coordinate 346,299,918 of NC_140585.1, read as the reverse complement.
GGGCCTAAGGTGTTTTTGTTAGTTTTCCTGACAGCAGAAATGCCAAAGGAATGGCAGAGTTATCTAGCTGTGGTACTGTTATTGCAGCAATGACTGCAGGAAATACATCCGATCTATATTTGTTGTGTTGAAATTTTTTAATAGCATTTCAGAATCATTAAACAAAAACAAGAAAACTCAAATATAAGTAATAAGGGTAAGGATCATATGATAGAAATTAAAAAGTAAATCCATATATAGAACAATATTTAATATTATGCTATCTAGGACAATAAATATATATAACAATATATAAAGGAAAGAGTGAAAAAGCATATACAATCAAGTTTTAAAAACTAAATGATAACAAATACAAACATGTTGAGAAAGTAAAACAGGATTCCATATCTGTGAAAATAACTCTAGTTGATCTTGAATATTATATATAATCCTTTCATGCGAAGCATTTTGAATCATAGCAGACAATCAGGACTCTTGAGATGGTGGAGTGGAAGATTTCCATTGTCTTAATATACAGATTTTAGCAGTTGCAAGCGCGGTATGTAGGAAACAAGATTGTGGTTTAGAAAGAGTGGGATCATTTCTGAAATCATGTAATATAATATTAGCTGTGGAAAGGGGTAAATGCAGTAAGATAGACTTATGTAAGGTCTGACCTATGTAAGACCAATAATGTTTAACCAATGGACACGTGCAAAGAATATGAACAATATCACATCCAGAAGCATTACATTTCTAACAATTGGAATGACCAATGCCAGTAATGTAGAATTTTAAATAAGCAAAACTTTAAACGAGCTTCTCGAGCTCCCTTATCCAAACCATCTAGTATATTCATCCATTCCATATCTGAAAAAGAAGTCTGTAAACGTGTTTGCCATTTATGTCGGAGATCGCAAGATAATGGGTGTGAAAATAATTGAGATGTAATTGTTTTGTAGAGACCTGAAATGACACCTTTCTGTTTGCCCCAAATTTGTAAATAAAACACTATTGGTGATATAGATAATGACCAAGGTGTGGAACCAAGAGCTTTGAGAAGAGATTTTCTATGTTGATCCTATTTGGCATGCTGCAGCGGGGGTAAGTTGTATTCATCCATTAACTGTGATAGAGGTTTAAGATCCCTGTCATGGAGAATTTGGTCTAGTGTGAGAATGCCTGCCGATTTCCATTGAGGCCATAGAAAGCTTCTACCTTTAATGCGTATTCTGGAGTTGTTCCATATAGGTGCCTTTACATGTAATCGAGAATTAATGCCCAAGATACGATGCGCTCTTTGCCATATCTTACGCATTGCAGACAATAGGGGGTTACGTGGATCTATTCGGCTTGAACCAGATCCATATAAAACTGCAAGACCATTTGTTGCAGAGAGAAGATGACGCTCAACATGGACCCAATGTGGTGTATTTAAATTATCTTGGAGCATGTATGAGAGCTGAGATAAATGCAAGGCAATGGTATAATGTTCAATGGAGAGAAGACTGAGACCACCATAGGAATGATGAGCATTTAATTTATGTATAGCCAGACGAGGTTTAATAGATCCCCATATGAAAGATTTAATTTTGGAATCTATAAGGCGCAATGTGGATAAGGGAACATGAAGAGGAAGCATACCAAGAATATAAAGAAAGCGCGGTAACATAACCATCTTCACCGTTTGAGCTCTACCCCATAAAGACAGACTCAGCGTTTTCCATTTATCAAAATCTTGTTGCATCTGAATGATTAAAGGCTCTAAATTATCTGATACCATGGCGTCCAATCCCTTATTTACCAAGATAACGAGAAGGTTGCCAATGAAATGGATATCCCTATATTACATCCCTTGAGGTGCCATCTGAAATGGGAAGTGCTTCACTCTTATCCCAATTTATTTTATACCCAGAAAATGAAGAAGATTCCTCTATAATTTGAAGTAATGATGGTAAAGATCTGTTTAAATCCGTAATAGTGAGAAGTATATCATCCGCATAGAGATAAAGTTTAGATTCACCCACCGGTAAGGAAATACCAACCACATTGGAAGATTGCCGAATAGCGGGCGCTAAAGGTTCAATGGCTAATAAAAATAAAAGCGGGGAGAGGGGGCATCCCTGGCGGGTGCCTCGCTGTATAGTAAAAGTATCGGAAGTAAATCCTCCACAATTGACCAGTGCAGTGGGTTGTTCATATAACAATTTAATCTTTCTTATAAATTGTTCTCCAAAACCACATTTTTCTTAGATTAGGAATAAATAATCCCACACCACTCTATCAAATGCCTTTTCGGCGTCTAATGATAATGCCAAAGCATCATCCTGTAAAGATTTAGCAGTATGCAGAGTGTGAGCTAGGGAGCATAAATGATTTCTGGAAGATCGACCAGGTACAAAGCCCACCTGAGTATTATGAATGATAGAGGGAATAACTGCGCAGACGAGAAGCAAGAATACTAATTAAAATGTTAATGTCACAGTTAAGAAGTGAAATGGGACGATAACTGCTACAAAGAAGTGAATCTTTTCCTGGTTTTGGTAAAACTACTATTACTGCTTTATTAGATATATAACCTAAGGTAGAAGTACGTTCGGCTTCTTGAAATGCCGCATGCAAACAGTCTATAATTTTATCTCCGGACCAGCGATAAAGTTCTGCTGGAAAACCATCCTCTCCTGGTGCTTTGTGATAAGGAAGTTTAAGGATAGCGTGAGAAATCTCTTCTTTACTAATGTCTTCATCCAGTATGGATCTATCTTCATCAGAAAGAGATGGTAATTCTAATCCATTTAAAAAAAGACAACATTTTACCCTGATCTATATGGGCGTCTGGAATGTATAAAGATTTATAGAATGTGGCAAATTCATTAGCAATATCCTGAGGACATGTTAACATGGAACACTTAGAGGATTGTAAAGCAGGGATAGCCATAGCAACCTCTCTTTGCTTCAATTGTGCTGCTAGAAGTCTACCCGCTTTTTCACCCTGTTCATAATGTCTCCCTTTCATTTTTTGTAAGGCATATTCCACCTTAGAGGTGAAAAGAGAATTTAATGCCATGCGTGATTGTTCCAGTAATTTTCGATTTTGTAAAGTAGGGCTTTTAGTATATTTAGTTGCTGGGCTGAGTCAACGCCAGTTACGAACACTATCACGATTTACGAGTGAAGTGGTATAAGCGGAGCCTTGAACGCGTATACATAGCCGCAAGGACTAAAGGGTAAAGGTATGCCCATGGTGGGCAAGATCCCGAACTGTTTTTAATTGACAAATTGAGGTGCAGGGTGAAACGAACAAACCCCACGCCCTGAAGAAATTGCCGTGAGTTTTGTCCAGTGGCAATGAAACATGTCGGCATTTTAAACATATGAGCCATCACGCAGCTTAGAATAAAATATGCAAGCCAGTGTGAATTAGCTCTTTTTACGATATCAGTGTATATCTCTATGGGGTTCGATACGGTGCACACAGTAGAGCACAGTTCTTTGTTTCTCTTTCTTCTTTAATTACACACCTTAGCACCTGTACAGTTAACCATTGTTTTCCTCACACAATTTCCTTGCTTTTGGAGTGTTGGTAGCTGATGATGAGAATTTGAGGTAGCAGGCGAGTACCATCCTGCTTAACCCTCTCTGGTGGCGCTACCGTGAGGCACCAACACTCCTCCTCACTCTTTTTTCACCATAATTGGGTGTTTGGAGACATAAGTTTAAGACACATTGATAGTCAGTTTGACTTACCTCGTACGCAAAATTTCTCTTTCTTTCTTTCTGAAGTGAACTATACCGTTTAATAGCTTAGACGAAACAATCGCAAGCTGAAAACAGTGTCTAAAATTTATGACAACTAAAACGGATATATCAAACAATTGTTCACATTGTGAACAGGTCTTTTTGTATACAGTATATTGAGTGGGGGATGGCCTGTTCTCTGCCCCTTCAGCTCCTTATTGTAGACTGATCATTCATAAGGGCTCTGTCCGCTGCATTATTCTTATCAAGAGGTCCAGTTTTGTCCAAAACTGGATCTCTCACCAGGTTCCAATCGCCTCCGATGATGTATTGTGAGGCATCAATGTCTGACAGCAAACGATTCAAACGTAGAAAGAAATCCTTTTTAGCACCAGTAGGAGCATAAACTGAACCCACACATATATGAATATTACCAATGCACATTTTTGCAAAAACATATCTGCCCTGTGAGTCTTCCCATGTTTTAAGTACACAAACTGGTAATGTTTTTCTGACAAGGATTGCTACCCCACATTTTCGAGTAGGGCCTGCTTCTAAAGAAGTCCCATTGCTGATACTACTGTGGATAACTTTACCCACCCAATCTCTACGAAGTTTTTCAGACTCAAGTGTATTAAGATGAGTCTCTTGAAGAAGAGCCACATCCACCTTTTTAGATTGTAAATAGGAAAGAACCTTCTTCCGTTTGATATAGTGTGTTAATCCATTGACATTCCAGGATATAGCACATAAATCATGAGCAAGGACCATGTTAGAAATAAAAATAAATAAATAAAATTAAAAATAAAAATAAAAGAGAGACTTGCAAAAAGATGTGATGGAAATGGGTATAGAAGAGGAAAAGAAAAAACCCACCAATAAGAAAGATAAATTAGGATAAAGTATAGAAAGCAAATTAAGAAAGATTTATAGACTACAAAAGAATAATAGAAAGAGTATAATAGAATAACAATAGACATTTAACTGCGGGTCCGGGCGCACTAGAGCACCGCTGTTGGCCGGGACTCCATTAATAAGGAAAATCCAGGGCTAGGACATTTAAAGAGAGAAAAAAAGAAGTAAAAAAGCAAATTAAAGTGGCCAATAACATTGATAAGAGAAGCTAGAAAAGAATAACCCTGAAAGAATAAAATAAAGTAAAAATAGAAAATATGAACTAAGCTGGTAAGGACTATGAAGGGATATAAAATCTGCCCTTTAAAGGATAGCATATTAAGAGAGCATAACATTTATAATATAACATTTTGGAAATATATTAGAAGATTTAAGTCATAGTAAACTAAATATTGATAAAGATATAGGATTTGAAATATATAAATATCTAAGAATAGGTCAAATAGTCAACATCATAGATAAAATAACTATATTACTTGTGATAGATAAATCATGCACTAATAACCTATAAAGGACATCATCAAGAAATATAATAGTAGTGAATAATCAAAATCCATACCCTAAATAATAGGCCTAATACAAGATAAGCATGAAAAGTTAATACTGAGACATTTTGATGACTAATATATGTAAAATGCTACAGAGTTGTGACTATCTATTCATGAATACAGGAAAATAAATAGAACATTCCAAAAGGACAAGAAAATTTAACCAGTAAAACAGCACAGAGTTCATCTATATCTGTCAATTAGAGAGACATAAGCAAAAGTTGCTGCAACCTATGGTTTAATAAGGTATATAGGAGCCATGACATCAAAATTATTTCTCATTAGAGGCAGACTTTAGAGGAGAACGGGACTTATCTCGACGTTGTTCCTGAGTTAAGGTGGAGAGGGTATTTAAGGCGGAAGATGTATCATCTTGACTGCAAATAGACCGTTCAAATTCTCTGCCTCTTTGACGGGATTCATGTAGATTACAACGCATGTCATTCACAGATGTGGGAATAGCTTGAGGATTCCAAAAAGGAGCAGGGGTAGGAGCAGGCTGCGTGTCCATGTCTTGAGATGTCATGTCAACCAAAAAACGTTGTAAGTCATCTGGATTGTAGAAGTCTCTGGTGTCCCCATTCTTAGAGACTCGAAAGCGTGCTGGATCAAACAAACCATACTTAATGTCCAATTTCCTCAATTGAGGTCTCATGGAGAGAAACGCTTTCCTTCTTTCATTGGTGTCACAGGAAAAATCAGCTGCCAATCGTATTTCATAACCGTCATAAGAGTAGGAACCCTGAGTACGTGCTGCTATCAGTAGTTGTCGAACTTGCTTATACCTTAGGAAACAAGCAATAAGGGGTCTTGGACGTGTGTCTGTACCGTGCCGTGGAGGACCTAATCGATGTGCTCTCTGGATCTCAAGCGGTGGATCGAACTGAATGCCAACTAATTTAGGGAGTAAATCACACAAAAAGGCTCTGGTATACTGGCTTTCAATTTTTTCTGGAAATCCAAAAAAACGAATATTGTCTCTTCTGCTGCGGTCTTCTAAATCCACTAACTTACTACGCAGAAAAAGAAGTTCTTCATCTCTAGACTGCGTTGAAGCGATTTTATTTTCAACAATTGTCAAACGTTGATCAAGACCCTCCGTTTTAGCATGGAATAGTGCTATATCAGCTCGTATTGATTAGGTTTCTGAGGTAAGAGATGAAATGTTTATATCCATGTCTGTTAGCCGACAGCTGATTGTTGAAATTTCTTGGAAAAGACGATCCATGGCAGCATTGGATACCGCCGAGGAAGTATTATGTGCCTTATTAGAAGTTGATGCAGTGGAGTTTTTCCCAGACATCTTGCGTGGTTGTTTTAATACATCAGCAAATAAAAGTGAATGAGAAGGTTTGTTTCCACTCTTGTTATTAGACATTCACTTCTAACTTCAAATGTCGGGGAATATTTAAAACTGCAGACAAACAACCCTTCAAGTAGAGCGAATGTAAGGCAACAAGATGAGTAATCTTCAGTTGTGAACAAATAAATAATTATTAGAATATTAAATGAATTAGCACTTAAATGACATATGAGCCAGATTTCACAAAGCACGATATAATCAAGTGCTATTGGAGTCAAAAAGCATTGAGGAAAATATCGCAGCAGTTTTATGTAGATTAGTAGAGTAAGCAACCAGTAAACCTGCAGCTGAAAAATCTCCTTATTTTAATAAAAATTATCATGAGAAAAATGGGTTGCGTATAAATATTGATGATATAATTTGAATATTGTGGTAGAGCATGAAAAGCATGACCAACAAAAATGAGCTCTTAAGCTGATAGACATATGTCTAAATGGAATATTGTAAAGACTTAAGTTGTGAGGAGAAAAAGAAATGAGGAGTTTGCGCTATATGAATAGCAGTGATGCATATTGATGTATATGCAGACAGCATTAAATCTTTCAGGGTATGCTGGAAAAATCACTGCAACAATGATTTCCCTCACTTTCTTTCAGTAACAATCCTCATGTGAGAAAAAATGCAGATTGCGCAGTTCTGCACTTTGATTATGTTAAGCCTCAAGTGGAGTCGTCATTCATCATATATAAAATATGAGACCGGAAATATTACAACCGGACTGACGCCTGCAACACTTGTAGCCCAATTAGCAGGTAAGCAGTGAATATAATGTGCTATCAACTCACTTCCTTTTCTAACACATGTCTGTACACCGATTACTTTTAGCAAAAAGTAAAGCTGCCTTTTTCATAAATAAAGATTGTTTCTTATATCCAGGTTCACATTGTTCCATTCTTAGTCCATTTAGCAGAGGAGTCAGCAGGAATACAAGTCACACATGCTCCAGGGAACATAAATTATTACTGGGCCCGGCAGCCGTGTGTTGAAGCAATGTTTCTTATTTCACTGAAGCAGTTGAAAAATGCTTAACCTTAACCCAGAGAACATAAATTACTGCTGGGCCTGGTAGAAGTGTATTGAAACAATGTTTTTTGCTTGAAAAGGAACTGTGGAAAAATGCTTAAAAAGGCAACTTAATAAAATGAGAGGAGCAGTATTGCTTAAAAATGTTGTATTAGCAGTCTTGTTTAATAAAAGGGAATTGTGACTTATTTTTTCCCTCAGAATACAACACTTCAGTTATAGATGATTATAAAAAGGGCCGGTTTACCTCCTAAAGAATTTGGAGTCACAGCCCAATTAGCAGTGAGTTCATCGGGAGTTCAGGTTACGCAAACACCGGGGATCCTAGGATTCTGCTAGGCCCGGCAAGCCACAATGTATCCACACCTCAGAAAAGCCAGTTAGAGATGGTTTAGCAGGACGGAATTTTCACAGCTCACAGCTTTAATGTTCCGATTACTCAGAAATGCCAAAATAACATCCTTAGACACCTGCAAATAGATGTTCAATCCATTTGAGTGCCGACCCAGAGCAGAGCCTCACAGTTAAGCGGCCATCTTCCTACGTGGCCAGACCACGCCCCCTCAATACATCCGATCTAAACATGAATCAGGCCTCAGGTCCTTCCATAAAAGTGCATAGATTTAAGTTTAAAATCTTCTAATACGCCAGAATGTGAAGAAGAACCCGGTTATCAAATTATGGCATTCTTCATTCTGTTAGATGTGTTCTGAAATGATGTGGTTGTTATATGCCTAATGGTATACCTCACCGGTTTTATACAGTGCAGAATTTAAGAACCTCAACACTTTAACATGGTCAGTTAGGTAATCGCTCAGTTGAAAATAGAGAAACAGCCTTCAGTGCGAACTGAAATATTCAGACCTCATATATATTTGCCATTCCAACTAAAAAATATGTAAATTGTAATATAATTATTTAGTAAACAGAACAACACCAATGTTTACAAAAGAACTTAGAGCAAATGGCTCCTGTGTGAAATCTGATGAGATTATGTTAAATTGTTTTTGGTAAATAGATTAGACATCTATTTACACCCATCCAATTTGGAACCCTGCCCTATTATTTATTGCCCCTTATACCATCTGTGCTCAGCTATACAAATACAAAACCAAAATAGGTGGGTTATGGTCTTGTGAAGACGTTTTGCGCAAATTATTCAAAACATGAAAACGTTTTCAGTAAAACAAAAAACGCTTTTTAATCGCAAATTTAATCTATATTAAATACGCATGCAAATGAACATGCAGCGAGTAATATGCTTTTTAATATAATAGTTCAGTGTTAGGCGAGGCTGTGATTCAAACGAGGCTAAGCCTCAACTGGCTCATAGTGCCCCTCTCGTCCTCCAACAACGTTAATAAATGGTATATTACACTGTGCACGTTTGCATTGGATGATTTATGCAGGCATTTTTTCAAGTGTATTTATTTTGGAACAAGATCGCTGGTTGTTGCAAAGTATAACGTTGTTGTAACATTCAATCTGGGAGGCAATTAACACGTCAGTTTTATTCTACCATTGTTATATTGACGAGTTTGACCTATGTATGCACTGTAGTAATAATTAAGCAAAATGTGTCTTTACTATAACCAAATAACGTGTTGGCCCAAATGTATTTACACTGCATTGACATGAACACATATGTATATACAGATAGATATACATCACAGAAGGCCATCAAATGATGATCATTTATATAGATCGATGGCAGAAAGAGAAGGGCAAACGATAGTTTAGGTTTAAATCTAAGTTGAGCTCACTAATTTATACCCGGAACTACCAGCATATCAAATTAGTTTCATCCACCATTAAATCGCTATGAAATTTGTGCTATTATCTATTATCATTGTTAAGCGCAACGTGTCATCCCCAAGGGGATCTCTAGGTGCCGCAGTACCAGACAACAAATAGCAAAACAATGTCCACTTAAAGATTAAACAGCCAGGTTTTGAGGAGTTTTCTGAACTGAATTTGGTTAGTGCAGGAACAAATTTGAAACAGCAGCATATTCCAGTGGTCGGGGGCCAAGTAAGAACAAGCATTGAAAATCCAATAAGTCTCGCCTTTGATTAAGTTAAAGCCATTAGCTTTGCTAATGGTATTGTATAGCAAAGCAAATGGCTTTAATTTAATAAAAGGCGCGACCTATTGCATTTTTAATGCTTGTTTTATTTTGAGACTGAATCACTATCCGACCATGGTAATCTTCACTCTATCTTCTATGCTCTTAAACTTCTTCTTTGCTCTTAAACTTGTTATTCATCATGTTACTCGCGGACCCAAGTGGTCTATTTATATTTCTTCCTAAAAACCAATAAACCAATAAACATATTTTGAAAATAATAGAACTGTTTTGTTACAAAGTGTTCAGTGAGAGAGTAATGATTACGATTTATTTTTACATTTTGTGTTATACTGCAAAGAGAATTATATATGGCATATGATAATTAAACCCTGCTGATTAAATGGGGGAAATTGTAAATAAATGAATGTATGTGTTAAGAGTTCTCCGTATATCGATTTTGGCTGAGGAGCTGCAGCTCACACATCATCAGCGCTTGTGAGAACATAAGCACACTAAGGCTGGTCCCCCATGAGTCTCTCAGCTGTTCGAGAGGGGTGTTGGTGTGTGGTAGAGCTGTTAGACTCACGTGTGTAAGGCAGGATGAATCCTGATACAGGCCAATGTGGTTCCTAGAATTGTGCTCCTGTATTCAGAGCGTATAACAGCCTCTGCCATGGCTATGTAGGCAAAAGTTAAGTGGTCCCTTCTGGTACTGGTACCAGGGTCAGTGGCAAGAGGCAAGTCTGGTGAGGCAAATAATCTTTTACCTAACCTTTAGAAGCACTAGGTGGTGTTATTTATACTTAAGTATGCTGCGTTTATCTGTTGTACGAGAGTATAACTGTTTTGTAACTTGTGTTTGTTTCCACTCTTTTGGACATTTAAGTTATTTGCATTGTTATAGTTATATTTAGCTGAAGTGAAATTTCTTCTTAGAATTTTCGGATTTCCACTGTTTCTTGTGACCTTGTTGGGAACTTCTAAGTGGATTTTGGCAAACATTTTTCAGGGTTCTTAAAGACAACCAGTGTCATTATGGAGGTCATAAGAGTATAAAGGTCAGCCACAGCCTAGACTCCAATTCTCTGATCATTAAAGCGGAATATGATTTTATTAAAAACAAACAAATCTCACATCCCAAACTAAGAAGTGATGGCTCTTCTAGGGAGCTGCTCATACATTCTCCTGCCTTCCTATGAGGAGACTGTACACTATCTTTATCAATACTGGATGGTGGGCCACCGGTGCACAATGGTACTCTTTACAAGTTAAATTGTTGTCTTCCCATTACTGGCCCTGATTTCCATCATCTGTTTCCAGGAAATATCTAATCCGTTATGTTGTGATTCTATATTCTTCTGTGATTTCTGATTTTTTTTTTAATGTTTTTTTTCTAAATCACTTAAGACTGAGTTGCAAAATCACTTACTTCTGACCCCATGCCCTTCCCCAGGTCACCCATGCGATAATCTGCCCTCCAGAGTATAGGCGTGAGCTTTGGCAGACACGTGATTAAAACTTGAGGCTGGCACAACTGGCGTAATCATGCCAAGCACACTAACATGCCTTGCACGTGGTTTATTGGAAGGAGTTGCTGACCATGAAGTCACCAGCTGCTATTTATATACAGAGCAGGCGATCACAGTTGACGTTAGTGCATCACAGTCCGCAGAAATGCTGAGCTTGCCTGAAAGGCCATCTACATCAGGAGAGAGCATCCCTGCTATAGATCTCTAAGGCAAGGACAGAGCCGGACAGATTAATCAGTCTTCTCAACCTGTAATTGGTGCCAGCTCTTCCCAAGATGGTGCGCTGGGGCTGCTTAGCTGTGTCTTACACGTCTCATGAAGTTAGGTTATGGGTAAAATGTGCACGTAAAGTAGACGGTTCATGGTGGGTGTTTAGAGGGCGAACACCATGAATCAAGAGCAGTCCCATTTTTAAATAAAATTCATTATGACCACAATTTTGATACTGTGCTTTCTCTTCCAAATCATACCCATGCTGAAGTAAGCCTTAATAATTGTCTCCATAAATGTTCTTGATTAAAACCCCCCCTCACCCCCACTCAGAGTTAAGATGATAAAATAAGTCAAAGGACAATCTTTTGCTTCTTTGTTTTCGATCCTGTGTGTCAGTTAAATCTGTTGATACAGGAACTGTTTCAAGAACGACTATCCGGCATTTACCAACGTGGTACATTTTAAACTTGGTGTCTCCCACAAGATTGTTTGCAGTTTGAGTGTTAAAAATATATCTAGTTTTTTGTATCCCGCTTATTAAAAATAAGATTTGATATTTTTTTGTCTGGTTGTTGTCAGAAAGTATGTGACAATAGGTGTTGTTGATTAACACAGCAGAACAGTCTGGAAACAGATTCCTGTAGGGATACGGTCTCCTGACAGCATGCAGTATGTTTCACATTATAAAAGCTTTTAGGGTTTTTTTTAATGTGTTTATAGATTAATTTCCCGGGTATTCATTACCGATGTTTTTCTCTAAGTGACACGCTTCACAACAGCTGAAGATCACAGATGCATTAATCATCCGTAACAGAAGTGTGCCGGGAAACAAGCGTGGTATGTGATTGATGCTGCTTTCTTTCACAGGGAAGGAATTTGATGTCAATGCCAAATGTGTTATCAATGCTACAGGGCCGTTCACAGACTCGCTTCGCAAAATGGATGACCAGGAAGTCGCAAACATCTGTCAGCCGAGTGCTGGTGTGCAAATTGTGATGTCTGGCTATTACAGGTACCTGTATGACAAGCCAGCCAGTTTTAAAATGTCCTGCTGTGTTGGATGATAGAATCTCTCAAAACATTGTGCTTACCCAGTATATGTTCACACACTAAACACAAGATTAAGCGCCGATGTATGACGGGAGGAGATTCATTAACACATACCAGTGATTTATTATATTTACCTATGCAATATGAAAAATCCTTTACGGGAAATGAACTATGGGATAATTTCAGAACAACGTTTGAACTTAATTTACCCACTTATTATCGTACTTCACCTGAAGTGTAGAAAAAAATCAACTTATTATACGTATCCTTTCCTACTATGTAAGAGCTGTAGGAAGGATCATACACAGTCCTGTTAACTCTCACATTAATCTATGAAAAGGGCCAAAATAGAAATAAATATATTCGGAAGTCCTTCTACCACAGTAGCTCCCCATTGCATCTACCTGAAGGGGTCAGATGTGGGGCCGTGTAAAGAAACAACCAATACCGTAGCAGTACCCCCGTGGAGTAACATCTTGGTAAAGACAAGAATTCTTATCTGAATAGATGTGGTGGCATTGCAGACTCTTGGTGAATGCACTATTTAGTGCGCGCCGGCTTCCTTCAACTCTGGGTCGATGTGGTGGCATTGCAGACTTGTGGTGAACGCGCTATTTAGTGCGCGGCGGCTTCTTTCAACTCTGGGTCGATCACGAAAGTGAAAGCGATCGCTTTGTGTCAATGTCGATCGCGAAAGTGAAAGCGATCTCTGTGTCAATGGCGAGTACATGTGAAGTGGCATTTTAGTTGCTAGGACAACAAAATGGCGTCGGACTGTCCACAGTCCGTAGGGGCACGCGCATGCTGTCTGCATTGGACAGATGGCGAGAGCAGCCATCTTTGTCCATGCAGGCATGTGCATGCAAGCGTTGGGGAGAATCGATTCCAAAAGGTCTCTCTGATGAGAGCAGCGCATGCGCCGCTTTTCGCCAGGCGAGACCTAAAATCGACCAACCAGTCTAGCTTTATTTATCCATTAAGGGCACAGTAATAACTGGTCACTGGATCCAAGTATTTGGGTGAGAGTATATGGCTGTAATTTATTTTTCAAATAGTCTGGTCCCCTTCCATGCAGGGTTTTATAAACCAGACATAAAAGCTTAAATAGAGCCCTATTTTATGGGCAACCAATGGAGCAGGCGCAGTAGAGGTTTAGATGGTGACCATGGGGGACGATTAAGAGAAAGGCGAGCTGTTGTGTTCTGTACCACCTGGAGCCTCGAGAGAAGGCCTTCCTCTGAACCGACCATTAGGAATTTACCGTAATCCAGGTGACTTACTATCAGTGCATGGATCAGAGATTTTCTGGCAGAAAGAGGTATTCAAGGGTAATCCTTTTAACATGTTCGTCCATGGATAAGCCATTATCCAATAGGACACCTAAATTTTTCATGCATTTTTTCTGAGTCGGGGAGGTCCCAATTCGGAGGGCCACCAATCCTCAGACCATACTGCGTGTGATTTTCTAAACAGGAGAATCTCAGTCTTGTTTGAGTTGAGCTGGAGAAAATTCGCAGTCATCCATGCCCCAATCTTCAACATGCAATTTTAAATTTGGCCTTAGTGAGGGAAGGATTGGTGTCTATGGTGATTATCAGTTGTGTGTCATCAGCACAGAAGATGGTATTAAACCCACACGATTGGGATTGGATGAACAGCAACCATCTGAAATTAAGCTCGGATAAAACCGAGATAGTCCCTACCAAGAACAAGGTGGTCCGTTGGAACCCCGCCTTTTGGCCCAGTGAGATGGGTGCCCCACCCACTCCCAAAAAGGCAGTAAAAAGCTTTGGGGTCATTACTGATGAGGATCTTTCACTAAAGCAGCAGGTCAGCACAGTAACCTTGGTCTGTTTTTTTCAACTGATATGGAAAACAAAAGATAAGGAAATTTCTCACGAGGGAGGCCGTGGTACAAGTAATCATAGCTTTAGTGATGTAGAGAATTGACTACGCTAACTCTCTCTGTCGGGATCTTCCGAAATTTCTTGTGTGCAGGCTCCAGCTAATTCAAAATCAGGCCGCTCGGCTAATATCTCATCTGCCCAGGGAATGGCACATTTCTTGGGTAACCAAGGACCTCCACTGGCTACCAGTGGCGCAAAGAACTAGGTACAATGTTTGCTCTTCAGTCTTCAAAGCGTTACATCTGAGCAGCCCTGCCTTCATAAAATCTCGGATTACTAAGTATGGTCCCAATAGAGAACTGAGATCCAGTCATCTAAACTATCTGGTCATCCCCACTCATAAGAAACACTGGCCTGGAGGAAGAAGGTACTCCGTTACTGCTCCTCGAGCATGGAATACCTTACTCCTGGAGCTCAGGCACACCCCCAATTAAATCAGATTCAGACAACTCCTGAAGACTTGGCTCTTTAAACAGGCTTATCATTAAAGATGGATCAAGGACGGATCAGCAACCAACCTAGCGCCAAGAGACCTTTGGATGAATGTGCGCTCTAACAATGCTCAGTAACATAAACTTAACATAACTCTGATGAGCTTTGCCAGGGAGGACACATAAATGTTAAAATGAGTGAGACTAAGACTTGAGCCATAAGGCAACCCTTTGTCTAGAATCATGGACTGTGAGGTGAACAAATCCACTGCATGCGTTCTTTCTGAAAAGAAATGTTCTAACCATGTTAACACATTCCCGCCGATTCCAATCTCCATCAGTCTTTGAACTAGAATCTGTTGGGAAATGGTATCAAATGCTGATAAGTCTGGCAGCATTAACATGGCTGGGGTCACCCTTGTCTAGAGCTAGCTTGATGGTGTCAGTGACTTCAGTTAAAGCTGATTCCGTGCTATGCGAGGGACGGAAGCCTGACTAAGAGGGATTTAGCAGTTTATTAGACTCTAAATAGTATGGCAATTGGTTATTCACCAGTGCTACTAAGATTTTGGAGAAGAAGGGAAGTAATGACATGGGTCTGTAGTTCCGCAGAGCCCTAGGATCGGCCAAAGATTTTTTTAAGAATAGGTCTGATTCAGGCTGTCTTCCATTTAGGCTGGAGGGTGGCAGTCATTAATGAGGGGTTACAAATGTCTGTAATAGGGACAGTTAGGACAGAAGCCAAAGAGGTGGTAACGTGGGGGGGCTAGATCCAGAAGGGAACCTGCTTTGATCCTATTTAGTAGAGCCTGCACTTGGTCAGGAGTTGCTGAGTTAAAAGATTCTAATGTGGAAGGGGTGGGACCTGTATCAACTGCAAAAAAATCAGAAAAAATCTTTTTTTCGTTGTAATCGAATGATCTATAGATCGTATTAATCTGTTGGAAATGATCTGCAAGATTATCACAGAGCTTTTGAGGTGAGGGGGTTGACGGGCTGTCTACCCTAGGATTCATAAATCCTTAGAGAATCTTAAACTTAAGCTCTTTTGAGGAGTTGTTAGCTGCGCTAATTCTGTCCCTTAAGTGGGATCTTCTGGCAGTGTTTCACTTTTTTCAATATGTCCTAAATGCAGTTTTATAGGTTTGTTTATCCTCTTGCAGTTTAGATTTCCTCCATCTCCGTTCCCATTTTTTGCATGTAGATTTTTCTTTTTTAAGGGTTTCAGTGTACCAGGGTGCTGGAGTGTTTTGTTTATGGATCTTACATAATTTTAATGGGGCAGTGGTGTAAAACGTATTTGCTAGTGAGTCCTTCAATGCTGTTTATGATGACTCGCTGTCCGCGAAATCCATTATGGCCGGCGGATTGAAAGTGGGGATGAATGTGGGAAGAGCCACATTCCTCCATGGTCTTGAGAGTTTCAGGGCGTCAAGGGGTGTTCTCAAATCTAAACATCATCATTTCGAACTTGCTATCACTGCTAAAGAATTTCCAGTATTTCCAGGAAAGGTGTCATTCTGACTGAATCTAACACAATATAAGTCATTTCAAATACTATCTTATCTTCCTCACTCGAATACACAAGCCCAACATTAATTGGGTTAGAATGACATGAGAAGCTGCTAAACCTCTCCTCGTGTGCTTTTACCCTAAAGTTGGTAGTCCCTTTGGAAAAACCGACTGATGTATCTGATGTTGCCGTCAGTCCTCAGTAAACGGTGCAGTATGTTCACAAGAGGTGTAAAGACCAAATAAAGAATGTGGTCCTTAGGAAGGCTTTTCGAAACCTATATGCGGGACCAAGACCCAGTGCATGGGCTGAGAAACACCTGTGTAACATTGTGACATGGGCCTCGCTTTCGAAATGTCAAAATGAACTCATTTTGATGTGTAATTAATAAATCTACCATTAAGGAAGTCAACTGTAAACATGCCTGGAAACACAAGGCCCTTTTTATAATGTACACATCTAAAACAAGTAGTGTGTCAACTTGCATGTGTACAGTGGGTAACATGGGAATAAAGATGTTATTACCTGAGAGTCTGTGTATTTACATTAGTGTTATCACGTTGACTTGGAAAGAGTCACACATACGCATTCTCACATTTTATTCTCACATTTTATTAATTATTAAAAATCAAAGTAGTTAGTGAATACTGTTTATAGAGGCCATACAAAATGTGTTCTAATTACTTGCCTTCTTAATCCAGTTAGAGGTGTGTTTGCCCACTCTTGCAGCAAGCCCTGTAAAGCAGGGCCTTCATAAAGTAGTTTCACGCCTTCCCTTCAACTTAGAAAGGTGTAAATTGGCTACTGATCTGCAGGCTCTCAGGGCTGGTCTTCTGAGTGCTCGTTATCAGCTAAGAGAGGTGACAAGCGATTAAAGGTCTAAGGTAAAAAATAACTGGCAGGGAAGCCCTGCTTCTGTGTTTAGTAAACACTTGACAAAGCAAGGGAAACACTTATGACAGAGAGCCTCATAAAGAAGTGTTTCCCTTTTGATCGTCTCTTCCAAATCAAGGGTCCCTGAACAATGGGAGACAACCATCTCAACGCATGCGTTAACATCGCGTGCGTTCACTACGCACGCCATTATATCGCATGCTCTTTGACAACGTATGCTTTTAGAGCGCGTGGGATGTGATGGATGGGTCGTGCGCCGGGACGGGCTCCGGGAAGGTCGTGCAGTGGGACACAGACGATGGGGAGACAACGCTGGAACCACGACGAGAGACAGGTAAGGACTTAGTGTTTTAGGGTTTAGGGTAGTTGATAGGGAGTGTAGTGGGGGATAGTGTTTTAGGCTTTAGGGATTAGGGTTTAGGGCTTAGGGTTGAGGAAGTAGTAATGGTCGTGTTTAGGCTTTAGGGCTTAGGGTTGAGGATGTAGTATATGGTAGTGTTTTAGGCTTTAGGGATTAGGGTTTAGGGTTAATACTAGTGCAGGGTACTGTTTTTGGCTTTGGGCGTTAGGATTTAGGGCTTAGGGTTAATAGTAGTGTAGGGAACTGTTTTTGGCTTTCGGTGTTAGGGCTTAGGGTTGAGGTCGTAGTCTAGGGTCGTTTTATAGTCTTTAGTCTTTAGGGCTTACGGTTGAGGGTAGTGTTAGGGGGGCGTAGTGTGTTTGGTAGGTTGCTATATTAGTGTTACGGGGGCCGTTAGGGAGAATTTTGCGATGTAATAGAATGCGTGATATTTGTGTGCGTTGGGAAGGTATTTTACATGCATGTGAAGGGGAAATGCGATGTAATGGTTTGCATGGTGAATGAATGCGGTGTAACGGTGCATGCGATGTAAAAAATGCGATGTCATGGCAAGCGTTGTTTTGGTTTGCGTTGTATGAACATACATCCACAACCAGCCTCTGATAATTTTCCAAACTCCGATGAGATCAAATTTTTTAAAGAATTGAAAGAGACTAGGGGTAGACTACAAGGAATTTCCACCATATTATATGAGACTGCCATACCAAATAACTGCTTTTTCTTATTTAATTATAGGCTTTTCCAACACAGTTTCCAAACAATTTAACAAATGTCTTGAAATTAATTTGTTAATCGAGAGGACTGATTGCTGATGACATTGCTATAGAGGCATAGGATAATGTGTCTGTGATGTAACAATGTTTATTACAAATAAAAAAACAATCTCCAAGTTTCTTTACAAGTTCTGGTAATTAAGGTCTAAGCTACAGCGAACTGTCTCAATTGTCTACCAAGGATGCTCTGAACCAGCAGAAAAATTATTCTTGATAACTTCAAAACAGCTGCTGTCATTTACAAGTATCACGAGAGTTCAGTGGATGCATGGAAAATGTAATTTCCATTTGGGCACTTATGTTTAGTGTGCTTCTGAGAAATGCCTATCCTTTGGACTGGGGGTGCTGACATTCTGAGAGCCCTACCAGCCTTTCATTCCCAGAAATTAACTTAATGGTAGAGCGTTTAGAGTATTGCGCTCGATTAAGGGCTGAGCGATGGAAGGTAAACCGAAGCCATAGAGCATGACACAAACAGTTACAAACAACCCCAACGTGATTTCATACTAGTGTTCAAGAAGATTTTGAGTTCACAAATTACACAATTGCTATCAATCTCTCCATACATAGTAAGTGTCAAGCTTGGGAACCCCCAATCCTTGGAGACACTAGTCACATACATCCCCTTGGAACGCAGCTCAGCTTCATCTAGTATAAGCCGAGCCTAAAAAGACTCCAGCCACAGAGGACACGTGATATGACTTTCATAGCACCATGGCTTTTATACTCTGAAGAAGTTGAAGCACTCTGAGGATGCTAGGCATGAGGACTCAAGGGCTCCACCTGTTTTTTCAAAAGAATTCTAGGCTTACCAAAAATACAACTTAAAACATTAATTGCGCCAAATTTAGAAAACTGTTTGCACATGTATGTTCAGCCAACAAGTGAAAATGCCTCAATTCATGAGTGTAAATTCAATTTTGCAATTCACAAACAGTGAATTTACACGGATAAGGGGATTTATTCACGTATTTTACTACAGTATTCTGTAATATGACACATAGGTAAAAAGGTGTCTTGGAAAGTTTGAGCATGTCCCCCAAAATTCATGAGTATTCACAAGCTTCTTCGTGAACCTTTACCACCGATTATATAGTCAAAGATTTAGTCCTAACAAAGGCAGGAGTACATGTGTTTTTCTAGTGTTGGAATTGGTAGGAAACACATATACAATTGGTACGGTTTGAATGGGAAGGAAGGCTCTACAAGGGAACATATTTTCCCAATGTAGAAAATGTTTTTAAAATGCAACTACACTCATCCAAATGCGTTTTTGCATGTTTTGCATACACTATTCACATTGCGCATGCAGAACTGGATTAATGAAGGAAAACAAAATCGTCAAATATTTTTAGCAGACCTCCCGGAAACCTTTGACTACCCTAGGATTACACAGGTACTCTCAGACAAATTAGTGAATTAAAAGATATATACATTTACAATTGTTAGAGGTGTGCAGACTTACATTGGTTTGGTAAATCAAGCTCATTGTTTCCTTAAGTATATACTGGGGCCAGAAGTAGAAAGCCATTGTGCAGTGCTAAAGCCTCCGATTACACGGTCTGCGACTTCAAAATGCCTATTTGTTATGTACTAAAACTATTTTGCAATTCAGTTCAGGAAACCGAATTTCATCTCAGTGTTTTTTAGTCATCGGGGAAGGTGCCGGCCTCGAGGGAGCAGTTGATGGTTCGTCATAGCTCGGGTGCTACGGCGGAGGTAGCTCTGTGGAAGATGTAGTGTAGGAAAGGGTCTGAAGGTGCTCTGGAGTAGATGCTTTTCATGGTCTTTATTGTGTCATCTGTGGTGAGTAGGGACCAGCTGCGCAGAGTCGGTCGGGGGCTCGGTGTCGGTTGTGGTGGTGGTTGGCCTGGTGGGGGTGGGTCCTGCGTGTTGAAGTTGTCGTAGATAGTCTTGATCTTGTGGTACAAGAAGGTGAAGAAGGTTTCCAGAAAGTTAACACACAGTAAAAGAATAAGTAAATTGCCCGTTTCTAGCACTGGCCTGCATTTATACCAAGAAATACAGGTCCCAGAATGCACTTATTACACATTCAGCACAGTGGACTAGACATATTCGCGAATGCCTAATATATTTGAAGTTATTGATGGCAAACATTTTACACACTACTTCTGACAAATCAATTCTAAAGGTACAACAGCAGACATATTACGGTGATATTGCTCATGGAAGACAGGATATCAGAGTATGCTTTCTATGCCAGGATTCTATATCAATCCTTTTCTATTTCTACTGTATATGCCATTCTGCACTTTTGGTTTGACAAACATCTGTTCAAGACAAAAACGCTTTACCTTGCACCATGACACTGCATCAGGTTATTAGGAATAAAACCCTTCTACCGATTCCCTCGTGCTGGAGTTATTGGGACTTTCCGCTTTAAAGCAGTCACAGATTACCAAATAAGCAAAGTAGGCACCGGCCTACTGGTCCGCACTCATTTTAGGGGCCCCGCGACAACAAATCAAAATAATATTGATAGGATCTTAAAAGAAAATTACAGTCAAGCTTTCTTAAATTGTTTCCAATTAACATTTTGTTTAATAGCATTAATAATTGTTAAATGTTTAGTTATGTGCAATAAAATTGGTTTATTAAAATTGTTGGTTGGTAAAATCAAAAACGTATTAGGAGATAATTTGCGAGGGTGGGGTGAAATTTCGACTGTCTACGGGCTTCCACAGGGTTTAATCCGGCACTGTTTTAAAGTAATTTGCGCTCATTTAATTAGTCACTGGCTAGCGACATCTATCTAGCACAAATTCATTTGGAGACAACAGAAAAAGGCATTTACAGTTTATAAACAATTTAGAGGTCAAACTAATTCAATTAAATTAATATTAATTCCAATGGGGTGTTATTTTAATTCCCTTTACATTCATGTATTTGCTATCTTGAATAGGAGCTATTGATAATAAGTAATATAGTCTTTTTTCCTCTGTCTCAGTCTTTGGTGAGAAGCAATTGTATCATACTGCTTTGGTGGAGGTGGTAACATAAGGGATACATCATGCATCAATTACTTATCAGTAATTGCATTACTCTGAGTCCTACTCCGTCACTTCTATTCATTACATATAAGAGGCATCCCTGCCTCACCAGACACCCATACCACGTGACCTGAAATGTGGATCATATATTGCCCCCGCCACCCTCCAACCGCCTGTAATACCACATAATCTGAAACCATACCAAAAAGGTTGGCTTGGACTACCAGGGAGGGAGGGAGGGATGTAATGAATAGAAGCGAGGGAGTAGGACTCAGAGTAATGCAATTACTGGTAAGTAAATGGTGCATTACCTCCTCGTCCCTCCCTCGCTTCCCTTCTTTACATATACAAGATGTACAACAACAGGTAAGCACAAAAACAGGTTCATTAACCAAACGCAGTCAACAAGGAAGCAACGCTATTCAGGAACTATAGCAGAAATAACCCTGGAACCAAAAACCTATGAACAGTCAATCTCCTGGCCAATCCTGCAATGAGAGGCAAAGGTCAACGGTGAAGCCCAGGTAGCAGCCCGGCAAATCTCGGAAATGAACGCCCCTAGGTCCTCTGCACAAGATGCCGCCATGGACCGAGTGGAATGGCCCTGAACCCCCAAGGGAGAAAGGTGCCCAGCAGCCTTGTAAGCCAGAGAAATCAAAGTCCGAAACCAATGACTCAAAGAAGAAGTGTAAGGATGCAAACGCCGATTCAAAGACCCAAAATTCACAAAAAGGCAAATGAGAAAGATGAAAAGGAGCGACCCGTTTCAAATAGATCAGGACAGACCTCCTGACATCCAACGAGTGCAGCCTCACCTCAGATTCAGAGGAAGGGGAAGCAAAAAAGGAAGGGAGGATCAATTCCTTATCCTGATGGAACTGAGAATCCACCTTAGGACGAAAGGAAAGGTCTGGCCGCAAAAATGATCCTGTCATCAAAAACCCTACAAAAAGGACATTTGGAAGACAGGGCACCCAGTTCACTCAGGCGGCGAGCAGAGGAAATAGCCACACAAAAAAATGTCTTGAAAAAGAATAGAGACGCAAATCCACAGAGACCAGAGGCTCAAAAGGAGGCAACATCAAAGTCTCCAACAGCAGAGCCAGATCCCAAGATGGAAAGTGCTGCTGAGGGGCAGGGAGAACAGTACGCAACCCCTTGAAAAGGCGCCCAATCAAACCACCAGGATCCGAGAGAATGTCCAGAGAACTCCGGAAAGCCTTAATCGCAACCCACTGTAGACAAAGAGAGGAAACCTTTAAACCCAACGCAGCCCCATCCTGGAGAAACAACATCACCTCAAACAAAGAAAGAAGGCCAGTGTCTCAGGTAAGAGTTGTTGGTAGAAGAGCGCCTATCCACCTGCAGAGTAGAGGTCAAACCAGCCGGAACCCCCTTATGCAGCAGACCTAAGCGTTCAACCTCCAGGCCGCCAAGCGCATTCGGGACAGAACATCCTGCCGCAACACTGGGAACAACAAAGGCAACAGAGTCAGGGGCATCAACCACTCCAACTCCGACCGCATCTCCACCAGCAGAGAAAACTAAGAGGCACTAGGCCAAGCCAGAGCCACTAGAATCACAAGCGCCCTCAAGGACCGGGCCTATAGAAGGAACCGGAGAAGAAGGGGAAAGGGAGGAAAAGCATACAGAAGACCGCGAGGCCAAGGGCAGGGAAGAGCGTCCACCACCCAAGCCAAACTCTCCCGACTGCGAGAGCAAAACCTGGCCATCTTGGCATTGCCCAAACTTTTCAAAAAGGTTCACAAACAACTCTCGACATAGGCAAAAGTCCACTGAGGACGGGATGGCCATGCTGAGAGCATCAGCCAGGGAATTGGACACCCCTGAATATGAATCGCCGAGAACGCCAACAGACGGGATTCCGCTCAAATGAACAACTTCTCCACCACCAGAGACGAGGACCTGGTCCCCCCCTGCCTGTTCACATAAGCCATGGCCGTGACGTTGTCGGTCCTGATCAGAACAACCGAACCCCTCAGAAACCGGTAGAAGCCTCCAACTCCCTCCAATTCGAAGACATCCCGCTCTGCAAGAGGGACCAGAAGCCTCTGGTCTGATGATCCCCCCCACCAGGCCCCCCACCCTGAGAGGCTGGCATCCATGGTGACCACCAATGGCGCAGGAGGATAGAGAGAGACCCCCTGCAGTTGGTTACCCCGAACCAGCCACCATCCCAGATCCTCCCTGATCTGAGGGGACAACGGAAGCGGAGAAGAGAGGAGGAGACAATGGAGAGACCAGTGCGCCAGAATGTGAACCATCAGTTTGTGCAAATGAAACCGGGCCCATGGAACCGGAAAAACTGGGGCTGCCAGATCCCCTTGGACCTGTAGCCAACGAGCCGCCACCTGGACCTGGTTGGAAACAAGAGACAGAATGTGAGAATGGACACTCAAACCTCGGGCAGTCTGACCACCCCCAAATGTGTACGAAATCTTGCCCCAATAAAGAGACGGTCTTGGGACAGAACAAGGCAGGATTTTCCCACATTGATAAGAAAACCGTGTCCCCTCAAAAAGTCCAGAACCACCCTGCGTGACCGAGAGCCAACCGGAACGAGGAAGCGTGAACCAACCAATCGGCCAAGTAGGGTTGGAGAAAAATCCCTTTATTGAGCCACCAACGGAGCCAAGAGCTTGGTGGAGACCCACGCAGCGGACTTCAGCCCGAATGGCAACACTGCAAACTGGAAGTGGCAGTCGCCCATCGCAAAACGCTGAAACCTCTGATGCTCCTGAGCCATGGGAGCATGCAGATAAGCGTCTTGAAGGTTGATAGAAGTCAGGACGTCCCGGACCCCCACCAACGGAATTATGGACTGTAAAATGAATGGTCCGGACCCACCCCTTCACCCTCTTGAGGTCCAGAACCCGGCCTGAACCAAAAACAGAATGGAATAGCCACCCATTCCCTGTTCCGCCAGGGGGACCAGCACAATCGTCTTCTTCTCCAGAGGATCCTGAACCCCCTCCATAAGCACCCAACTCTTCACTGTATCCCTGGGCATAGGAGTACGGATGGTGCTCCAGCCGGATGGAATAGCGACAAAATTGATAAGATAACCGCTCCTGGCAATGCTCAAAGCCCAATGATCCCTCACATCCAGACTCCAAGCCTCCAGAAAATACAACAGCCTCCCGCCCACAGGCCTTGAAGCTGTCTTGCCATGGTTGTCAGGACTTCCGCTTGAAGGAATTTGACTGACCCTTGACGCCTGCCAAGGAAGATGCTTTTTTGGGCTGGAACGTACCCCGACGGTCCGAAAAGGAGGACTGACTGTAGGAATGAAAAGAAGAGGCGGAAGGAGGAGGATTCCAGAAACGACGGGAGTGGGAAGACTAATACCTCCCGTTGTATGGCAGAGCATGCTTCAGATCTTTGAAAGCCTTCGTGATCACGCTGTCCAGCTGTTCACCAAACAGCATTTTGCCACCAAATGGAATTTTAAGGAGAGAAGACTTCTTGGAGAAATACGCCTACCAGTCCTTCATCCACAGGTTCCTATGAGCCAGGATCATGGAACCAGAAGCTATGGCAGAAGATTTAAGAACGACCAAAGAGATGTCAGCTAATAATTTGGCCTCTTGCTTTATGTGGACAAGTAACTCAGAGCAGTCAGTCTCCTCCTGAATAGCCGAGGCCAGTTTCTCAAAGTCAGACACAAGGACTGAGCAGTATAAGTAGAGTATATGCCAGACCTCAAAGTCAAATTCTCAGCAGAAAAAGCCTTATTCAGAGCCCCATTCATTTTCTTGTCAGTTGCATCCGTAGGGGAACAATTCTCTGGATTGATCACCGTATGACCAATCAGAGAGGCCAACATGGCATCCACCATAACAGAGTGCGGAAGAGCGTCCTCCCCCTCCTACAGAGAGGGTAGCTTCTGCAAAAAGCATGGAACCGAGGAGCGCTCCAGATCGCTCCATTCACCAGATATTAAGTCTTTGATGCGACCATGAAAAGGCATCACAAGAACAGGGGGTTTAACATATTGGGGAAATATGTCCTCCGACCCCTCTGGAGAAGAAAAAAGGCGAAATTCCCAAGCTCTCCCGGATGTGTTGAAGACTAACAGGGACCTCTCTACAAACAAACTTCCCAGAAGAGGTAGAAGGCCGTATTCTCCGAAGGAGAGGCGTCCTCAGAGGGCGAATCCACCGGACTCACCACAGAACGAGAGACCCTGCATTTCAACTGAACACTGGATTCCAGAGCACGAGCCACAGCAGCCTCAATCATATCCTGCACCTCAGAAGCTGACCGAAGGGCAGAAGAATCCCCCGGACCCTCGAACCTACTCCGGCGGGCTGGAATGGGCTCATCATCGTCGGAAGAGGAGGACAGCACATGCTTGTGCTTGGTATTACATTTCCCCGCCATAATGACACACAGACAGAAGTACAGCTGATAGACACCCATATATAGGCGTCCCTCCCAACAAAAAGGACCAATCAGAATAGGGGACAAAAACTGCGAGGAAACCCCCGACTTCCAATGAAAAATGTGCCGGAAGCAGAGCAAAAATGAAAATCCAATCACAAAAAGAACACAGAAAGTACAGAAATTCTAAAAAACAGCCTTTTTACGAGGCCCTTACTGTGTACAGGAACCTGAAACAGCCAGCCGAATAACCCCGTGGTCCCCACTGCTGCGGCTTCCCTTTCCGGCCTCCAACACGGAAAGACAGACCCAGCCAAGCAGAGCCAGCAACTCCATCAGGCGGACCTTGCCCTCTCACCCGCCAAGAGCGCACCGCTACTCCAGACGCGGTGAGGGAGGGCACCGCGCTGCTCAGGCTGGCCCCGCCACGCCCAGCTGGCCAACAACTGAGGCAACACCTCCAAAAAGCCAAAAGAACAAACGAATGTTAGGAAAAGACCGCAGCACCGCAAACGGCCTGCGCATGGCACGCGCGTCTCATAAGGGAGACAGAGAAAACAAGCATTGGCATAGCCAATAGGTCTCGCCTTTGGGACCTTATTAGTGTTTAGCCATGCAACGGTTGCATAACTAAATACTTATAAGGTCCCAAAAGCGAGACCTATTGGCTATGCAAAGCGGCCGTGAAAGTTAAAGTGATCGCGATCGGGATCACGATCAAACATCAAAGCGGACGTGCGGCCGCGAAAGTGAAAGTAATTGCGGTAAAGCGCGGCGAGCGCGCCCGCGCACATGCACTGTAGCTCTAGGGTGGCCTGGTAGCACTTTTTAGAGCCCTCCCAATAAGTCTCGCCAGATCAGGCGAGACCTAAAACAAGCATTGGCATAGCCAATAGGTCTCGCCTTTGGGACCTTATAAGTGTTTAGCCATGCAACAGTTGCATAACTAAATACTTATAAGGTCCCAAAAGCGAGACCTATTGGCTATGCAGAGCGGCGATCGGGATCACGATCGGGATCACGATCAAACATCAAAGCGGCCGCGAAAGTGAAAGTAATTGCGGTAAAGCGCAGCACGCGCGCCCGCGCACATGCACTGTAGCTCTAGTCTGGCCTGGTAGCACTTTTTGGAGCCCTCTCGATAAGTCTCGCCAGACCAGCGCATGCGCTGGGTCAGGCGAGACCTAAACAGGAGGTTGGAGGGGGGTGGGGGCAATTTATGCTCCACGTTTCAGGTCACGTGGTATGGGTGTCTAGTGAGGCAGGGATGCCTCACAGAGGGAAGAGGAGGTCATTGTTGATACAACACTGAAAGAGGCTCAATGCCACAAGGCAAGGGATTAACCCAAGCCTCTCTCTGTAAATCATGGTTGTGTTGTAAATTATGCTCCGGCAAACATCGAAAGCAACTGATAGTCGGATCTAAAAATAATGCACGAACTAATCACCCCTAAGGGTCTCAAGGCGCTGGGGGCCGTCAGTAAGGTTAAGCGAGCTACTGTCCAAAGTCACATGATGCTGGGCTGAGCTGGTGCTGGGATCGGATTTTGAGCCCAGTGCACCGGAGTCAGCCGCCCTGGCCGCTGCGCCACACCTCCACATCACATGTGGTGTACTATTTTGCAATACGATGATACGGCAATCACGAGATGAGGTCTGTTTCCTGAAACATATGGAAGGAACGTTAACAAAAATGTTTACTTTCAGAATAAGAGTATATATTTTTAATACAAGCTCAGTTTTAAAAAATAAACGCAAGAGAAGGGTTTTAAAAACAGCATGGATGTTGCACGAACAATTGCCGATTAATTTGAGTCATACGAGCAGGATCTCACGAGTGTGAAACGAGATCTGTCAGGATGGAACAGTGAATGTTCTTACCCCCTATGTCTGACAGTTCATGTCTTTTACGAGCCTTTGGCCATTGTGGTACAGAGCAACAGCGTGGGAATTAAAACCATATGCACAATGCTACACAGTTAACCACGCAGCAAATGCAAGTTTTAAAAAAAACTGTTTGCAAAACGACCATCATTAGTTTGGAAATGCAGCCTAACACTGCTACCATTTTATTACCCAATAAAGACCTACAGGGGCAGTTAGGTCTCTCAGCAAAGCCATGTGGATTCAGCATCAACTGATTCCAGCTGAAGCAAAAGATGTTTGTTACACAATGAAATCATTCACTATCTAAATAAAAGGCAATACATTGTTTCATAAAAACAGAATGGATATATATGTTCCCCAGTTTTTAGATTTGTTTACTTCTTACACCTTCCAAAAGAGTTGTGCTGGCTAAGACAAAGTACATGTCAATAACCAGTCATGCAAGACATTTACTAGAAAGCAACAGTCATCTGAAACTTTAAAGCAAACCCTGCATGCACCTTGATAGTTAAGAGAACTACAACGGCTCGGGCGAGCTAGCAAAAATTACACCTTCAAGCCCCATAATGTTTTGATTGGTCACTCATTCATCCTTTCATTGCATACAGTGAAGGAGATGAGACACATATTACCACAAGCACATTAAACTTGATTGTGACTTTCCACAGACTCTATAGGAGGGACAAGGATAGATAATTTAGACTAAGGTTAGAACTGGGAGTAAGTGATTCTACAGATCTAGCGCCGACTTCAAAAGAGAGAGGAAAGTTTCCACTGGAGCTACAAGCTGGTGTCCAGAGCTCTACATGATCGATATCCTGAGCCAACAAAATTAGATGTTTCATTTCAGTGTAAGATTTATATTTTCTGTATCTTACATAGTTTACTTTTTTTTAATCACTACATTTGCTGTTTTCTCTTACATGGATGAGTTGTGGTCTGGGATGTCTCGAGATGATGGCCACTAAGCCGGTCCTCCCTGCTAGACACCGATGAATAATTAATCACTTTATCTTCGCATGCTAAGGCTTCATTGGGAGCACTGTAATATGCACAATAAAGCAATGAGAGTGTGTATAGACACAAATAATATGGAGGTGCAGACGCACCAGTTATGATTGACACCCCTGGAAATCACATTAAAGCTCCATTAATAACTTTGCCCCCCTCGCCCCAACCAACCGGCACCAACCATTGGTGAAACCGCATTAAAGATTCAGGTCTTAAGGATATCAACAGTTATGAGGGCAGTCCAAACCTTTCCTAAACGTTCCTGTCTTTTTCTTTTAACAATGGAGTTCCCAGAGGCAACTTTCTTGGCACATATCTTTGGAATTGCTAAACTCACTTTTCTTTAGTCTTTGTCTTTTAGTTTGCTGAATTTTCAGCCAGACGTTTTGGACATATAAACAAACATATAACTGTCCATTGAGCATGCTCCCATTCTGTGTACCTGGAACAAATCACAATCTCTGGGAAAATGAATAATCACCAACAACAGAAAAGCTAACAACATTTTATGTGCACTCATTAGATACATGTGCGATGATGGGAAGTTATCACCTCCACCCTCCCAAAGTTATTGATTACTGGAATGAAGAATAGGAAAAAATGAAGAAGGACAGAAAGCAGGATGTGCCGCCAACAGGCATAAGTGTACAAATATATGCAAATCAGTCTTGGCCCTGCTCCAATCAGAACAGCCCAGCCCAAACCACCAAGCTAGGTCCTCCCCGAACAGGAACACAAGCAACCCAGGATTTTGCCCTGATTTGCATACAGTTGGGTCCAAACTGAGCTGACCTGGTTCGCAAACTAACGTTGGTTTAGAATGCGGCTCGAGTGATTACCAGCAGCTGAGATTAATTCAAGCATTCCATCCATCACTGTTGTATACTTATTGTGATTCCCTAAGAACGAACTGTTTAAAGCTTGCCACACCCCATACCATACAGTAGAGGAAGCATCATAAACAGTCACCTCTCCTTCACAGGCAGCCAATGCAGTCTCTTTCAAGCGAGATTAAACTTGTGGCACTCTTAGGGCTTTATTACAGAACCCGTGGTGGCGGTCCGACCACCGCCACGCTGGCGGCCCGCCCACAGTGTTATGAGTGTGGCAGTCAGACTGCCACTGGACCATTGCGACTGCCGGGGATTAAGGATCCCACAGCGGTCGCGCAGCAGTCAGAAGCACTAATATGCTAGCTGTGCTGCTGCGGCACCATCAAGCATATTAGGAGTTGTCAGTCCACTGCCCTTTGTGGTGGCGGAGAGGCAGCTGCTCCTGGACCTGGGGGTGCATGCGGGGAGGCACATGTTGTGCCCCTCTGGTTTTACACCCCTAACTCCTGCACGGTGCGTCATGCAGGAAGGTGCAGTCGGTGCTCTGAGAGCAGCAGTCTGCATATTAGGCTCTTCTATGTGCCTAACAGACAACCGCAGGACCGCCTGCTAGACCAGGATTTAACTCCTAATATGGCGGATGGTCACACCACGGCTTTGGCGGTCCTACAGCGGGTGGCATGTTGAATTGTCTGCTGTAGGATCGCCAAAGTTGTAATAAGGCCCTAAGTGTGAATAGCAAGCTAAAGTTACTGTGTATTGGAGGGACTGTATTTTACATATTAGATCCGTAAGAATACCCTCATATAGCAACGTGTAATAATCCAATTAGATTGATAACATCAGGATAACCACAATTGGAAAATCCTTCTTTTTTCTTTTAGATCCCTGACATGGCAAAAAATCTAAACGTTTTGCCACATATACACCAGCCTCCACAGACAGCAAGAGTTCAATACTACCCACAGGCTTTCACTACTCCAGCTCCATGATATTATGATGTTAAATTATAACCATCTGCTCTGCGAACATCTACAAACATATGGATTGTGCATCTGTTATACAATATGAAGGCATTTCGCTTTATTCAAGGGGTAAAGGGCCTTCACAAACTGTTGAACATATACTCCTACTTTAGAAAATAATACAATTGCAATTTACTTCCTATTTCCATGACTTGGACTGTCGTTCTTCAATTCCCTTTGTCTTATTAATTATTAGTAGTCACACAGCACTGTTAGCAAATCTTGCAAAACTATTACTCGACCCTTGAAAATGTTATACCTCAGTACATAGCGGTCCAGCTACCAGACAAACTCCCTGTATTTCCTGCTACAGTGTTCAGACTTTCCAAATCTCAGATTATTTGAATTAGATGATGGAACACTTTCTAGATTGTTTAATTCCCAAAGAATCTATAGTTGAAATGTCTTAAGTGTCCTCTTCTTAAAACACAAAACCGACATTGTGGAGATTAGCAACTAGCACGGTTGGAGCTACTTTTTGCCATCTTTGTAAGTATAATCACCTGGATAGAGCTGAAAGAAAGATATCTAATAATGTCTCTGATCAATGCAGCTATAAATTATCCTGAAGAGTTTTATAAACTATTTCAATACTTGCATATCCAAAGGAAGTCAATTCTCTTTCTCTGTTCTTTTTCGACAAGAATAGACATTTAAGAGAGAAGATTATTGGAAATAATTATTTTACTGACCTTATTTTCTCTTTTAAACAGTATCATTGTCCTGGTCTCTCCCCTTTCAAAAACGATCTCAGTCTAAAACACATGAATTTGGGGAATTTTGCAAGGTGCTGAGCTTTCCTTATAAGATCTGTTGCAGGAAGATCCTCAAAAGAGATCTTGACTATTGTGACTCAATATTCAAAGCTATCAGAATTTTCTCTCAACATACGAGATGCTAACTGTTCTAACTTGAGTCACATTTTGTCAGGCATCTTCCTAAGAAGCCGTCATTATGCTCCTCAGAACCTGCTTATTTCTGTCCATTTTCTTTACTTCCTTATGCTGCTAAACTCGCTGAAAGAGCTGCCATCTCTCAACTACACTGCTATGTGGCAGACGACATGCTTCAGAAAACAGACAGAATGGTCTTGGGACCCAGGCAGTGGTGGTCTCTATTTTAGATGAGCTCAGAATGGTGATGAATAGGGATGGTGTTGGAGCCCTGATCCTTTTAGAAATGCTAGCAGTTTTCAGTGCAGTCTACCATCAGGCCACCCTCCAGCACCCTTCTGATTTTGCCATGATTGGCATGTCTTAACATTTTAAAGTGACTCCATCCCTTTTGTCAGAAAGATCTCTATCTGTTCAACTTGGTATGTGTACTTCATCAGTAAGGCTGTTGCTTAGGGAGTTCCACAGGGCTCCCCTTTATCCCCGCTCTTATTCAGTTTTTGTCTTCTGACCTGCTTGTTTTGTGACTTGGCATTTTGTTCCATATGTATACGGACAGCAATAAACTTTTCGTTAATAATGGTAACATCCATAGGAGTGAAAACGATTTGATACCGTTAGCACTGTATGAGATATGGATGTATCAGAATCACCCTAAATGAAATCCTTCCAAGTCTGAAAGTTCAACAGATAGTAATGCTTCTCTTGTTTGAAATAGCACTACATGGCCTCCACAGACACATGTTCTATCTCTATTTCCAGAGTTTGCAATTTGGATGTTTAAATCAATTCCAAACCGTCCCTGGATGCAGGGGCGCAACTAGACCCGAACTTCGGGACAGGGGCTGGGAGTTAAGACTCCCAGCCAGGGCTGGTCTTAGCAATGGTCGCGCACAGTACAACTGTCTTTTTTGGCGACCCTCCCCATTTCCTCCTACGTGAATTCCCTCACTACCACTCGCCAACAATGCACCTCATCTCTCTATAGCCCCTTTTCTGACAAACATTTCATTTTTTTATAGGGCTACTCATAGTTTACACACACTCAGTTCTGTGATCTGCATGGTACACATTCTTTGTAGCAACCACATTAACCCTCTGTGCTGTGTGGGTGACAAGAGTGCCCATGTGAGTGCACGGTGAGTGATGCAACTGTGTGAGAGTAGGGTGAGAGGAGTGACTGCAGGGTGAGTGAGGTGACATTATGAATTTGGGTGCGGATGTAAGTGCAGTGTGGGACGACTGAATGTATGGTTAGTGATGGGCTTGTTTGAGTGAGATTGCAGGTGAGTGATGTGTCCCATGAGTGCAGGAAGAGTAGTGTGCTCGTGTGATTGCAGGGTGAGGTACAGAGTGAACAGCACAAGTGCATTGTGAGGGCAGAGTGATCACTATGAGTGAAGAGTGAGCAGTGTGCTCATGTGACCGCAGGGTAGGTGGAGGGAGAACGTTATGAGTTCATGGCAAGTGGCATAACTGCTGGGTGGTAATTGTGAGTGCAGGGTAAATTGCGTGAGTGCGTGGTGATCAGTGTAAGTGCATTGTGATCTCTGTGAGTGCAGAGTGAGTTTGAAAGTGAAGGGTGAAAATGAGGAGTGAGTTGTCTGAATGCAGGGTGCATTCCCAGACACTTGAAGTAGCTTAGCATGTTATTGAAGGCTGGCGTAGGGTTTCAGATATCAGTTAAACTATTGCTATTATGGCATTATTCAGGGACAGGGCCGGACTGGACGTAGCGGGCACCAGGCGTTTTTCTCAGAGGGTCGGAAGGGTGGGGGTCGGTTTGGACCAGTGGGTGCTGTTTTTGGTACAAGGGGTAGGTTTTGCAGCAGTGGTGCAATAGCGCCCCCCTGTACCAAAAGCAGCTGCTGTGTTTTCCACACGCACCCCAAATCCACCCTCCCACCGCGCAACCCCCACTCCACTCCACTCCTCTGCGGCCGGTCTGACTCAATTGCCAAGGCCAGTTTGCGTTCCCAGTCCGGCCCTGATCAGGGATCGAGGTGGACGAAATAAATATTGTGCTCATCCTGCAACAAACTTTCAGTCTTGTGATTAGGGTTGCCAGCTCATTATATTGATGTTCCAAACAAAAATAAGCAGTCACCTAAAGCCTATTTTAAGCACTTATCTGTGCATACTTGGAACAGCAAATATGAATAGAAAGCATTTTTAATTATGTTCTAGGGCTGCCTGAATGATCCATGACTGATCATTAAAGGGAACAAAGACAGAAAACTTAAATTACAAATTAATACATATGATTTAATTTATGAGTTTAAAGAGCTTTATTGCAATTTGTAAACATAGTAAAACATCATTACAAAGTAAGAATTTTTTGAGATTTTAAAAGGAGAAGGAAGAAAGAAAGAAAAAGAAAATGAAAGATAGGAGGGAAGGAGTAACAAAGGAAAAATGCCAAAACAATATATATAACATCTGTAAGAGTTAAAAGTAAACAAATAATGAGGAAAGAAGAAGGTACTTAAACTGAGAACATGAATAGTCAAGGAACATGCTTAGAAAGGTACGCTGTAAGAGGTGACCATAACAAATCCTTTTTAATTATTAAAGGCACAGAAGTGGCGAATGCACGATGAAGCCCATGGTGACGACATAACAAGTTCCACCAAGCCTGATATGAAATTTTGGAAGTATCTTTCCAATTGGTTGGGATAATTTGGAGGGAGATGGCTATAAATAAGTCTATGAATCTTCGAACATTACAATGAGCATTCCATATTGGTGAGGAACCTCCTAAAAACATATGTGTAATGTCAAAAGTGAAATTTGTGGATAAAATATCGTTTAATTTGGACCAAATACAAAACCATAGGGATTTAACCAACGGACAGTGAAAAAACATATGGATATGATTCAATTTATAATCCTATTTAGTGTCAAGACAAGGCCCTTGCAGGCTCTTTAAACAAGAAATGGCTGGTATTTTTCTTTTGCAACCCTACCTATATTTCTTTTCAGGAAACGCATTCTAACACTACGCCAGGAAATGAAAAATTCAAATGTAAGGAATAGGCAGAGTGGGGGCCCAGGGTGTACTATAACCAGAGAAAACTAAGCCTCAGTAACCGGTTTATAAAGGTAAGTAAATATGCAAATGCGAACTTACGAAGCGGTCTATCTAACCCTTCTTCAACATTGTGACACAGTCCACACTGGATCACCCCTACTTAGGTGCTTTCTTGGACACACAAAATTATCACTTGCTCACAGAATCTCTCCTGTCAATCGTTATGGGGGCGTGGCTTGCAGGGCCAAGATGGCAGGCGTGCCTTAATGCTGCTCCACCACCCATCCCCATTATCGGTTAGTTACTCTCCACCCAGGAGCAACATCCACACTCCACAGCTGTCCTGTCACCTCCCTTAGGTGCCCCTACTGCATACCTGTCAAGGGGTGCTCCGAATGGACTTGCCCTCTACTGCTGTGGCCTAGAGGCCTGCTGTGAGAGGCATGGCGAGGCGGGCGGCTGTGCACAGCATCCGATGGTGACTGGCCTGGAAACTTGCTGACACCCAACACGGCTGATGGTGGGAAGGCAGGAGAGAACGGAGCTGCCGCAGGCCCCCAGGCTGCTGAAGATGTGACGTCCCGCCTGCTAAATGGGGTCAACTGTGAGCGGCATGAGGGAACGAAGGAGCCAACTGAGGTGATCGGGAGGCCTCTGGTCTGCGAGCGGTGAAGTCAGGACCTGCAGTAAGGTCCTTGGAGTGCTGACTGTGCTGCAGCCCGCCAGCTACTGCTGCAGCCTGGATGCCTGCCGCGAGTGGCGCTGGTGGTGAACACCGCGGCCAGAAGTACCCGATCTGCGGGCCTACTGATGACTGGATTTGCCGGCGATTAATCAGCTAAGAGGTGTGGGCTCACTGTGGGCGTTCCGATACACTGGTGGGGAAGCGGGACCCAGGCAGATGGCCACATGACAGGAGACTCGCGGCACCCGACAGCGGCCCAGGTGCCTCAGAAAAAGACACGGTGAGTCTGCGACTGTGTGCCTTCCCTGCCCGACACACACATATGTGCGGGCTGCCGCACTCAGACTTCACTTTACGTTCTCACCGCAGTGCCTTTCCCTTAATGCCCTATTAAGACTTTGGGCTCATTGAGTGCACTCCTGGTGTCGCATGGACAGCTGATGTTACCCTATGACGTGGGGGGGAGCTTATAATACAGACCTTGAACGCTAAAGATCTGGGATTTCTCTTTCCCCCCTTCTCTTGGATCCTGTAAGGCCCCTCTCCTCAGGTCTCCATACTTCATCACATTGCATGGAAGGATCCTCCTTTCCTGGGCCTGCACTGCCTTTGCTCCATGCACTGCCCACGATGGTTTTGCCCAAACTTCAATGCCTGGTGCTCTATATTGGCTGAGCTGGCATTGCCTGTGGATATCCAACTCTATTGGTGACGCGGTGGTGGTGCTCTCCCTTCCTTCGCCCTTATAATCTCTATATGTCTTGGCGCAATGCTCTCTTGGTTGCTACGACCTCTGAGTCCTTTGGGGCGCCATGTACTGCGCTGAGTCACAAGGCACTGGTGTGCAATAATAAAAGAATCTATACACTCATTTTTGACAGAGCTGCCTTTCCCTACACTGCCTCAGACCAACGTCAGGACCTCAATGAACCTATTACCTCTTATGAGATCCGGGATGTGATGAGGACCCTTGCCAGTGGAAAGGTGCTGGGTCCAGGTGGCTCCCATCTGAATTGTATAAGGCGTATACGGACCTTCCAGAACCACGTCTGCAGTGAGTGTATGATGAAGCACTCCTATCCTTGCACCTCCCCGATTCTCTCAGCGAGGCCACGCTTGTATCCCTGCCGCAGTCAGATAGAGCTCCTACACATCTGGGTTCTTATCGTCTGCTGCAGTTATTGAACGCGGACTATAAAATAATGGCAAGGGTATTGGTGGAGAGCTTGACTCCACTGCTGCTCTCCCTGATGCACGAAGATCAGAATGGGTTTGTCCCAGCACATACCACCTCTTTCAATCTACTACGCCTCTTCCGACTAATGCGATAAGCCCCCAGTATCTGGCTGCAATCGGCTGTCTCGTACATGACCTAGCATTTGACACTATTGACTGGCTCATCTTTTTGAGGTCCTTGGCTCCAGATATACACGCTTGGTGAAACTCCTCTAAAATAACCCGACCCTGAGTCTCAGAACGGGTAGCCTCATCTCGGCCCCACTGAGATTTTGTAGGGGTACGAGACAGGCCTGCCCTCTTTCTCCGCTCATGTTCTCTTTAGCTATAGAGCCTCTAGCCATAGCTATGGGTGCTTCAGCGGGATTGTGGGGCATACAACCAGGCGGCAAACTACATGCGATATCATTATATGCGGACAATTTGCTACTATATGTTAGAGATACCTGCTCTGTCCTGGGTGTCATACCTGACCTCCTTACTCACTTTGCACGTCCGTCCGGACTGAATGTCAATTGGGGAAAGTCCTACTTGTTTGCCTCCGTCCCTAGCATGCCTGACCAGGAGTTAATGGAGCTCCTGTTGCCTGGCAACCGACTATGTTCCCTTATTTGGGCATCTAAATTTATCATACTGATCGGGACTTACTTGATTGTAGTCTCACAAGGGCCCTCGCTTACTTAACGGGACAGATATCCTTTTGGAAGACCCTTCTTCTCTTGGTCACCAGAAGAATTGCTCTCACGAAGATGGAAGTACTCATGTGTCGTCTTTGCATTTTCACAAATCTGCCACTGTACCTCCTGTCGTCCTTTTTCTGCTCACTCGAGCACCTGATGAGAGATCTTACATGGAACAAAACAAGCTGCAGGGTGGTGCTCTCAAAACTTTCTGCCGTCGACCCAAGGGGGATTGTCAGTACCTAACTTACAGAATTATTACCTGCGTCTCAAATGCAATGGGTTACCTGTCGGATGGCGGAACTGCATCTCTTGGACATGATGGCAGATGGTCCTCCCTGTCGATTGAACGCTCTTCTACATTTGTTTCATCCCAGTTCGAAAGCAATTCGACTTCGGCCTCTATTACTACAGGTGGCCTATTGCTGCTTCCGCTGCAGTCTATATCTCACTAAACTTATTACGCCCTATGCTCCGCAACTCCACTGTTAGGTATGCCCCAGGGCAGCACAATAACATCAATGGCTGAGCTCTCGGCGTGGCATGCAGTGGGTTTACAAACACTGGTGGACATATATCATGATGGTATACTCCTATCATATGAGAGAGATTGACATAGGAGGAGGGACTATCCCCGGGTGATTTCATTAGTCATGCCTTTTAGATTGGCACATAGCGGCAACACTGGGGGGATATCACACAAGAACCACGATTCACCTCACACTTCAATATTTACATGCCATAGGAGAGGGGTGGCATCTCACCCGGTGGTTGGCGGACGCACTCCAGCTACAAACTGCTACAACATTGTCTTCACTGCAGCATCGGTGGGAGACAGACATGCCCCTTCCATGCACTGTTATGGATTACGAAGCAATGAAAGTCGAGTGAACCACGGTCATTAATGGCCTGGTCGCACTCCATCCTCACATGGGCTAGGGCAGAGGGGGTCTCTCTTTGCAGAGAGGACACTCTAGGACTATGCAAAAATCCTATCTCATCCAATTGGGAGGCAATACTGACTGCCCTCCAGACTGCACTAGGTCCAGAGCAAGGCGCGGGTGCCACCACTGTATTTTGAAACATACCTGAACAAATACACCCCCGTAGACTATGATAACGTTGTCAACGATGTTTAACTGTATATACAAGATGGGTACCACAAGATATAGGACTTTTGCAGAGAAGATGACAACTCGCTCAAAGTGAACTTGGAACTACATTGAAAGACAGCGAATCTGTTTTGTTTCTCCCTTACCCCCGAACCCATTACCCCACCCCCTTTACCCATGATGTTCATCTCTGATCTATAGCATTAATATGTTTGATGTTATTATCATGGAAAGTAGTGGGCAATGTGACTTCACACTGATTACTTATTCTGGAGGTCTTCTTTTGGCCTTGTGCTGCTCCATATACATCAGTATATCTAGCTCTGCGGGGGGCATGTGCCAGGCTGGATGCAAAATGTGTCCCCACAAGTCTCCTGACCTGACGATTAGTCAGACATTAACTCACTTGTGTTCTTATTGTGCTTGCAATTGCAATGTAACTATACATAGAGAACATAATAAAGTGATCAAACAAAAAAATGCCTTCGTTATTAATAATTCAGATTACTGTAAAGGCATTGTCAGAAATGGGGATCACTAGATGGCAGAGGTAGGTACCTTTGTCAAAATAGGGACTCGTGCTTCTAGTCAGGGTAAGGGGGATAGACTCTTTAGATAACCCTGCTCACCCCCTTGGCAGCTTGGCACAAGCACACAGGTTTTTCCCAAATGTGACTATACCAAGAAAACATAACAAACCGATAAAAAAAAAACTCCCTTTGTTATTAATAATTCAGATCACTGTAAAACCATTGTTAGAAATGGGGGAGTGGCGGTCTCTAGTTAGCAGAGGTATGGAACTTTGTCAAAATAGGGACCCTTGCTTCTAGTCAGGGTAAGGGGGATAGACACTTTAGATAACCCTGCTCACCCCTTTGGTAGCTTGGCAGAGCAGACAGGCTTATCCCAAAGGCAATGTGTAAAGTATTTGTACTCAAGACACACAGTAAGTTACACAGTGATACCAACACAAATGGGCACCACACAAGTTTAGAAAAATAAAGTATCTTTATCTAAACTCAACAAGACCAAAATGCCAAAAATCCAACATACGTGTAATAAGAATAAGCCTTTCAAAGGTTTAAAGCAACTTGGTCCATAGGAAACTATGGATGCGTGAATTCATACAAAGTACAGTTCCACTACATGCAGGAGAAGTGATGCCTTGAATCCGGACTCTAGAGGGAAGTGATGAGACAGTTCTGGTCAACGGGTGATGCATCGGAAAAACTTGCAGCAGAGGTCCGATGTGTGGAAATCCGGGATGTGCAGTTGATCGATGCGGCAGAGGAAGGCGGCGCTGCGGCGCTTTCGGCCGCGATACCACAATACCACGATGCGTCAGTTCTTGTAGTTGCAGGTGCTGTAACGGCGTGGCAGTGTGGCATGGAGATTCTTCCTGCGCGGCGGTTCTGCATTGGAAAACAGCTGCAAGAAGGGCAATGTGTTGATTTCTTCAGTTTCTTCAGGTTTTTCCAGCTCCCAACAGCAGTAAGAACCTCCAGAGACCCAAAACTGGAACAGGCACCTCCTGGCAGGTCAGAACTCTCAGCAGTAGATTTCAGGGGTGCTGGGGGTGAAATCTTTGTGTCCCTGAGACTTCAGAACAGGAGGCCAGCACACAAAAGGCACTTCAAACAGGTTCACAGCAAAGTTCCAGTCTTTGTCCTTTCCTTGGCTGAAACAGCAACTGAAGGCCAACCCCACACAGCAAATGGGCAGTACTCCTCCTCACAGCTATCCAGCTATTCCCCTTTGGCAAAGGTTTCTCTTGAGTCAAGAAGTGATCTAAAGTTCTGTGGTTTAACTCCGTAACCCCCCCCCCCCCCAATGCTGAGCCCTTTTTTGGCTATTTGGGGAACTTTGCGCTTAGGCTCCTATAACCTTTTGTCCATATAAGGTATCCATGTCAAGTTTGCTTCCTTTTCTTCCAACATCCTGAGGATTCTAAAGGTATCCAAGGTTTGTGGATTCCACTGGAGGGGACCCAGAAATTATCCAAAATACAGCTAGATTTTGGGTTTTTGGTGAAAAATTGGAAAAAAGTGCTTTAGAAGAAAGCGTCTGTTTTTTTCCTTGCAAATGGTATCAATAAAGCGTTTGCAGAGATTGAATCACCCTTTTCCCAGCTTTTAGGAACAGGCACACTTTTGTTAGAAAACCAAACTTTACTACACAGTTTTGCCAATTTAGTGGGACTTAGCCTATTTTTGTGCTTTCAACCTACTTTCAGTTAGCGCTAGACATTGATGTCGAACCAATAATGGATCTCAGACAGCTATACATTTCTTAAAAGTAGACAACATCAGAGAGTGCTGGGGCCCGGTTGGTGTGGGGGGGGGGGGGACGATTTCTCAGAGCCCGCACCATAAGGTTGTCCAAGATGTACATTGCTGATTTTGTCTTTTTACAAACTAATAAAAACAGAGTTAACCATAAAAGTAGACAATATTCTGAATTCAAAAAGGGGTCATTTGTGTAGATTCTTCAAGGTGTTTCTGTAGAAAGTAACAGTTCAAATTAAAACATATTGAAAATGAGTTGAAAAAAACTGTTATTTGTGTCTGCATTTTCACCTGTAACTTCTTATAAGTATGACAGATTCTTACAAGCAATATACCGTTATGTTCACTGGAGCCTGATGATTGCAGGGGTATATAGGACTTGTAGGTTGACCAAGAATCCGAAGTGCCCAGAGCCAAGAACTGAGCTGCGCCTTGCTATTGTTTTTCATTGTGCACCGGGTATATAGAAATTCACTCGGTAAAATATAAAAAGTGAAAAATAGGTATCAAGGAAAACTATGTATTTCCGAAATGGGAACTACAAATGGAGGTTAGAAGCAGTAGTTATTTGCACAACTCCATATATGTGGGTACCTATACCTGCATGTGAATTAGAGGACATTTTTGAAAATGAATAGTTTTTTATACACAGTCTTACATTTGGAAGTGATAAATGGATAGAACGTCAATTGGCAAAAACACTTGTTCTACTATTATGTGTTTCCTTAAGTCTTCCGGTAAAA
Organism: Triturus cristatus; assembly: GCF_964204655.1. Lineage (NCBI taxonomy): Eukaryota > Metazoa > Chordata > Amphibia > Caudata > Salamandridae > Triturus > Triturus cristatus. Next base: position 346,258,777 of record NC_140585.1, on the reverse strand, counting down.
ATGGTACCTCACTTGTGTGGGTAGGCATAGTGCCCGCGACAAGACATGGCCCAAAAAGAAACGTGGGCACATCATTTTTTTCCAGTAAAAACTCACCCTTTTTTGCAGTGTGCCTAGCTGTGTTTTTTGCAACCTAGCTCAGCTGACACCTAAGGAAACCTAGCTAACCTGTACATTTTTTAAAGCTAGACACACAGAGGAATCCAGGAAGGGGTCACTTGGGTGGCTTTCACCAGGTTCTGTTAACAAGAATATCTTTCAAACCTCAAACTTTGTGAATAAAAAACACATTTTCCTCACATTTCTGTGAGGTATCATTTTACTCATTTTACTCAGGAGAACAAGGGGAACGCTGGGTGGTAGGACATTTGTGCCGGCAAGGTGATCCAACACAAAATAGTGTGAGATAAAGTGATTTTTTTCAGCTAAATTTGAGGTTTGCAGGGGATTCTGGGTAGGAAAACATTGGGGGATGCACACAAGCCATACCTCACTGCACTCCCCGGGGTGTCTAGTTTTCAGAAATGTGTCATTACCTACTATAGGAAAAAAAGATACATCATTTTAAACTGCACATTGGAACTTACCAAAGTGAATAATTATACTCACATTAGTGACTTCATGCCCCATGGGGCAATATTTTGATGATACAAACACCTTATTGTTGCAGTTGTGAAAAAACTTTTTCAAACAATCACAGGAAAATGTGACCAATTAAACAGATACGAAAATAGGTGTGGTTGTCGAGGTTTCGGTCTATGTAGTGTAAGCATCAGCTAGACCATCTTCAGGAGATTTAAGAATCAAGTGATGAATGACCCCTATATAAAAATGGAATGAACCAACAATTACCGTATATGATCAACAAAAGTTAAATCAAAAGAATAAAGAATTTCACTTGTGTAGAGAAAAAAAAAAGTGGAAACTTGACGTATCCCCCTCAGGATACGTCAATGTGATGGAAAGAAAAAGATTCTGCAGTTCGAAAATTGTTTAAGCAACATCTTAACTAAGAGGTTTTAACCCTTGGCTAATAATTTAAGCAGGTTGCTTCGTAAATAGATTTGCCTTAGATCATTTCGACTGCGACGCATTACATTGTAAGCCACTACATAGTTTGATTTTTTCATTTTAGCATTAATTGCTGGTACACGTCGGTGGCTACTGAGAGACGACCTTTCCTGATCTCGGATGACACAACCAAATTTAGATATTACTCATATAAATCCCTAAGTAAATTTTAAATATAGCACGTTTCTTTTTCTTCTTTTTTTACTTCCTTCACATCTTTGGTTGAAGAATTTTTTTAGAGCTGGGATGAGTCTTTTTCTTTCCACTCACACTGACGTATCCTGAGGGGGATACGTCAAGATTGCACTTTTTTTCTTCTCTACATGGGTGAAATTCTTTCTTTATTCTTTTGATTTAACTTTTGTTGATCATACGGTATATGTTGGTTTTTTCCGTTTTTATATAGGGGTCATTCATCACTTGATTCTTAAATGTCCTGAAGATGGTCTAGCTGATGCTTACTTATATACACCAAAACGTTCACAACCACGCCTATTTTCGTATTATTTGATTTAAGGATATGTTTTCTGATTAGTTGGTCACATTTTCCTACGATTGTTTGAAAAAGGTGTTCGCAACTGCAACAATGAGGTGTTTGTAACATCAAAATATTGTAAACTTCTGGTTGCATTGTGCTTTTTTATTAAAATCATTTTACCTTTTTGTACCCTTTGAAATATATTGTCAATATAAATGTATCCTTTTTGAATATATACACCTGTGTTCGATTTTTTCTTTTTAATTTTGTTCATATTGAAATAAGTAAATTTGAAAGGATTAAAGTGTGAGCAACTGGATAGAGCTTGCTAACAATGAATGCAGAATTAATGTTTACAAATGTGTGCTTTAATACTTTCCAAAAGTGGCATTTTCAAACTCATAATTTAAAAACCATCTTTATTAAAAAGATGTGTCATTAAATTCTGAGTTTAGAGAGCCTAAATTTCATTTCCCCATCTTGTCCCAATGGGAAGTTATACTTGTAAGATGTTACAAAGTATTTCCCATTCTATCCTATGGGACAGATAGCCTTTCAATAGTGAAAATAGTAATTGGCAGTATTTCACTATCAGGACATGTCACACACACCATTAGATGTCCTACTTTTCACATATACTGCACCCTGCCCATGGGGGTACATTGGGCCTACCTTAGGGGTGTCTTACATGTAAGAAAAATTAACTTTAGGGCCTGGCAAGAAGGTGCACTTGCCAGGTCAACATGGCAATTTAAGGCTGCGCGCAGGCACTGCAGTGGCAGGTCTGGGATACATTTCAGGGCTACTCATGTGGGTGGCACCATCAGGGCTGCATGTCCACTAGTAGCATTTGATTTACAGGTCCTGGGTACCCACAGTGCACTGTACTATGAACTTATCAGTAAATCAAATAGCCGATAATGCAAACACCATTCCTTAAACACAATTTACCCAGACAGCATAAGCACTTTAACACTGATCAGCACTGGTAAAGTGCCCAGAGTCCTATAGCCAACAAACACAGGGTCAAAAACCGGAGGCCAAAAAGCAAAAAGTCTGGGGGTGAACCGGCTGAAAAAGCCAAGTCTAACAGCCATCTACTTACAAATTGAAATAAAGAACGTTTCCAAGGTTCAGCACATCCAGAACATGGCTAAAAACCTCTTTCACCTTCAAAAACTCAATCATGTTTTTGTTAAACTTTGCCTTCCTCATTGGCCTTCTATAAAGAGACAAATACAACATTCAAAGCATTTTTTCTCACTAATAAAATCTTTAATCAGAGACCTTCAGATTGCCTTGATTTCCATGTTATTCCTTAAATTCCTTCTCACTCTCATCATTATACTTCTAAAAACAATGCCTCATCACATCCTGGTTTCAACTGGTCTCCCTTGGTGGTACGTCCTTTAGAGTATTGACAGCTTCCCTCTGGAACTATCTCCCACAAAGGTACAAAGTGAAAATGATCTTAAAATTTAAGAAACTACTAAAAACTTGGCTTTATGACTGTTACGCCATTTTGGGTTATTTCTTCAGGTCAGCTTCCCTTTGGGCCTCCTCTGCGCATTTTAGCACCAAGAGGCCTTCCTATAGAGTGAATGCTTGTGCTTTATCAATTTTCATATAGACAAATGACTGTTTTGTTTAATTTTTCACTTTCATCAGTATGTTTGGCGGTCGTTCAGGGGTCTCAGAATCATAGCGACCTCTTCAACATGCCAATTAATGACTGGAAGAGACTCACAGGTGGAGCTGGGAACTGAATGCCTATATTTGAGGCCCTCAATATCCTGCACAAAGGCTGCATGTAAAAACAGCTGTGAAGAGAGCTGATCCCTGCCAGACTTCAACAGATGTTTGAGTTTTGCTGCCACTAATATTATTACCCCATACAATAAGAATTTTAACCATCTCAAGGTCTCCTCCAAAACCCACAAAGCTTTGCAGGCTGTAGCTCTTTGACCTGTGATAGATTTGCGTGAGGAACAATGGGCGCTGGCTGAGGTGAGTGAACGGAACTCATTCGTATTCATTTGAACTATAACTGATTGAGGTATCTGTAAGTTGAAATGTATGCTTACATTCTTACAAAGTACTGTCACCTAAGCAGATGGACAGGCGACGTATGTTGTGTATTGTGCTTGTAACTTGCCGCTTCCACTACTAAAGAAAATTGAAGCGGGGACATGGATTCACATACAACTTCCGGTTATTTGTGGTGGTCTGTGTCAGCAGCCTCTCTACTAGCTTAACGTATATGAGCTTGTGCTCTGTGGTTTGCGTTTTGCTTAGGATGACTACTCTTCCGCAATTCATTAAATGGTTCTTCATTTTGATAAAATAAGCATTGGAAATTCCCAATTTGCTGTTGCCATTGCAGAATTAAGAGTGAGGAAAATCACAGATCGATTGTTAATCGAAAATAGAGACTTGTGCAAGTTTAGGCCTGCTTTTTGACCTGTGCTTCTCATAGAAAAGTATCCAGTACATGTATTCCCCATGCAAGCATTGCTTAAGCCTCCACCACACCTTACGATACGTATCAGCCCACAGTGACAAAATGTCTGTGCCGATTTGTTGGTGTAAAACTAGACAACATATACAAAGATACTTTTTTGCAATGTAACAATGACTACTAGAATGTCTAAGACCATTACATATGAATGATAGAAAATACAGAAAATAATCAGTTTGGATATAGTAAATAAAAAAAAGACAAGACTGTTAAAAGAACCAGCTACTGGCATTTCGCCAACAGAAAAAAAACAAAAATCTCCTTTGAAACTCTATTTATTAGTCAACATTGAACACGACCATGCCAACACAATATTTGCACATTGTTTTCTAATAATGTATATATTAAAGAAAACCTGTTTAAAATCACCCTAATTGTTTAAAAGGTATACAAAAATCAAACATGTTATTTTAGAAAATCTGGCTCCACAAGGCGATGATCATTGATAGTAGGAGACCCTTACTCTTTGGTTTATATCTGTGCTTTTTCTCTCCTGCTCAAAAATTAACTGAAAAAAAAATCCTTCCATCTTCATGTCCTTTTTCAGAAAATGTTTGGAAACCGGGGAAAATATACTTAGCTCAATGGTTAGCAGCAAAGTTCGTAATATAAAAAGTGACATTTAAAAAGTTACAGACTTTAAAAGCTATTTGTGTAGTATTCTTGGCTAACGGGAAGTTATGTCTACATGAGGCAATGATTTTGTGAAGACTAACAGTAAATAAGACAAAAGAATATATTCTCAAAGGTGAAGGGTATGAAGATAAACTGGCTGCGCCAATAAACAAGCCTTGCTTGTGTTGGGACGCTGTGTAGATTAAAAAGTGAAATGTAAGCCATTTTTTCATTGTGTAGAATTCTAAAAAAAAACGGACAATGCAGTCTTGATGGCAGGGAACTTTTTACATGGCAGAAATGTTATTTTGCTTTAATATGATTGTTCAGCCTGGCCTTTTTTACAGGTTTAACCCCGGACTTGTTGCCTTTTGCTACCTACTTTTCTGACACTGCTTTTGTTAACTTAAAGACTCTGGCACTTTACCACAGCTAATCAGTGGTAAAGTGAATATGCTCTCTGTGTAAATTGTGATTTTGATTGGTTATCCACAACTGGCATATTTTATTTACCGGTAAGTCCCTTGTAAAGTGCAGAGTGTGGCCCAGGGCCTGTAAATCCAATACTGCTAGTGGGACTGCCGCACTGGTTGTGCCACCAACATGAGTAGCTCTGAAAACTTGTCTCAGGCCTGCCATTGCAGTGTCAGAGTGCAGTTTTAAACTGCCATGTGAACCAGGCAAGTGCCCCCACTTACCAGACCATAACATTGCATTTTACTGCATGTAAGGCACCCCTCAGGTAGGCCCAAGGTACCCCCATGGGCAGGTTGTAGTGTGTGTGAAAGGTAGGACATGTACTGGTGTGTTTTACATGCATGTCCTGATAGTGAAATACTGCCAGTTTTGCCTTTCACTATTGCCAGGACTAGCTCTCCCAACGGTTATCATTGGAGCTGCCTTGAAACATTTTACAAGTGTAACTTTCAAATGGGAACAGCTACATGTTTTGAGTTTCGGCTCTCTATGCTCAGAATTTTAAAAGACATCTTTTAGTAAGGATGGTTTTTGAACTGCATGTTTGAAAATGCCCTTTTTAGAAAGTTGAAACTGCTGTGCTGTTGATTTGTAGTGTTTTCACTGTTACTGTGTCTGTTATGTACAAATATTATACACATTGCCTCTGAGATAGGCCTGACTGTTCATGCCAAGATACCAAGGGGGTAAGCAGGTGTATCTCCCTTGGACAGGGTGCATACCACTGCCAACTAGAGAACCCCATTTCTAACAATGATGTGCCGTTTCCACAAATAATTTATCATTGTAGTTTTCAATCAGTTGATACTGTTCCTTTAGCTAATGAGGCACTTATAAATATTAATATATTCAGGTAAGACAGATATGGTATCATTCTCAAACACTCTCGGTAACCCTCTGCGTCTGAATCGGTTTTCGTCCTGCTCACAATACAATTTGTTTCATCGCATTGATTTCCGAAGATTAAGCCAGATGGGTCAGTTGGGAAGCAGTGCTTTTTAAACAAAAGTGGGGGTGCTACCATCGGTGTAACGTCACTGCTCCATAAAAATGTCAAAGCGCTACATAAAGAAGTGTAGCCAATGAGCCATGTCCCTTCACCAGAAGACTGGTGGGGTTGTAAATGTATCTACTGCTGCATGTTGAAGCACATAGTCCCTAATTTATTATTAAAACATGGAATGGCTTTACCACCATTTACAAGGGATACATTTTCAATTAAAATGCATTTTAAAATTTGCATCAGGCATGCAGTTTTACTGCTATACCTATAAGGCGTGCAAACAAAATTGTGTGGAGATTTGATTTGTGTGCACATTAGCACAGAAGTAAAGTGTCTTCGTTTGTTTTGATCATATTAAAATCTTTGTTTCGATTGATAAATTCAGAAAAAAATATTCCTCATTTGCTCTTTACTTGCTACTGATATATTTCAAGTTAGTTGTGTCAGAAATATTTGACAAAATGTATAATCACACACTCTCCAAGGATTATTATCGTTAAGTTGCAAATGTCCTTCACTTTGCGGCAAGAGAAGAGAAAATAAACACTAATCTTCATGTTTAAAAAAGAATACGCAGCAATTTGGTACAAGACATAGCCTGACATGACCTCTGTCTTTGAATGCACCGTGAAGGCTATAAGATGAAAATAATAATTGAAAGGCTTCTTTATTGATCGTTCACCTACTGAGCATCTGAATTATTCTGGGGTGCAGTACCTCCGGCACCGCTAGTCCAGCGCCCCTGTTGGGAAGTGAGGCTGTGTGCATGCTCAAATTCGTCTCCAGGTAGCTGTTCACGGCCTGGGGTGACTGGGTTACATTTTCTATGTTGTTCTTCCACTCTCTCCATTCTTTTTAAGTCTGACTACAGACAACTTTACCTGTCCAAAGACCTCTTGTCATTAATACTTCACAAAACGTACAATTAAGTCACATTCAGTGATCGATTCACCATAAAACAGCATCCACATGAATTTCCATTGGTTAGCCATTCCCAGTTGTTTTGCCTGCCGCCATCATCTGGGGTGCTAGTCCTTCCAGGTCAACATTATTTGACAGTCATCTTCCTCCTTCACATTGTTCTCATGCAGATAGGTCTTACCCTCATTTTTAAACAGTCCACCCCAATTACCTGCACTGGCGTCTCCAGAGACTGGCCAGATGGGGCTTCATTTGTCCACTCTGCCCCCTGTTTATGCCATCACAGCAGCTGTTGACTGTAGCTCTGTGCCAGGAGGGACACGGGGGTTGTGATAATTGTGTATGTTAGCTTCTTTGCAAGACAGAAGATGCCTTTGTGCAGGTGACTATTTTTAGTAGACGATTAATACTTCCCGTAAGTTAACGTGCACAAGAAATTCAGTGATAAGTTACTGTTTATTTGTTTATTGCAGATAATATCTAAGGATGTAGCAAGACAATTTCAGCTAGTCTGGGGCTTCATATAAGAGACTGAAGTAAGGTCGCACAGACTTGATATAAAACTGGGATGCGGATACGTGACAGATTGTAAAAGGAATTAGAAAATGTGTATATGGTTGACCTAAGTTTTGTAGAGCAATTGTACACAGACATGACAAGGTTATAATATATCATTTTTATAAATCGGTCAAATCATGAAGAATAACTTTGTATTGGCAAAGTCATATGATATTCATAGTAAAATGAATTGCGCTTTGGTGAAAATTTGCAGGATGAAATTTGAAATTACAATAGGTTAATCGATTGATTTATTCATAAAATGTGTATATTTTTTGCTTCTCTTCTTTAAATATAATGTATCAATGCCATTTTTGTATTCATGATACATGGGCTCGTAATTGATTCACTACTTTCCAACATGGCGATCAAGTTACACCATCATAGCTGTCCTAATTTTGTTTCTGTTTACTAGAAAGAATACAAAATAGTGAAAAAAACAAGGCCGTCTATATAGCGACCAAGGCTGCAAACAGGTGCACAACACCCATAGGGCTCAAAGGGCTTCAGCCCCCCCCACCCTGTCGTGTGTCAGCCCGGGCTGAGAGAGCTACCCGAGCACACACACAGACAGTTTTTGAGCTGCTGTAGGCTGGCTGGTCTGGCTTCCGTCTTATTGCAGCTGCGCCAGAGTACTTCACAGGTCTTTAAAAGACCATTTACTTGTTAACAAGGCTTTATTGTTTTTTCACCCCTTCTTAGAGTCCCTGCATCTCCACTCTGCCTATTGCTGGAAGAACTAGCCCCTGCCCCTAAATTTTTATTGCCCCCTCCACCCCCCGAAATATGGCATCAGTTGCGCCTCGAGCTGTGAAGTACAGCCAAAATGCTTTGATATATATTATTTCTCCAGCAACTAATAAATTTGGAAATCAGCAACGGGAGTGCTGGTCTCATCTTTACAGAGCGTTAGGATTGTGAACTGTTGCATGCCGGCTCGTCAGTTTACATAGAGATACACTCACATAAAAGCAAAGGCACATTCAAACGTCTTAGTCCAACAGATGTATATATTTATATAGTTTTACCCCTATACATATATTACCTAATGGCAGTCGCCACTAGGTAGTTCTAGCTAGGGCAGCTGTTCCATCGAAAAATCGTTTATTGTGTTACTAAGAACTTTGGCACCATTACACGAATCTCCACAGAAATTTCCAAAAAGGTGCTATTTTTCGCCCAGTTTGAGCATGGAAAGTTTCGGGGTGATCCATCAAGTGGAGGGTGAGAAGTGAGGGGGGTCTCAAAACACATAATCCCCATGCATTTTCCATGGTCTTCTTTAGGCAGGTCCACATCAAAAACTGGTCCCCGTCCCCATTAAAAAAAAAATTGGAAGGCCTACCCCGGGGGATTAGGCCACCGGGGCCGAAATAGTACTGGGAAGAGGGGCTGTGTGGCCCCCCTCCCATGTAAAAAAAGAAAAAATACAAAGGCCGGCCACAGGGCATGGACTCACCTGGGCGAAATTGGGCTCGGGAGGTGGGGCTGCGTGGCCACTCAGCCCCCCTTTCAAATTTAATTTTTCTTTACCAAAGGCCGGGCCCCAGGAGATGGGGCCCTAGGGACCAAAATCAGCCCAGGAAGGGGGGGCGCGAGGAGTGGGGTCCTCGGGCCCTAATTGCTCAAGAGAGGGGTGGCAGCCCCACTTACTGAAAAGAAAAATACAAAAAAGCTGCAACTCATGGGAGGCCCCACCCCCTTTTTACACTACTCTGCAAATGCGCCTCCTGGCACGGTCTTGGTTGGGGCATGAAGTCCCTTAGGATGCTCAGGGTCTTTAAGGGCCAAGAAGACCTCCTGCTGCTAGTTGGGGGATGAAGTCCTCTTGGCTCCAGAGTGACCTTGGGGCCAAGAAGCCTTCCTGGTACCTCCTGTAAGTCCTACACAGCGGAATTACTGAGAGCTGGTCGGAGACCCCGCCCCCTTTGTCCACTACTCTGCAAACGTGACTACTACTTTAAAACCGTAGACATTCATTGAAAAATCAAAGTTTACATGGACGTTATAGTTAGGAATTTGCATTTAAAAAACCTTAGAAATTCACTGAAAAAAACAGACATTATAGTTAGGAAATGGAATACAAAAAAACCTTAGAAATTCACTGAAAAAATAAAGGTTACAGAGACATTATAATTAGGCTCAGGTTTCACCCATACAAAACCAGAGAGATTCAGCAGTTATAGTTAGCTGAGATAACAATAACTCGCTCCCCCGCAATGCAATACTTATGACCTCACATATAACATCACTCATGACATGGTCAGTGACATCACTGATGACATTTCAAATGACATCACTGATGACATCATCCAGAGAATCTCTCACCAATATAACCTTTCATTTACCCACTCCAACTTCCACACTAACATTCTCAAAACCATTGACACAACCATACCAGTATGTACACACTCACTCACTGATTCATAGGTTCTACACACACACATCCACTCAGTCACCCATGCAGGCCCTTATACACCAACTCACTCACTAATACAGCCAGTGATATATCCACTCATACACCCATAGAGCCAGTCACACACTCTCAATCACCCATAGAGCTACTCGCACACCTACTCACTCACCCATAGTCAATCACACAGCCACTTACTCCCCTATAGTTATACACACATCAACGCACTTATTCATACAGATACTAACACATACTTACTCACCTATACATTCACTGAAACAAGCACACACTGGGCCATACAGCCACTCTCACAATAACTCACTCACATATACAGTCACTTATATAATCCAACAATCACCTATACTGCCTTTCCCATATGCAGTTACTCCTCAATATACCACTGACACATCCATTCACTCACTGACACAGCCATAAGCACACTCACTCACCCACACAGCCCCTCACAGACGCTCTCACGAACCCATACAGCCACTGACTCACCCACTCACTCATCAAAGCAGGAAGGCACACACTCCCTCCCCCACCCACACAAACACTCATATACCCATACAGGTACTCTGACAACTAATCAAAAACCCATACAACCTCTCATGTACCTACTAACCAACCCATACAGCCACTTACACACCAACTGACAAACTGATACAGACATGTACACAACCTAGTCACTCACCCATACATTCACTGAGATACGTAAAATCACTCACTTATACAGTCAGTCACGCAATCACTAAATCTTCCATACAGGCACTCATACACACACTGATTCATCAATATACCTTGGAATATACATATTTAACACTCAAACTTTTTAGAAACACTCACGGTCACCGGATGATGTCATTAGTGATGTCATCAGTGATGTCGCTGACCATGTCATGAGTGATGTAATATGTGAGATTATAAGCAGTACATTGAAAGGCGCGAGTTTTTGTTAGGTCAGCTAAATGTGTGCTAAATTTCTATGGTTTTGTACAAGTGAAACCTGAGCCTAATTATAATGTCTCTGTAACCTTTGGTTTTTCAGTGAATTTCTAATGTTTTTGGTATTCCATTTCTTTAATATAATGTCCCTGTAACCTTTGTTTTTTTCAGTGAATACATAAATATATATTATATATATCTCACACACAATGCGCACAAATACACACTTTCCACTATCCATTATCATCCTTTGTAGATGCCCTGCCACTTTCATGGACCGATATGTACTCCCTTTAAAAACCACTCCCAGAGATGCCACTGATTACCTGTGACTGCTGTATTTTTACCTGGCTCATTTACACAACTGCCAGCCCTTAGTACCATAAGTTTCACGATTAAGCACCATTTATTGAAGAAAATGCATTAATATTTAGATTTACGGTGTGCCAAAATATAATAATGGTAATCAGACTGTGCAGACATGCTCTTTAAGTCCCTCCTCATAGCCAAAACTTTTCATCTGACCTTTTATTTGTATCTCCTCCTTCAAAGCTGTACACACATCAAGAACCTTAAGAGCCATACAGCTTACCTTCTGGGTCATACTATGCATTAGACAATTCCACTTTTCAAATGTACGTTTAGACTGCTTGAAAGTGATGCAGTTTAGTTACTATTTCGAAAGGATACTTTCTGTGCCTACACTAGAGTGCAATAAAATGATAATGCAGGTTGGAGTTGCCATTCAAGTTGACTATGACTGCTTGCTATTCAACGGCTTCCCTTAATATCTAATAGAGAAACGAGACTGATTGTGTGCATTACATGCAGACTTCTTAATTCACAATTGCCCAGCACTTCTTTGCTACTACGCCAGGGACACAGCCAAAGTATAAATCGGTGTACATTTGCATAAAGTTTAGAATGCAAAGGTGTCTTTATTGCCTTCTGCATTAACGAATGAATGAATGAAACAGCATTTAAAAATCGTGCAGCTACTGCGTCAGACACCTCCCCACTTAAGACCTAGGAAACACTTAGCTGCAAAATAGGCAAGTTTTTAGTTGCTTCCTGAAAGACGATAGTTCCGCCGTGGCTCTAAGAGCCAGTGGGAGTTGGTTCCAGGCTTGGGCCCCCCGGAACGCACAGGATTTGCCTCCAGCTCTAACCCAGCAGCCCTTTGGAATGATAGCCAGGTGGCTGGATGAAGACCTCAGAGATCTGGAAGGGGTGTAGTACGACATCCTCCTCCTGATGTAGCTGGCACCACTACCATGTAGGGCTTTATGTACCAAGACCAGTGTCTTGAATGTAATCCTCTTTTTCACTGGCAGCCAGTACAGAGCCCTGAGATGTGAGGACGTATGAGTTTGGGGTGCCAGATTAAGTATTAGTCTCGCAGCTGCGTTTTGAACCACTTGCAAGCGGTTCAGAAGATGGTCCAGCAGACCCAAGTATAGGACATTTCTAAAGTCAAGTCTGGAGGTGATTAGGGCCTGGATCAATGTTTTCCGTGTGTCAATAGTCAAAAGGGGTAGAAATGTCCTCGGGGTTCATAGCAGCCCAAAACAGGTGCCTACCACCGCTTGAATTTGGGGTTTCATGGATAAAGTGTTATCAATTTAAATACCCAGATTTTTTACCAAATTTGGAAGAGCGGCCGGCATTTCCTGGGGCCACCGTGACTTTCAGTCCTCAGAAGGCAGAGTTCCAAAAAAGACAATCTCCGATTTGTCAGGATTGCATTTAAGTTAGTTCATGGCCTACCAATTAAACACCTTGGAAAGGCATGTTCTGATATTCTCACCCTCAAAGGCTGCACCTTTTTCACATGTAAAGAGAAGCTGGGTGTCGTCCACGTAGGATAATACTTTGGCTCCACATGATTCAGCCAGACCCACGAGCGGAGTCAAATAGACATTAAAAGGGGTAGGGCTCGGAGCTGAGCCTTGTGGGACACCCACCGTCAGATTATGAATTGCAGAAGTATACGGAGGACTCCAGACTTCCTGACTTCTATTATCCAGAAACGAGGTCAGCCACTTAAGAGTCACGCTGCTAATTCCAATACTTTGTAGCCTCTTTAATAGTCTATCACGGGGGTCACTACTGAAGGCCGCCAGGAGATCCAACATAAACAAGACGGCCTTTCCCCTATGATCCAGTTTCTCTTTAATATGCTCGGTTACCTCTAGCAACGCTGTTTCTGTGCTGCAACTAGCTCTAAAACCAGATTGACTGAAATGCAGAAAAATTGTTGTTTTCAAGGTAGCCTGAGATGATGGAATTGACATGTTTTTCCAGCACCTTAGAAAAGGCAGGATGTAGAGAAAAAGGTTGGTAGTTGGCTAGGACTTTATGATCGGCTGATGGTTTTTTGAGTTGCGGAAGAATTTTGGCATGCTTCCATACAGAGGGCATTGTTCCAGAGGTCAAAGAGGCATTGAAAACTTTATTGACCACTGAATTAATGGCCGGAGCCACCTTGGCCAAAAGTTGAGCAGGACAGGGATCAGCTGGGGAGCCCGATTTCAAACACTTGATGGCAGACAGGGACTTCTCTGGCGACATAGGTTGTAGGTGAACAAGCATGGGGTCTACACCATTAATCATTCTCGGGTCAATGGACGTCATGTCATGATTATCGCTTTGGGACATAATTGCCAGGGAGCTCTGTTTAGCAACTATTTCACCATAAAAGAACTCTGCCAATTGGTTGGTCCATTCCACTGAAGGTTCAAGATCTCTACTAGTGGCATCGGGGCTACGGAAAGATTTAACAATTTTCAAAAATCTCCTTCGATTTTTTCTCAGATTCCTCTATTTTTTCCTTAAAAAGGGCTCTTTTCACTAAGTTGGCTTCTACTTAGTGAGCCTTCAAAGCAATTTGATAATTCCGTTTATCCTCCGAGCAATAGTTTCTCCGCCATTTCCTTTCCAGACACTTACATGCATTTTAAATTGTTTTTAATATCCCTTTAAATCAGGGGGAAGATTGCTTTGTTTTATAAGAGTGTCATGCCACAGTAGGAGCTAGCGCATTTACACGCTGAGACATCCAAGCATCTAACTGGGAGGCATCCATCTCTGGATTACCCAAGAGTGAGGCAATAGAAGATTCAAGGGCTGTGCTCAAATCAGTAGGAGATATTCTGTGGAAAGCTCTAGACGTTGTTCAAGTGTCTATGAGATGCATCTGACTTCTTTTCAAGGCTCTGGGCCAGCTAAAACTCACTAAATAATGGTCCGACCAAGTTAGTGGTAATGGATCATCTACTTAAAGTGTGAAGTTGGAAATAATTTGGTCTAATATATGTCTAGCTCTGGGAGTCGGTTTGAACAAATATGAGGTTAGGCGAAGAGCTGACAGAGTGTCTGTAAGAGAAATCACTTCAGTCTCCTGAGGTTTGTCCATATGGACATTCAGGTCGCCCAGAACCAGAAAGTGAGAATATTTAAGAGACCAGGGTGCAAGAATGTGGTTTAAGGAATTCAAAAAGGCCACCGCAGCGCCAGGCAGCCTATAAATCAACGCAGCTGCTAAGGATTGATGGGGCAATAAGGAGCAGCAGAAACTCAAATATTCTGCCCCATCAGGTTCGCCCAGAGTGATGTCGACACAGTCAAAGTCCCCAGAGTGATGTCGACACAGTCAAAGTCCCCAGAGTGATGTCGACACAGTCAAAGTCCTGTTTAAAAATGATTGCCACCCCCTCCTTGCCTATCGAACGGTCTTTTCTAAGAATGTTATACCCTTGCGGGATGGCCGCTGCTAAAGTGGAATTGGAGGACTCATTAAGCCATGTCTCCATTAAAAACATCAGGTCTGGTACAGAGTCCTGAAGAAGGTCGCAGGCTTGCATGCCTCAACTTGCTGGTGAAAGTGGACATAAAAACCACTGGGAGCAGTACCCAACACGAATGCATAGAAGAAGTAAAATTACTTTGTTCCAGGATACAGAAGTATAATACAGCCCCAGTATTAACATAAAGCATTCCTTAAACTGGATAGAAATTAAAATATTATATGATTTTAATGATTTTTAAAATGTGTTATTACTGAAACTAATACATGTGGTAGCCTTAATATTTAACGAGAGCAGATGTTTACATGTCCCTACCACACATGCTCATGTGCTAGGGTAGGTCACAAAAAAGATTTTCTGGTCTCCACATTATGGAAAGAAACAGCCATTGAGCACATGCACTACTAATCATGCGTATACAGGTACCGAGGAAAGTCACAAGACCCATCTTCCCCAATGAGCTCTGAGTGTACAGAAAGCCGGTGAACGTCCTAGATCAGAGGCTCTGGCAGAACTCTTACCACAAGGAAACCTACAACTAGCTGATGGTGCATTATTGACCTAGGTAGTGCTATTACCCCAAAAGCTGAGTAAATGGAAGGCTGTATCAATGATGTGTAACAGAGTTGTTTGTGCATTGTTCAGTGACAACATGAATAATACTATAAACACCTTCTAAGAGTTCAGCTCTGTTCTATTTTGAACTATTCAGGCTGTAACTTTGGTCAGATACTTAAACACGGCGAGGCAGACTACCTGGAGACACAGGTGTATAGGTGATTGCTGGACAAATAAAACCGAACACAGCCACCTCATAAGCTTCCAAGAAATTTCATAAATGCAGGTATAACTGTGGTGAAGCGAATCTGGGAAAGTACCATCTAGGAAAATGGCAACCTACAGGTACCTCACAGTAAAGAACACACCTACTTTAGACAGGCTATAACAGTGGCAACTGAATAATGGTATGAAATAAGTAAACAATGACAGGCAGGTTACCTCAAAACACCGTCAAGCAAATTTGGCAGCCTTTCGATCTTTTTGCAATATTTACATGAATATTGAATATGCTACTTACCAGTATGCATCTGTTCTTGGCATGTAGGGCTGCTGACATTCATATCTGTGCATAGATCGCCGCCTAGTGTTGGGTCCGGATGTTTGCACGTTGTTGTCCTGGAAGAGTCTTCGAAGTATCCTTGGATAGGTGACTCCTCCCCTGGACTACAGTGCGCATGGGCATCCTCTCCATCCTCAGATTGTTTTTCGCCATTGTGGCAGTGATGGAGTAGATACAGAAAGTGATGACCATGCTTGCAGTAATTCTGAGAGCTGCAGCTGCGACAGGCGCCGGGGAGGAGGGAGGGCGATATGAATGTCAGCAGCCCTACATGCCAAGAACAGATGCATACTGGTAAGTAGCATATTCAGTTCGAGGCATGTGGGCTGCTGAATTCATATCTGTGCATAGAATACATAGCAGTGCCCTCTATTAGCGGCGGCTACCCGTGCCAGCTGCAGCGGTCTGAAAAAGTGTCTTGAGAACAGCCTGTCCTACAGCTGCCTGCTGTTTTGACTGCACATCTACACAATAGTGTTTTGTAAATGTGTGTGTAGTGGACCATGTGGCTGCTCTGCATATATCATGCAGGGGAATATTTCCTAGGAAGGCCATGGAAGCCCCCAACTTACGTGTTGAGTGGGCTCGTGGTGGAATAGTTAATGTGCGTTTTGCCTTTTGATAACAGATTTGAATACACTTAACTATCCATCTGGCTATCCCTGCTTTGGAGATGGCGTTACCTTTGTGGTGTGGGGCAAAGGCAACGAACAGTTGTTTTGTCTTCCTGAATGGTTTAGTCCTGTCGATGTAGTACATGAGAGCCCTCCGTACATCTAGTGTATGTAGTGCCCTTTCTGCAACAGTTTGTGGGTTTTGGAAGAAAACGGGCAGTTCAATAGTCTGATTCATGTGGAACTGCGATATTACCTTGGGCATGAATTTGGGGTTGGTACGTAGTACGACCCTGTTGGCGTGAACCTGAATAAATGGCTCTTGAACGGTTAGTGCCTGGAGTTCACTAACTCTTCTGAGGGAAGTGATCGCTACTAGGAAGGCCACTTTCCAGGTAAGGAATTGAATCTCGCATGAGTGTAGAGGTTCAAAGGGTGGACCCATCAGGCGTGTGAGGACCAAGTTGAGGTTCCACATTGGAGCCGGTGGGTGACTAGGTGGAATGACTCGTTTGAGCCCTTCCAAGAATGCTTTGATGGCAGGCACTCTGAATAGAGAGAGGTGCTGCCTGGTTTGCAGATAGGCTGATATTGCGGTCAAATGGACACGTATAGAGGTGTACGCCAGATTGCATCGGTATAGGTGTAAGAGGTAACAGATGATGTTGTGGATGGATGCGTCCAGCGGGTTGATGTCATTATTACCGCAATAAATGACGAACCTTTTCCATTTGGCTGCATAGCAAGCCCTGGTAGTGGGTCTCCTGGCCTCCTTGATGTCCATGCAGTCAGGTGGCAGGTTGAGATAGCCAAACTCTAGGACTTCAGGAGCCAGATCGCCAGGTTCAGCTGTTGCGGATCTGGGTGCTGAACCTCTCCATGGTTCTGCGTCAAATGCGCGGGTTTGATCCGCAGTCTTTGATGCGGCACCACGGAAAGTTCGAGGAAGGTGGTGTACCACGGCTGGCGTGCCCACGTGGGAGCAACTAGGACGAGTGTCAGGGAGTGTTGTCGTAGTTTGCGAGCCACCAGCGGTATCAGCGGCGCTGGGGGAAAAGCGTACGCAAATCTGCCGGACCAGTTCATCCATATCGCATTGCCCTGCGACTGCGGATGTGGGAATCTGGCGGCGAAGCTTTGGCATTTTGCGTTTTCGCTTGTCGCGAATAGGTCTATCTCTGGATGACCCCACTGCTGGAAGTACGGTTGGAGTACTGATGGGTGTAACTCCCACTCGTGCATCTGGTGGCTGTGTCTGCTGAGCAGATCCGCCATCTGGTTGTCCTTGCCAGGGAGGTGTTCCGCCATGAGGAAGATGTTCCTCTGAATGGCCCACTTCCACATGCTCTGAGCCAGATGAGACAACTGTGGAGAGTGTGTTCCTCCCTGCTTCTGTATGTAGTACATGGCAGTCATGTTGTCCGTCCGGATCAACACGACTTTGCTGCACAGATGTACTTTGAATGCCTTCATGGCCAGGAAGATTGCCATCAGTTCCAGAAGGTTGATGTGCATCTTCTTCTGTTGTGTCGTCCATAGTCCCTGCACTGTGTAGTGGAGTACATGAGCTCCCCATCCCTGGAGAGACGCGTCCGCTGTCAGTACTATTTGCGGAACAGGCTCTTGGAACGGTCGGCCCTTGCAAAGGTTTTGTGGATTCCACCAATGCAGAGAGTTGTATGCCCGACCGCTCACCAACACTAGGTCTTTCAACTGTCCTTGAGCCTGATTCCACTGACGTGCTAGGCACTCCTGAAGTGGGCGCATATGTAACCTCGCGTGCGGGACTATGAAGATGCAGGAGGCCATCATGCCTATCAACTGCATAAACACTCGCGCCGGAAGCGAGTGATTGGGTTTGAACTTGGAGATCAGCAGTTGTATGCTGTTGATCCTCACTAAATTTGGCTGAGCTGTGGCCGCCAGAGTGTCTATAGTCGCACCTAGGTACTGTTGTACGTGTGCGGGCTGGAGATGGGACTTTGGGTAATTTAGTGAGAATCCCAGACTGTGAAGAAGGTGAATGGTGCGGGACATGTGGCTTGCACATTGCTGTGCTGACTTCGCTTGAACGAGCCAGTCGTCTAGGTAGGGGTAGACGTGTATATGCTGCCTCCGTAAATGTGCTGCCACCGTAGCTAGGCACTTCGTGAAAACCCTGGGCGCTGTTGTCACGCCGAAGGGAAGGACTTTGAACTGATAGTGCTGCCCCTGAACAGTGAACCTGAGGTATTTTTTGTGTGAGGGGTGGATGGGTATGTGAAAGTACGCATCCTTGAGGTCCAGTGAGGCTAGGAAGTCTCCCTGCTTGAGAAGCGGAAGGACTTGCTGTAGGGTGAGCATGTGAAAGTGCTCTGAAAGAATGTACTGGTTCAGGGGTCTCAGGTCTAATATAGGCCTGAGCGACCCGTCCTTCTTTGGAATTAAAAAGTAGAGAGAGTAAACCCCCGTACCCTGCTCGTGGATGGGGACGACCTCTATAGCGCCTTTTAGAAGCATACTTTGTACCTCTTGCTGTAAGAGCGTTAAGTGCTCTGAGGACATAGGACGGTTTCTTGGTGGTATTGTGGGTGGAGTGGAGGTTAACTCCAGACAGTAACCGTATTTTACAATATCTTTGACCCACCTGTCCGTGGTGATGGAGTTCCACGTGGACAGGAACCTTTGTAGTCTTCCCCCGACAGGTGTTATGTGGTCGGGGGGAAGGGAGAGGGCGTCACTGCTTGTTCTTGGGGGAGGACCTGGTGTTGCCGTAGCCACGTCCTCTGCCCTTTGTACTGGAGCCACGATATCCACCTCGGGTGTTTTTATCGTAGGTGGTCTGTGTATTGCCTTTGTTATACGTTTGTTGTGACCCCTGTCCTCTACCTGCCCCCTTGTTTCCGGGGCGACGAAAGGAGCCGCTCCGAAAGGACTGAGTTTGGAGGGCGCCCATGGACTTTGCAGTGTCCGTGTCCTTTTTTATCTTTTCGAGGGTGGTGTCAACCTCTGGGCCGAATAAATAGTCGGGGTTGACGGGCTGGTTCAGTATGTTGTTTTGTACCTCAGGCTTGAATCCTGAGATTCGTAGCCAGGCATGTCGTCGCAGCATGACGCTTGTGTTTATGGCCCTGGCAGCCGTGTCTGCAGCATCTAGTGCACATTTGATGGAAGCATTTGTGAGTAGCTGTCCCTCTCTGATAAGAATTTCTGCACCTTCTTTGAACTGGTCAGGGAGATGTTGGAGTAGTTGCTCCAACGTGTCATAGTGCGCTCTATCGTAGTGAGCGAGGAGCGCTTGTGTGTTGGCTATGCGCCATATGTTGGCAGCCTGGGCGGCAACTCGCTTGCCGGAGGTCTCTAGCACCTTGGACTCTTTGTCTGGGGGAGGAGCGTCACCTGTCGTTTGCGAGTGTGCCCTCTTGCGAGCATTCGCTACGACGATGGAGTCGAGTGGTAATTGTCCTTTGATGTAAGTAGGATCCCCAGGTGCTGATCTGTATTTTTTATCAATCCTGGGGTTTATCACTCGTGCCCTGGTGGGTTCCTTGAAAATGTCCTTAGCTGGTTTGAGGACCCCCTTCAGCATTGGCAGAGTCTTTACATGTCTTTCTGAGGATGCAAAAGTGTCCATTAGAAAGTCATCCTCGATGGTATCTGAGTGAAGCTGTACCCCATGGTTATTTGCAGCACGTTCAATTAGAGCGTTGAACGCCGCAGTATCCTCCGTGGGAGATGTTTTTGCCCCATAGAGTTGTGGGTCCTGTGTATCGAGAGGTGCACTGGGGTCTGCAGGGTCGCCCCAAGTTTGATCAGGGTCCTGCTGGTCATCAGGGTCTGTGTCTACATGGTAGGGTGCTTGGTCATCCATGTAGTCCTCCAATGCATCCGTGTCGGAGCGTGTGGGGGAGAACCGGTGTGGATCCTGGTAGGAGGAATGGAACGGTTCATAAAGGAGAGGTTCTGATTCCACAGGCAGCTTCCTTTTTAGTGGGATCCTGAAAGGGTCCAATGGCGGTTCCGAAGTTATTCTTCGGTCGTGGAGAATCATCCTGCCAGTGTCGGCGTCGATGACACGTGACGGAGACGTCTCGTCCGGTGGAACCGGAGTCTGGGTAACCCGTGTCCTGAGTTGGAACATCTTCGGGATTGTTGACGGAGGCAAGCCGAAGGTAATGTTGGCTGGCCCCGTAGAGCAGAGCTTTCCAAAGTATGTGTCGCGACACGTTACTGTGTCGCCTGACCTTCGTGGGTGTGTCGCGCAACAGGAGCCTTGGCCCTCGCAGTGAGGGCTTGAAGGCAGGGGCGCAACGGAATTGAGCTCAAAGAGCTGTCTGTGTGTGCGCGCGCCCAGGCTGAGACAGCTTCCCACACACACAGACAGCTTTGAGATTATCGCAGCCGCACCCGGGTACTTCACAGGTCTTTACAAGACCATTAACGAGGCTTTGTTTGTTTTTTTCACCCCTCCATCTCCACATGGCGAAAGGGACAAATCCTTTGTTTGTCACCGGTAACCTTTGCCGACTGTCCTGCTGCGTGGATATTTCCTTTTCTATGCAGTGCAGGAGAAAAGAAGTTTGTTTATTCCTGTCACCTTTCCCGACCCCTGCAGCAGTTTATCACACCAGGCTGTGACACAGTTTGACTAATAAAGTAGGTAGGAGAATTTGTCACTATTTGTTTTTCGATTTAAAATGTGCACAGGACCAGCAGGACACATACTTTGTGCGTGCTTCATTTAAACAATTTTTTTATCATTATCATGACCGATGCAGGATAAAATAAGACAACACAACATGCCCAGATAACGCTGGTGATTAATGATCCTGCTGGAGGGCAATCGTTTGTCTGTCCGTAGTTTTTAAATGCAGATCAACTGTATTTTATGTGGAAGCTCAGTGGGTTACTGCCTTTGTCACAGAGATCCTTGTGCTACTTGCAGTTCAGAAGTTACAATCCTAACATAGGACAGTGACCAATGAACTGTCACCAAAGAGCTGCATACAAACATGAATGGTGTAGTTAGAACTTCGCTTATTTTTGTTTTGTGATATAGTTAGAACTTCCTCAGTCTTTCATTATTCTAATGTTGCTGAAATGAGTATGTTTGGGCAGATATACATTTTTATCAGTAAAGCTGACCCCCATGTAATACTCTTTAAATCCTAAAGTTGTTTCCCCACACCAAACCCTCTTAAAATATATTGCCCACCAGTATGTATGACGTGATTCATACACCTTGTAATCCTCATTGGCTTATGTGACATTCCCTGTAGACTGATTTACATACTTGTATGACTCATTGTCTCTGTATAATGTGTGCGTGGTGTAAAGTACTGACACACACTACACTGACATGAGTAGCGCTGTACAACAAATGAAATGCATATGAGAGAGGGGCTACGTAAAGATGAGGGGCACTGTTGGAGGGTGGCAGCGAGGGAATCTGAGGAGGAGGTGGTGGTGGGAGGGGCTATGGAGCAATGAGGGGCACTGTTGGAGGGCGGCAGTGAGGGAATCCGAGGAAGAGGTCATGGGGTGGAGGGGGGGAGCTAGGGAGAGACGAGGAGCACTGGTGGAGGGTGGTAGAGAGGGAGTCTGAGGAGGAGGTCATGAGGGGGAGGGGCTACAGAGAGATGAGGGGCACTGGTGGAGGGTGACAGTGAGGGAATCCGAGGAGGAGGTCACGAGGGGGAGGGGCTATGGGGAGATCAGTGGCACTTGTGGAGTGTGGCAGTGAGGGAATCCGAGGAAGAGGTCAATAGGGGGGCAACTATCAATTATTTAACAAATCCTCTCAATTATCTCACAGCTTTAATGACTGCCGCTGAAAACAAAAACTAAAAATCAATATTAGTCACTGCCAGTAGCACAAGAAACCAAACATGGGGGAGGAGCCAAGATGGCGACCGGGACGGCAGCGTAGACTCCCGGCTCCGTGAACCTCCGCATCCCGCACGGATATCCTGCCTGAGATCCTCAACCTGTGCTGCGTGGTCGTGTCTCTGAAGGAGAGGGGCTCCCGACTGTGTGACTCCGAGGTTTCTAGCTGCGGTATCGCCGGAGAAAACTGCATCGGAACTTTGCGGCCTGTGCGGCCCTGGAGCCGGGACCTCGAGTGGACGTCGTGGCCGGGTGGCAGTGCAACAACAGCGGCCGGTTGTGACTGGGTGGAGTCGGCCCACCGGAGCGGTGCCAAACTCGGCCTACATTTCGGCGTGGTCACTTCTACTGCCAAGCGTAGCGGACCGAGTGCATGTCCGGGGGTGCAATTCTTAGATCCTCCGGTGACTGCCCCTGCCTTGATGGTGAGCTGCCCGGCCGCCGTCCGTATCCTGCCCTGATCATTGCGGGCCGCCCCCGGATCTACGGGAGCTGGTCCGTGGTGGGGACGACTGTTGCCCGTGACCACGCCACGGATAGTTTTTTTGCCTGCCCCCGGAACCCGGTCACCCGCGACGTGGACATCGCGACGCTTGTCCCAGGGTCCCGGCCCCGGTGAGGGTCGGGCATACTTGGCGGCCATCTTGTTGCGATGAAGCCTACCATCCTGTCCGCTGGGTCGCAGCGGGCCTGTGAGGGTGCGACTTTTGGGAGTGTGGCGGCGCGATCGCAGAGAGCTGTGCTGGGGTACGGCGACCTCCTCGAGGCTCTTGGTGCTCTTCACTCTTCCTTGGTTCATGGTTTCGGGGTCTTGGGGAGTAAGCTCGACGGTGTTGCGTCAGAGTTGGGGCAGTGGCGGCCCGCCTGTCCGCACGCACACAGGGACTACTCACACTGCGCACAGGAGGACACGGTGGCGGCCACCCCTGAGGTTAGTGCACAGCTGTACGCTCCGGCCAGTATACTACAGTGTGTTCGTCCTGCTGAGGGCCTGATCTGTCCCGGAGGCGTTGGACCTGAGTGGGATGTGGTGGCCTCGTCCCGTACGTGCCCTCCTGCGACCCAGAGACAACTCCAGCAACTATTGTCTGCTTTGGCTGCTTCTGCCTTCCTGGACCTTGAGTGCAGTGCACATCCTAGGGCAGCACTGGGAAGCCTGTTTCTCCACGCGGCGGACTGTGTTGATGCTCAGAGACTTCCACCCCACCTGTGTGCGTCGCTTCTCGGTCGTTTTTGGACACTCCTCTACCGTGGAACATTGGATATGGTGCTGGGTCGAGGGGTTGACATGGGCAGAATTCCAAGGAGTGGTCAGGGATAAGGCTGATCCTTCAGGGGTGGTCATCTAGTGGACGGGCGGGCTCAGGGGTTGCGTGCTCTTCTGGCATGACTACTAGCATAATAGGTGCCTAATGCTCCCCATCTTGTTTTGAGACGATTGACTTTGTGCTGTTCATTGTTCATGCTGGGGGAAACTTACCGTGCGGGAGGGAGAAGCCGGGGGTATGTTTTTAAGGCCCTCCTCCAGTTTATTAATACTCTCCCTACCCCCCGTCCGGGGGGGTTCTTTTCCTACTTCTTTTTCCCTATTCTCCTATATTTCGGGTCTGGTTCCAGGGCGACAGGCACACTGCTGGGGGGGGGGCCATACTCATCTGCAGAGGTGCGGGGTGGGGGTTGGGGGAGGGGATTCTGTACTCTTTCATCTCTTTTTCCATGGCCTCCTTTTTCTTCTCTGATTCTTTTTGTTTTTCTTTTTCTGGGATCAGCGTGATACACCTCCTTTGCTATGACTTGTTGCCGTTTCCTGTGTTCCACAACTTCTGGGGTGTTCTCGGGGAGTTCGGCGGGGGACTGCGGGCGCAACTGTCTATGCTATTCTTCCCCATCCTGATGTTCTTGTGTTTGCGCCATTGACCTAATAGATTGCTGTAAATCGCTAACGTCTATTACTCTGCATACTTGTACTCGCTGTTTGAAAATTGTTTGTCACCTGATCCTTCTACCTTGTTTCATTATAAAATGAAAACCTTTTTCTCCTGGTGCCCTACTTATGCTGTCCACAGTATTAGCATTACGATTCTGCTCCCCGAAGTGCTGCCTGTGTTTATACTTGCCCGTTTTTGATCTGATTGCTTAGCGGCCGGCCCCCGGGGGTTGTAGGCCCATACTTGTTCTTATTGAAATGTCAATAAAGGTTTTCAAAAAAAAAAAAAAAAAAAAAAAAAAAAAAGAAACCAAACATGAAAGTTATATGTTTGTTTAGCAGGTCTATCGTAAGTACATTTGAGCTCATTACAATATTTAACAAATTAGATTTTGCTTCGGGGTTGTGCAAAAAAATTATGCAACCCCGATGCAAAATCAGGGCCTTAACATGTATTTATTTTTTTAAATCCTGCCACAAAGAAACTGGCAACAAGGAGAAATGCGGCAGTAAATCTGTTCTACTCAACTGGTTGCAAAGTCTGTATTTTAAAATATCATGGGGTTAAGGCACCTGTGGCAGAGATCTTTGTGTGCTCAGTAAAGCTCAGGGAATAATAATAATGGTAAAATAACTATTTGCTGGAGAGGTTTGTGTTTTGTCTAGTCCCAGTTTTGGATCAAAGTAGCATTGAGGGTTAATAGGTCTCCTGGAAAGCACACTATGTAACGCGCAGATGACAGATTTTTATTGTATGTAAATGGGCAAGTGAGTTAGCGCTTTGAACACAGAGATCCTTTTGTTACTTGCAGTTCATACATTGTAATTCTTCTAATATAGCACAGTGAGCCAAGAAGGACATGTGGCTCCTACACCTTGTAACTCTCCCCATCTTATGTAACATTCCCTTGATTTACACACATCATTTATTGTCAATGTATAATGTGTATGTATAAAGCACTCTGACACTACAATGGGATTAGTAGCACTATAGCGCTGTAAAAGAAACAAAACAAAATAGTGGCATTTAAATTGTTTGTGTAAATACTGGGACAGACTAACAAATCTGACATTCCTACACACATGCATATCTCTTATATAAAAGGACTGAACAAAGTCAAAAGCATGCCTGCCTCTTGTGTGATGTGATGTGATAAGCTATGTGCCTTTGTTTCTCCTCCATTTCATTTAGATGTGAGGCTCCTGATAGCTCCCAGCCTGGATACTCCAAGAAAAGGAGACCTGATGGCCCCTTAACTTCGACCTTTGTTATAGGCCCAGCTGGAATCTGATAAGCCCCTTCCCCGTCTGTACATTGCTGCTTGGAACAAAAGCAAACAATGTGCAGGCACTGTTGAATGTGTCCCGGTGTCTAAAAATTGCACCAAGACAAGTTTACCATATTTCTGTGGGGCCCAATCTCATAGCAGGGTAGACTGCGATCACCCTGTGAAAAGAGTGGATAGACTCAGTCTACCCTCAACTTGTGCCCGGTCTACTACATAGTGCCAAGAGATGCATGTGCATCTCTTGACGCTATGTAGCAGCTATTGCTCATTTTAGTAATGATGAAGTTCACCTGTGTGCCCTAATACTGAAAAGCGAGGGCAAGAGATCTTTGCAGTGTAAGTTAGTAGATAGGTACATAGTACATTTCCTTTACAACGAACCATGAAGCGGTGTTTAGGAAATTATTAATATGCTAGTTAAAACAGGTGCATTTAGAAAACTGAGGCCCAAGCTCCTAACTCGCAGGAAGGCCATTTATTTTCTTGATCTGTGCGTAAGTGGATGAGCTCAAAGGGGTAAGTACACATCACTTATCATTTTGCTGGCTCGGTGAGTGAGGTGAATAATAAAGCCGATCTACAAAGAAAACGAATCAACAGGGTTGGGGCGGGCGGGAGGAGATGGAGTGAGTGAAAACACCAGCACTCGTGTGGAGTGCTCAAAGACAAAGAAAATAGTAGCTCCTATAACGGGAGTAGTGGAAGGACGCAAGCACTTGGTCCATGTTCAGGGGGAGGGTCAAACACAGGAAGAAGCATGACGCTTTTATGCTATGGACTAACGGGAACGACGGATATGAGAGCACGATGGAGCAAACAAGTGGTAAGGCAATGGGCGGGCTGAAGCCCACAGATTGAAAACATGCTGTTCGAGACAGCATATGCGCAGCCTAGACGGGACCTAAAAAAAAAAGGACAGAATATGACAAACAAGGCCATCATGCTTAAAGTTGATTATTATATAATAGCTCACCAGCAACTTAATATTTGGCCCAATACAGGAAATAGGTTTTCTTTTGATAACGTGGCGAAACAAAAACTCCACAACCCAACCGACAGTTGATCTAATGTACTGCCTTGTTTTTTTTAACTGGGAATTATTCTAATTTGATTCACATGTTTCTTTTTAGTATTTAAGAAGGAAGAAACGTTTGCCAAAACCAACACTCCATATGCTGTGGGGTGCCCTTTTTGTGCTGTAAATCACTGGGGCATGTGTCGATGTGTGCATGATTATATTCTTGTTTCAGGCACAAACCTAACCTTACTCCCTGTTTTGCCAGTCACTGTCTTTGTTAAAAACAGATTCACAATTGCTTTATTAAACCTTCTTGCTTTCTCCAATTTGATTGAAAATGCACCATTTGCCCACTATTTTTAAACCCCCCCGAACACCTCTGTGGTGATTCCGGCTCACTCGCTACGCTCGCTCGCATTACCGTGTCACTAAAGCAGGAATGTCAAAACAGTGTGTCACCAGCATGAAAAGTTTGGAAACCTGTGCCGTAGAGGGTGCTGGAGCTCCGATCGGGCCGGAACCCGACGGGTCTTTGAGGGCCGCCGTGGTTTTGTTGCTTTGCGTCGCAGCAGGCCGCACTTGGGGCGTCTTCGAGGCTTTGGCACCGGGCAGGTTCGTAGAGCCGGGCGTGGATTTTTTCGGTGCCGGCGGGTCCTCGAGTCGAGGTGTAGAGGTCACCGTCGACGTCCTCGATACGTGAGGCATCGGCGTCGTCGAGGGAGCGACGCGAGGCGAAGCAGGCGGTATTGCCCTCGGTGTCGTTGGCGTCGGTAGCCGAGTAGGTTTCTCGGTGCCGATGGCCTTTTTCCGTTTGTCGACTCCGATGTCGCCCGATTCCAGTTCGGCACCGAAGTCCCTCTTGGTGCGGTCGGTGCCGACGCGTTGCGCTGGCGTCGAAGGCGTGGAAGGCCTCGATCCGACCAGCGCCACTTTCAGTTTTGGTTTCGTATGAACCGGAGCAGCTTTCGGTTTCGGTTTTGTGGTAGGGAAACCAGCTGGCTTATGCAGCAATGGCTGCCGCTGAACGTCCGAGGCCGGGCCCGAGGGCGGGGCCGAAGAACTACGGGATGGGTCTCGGGTAAGGCCCGAAGGCGATCCCTCGACCGGAGCCAAAGGCTGTGGCGCTGGTGTTTCTTCGGTTTGAACAGGTAGGCCTTGTTCATCATTGGAGCTACTCTCTTCGGCCCCTAAGGCCTCCTCGTCGTCTCCTACCTCGGTGTCGTCTTCACCTCTGTGGAAGAGTGACTCGTCGCCCTCGTCCGATCCGGGGTCGTGTTCGGAAACGGGACTGGAGGGTATGACTTCTAATTCTTCGACGTCGGCCTCGTCGAAGATGTCTGTTGGGGCCGGTGCCGCGTGCCGCGCCTCGAGTCTCGCCGCTCTTCGGTTCCTTAGGGTCTTCTTGGAACGGAACCGGGCACAGGCCATGCATGTCGATTCGTCGTGGTCCAGCGAAAGGCATTTGTTGCACACCGGATGGACGTCGATGTGTGGGTACTTCGCATTGCATACCGGACACCTTTTGAATGGCGTCCTGGATTCCATCGTCGAAGTAGTCGATGGACAGGTAAATGCGAAAGAAGTCGGTGCTGAAAGTTAGTAAACTAACAAAATGCTATCGAAACCCGATCGATAAACAGTACCGACGCGAACTAAAGGCCTTTTGGCCTCGACCAAAAATTTTCCTAACTTGAGCTAAGATAGCACATCCGAACCCAATGGCGGAAAAAAACAATCTGAGGATGGAGAGGATGCCCATGCGCACTGTAGTCCAGGGGAGGAGTCACCTATCCAAGGATACTTCGAAGACTCTTCCAGGACAACAACGTGCAAACATCCGGACCCAACACTAGGCGGCGATCTATGCACAGATATGAATTCAGCAGCCCACATGCCTCGAACAGAGGTTATATATAAGTGGGTTTTCTGGCATATCAATGCTTGCACCACAATACTGCATTGCGATTTTTAAGGGGAGAGTAAATTGTGCTTCCATATATTAAAAGCACATTTTACATTTTAATCTAATGAAAAAGGTAATAAACAATAAAAGAAAGTGGATGCAATGACAAAAGAAAACGTAAAATAAGAATTTCACTTAAAATTAGAGCAATGCAAATAAATATAAGATGAAATACAATACTGCAGTTGTGTCGAAGTATAAGTAATGCCACAGGTACACGTATTTGGAAAGCGTGAACCTAACTAGAGGGCTACCAAGTGCCGAACAAGAGAAGGAACCCTGCGTTTCAATTCAGGATAATTGACAATATATCCGGATGCTCCTGAGTGATGGCTACCTCTGTGGGCATGGAGTGTTCTCTGAAGCAGGGGGTCTTCAGCTCCTTTCTGAGTTTCAGACAGAGCCATCTGCATCTCTCCACAAATGCAGCCTTGGAAAAACAATACATCAAAACTCTCACACAAATTCATTGATCTGCCGCTGTTAATGCGGAGAAGTGTTGGTATTTATTTATTGATACGTTTTGTCAAACCGATGGCTAACTGTCAGAAAATGCATTTACGTGAGTTGTCTAGCATCTTAGAAAGTGCTGTCCCAAATGGTATCCCTAAATCTATAGCATTTTTATGACATAAAAGCTGTCTTGATATAGAATACAATAACATTTCTAGAATGGATCTTTCTACAATTTTGATCCACTCACGTTTTTTCCCTGCTGTTGCTCCTCTCCGCTACGCTGTGCCCTTGGAGGTCACTAAGATTCCACATTGGCTATCGACAGTAGGGCCCACATGGAGTAGATCATTTTGGAGGATGAGCTGGAGCTAAATATTCCTTTGACTTCTTTAATACTAGATACGAGGGAAAGCTATACAGAAGTATCAATGGCCCTACCCCTCTGGTTCCAAAGTCAGTAGCTTATTATCCAGTGTCCTGGTCTTCCTTTCAGTATCCAGAATTTAATTTATAAAAAATGAAGTGTGAGGACCCTTCTCGAAAGGCCACTGCAGCCTGCACCATGCATTGCCCCTGCCAGCTGCCAATGATAGTACCAACATAACACCTAACCATCGCACTCCTACAAGTGTGACAAGTCAGTCTGTTTCAGGAAACACAAAGCTATAACAATGGCTTGAGAGGCTGGTATTATTCATTTTTAATGCCATTTGATGTAATAAACACAGTTGTCGTGTACATCTCAGACAGTGCCACAATGTGGTGGATTGTCACTAGAGCCAGTGCTGTCAATTAAATGCCGGTGTCGAGCACTGGACACCACCAGCTCAAATTAGGCACTGTCAGCATCTATGGTTGCCAGTATCACTTCCCATTTCTTTAGGTGACAGTTCCCGATCTACAAGAGCCTGATTCTGGTAGTGAGGAAATATGAATTTTTATGATCAATTGTGTCCCCTATCTTAGACCCCAACGGCTCCATGTACATGCTACAAGTACATGTATGTTCCCTCCACTTCAAGCTATGAAGACGCAAATACAATTGTGTCCAACGTTAACATGTCCTCTTTCAGATCCACCATGAATGGGTTGGATATTCCGTTCCTAAATATGTTTGGCCACCGACTTTATATGGTGCACTTTTCACGTTTTACAGCTCAGGCGAGTAGGCCCTGAATTCTGCCATCGAGCCTTTTCCTGCCTTCTGCCTCTGAATGCTCCAGCCTGGACCTGCATCTGTATCAATGACCTTTGTCTTACTTCCTGCGCGGCTAACGGTGCCTGGCCCGGCCTGTTGCCTGCCAAAAATGTATTCAGCCTTCAAGTTATCTGCTCCGCTCCTCGAGAAATACATTCCTGTCTAGTAGTTTAGGTAAACATCCTTCCAGCTACAGAGCAAAGGGCCCGGCCTTACTGTCTCCGTGCAAGTAATTCATGGCTCCTGTTGCCATGGTAGGCCCATGCCCCCTCGCATCTCATGTAGACACGTAGACGCTTATACACGCACTAGTAGTCAGTATAGGATAGCCTCTGTCCGAGAGACCTTCCCTTCCAGATAATATAGTTCCTTAAACACAAGATATTAGATACGATTTGGGATTAGGTTGCTCTGACATCCCAGACTTCTGTCTCCTCATGTAGGGCTAAATGTCAAATCCCCTTCACCTTCTAGTTACACGTCAATCACACGTCATGCGGCTGCACGCGCATCTCTGCCATGTATTTCTGCTGACATTGCAGGATTCTCTTATGGATCCACCCACCTGTGACATCCTCTTAAATGACGTTTCTAGTATACGCCTTTATGCACGCCTACTGTAACGCCTTTTTATTACGTATGTGTATTCTTATCTTTCCTATCAGCTGTTACGCCTCCTGCATCAGTCTTTACTGTAATGCATTTACTATAAATATGACAACCTGTCAATAATGTATTGCCGTTCCCTTCCTGAACCTTCGTGGTGACGGAACCCGATTGCCTGGTTCGAACCAATTCCTTTGTAAGGAATAAATTCCCTTTTATAACCTCAAATACCACGGATTCTGCCTCTTATTTTTACTGAGTTATTCTTATTTAATTTTACCGCATAAATTAAGTCTAGGTAATTTAAATTTACCACATAATTGGCGCCCGAATAGGGACACCTCTCACACCCCACGCGCCGGAGGTGCGTTGCAGACCCGGTCTCCTGCCACAGCTGGACGGACAACTACGCGTACCCGCAGGATTTCCTGTATCTCCCTCAGGCCAACGGGGGGCGACTGAGGCTGCGATCAACACCCAGACGAGGCGGTGAGGAGTGCGGAGAATCCCGACCAGAGCCTAGCTGAGAGAGCAAGATCCGAGGTATACAGAGGCCCACCAGATTCCGAAGTTCCGAAGTATCTAAGTCACAAGTCGAGTCCAGTCCAGTTTGGTCTAGTCCAGACCAGACTTTCCGAGGCCTTCTGTTCCGTTCCGTGCTTCCCGGTGAGTACCGTTGCTGGGGACGCATCTAGACGTGCACATTGGTTTGTGCCGGTCAAGACGGGTTTGGGTACACAGACCTGGTCTGCACTGTTTCAGCAGTGTATCTGTGCTGTTTAGCAGTACATCTAGTATTATGCAGTTAACTAGTTTTATTCTAATTATTATTGTTCGTTCTAAAATGTTTTGATATGTTTTAAATGTCGTGGTATGAGTGATTGTTCGATCTTCATTATTGTGTTTATTGTATTAATTGTGTTCAAGTCCGAGTAAGAATCAAGTAGCAAGGTTCAAGATGCCGTTATTCTCGAAATTAAGACAGATAAAAACTAGAAAAGGGATACTCGAGGAAGCTGTTCCCATTCCACCTAGGGACACTCCAGGGTACTTTATGTACCATAAACATGGCCTAGATGCCGTATTATATCTTGATTTATGGGTGGACTACACCAAGGATTTAGCAGAGAGTCAGAGATGGCCGGCTGCTGGGACATGGGATGCAGATTGCATCATGAGAGTAGAAGAAGTATTATGGAAAAAGAAAGCCAGACAGTCACAGAAAGATGCCATTGAATTATGGCGTAAAGAATCGCATAGACGCGCAGAGAAAGCGTTCAGAAAAGTAGAGAGAATTCAGACAAAACCCGAGAAAACATATTAATTGACGAAGGTATCCGAGTAAAAACAGAACAAGTAGACAGACAACGAAACACTCTTATGAATGGTATGTATCCCCTTCTGGCCGAGGGTTTGCCTAAGGCCACCCTGGAGGTACCAAAAGATCTGCCACCTCCATTACTCCCGATTAAAGTACATCCCAAGACCGCAAAGGACATCTTCCTTTCTTCCTATTTAGATGATGCCGCCCCCGAATATGCTAATGGTGCGCAGCCACGCGCACCACCTGTTGACGACGCTCAATCCCAAGATCATCTGCCCCCACCTCCGCAGCAACAAACTCCTCCTCACGTTCTAAACGTTCCACCTGTTTTTACAGTCCTTCCTGCATCTACACTCTCTACCCTACATCCAACAAATCCTTTTGGACTTGGCACCTCAGGAGGTGCGACAGGAGGTGCGACAGGAGGTTTTTCCACGCCACCGCCAGCACCTAGGTTGACTTATAGGGATTTAGCACACCAACGTACACCCCAAACAGCTAATCACAATATATTTAATGAGCCTCTTACAGATTGTAGATATGATCCAGTGCCCGGTAAACACGACAGAATGTTGCTATCATCAGTACGTTTACGACGAGTTTCGACCTATCTAATGACGCTACCAGGAATGATTGGTCATCTAGACAAAATATATCACTTTATCCAAACAGGGCAAGGTCCTGAAAGTATTGGCGAGGCCATGGAATACCAGAAAGTGGACATGCAAAAATTATTGTTACGCTTCTTCATAAACTGCTTGATCAGAAACAGAGATAGGCCTGAGGTAGATCCGGAGGAAATGCAAGTACTTACCAGATGGGGTCAGAATATAGCAGACGGAAAACATGATAAACAGAAGAGTATAGAAGTTATGCACCGAAAGATCAGAAAAGAAGTAGAACGAATACATGAAAGAAGATTAGAGGCAGATAAAACTGAATCAGAGGGAGAGGAGGAGGAACAGTCAGAAATGACCACAGTACAATTAGAATTACCAGCTAGAGAAACGATAGCTTATGTAGGAAAAGGAAGATCTTTTAATAATACAATGCGTCCGATACGTCCAGAATGTAACAGAATTTTTCAAGCAGCTATCTCAAATCCAAGGACCCCTGAACACTTATTCCAGGCTACTGATAAATTACTTCGAGAACGAAGGGGGTACCATGTGCTCGATTCTATGGATGAACAAGAATTAGCCAGGTCAGCAGTACAATGGGCTGATAGTTCTGATAAATATAGTGATGACGCGCTAGTACATACGTTTTTAAATCTCACACCAGACGAACAGCGTTTAGCTGGTATATACATGATACAACACCTCCTTATATTGTATAAAAACGAACACTCCGATCCTGGTCCCCTACCTGATATACTGATAGAATTACTCACGAATAAATGGAGAGGTATGGGTACCGATCTAATTAAAGAAATCCTAGAACATCGGCATCGATACAGTGCCTTCCTATGTCCAGAGCATGATTCAGCTCCCTCCATGGAAAGAAAAATGTATAACATAGACAGACAGAATCCCTTACGCGAAGTGCACCCAGTTAAAAATGTGGATGATTCTTTTTCGCGCGTGTTTGTGTACACGCCCATAACTAAAATAGAACTATTGGAAATGAAAAAATTAGTACCCAGCCATGACAAAGATCCAGCAGGTTTTCACCGTGAAATAAAAGACATGTTACTCATGGGTGATTATACCTATCCTGACATTATGAAAATATTGAAAGTATTATTGCCTGCCGGTATTTACGAGACACTCAAAGAAAAGGAATGGGAGGTGGGAGACCAAAAGATTGATTGGACCGCATTAGAAAACGAAGAAAAAGCCCGAACAGCAGGCCGAGGGCTTGGGGACAAAATTAAAGCATTGCCAGGATTATTAGTACAAGTATTGCCACGTTTATTAACTACAAAAAAGGAAGACTGGGGTGCAATCTCAGCCTGTAAACAGAAACCCGATGAAGACACTAGTGATTTCTATTCCCGATTTGAGAAATGTTTTGGTATTAATAGCGGCCTAAAAGCAAATAGCGAGTCATATCCACATCTTTTTGTAACAAAACTAGTCGAGAATTCCCTGCCCCAGGTTAAAAACAGAGTATTGAAAGTTGAGAGCACTTGGCAAGCTAACACTCCTTCACAAATGTTACAAATGTTACAGTATCACCAGAATAGAATTAGAGAAGAACAAGACCACGAACAGAGACGTATGAAAGACACAAAAATGAAAATGCTTGTTGCTCAGTCAGTTCCAGCTGACGGTCATAAAAAGGGTGCGACACAGTCCAGTAATTCAGCGGTTCCTGTAAAAGGGACATGCAACTATTGTAAACAGCCAGGTCATTATATAAACGATTGTGCAGTCCTGAAACATAATATCTCTACGGGTAAAACCAAGGAGAGACCACGTCCGCCTAGACAGGATCAGATCCAACAACAAACACCTCAGAATGTACAGCCTATGCAAGCTGCACAACAGACCGTAGCGGTACCACAGTCACAGCCTATTGCCGCAACACAAAACACGACACAACAGATGTACCAGTATGCACAAAATGAGTATCCCGATTATCAGCGATACACATGAAATAGCCTAGAGAGGGAAGTTGGCTTACCCCTTATTGAGGTTCCCGTAGATCAAGAGGGTCCTTATGTACAGAGTCAAGTATTAGGGAAAGACAGAAAGTTTTTAATTGATACAGGGGCAAGCAGAACAACTATAAGTCACGACGAAGTTCCAGGGGCACCCCTCTCAGCCTCACAGAATATTTCCCTTGGTTTTTCAGGAAAGCCTACTATTAACGAAGTATCGCAACCGCTTCCACTTGCAGTTGGTCCATTGACACGGACTACAGATTTATTGCTTACTAAATCATGTCCAGAAAACTTGTTAGGTATAAAGACATTGAAAGCTCTAGGAGCTATAATATGTTGTTCTCCGGACGGAGTACGACTATTTTTGCGTGACTTTAAAGGTCACTACGTGTCAAGAGACATGGATCACCGGTTACAGAATCTACCTGCACATTTATGGGCACAAGGCCCCACTGATGTAGGTTGTATGCACATTACACCATATCGAGTCAAACTCAAAGCAGGAGTGGTATTACCACGAATGCGACAATACAAGTTACCTCCAGATGCTGTAGTGGCTTTACTGCAAATCATTGACGAGCTCATTGCACAAGGAGTGGTTGTGGAAACCGACTCCAATGTATGTAATTCTCCGATCATTCCGATTCTTAAACGAACTGATCCAAAAGCACCCCCAGTTTATCGATTGGTTATTGATCTGCGCGAATTGAATAAATGCATTGTACCACAATATCCCGTGGTCCCAGATATCTCTTCATTACTGACAGCTATTGATTCAGAAGCAACGTTCTTCACTGTAATTGACCTCAAGAACGCCTTCTTTAGCGTCCCAATCGATCCGGAAAGCCAATATTTGTTCGGATTCTGTTTAAATGGACGAAGCTTTAAATTTGCACGCGCACCTCAAGGATTCACAGAAAGCCCCAGCATCTACAGCCAAGCACTGAAAAGACAACTTGACAGTATCCACATGCCTGTTAACACTACCCTGCTTCAGTATGTCGATGATCTGCTGATCACCGCCCGAAGCGAACCCGAATGTGAAAAAGCATCACTGACGGTTTTACATTTTCTGGCCGACAAGGGGCACAAGGTGTCCCCTTCGAAGCTACAATTCTGTGCCCAGCAAGTTGTGTACCTTGGGCACTTGCTGTCCAAGGGGGGGAGACAGCTCACACCTGACCGAATCCAGTTAATTGTAAACATGCCACCACCCAAGACACAAAAGGAGGTACGGGCCTTCATAGGCCTCACTTCATACTGTAGGCAGTGGATTCCCCAATACGCATTTCTAGCAAAACCACTCATTCAGTTGACAACCCAGGAGGCAGCGACTTCGACTGTCCTCCCTTGGACCCAGGCACATACACAAGCTTTTGAAGACTTAAAGAAAGCCTTATGTCAAGCACCTGTTTTAGCGACACCGTGTTACAGTAAGCCTTTTACACTCTTCGTTACAGAACGCGAAGGTACTGCCTTGTCAGTACTCACTCAGGAACAAGCAGGATCACACAAACCATGTGCTTACTTTTCTAGCACATTAGATCCCGTAGCTCAGGCTCTGCCTACGTGCCTGAAATCAGTCGCAGCGACAGCTTTAGCGATCAGACAAAGCGATTCCATAGTATTAGGACATCAATTGACAGTGCAAGTTCCACACTCTGTGGAAGTTCTTTTAAACCGAACTCAGACTCAACACTTGACTATAGCACGACTGACGGGTTATGAACTAACATTGTTCCAGCCACACATAGAAATCAGACGTTGTAGTACATTAAATCCTGCCACACTTTTGCCATTAAGTGAAACAGACCCATTGGCACATGATTGTATTGAAGTCATTACTATTACGACGAAACCCAGACAAGATTTGACAGACATTCCATTACCAGATCCAGACCGGACACTTTATGTGGATGGTTCATGCATGAGAACAAGTACAGGAGAGTTAGTGGCCG
The DNA here is from genome assembly GCF_964204655.1 of Triturus cristatus. Taxonomy (NCBI): domain Eukaryota; kingdom Metazoa; phylum Chordata; class Amphibia; order Caudata; family Salamandridae; genus Triturus; species Triturus cristatus. Next base: position 346,222,026 of record NC_140585.1, on the reverse strand, counting down.
CTTACGCAGTCACAACAGACACTGAAGTCATTGAAACGAATCGTATTAACACTTTGTCAGCTCAAGCAGCAGAGCTCATCGCTCTGACACAAGCCTGTATTCAAGCCAAAAATAAAAAAGTTAACATATATACAGATTCACGTTATGCATTCGGAGTTGTCCATGACTTCGGAGTCCTTTGGCGAGAGAGAGGTTATTTAACTTCCCATGGTGCCAACATTCAACACGGTCCCCTCATTCAAGCTCTATTAGATGCAATACATCTACCTACTGCGATATCTATCATGAAGTGTAAGGCCCATACAAAAGTCACCGATATTATTTCCCAGGGTAACGATCTAGCAGACCGAACAGCTAAACAGACAGCTCAGATTCGGACTCACGCAACGGACGTGACAAAGACAATAGTTCCGACATCGACACACTGCATGACAGTTAAGGATCCCGCCCTTGATGTAATTGACATACAGACACATGCTACACCAGAGGAAATAAAGAAATGGACTGAATTAGGAGGGATCCAAACAGATCAGGGATGGATGACGAAGGGAAAATCTATATGGTTTCTCCCCGACTCCATGGTTCAAGTTATCATTAACACAATACATAGTCCAGCGCACCTGGGAGAAAAAGCTATGCTAGATAGTATTCAACACATTTGGTTCAACAAACACTTACGAGCAGCAGCCAAACAGAAAGTGCGTACTTGCATGATTTGTTGTCAGTTCAACCCCGGTAAAAGCATTCCTGTAGAGCAAAGTGGATTTCAACCTCCCGATCACCCTTTTGAAGTCCTCCAGATGGATTATATCCAGATGGAACGTTGTCGAGGATTCAAATATGTCCTCGTAGTTGTATGTGCTCTTTCCCGTTGGACAGAGGCATATCCCGTCTCAGATTACACTGCCCCGACTACTGCCAAACAGTTAGTTCGTGAATTCTTCCCACGGTATGGTTTGCCCCGTATCGTGTACTCAGATAACGGCCAGCCGTTCTCATCCGAGCTAATGAAACACATTTCACTCTTGTTAGGCTATCAATGGAAATTCCACTGTGACCGACATCCCGAGGCAGCAGGTCTCGTGGAGCGTCATAATCAGACTCTGAAAATTCGACTTTCTAAAATCTGCAGAGAGAAAGGTGTCGACTGGATAGTAGCCTTACCAGTTGCTCTCTTTTACATGAGAATGGTAGCACATTCTCGCACAGGGCTATCCCCATACGAGGTGGTCTTCGGTAGGCCACCAAATATGTGGGGGACGCCTATACCTCGTAAAATCACTGATGTTAATTGTAATATGCTGACAGATTACCTTGCTTCCTTGATGTCTGCACTACAATCTTGCCGTTCACAGGTAGCTGCAGCCTTTCCCGACAACACCGAGGTGAAGCCCCATGAAGTGGTTCCCGGAGACTTTGTCTTCATAAGAAATTTCGACAGGAGGAGCCCGCTGGAGCCTCGCTGGCAAACGCCGAAATTGGTAATTCTGACCACGAGGACAGCAGTGAAGATTGAGGGTCGCAAGGGTTGGCTACACTCGAGCCATATCAAGAAATTTCATGGACTACCTTCTGATTTGAACTCTCAGCCCTGCCTTCCCGCACAGACTGACTCAAAACTCCCCCTGGTTGAGAAAACCGAATCACAAGAATACAAACTGAAACTAAGGTCTAACAAGTCAGACAATTTGATTGTTTAAGTCCTCTCCTAGGTGAATCGGTTAAATTAGTTTCTGACATGTATCCTCTAGACCGAATTAGAGAGAGAAATAGACAGAAACAGCTCAAGAAACATGCATACTGTAAATCACTTCGTAGTCACTGTGTAGTGACATTATTGATTATGTTTTTTCTAAGTCTTTTGATTATTGCTGCAAGTATACTGTTGCACATGTACTATCCTATTTTCAAGCGTGCTCATTCTGCTTACAATGTTACTGCCGAACATTCTTTTAGTGAATTACCTTCACATGAGTTGTCCTACAGATTTGCGCTGCGCAACAACACATTCATTAGTATGTTACATCATTCCCATCAGACCAGCAATGCTACAAATTGTTGGATATGTGGCCGACTCCCTCCCTATCAGAAATACAAAGGAGTTCTGCCCCTCCTTCCGTACCCGTTCACACACAATGGCTCCTGTGGAGCATGGTTTAGTTTGATTAATTCTTTAGATTCAAATACTGTAGTTTACCAGAGCAACTGGGTATGAGGAAACCTGAACTTAGTTTTGCTTAAAGCCTGTTACCCTAACAAGGAGGGACTTCCCAAAAAGACAGGAACTGCCCTAGAAAATGAAGTATATGGATTAGGTAATTTTACACTTAACCTCATGATTCTGAATGTTGAATCCGAAGCTGCACCAGTCTTGCCCGCTATGTCAGTATTTCCAGTTAAAGGTGAATTATGTGTAAGAAAGAATGGTTCAGTACACATGGGTCATAGTAAATGTACCACTGTGATCGAATTCAGTGATCAAGGCAAGTCTACATTTAGAGCTTCCCGTCATTCCTACTTCATATGTGGTCATACCGCATATATACGTTTACCTCTAGATTGGGACGGTACCTGTTACATTGCATTCCTTCTGCCACCTGTTTTCCTAGCCCCTCCTGATTATCATAGAAATACCCATTTAGTACACAATAGACCCCAGAGAGATCTCCCGATTGTCGACTACACTGAAACGGCATGGGAGCAATACACAGATTTCAATAAAGGTTTCTTTCCCTACATAGGTGTTGTCACTAATAGTAAACTGATACGTAGATTAACAAGAACCCTTGAAGCAGTAGTGAATGAAACTACTTCCGCCCTAGGCAACTTAACAGAGGAACAGTCTGCGATGCGGATTGTTGTTCTTCAAAATCGTCTTGTCCTTGACGTCATCCTAGCCGATAGGGGCGGAGCCTGTAGGGTCATCGGATCGAGTTGCTGTGTTTTCATTCCAGAAAACGCGCCATCAGTATACAAAGCCATAACTCGTCTTCATAAGATTGTAAGCCAGATACACCAGAATCCAGGCACCTGGACTTGGTCCGGTTGGCTCTGGAGCATGTTGTCAGCCTGGGGATGGAGGATCTTATCCTTCCTAGGTATTGGCCTTCTCATAATATTCAGTTGTTGCCTGTGTCTACAATGTGGACCAGCGATTTGTGGCCTGTGTGCCACAACATGTATCCCACGTTCAAGTTCTCATTCAAAATCCCGGAAGAAGAAAGAAGAGCAAATGATGTTACATGAACAGATTGATGGATTCCTGAGGATCGATATTTCATGAAGGGTCCGTAGGGGACAAGGAGGGAATGAGGAAATATGAATTTTTATGATCAATTGTGTCCCCTATCTTAGACCCCAACGGCTCCATGTACATGCTACAAGTACATGTATGTTCCCTCCACTTCAAGCTATGAAGACGCAAATACAATTGTGTCCAACGTTAACATGTCCTCTTTCAGATCCACCATGAATGGGTTGGATATTCCGTTCCTAAATATGTTTGGCCACCGACTTTATATGGTGCACTTTTCACGTTTTACAGCTCAGGCGAGTAGGCCCTGAATTCTGCCATCGAGCCTTTTCCTGCCTTCTGCCTCTGAATGCTCCAGCCTGGACCTGCATCTGTATCAATGACCTTTGTCTTACTTCCTGCGCGGCTAACGGTGCCTGGCCCGGCCTGTTGCCTGCCAAAACTGTATTCAGCCTTCAAGTTATCTGCTCCGCTCCTCGAGAAATACATTCCTGTCTAGTAGTTTAGGTAAACATCCTTCCAGCTACAGAGCAAAGGGCCCGGCCTTACTGTCTCCGTGCAAGTAATTCATGACTCTCGTTACCATGGTAGGCCCATGCCCCCTCGCATCTCATGTAGACACGTAGACGCTTATACACGCACTAGTAGTCAGTATAGGATAGCCTCTGTCCGAGAGACCTGCCCTTCCAGATAATATAGTTCCTTAAACACAAGATATTAGATACGATTTGGGATTAGGTTGCTCTGACATCCCAGACTTCTGTCTCCTCATGTAGGGCTAAATGTCAAATCCCCTTCACCTTCTAGTTACACGTCAATCACACGTCATGCGGCTGCACGTGCATCTCTGCCATGTATTTCTGCTGACATTGCAGGATTCTCTTATGGATCCACCCACCTGTGACATCCTCTTAAATGACGTTTCTAGTATACGCCTTTATGCACGCCTACTGTAACGCCTTTTTATTACGTATGTGTATTCTTATCTTTCCTATCAGCTGTTACGCCTCCTGCATCAGTCTTTACTGTAATGCATTTACTATAAATATGACAACCTGTCAATAATGTATTGCCGTTCCCTTCCTGAACCTTCGTGGTGACGGAACCCGATTGCCTGGTTCGAACCAATTCCTTTGTAAGGAATAAATTCCCTTTTATAACCTCAAATACCACGGATTCTGCCTCTTATTTTTACTGAGTTATTCTTATTTAATTTTACCGCATAAATTAAGTCTAGGTAATTTAAATTTACCACAGTAGAGCCAGTTTAAGGGAAACGCTGTCCTGATTTCCTGGCCTAGAATCAGTGTGTCTCATCCAATGTCCAAAATGCTTGTTAAATCTTTCTATTCCAGTGTCTGTTTCTCCCGTCCTAGTGTCTGTGTTTCCATGTGACAATGTCTGCTTGGAAAAGGTCGGCCTCATCATCTCCCATGTCAGTGCCTTCAAGGCCTCCAGACTGTGCTTTTCCGCCCTCTCTGTGTTTTTAAGGATTTGTGCCAGAGCACTAGGTCCATGGGGCTGGAGTACAGGTGTGAATGCAGTGTCGGTGGGTGCAGGTGACTGTGCTGGTCCTTGATGAAAAGTCTACAGGAAATCGCATCAACAACATGCAACTCACTTGGCACATTATTAGCGCTGCTGCAAGATGAGCTCCAAGAAAACACTTGGCGGAGCAGCATCCATGCCTTAATCTCGTCAAGACTAGAGTATGCAAATGTCTTGATCTCTGGCTCTCCTCAGGAGCTGATTACAGAGGGTGCAGAATGCCACTGCCCGTCTGGTGTTGAACATCCCACCACTCAATTTGCAAGGGTCTGAGAACCCTTTACTGTCTAACCGTGAACAAAACAAAATAAATAAATAAATAAACACCAACCTCTCAGAAATCTTCGCTCTACTGAGCAAAATTTGTTATGCATCCACAGGATTTATAAATCAAGAGCGGGAGGCCTGACTTTTTCTTTTCTGGCCACAAAGCTCTAGAATTCCCGGAACAACCATCTGCGAAGAATTACCTCAGGGATCTTTTTAACACTCACCTAAAAACCCACCTTTTCAAACAAATCTGGCCACCCTCGTATGTTGCTCCTTTTTCCTTTTTGTACTTATTAGTCTATCACTTTTAGTTTCATGATTCCTTACAAATAGAGCCAGGACGCTCCGGTTGGAGCAGTTGCCGCGCTGTACAAATCACCTCATTCATTGATTGAAGCAAGTAATGTTTGTTTTGTGGCCCCTCAACTCACCCAAGTAACATGCAGTGGGATTACCAGGAGTCGGCATTAAAAGAGACAAATGCTCAGCCAAAAACCAGGCAGAGTTGCTGGATCCAAAGCAAGATTTACTCCATGAAGCACAAGTGTAGGGATATTAATACAGTGCAAGGGCCACAGGTTGTTTAGGGGAAGATCATGTCCAGACTGGATTTTTCAATGTGGGACTGGGCAGGGCAGGATCCGGGCTCAATCTAAAAATAACAACCTGTGTGTGCATATTATTGGTAGTAAAGGTGCAGAGAAATGGCGGAATAGAAAAACAGTGATGGAAAGAGTAAAGCTGGATACCAAGGCATCTGGCAGTAATCTCAGGTGGGGGACGGGGGAGAATAAAATAAGTATGACACTTTCTAGGCCTAGCAACCACACTCCTGGCTCATGGGGCAAACTTTGTAGTTACATCATTGCTTTTCAACAGACTATATTTATTCAGGGACTATACACTCAATGAGGTAACTAGTTTCATTTAGCAGAACCCCATATAATCATGTTACTATGCTACCTTCTGACGCCCTTTCCAATAATAAGCCATATGATATGGAAAATGAAATGTTCAACTGTGGGAGAGGCTCGGTTTTTTATTGGTGTGCCATGCTGAGCACCTAGAAACTGAGGCTTTGTAGACACGTTACAAATAAAATCACCTAGTACCTTTCATGGGCAGTTACTGTGCGAGCTCGTTTTCACCCTCTTTGAAGTGTGCTCTGCAGTTCGTGCTATACTGTACATGGGGCGCGACTTTTATAGATCATGACATATTCAAGAAAAAACATAATAAAATATAGAACAGGTTCTTCCTTTGTGTGTTCATAGAAAGTCATTCACGGTTCCAACGGTAAATGACAACTACACCCAGTTACGTCATTTGTAAAGTTTGAAAGATTGGCATGGTTTGTGCATGTACTTCAATCCACAGTTTCACTGGCTTTGCAATACTACAATTCAAGAAGACAAGGTTATCTAGCACTTTTTTCAGACACGTGGTGCCATTTCATGAACCCATACCAAGCTCAACCGACTTATAATGGGTCTACAGTGCATAATTCAACTCGAAAAATCTCTGAGTTAGTGCACGAGATGCATACAGCATCATGGTATCATGATGGGTTCCTCAGACTCCGTGCAGAGCCAACGGCCAGATGTACATAGGTTTGGCTTTGCGAATAACAAATAGCAGATTTTTGCGATTCGCTATTTGGTAATCTCAAACACCCCTGTAATGATGTGTCTTTGGCACATTTGCGATTCCCAGTGGGTTGCAAATAGACCTACCTCATTAATATTCATGAGGTAGGTCTCGGCTTGCGACCCATTGTGGTACGCCAAAATCACAGATATGGAGGCCTGCTGGAATCAGCAGGAATAGGAAACTTTACCCCACACGCTTTTACAACACATGCCATTACCCCACATTTTTTACTCAGCTAAATCATTTACAACGAAGGGACTTCCTTAACATGCCCCTTCCTAATACCGAATCGCAAACCCAATTTGCGATTCGGTAATAAGTTGCCAAATCACAAAATAGGGCTTTGTACGTAACAAAATGCTTTTTGCAGTTTCTAACAGCTTGATATGCGAAACGGACAGTTTGCAACCTCATTAAAGCTTGTACATCTGGCCCGAAGTGCCTATTTGTATGCAGCTGCAGTATTTAAATTGAGTTAATCTAAGCAGATGTTTCTCCGAGGTAGTGCATTACTTTAGACAGCACAGCTCAGAAACACAAAGAGGCAAACTCCGCTTACCGTTTCCGAGTTATCCGGTCCTAACATGCATATTCACAGAGTGATGCAGACACCAATTAAGGGGAGCTCACCTGCCTCCTCTTCCTACAGCTAGCCTGTCTGCACTGGGGCTGGAGCAGTCTTTCCTTAAAGGTGGGAGACAGCCTTTATTCTAGTGAAGGAAACGTAATGCACACTGGTGAACATAAGCCTGCCCGTGTCCTGAGAGGTCCAGTGGACAGTGGCCGTCCTTCTGTCCACTCCAGTGAGTGCATCAGCACTGATGCTCTAATCCCAGTGCCGGCAGTGCCATTACCCTGAAAGACAGTTGGGAGGATACATACTAAAGAGGTGGCAAGAAATGAAGGGGGAGGAGTGGTCAAAGTGGTCCACACCCTCATATTAACCCCTTGCATGCCCGCCCCTTTCCCCGCCCAGTGCCGCGCTTTGTATTAGCGGGCGGAGTTCATGACGAGCTGGATTCGTCATGGGCACAGCGCCACCGCAGCCCATGACGAGTCCAGCTCGTCATGGGCACTGATGGGGTTAAACATAAGCCCTTGCATTTAATATTTTTACAAATTGAGCACTAACAGGTTATCTCCCGGTCATTTTCATATAGTGCCCTGCTGCGATTAAGCAGAGAAAAGAGCAACCCACCTCATCATTAAGGGAAAGATTCATAAAGATTCATAAAGCTCGTACCTCTCAGTATAGCTTAGGTCTATAACATGTTCACTTTTTAAACCGAAACAGGAAATCCTGATGTCAAGCATGACATAATTTTCCATTTGGAAAGTAAACATAAAAGAGTACTATTCTTACAACTAAGATTTCAGTAGAAGAGCCAGGATTGTGATCTTCCCTATGTGGTCTGACCTGTAAATGTTGGCGAACCTCAACAACTCTGTTAAGTCTCTGGGTAGTCATCAAAAATTTAAAGGTGGCTTCACAACTTAGAAATGGGCGAGGACATTTAGCAAGTGGCAATGAAAAAGGAGATTTGGGAAAGAGGCATCTCCATGGGGGAACATATTTTCACTTTAGTTAGAAAAAAGTTAAATGTATAAACAATGATCTGCAACCAATTTTTAAAAGTAGAATTCCATGTCATGAAGGGAGGCTCAGAGTATGCATTTCGCTTTCATTTTATTTGACAAAGCAGCCAACAGAAACAACAAGTATAACCACTCAACAAAATACTACATATCCCATGAGTGTTTTAGAGTTCAACTTTGTCCACCAATAACAATACAGGCAGTCCATTATATTCATCCACCAAGGAAAAGCACTTCCACTTTCTTGCCTGCTGAAGTGATTTTCCCTAGTGAATGATTTAACTCTGATGATTTCATTTTATGTCATGTAGTTCTGTCACAGTTAATTGACTGGCGTTTTATTACAGGGTTTTCAAGAGGCAATTGAGATCTTCAGACTACACCCCCTCCCCACCTCCATCAGCTGCTTGCAGAGCGGGGTGGGCCGTGGCAGGCGGTGGGATAGTTTCCTTTACAGAGCCCACAGGGGAAGAATCCGTTGTCGGAGTCCCGTCTTAGGGCAATCGAAAGCGCAGTGTGGTTTCGGCACCACTAGAGAGCACACAGTGGTAATGACCGGCGCCACTAGAGGGTGCATGGTGCTAGGTTTGGCGTTATCCAAGATCTTTTGATTTTACTATGATATGCATAATATACTTACAATTGGGGGCTGTCAGACACCTCTCTTCATCCATTGGTCTTTTGTTGTGTAATTCACATTTTGCTTTCAACCACTACAGCATATAGCATGGTGTAGTGTGTCAACCTGCTTAAGCCACTGGTTAACATCACTTTGAGTGACAACTGCATTCTGCATTCGCACCTAGATCCCGTCAGTGCCAGTATTTTTGTTTTTACTTTATAATTAGTTTAGACACCTCTCAATCCAGATTCAGCAGCAATCACAGCACCGAGACCGCCCTCATAGCCGCCACCGATGACATCCCTGCCCTCCTCGACCAACGCCACATGGCAGCTCTCATCCTCCAGGAACTAGCCACCAGGCACCATGATGCCGGCATCCAAGGAACAGCGTTAGACTGGATATAATCTTTCCTCTCAGGCAGAACACAGAGAATAAGACTTTCGCCCTTCTTCTCAGAACCGACAGAGATCAGATGCGGAGTTCCCCAAGAATCCTCCCTCAGCCCTACACTCTTCAACGTCTACATGGCCCCCCTGGCAACCATCGTCAGAAACCACGGACTGAACATCATCTCCTATGCTGATGCCACCCAGCTCATCCTCTCCCTCACCAAGGAACCCATCATCACCAGGCGCAATTTCCAAGAAGGGATGAAAGACGTTAAGACCTGAATGAGCAACAGCTGCCTGAAGCTCAACCTGGAGAAAACTGAAGTCCTCATCCTCGGCTCCATCCCCTCTGCATGGGACAACACCTGGTGGTCCCCACCCTCAGGAAACCCACCCCAACGGACCATGCACGCAACGTCGGCATCATGCTCGACTCTTCACTCACCATGAACTGCCAGATAAATGCTGTGTCCTTCACATGCTTCAGCACCCTCTGCATACTTAGCAAGACCTTCAAGTGGATCCCCCCCTCCCCGACTCCAGGAAGACTGTCTCCCACGCACTCATCACCAGCAGACTGGACTACGGAAACACTCTGTATGCCGGAATCAACAAAAAGCTCCTCCGCAAACTCCAGACCGTCTAGAACACTGCAGCCAGATTTATCCTTGACATCTCACGACACGGCCACATCACCCAACACCTTCGCGACCTCCACTGGTTCCCCGTCGAAAGAAGAATAACCTTCAAACTGCTCACACACACCTACAAAGCCCTCAACAACACCAGACCCCGATACCTCAACCAACGTATCTTATTCCACGCCCCTAAGAAAACCCTCTACTCTGCAGATATCGCCCTAGCCACCGTCGCTTGCTTCCACAGGGTCAGAGAAGGTGGCATATCCTTCTCCTACCTCACAGCCAAGACCTGGGACAAAGTCCCCCTTCACATCCGACGAAGTCCTACACTGCACTAGTTCAGAAAGGACCTCAAGACCTGGCTCTTCGAATGATCAAAGGAGCTGCTCACACCCCCTTCCACAGCGCCTTGAGACCCTCACGGGTGAGTAGTGCACTCTATAAACCTTGATTGATGGTTTAGTGTGACCTTTGTGTTTAGAGCGTGATGTGATAGCAGGATGCTTCTGAATAACTTTCCATTGTTATCATCTCCTATCACCTGCCAATGCTGTTGTAAATTCCTTTTGGACTGTTTTGCTTTTCTGACTGTTGGTACTTCACAGATTACCAGACTGTGTCCATTTGAAAGTGTTCTGTATTAAGTTATCCTCTTTTTTCTTTCCTGCTTTCTTTCTTCTTTTTTTCATAATTTCTTTCCTCCCTTTCTTCCTGCTTTTTTCCCTTCTTTCTTTCTTTTGCTTTTTCTTCTTTATTCCTTCCGCCTTTCCTTTTTCTTTCACTTTCCTTTTTACATTCTTGCTTTCTATCATTCTTAAGCAACTGACCAGAAAATCCCAGCTAGATATGAGAATCAGTCCTCGAGTAAATGGAGGGACGATAATCTCATCAAATACTTCATCAGCATTAGAAACGACTGTGCACAAAAAGAGAACTAATTCAATTAGTCAGCTCACTGGACTGAATTGACACATTATTTTCCACCAAACTACTCCAAAATATGGCCATGCAGAGTAATAAAGCGGGAATGGCTCTACACTAGCCTGCTATCGTAAGAGCAAAAGGGAGCAAGCACTGGAAATGCAATAGGTCTCACATTTGCTTGAGTTAGAGCTATTGGCATTGTAAATGGCAATGTCTTTTACCTATGTGTTGTGAAGTGTATGAATGTGGTCTGGAGTGGAAATATGTGGGTTGGATTAGAATTTATAGGTGTGGAATTGTGTGGTGTGGAGTGGATTTGTGGAGCGTAATTACGTGGCCTAGTTTGCAGTGTAATTATGTGGATAGTAATTATGTAGTATTGAGTGTACTGGAATTATGTGGCATGGAATTGTGTGTTATGGAGTGTAATTATGTGGAATGGTATTTTGTATTATGGAGTATGATGGGATATTTATTTCTATACGCCCGGGGTGATTAGTGCACTATACAAATGCTGACTGATGGATTGATTTTAATATGTTTCCTTCCAAACTCAAATCCACTGATGAACAGTAAAATCTGGACCGCGACAGAAAATCTGCCCTTCAGTCCTATTAAACATGGTGGGCTAGGGTAAAAACGTGAAAGGTAGCAAGTCTCTGGCTGACTAGAAATGCACAGTTCAATCCCTTATTCAAGATCAGTGTTTAAGACTGCATGGAAAGCAATTGAAACAAGGTATGCAGTAGTTATCTCCTGTTCTGCACTCGTCAATAAAAGCTACTCATAACTAAAGTTTTAACTAATGTCTTGACTCATTAAAGTTAATGAACAACCATTGAATAGCAACATACATTTCCGACCTGTGATAATGTTCCCCATCATACAGCTAGCTGTGCGTCTAGGGAAGGCCTGTTGATTATGCATGGGAGTAAATACCACAAACAAAATTCGTTAACTGGTTCCTACCTTGTATGACTCCAGACATCATAAACATTATCTAAAAGATAGATTTTTTAAATTATATTTAATGTTCGTTGCGTGTTTCCAGCTTTGGCCAAGATTCGAGAGCAGAGGAATTCTGTAGCAGTCGCTGGGCACAGGGGAAGCAGGAGGGAGGGACCGGTGCAGGCGCCAAGGGCTAGAGGGGTGGGGCGGGCGGGGTTGTTAAGAACCAAATGGGAAAAAAAGAAGAATAAAGACAACAACAAAACAAGCACATCTCAATTTTCAGCCGAGTTGCGATGATAATATATCAGTAACAGTATTTGTCAACCCTTTTCTAAAAGCATTTTGGGGCACTATTGCAACTCTGAACTGATAGTATACGTGTGCAGCCTGAGTGCAATAAATGTATCGGAAAATGCCTGCCCTGCTTAAGAATTGTTATAGTTTTAACTGGCAGTTGGGCATTTCTGCGTGGCTTTCAATTGGATGTGAGTTAAATGCAATATCGAAGCACTGGCACGTTTACACTGCTCCTTTACAAGCACTGGCAATTCAAGGATAGGTTGGAAATACTAGCATTTCTCTGCCGGGCTACTATGCAAATAACACACTGGCAGCACTATGTATCAGCTGTTTGTCAACATTGATACTATGCGAGCGCAGGCATGTCTCACCTGTGTTGTAATACTGATTAAAGCTTCGCCATGTTGATGAAAATAATAGAGAAAAGTCACAAGCAGAGATAGTCCGTAGATGAGCAGCCTTGGGGCTGGGTTGCCCTCCTACAGGAAGGAGTTATAGAGGCATGAAGGCACAATTAACCGAGATGAGGAAGAACATTGAAAAATAGAAACGAGATGGAAACGTGGCTCACACTTATCTGGCCACGTTTTGCATACTTTACTGGACGCTGCGGTTACAGAGTATGTTTGTGCATGGTAGGAATAGGACCCACAAAGAGGCAGCAACACTCGGAAGGGTGGCAGGGAACTGGCTTACAGCTGTTGCTTTTCTGCTTAGATTAATTTCGTTAGCACTAAACATTTCTGAGTGCTCTGCAATTTTAAGGTTTCAAAGTGACAGTCATCTCTGGTCATACTGGTGCATATCAGTACACGCAAATGTTCCTTCACATCGTGATGCCTGCAGCAGCAAACCTTGAAACTAAACAAACCATGCGTACTAGATAACGAGCAGAGCGTGAAGAAGACACTGTTTACCACAAAATAAAAGCTCTCTACCGAAGTGGCATCATGCAGAAACTACTGGGGAAGGAGGGAGTCAAGATGCAATAATAAAACGGTGCAGCAGCTGAGCATGCACCCACAATGTAACACGAGCAAGAAAGAAATTTTAAAAAAAAACAGAGTCCCCAAAGAGCACATAAACAAGCAAGGCGTAAAAATACAGTAATTAGTGCCTGCTCTGTGGGAGGAAACCAACCACCAAAAGGTGGGGCAAAGAAGCAGGATTACCCACTAGGGAGCAAGGATTTTTAAAGGACACTGAAACAAACAAATGACAAGCAGAGGCAGACTTTTATGCCCACAAAAAAAGTATATAAAGGGGGGGGCATGGCTGACCCGCCCGCAAGATGGCTGCGGGCTCCTGAATCCCTGCGTCGGTCGGAGCCATCTTGCTTTTTCTTTGCAGCAGAAAGCAGCTTCCAAGACATTTAATGAGCGACATCGAGAGGCGAATGTGGGGGACCAGGTATTTCCGGTTTTCCACTCCATCTGAGCGTTTTCCCCTCTGTTTTTCCCCTCACTTTGCTCTCCTCTTGAAGGGTGGTTCCGGCCACCATTTTGAGTCTACCAGTGCTGCGGTGCTGCGCAGTGCCTCTCGCTTTCACTACCCTCTGGTACATTATTTACGTGTGGCAAGTACCCTTTGCTTTGAGGTTTTCCTTAGTTTGAATACAACATGTCCTGGGAAAACCTATTTTTGGGATCTTTTTGCTGTTTCTTCAGGAAATGACTTTTGTCTATATCCTGGCTTGTTTTGATTATCTTTCTGTCTGATATATTGAGGCTCTTCCGGGAACATATCTTGAAGTGCATCTCTCATCGCCTTTGCAAACCCTTGGGGGCTTGCTATCTACTTTCTCCTCTGATTGGTCTCCTTCCTATGGAATATACAGCTTGCCAGAAGGTCTCTGTTTCTCCCGGGACAATGTCCTCCTCCCGCAAGGAGTCCAGAGCCTCCACTAAACGGCAGAAGAAGGATCCTACCTCTCCTTCTAAATCTCCTTTGCCTCTTACTCTCAAAGATCTTATGGAGAAAATAAAATTAATGAAACCCTTCGTCATGGAGACTAATGCTACGCTCCAACGGATAGAAGAAAAATGGTTTAATTTGAACTCTAGGGTAACTGAGGCGGAGTAAAGACCGAGTGATGTTCAGGATGCTGCCAGTAAAATAGAGTCTATGTCTAAAGAAATCTCTCTTTTGAAGCAACAAGCTGAGGATTAGGAGAATAGGAATCAACGTAACAACCTTAGACTTTATGGCATTTCTGAAAAGGAGGAAGGGTCAGACATGATTGCTTTTCTTAAGACACATAATCCCAAAACAGTTGGTTTTAAGGAAGATACACGCCTCAACTTGCAAAGGGCCCACCGCATTGGGCATTTGACATCTGGGTCTTCATCACAGAATAATTGTGCTTTTTCTGGAATATCATGAGCTACTCATGGTTCTGTCTGCAGCTAAACAGAGGAAACAGATGTTATGGAATGGTCAGAAAATCATTTTCTCTCAGGATGTGTCTCGTGCTACTGCTGCTCGTCGGAAGGAATTTTTGTATTTTCGTCCTGCCCTGCAATCCATGAATGCTCAATACGGCGTGTTGCACCCCTGATTCTTTAAAGTAACATATAAGGAGAGATCCTTTCCCTTTGACTCTCCTTCCTCAGTGTTAGAACTGGGGGTCTCTAGTTGGCAGAGGTAGGTACCTTTGAACAAAAAGCGGACCCTTGCTTCTAAGTCAGGGAAAGGGGATTACACTACTGGATAACCCCTGCTCACTTCTATGGTAGCTTGGCACGAGCAGACAGGCTTATCTCAGAGGCAGTGTATTAAGCACTTGTGAACACATACAGTAATACAGTGAAAACACTACAGATGGACACGACACAGGTTTTATCAAAATAAGTATTCTTTATATAGACTTAACACAAACGACAAAAATCCACAATACTGTACTCAAAATAGACTTAAAGATGGTAGAAGTCACTTAGTTCAAGTTGAGGATAAATGCGACAAAGTTCTCACAAAAGTACCTGGATGCGTAACGCAAAACAAACGAAAGGTTTGCAGGGATGGAGATGCGTTGGTTCCTTACTTCGGGGGAGACGATGCATTGCGCCTCAGTGCTTGCGCAGAGTAGGGGATGCGTCTTGGTCCTTACCGGAGGGGAGGTGATGCGTTGATTCTCGTACTGCGTTCCGTCTACGATGCGACAAGATGGCGCCTCAATGCATTGCGACAATCCGGTGCGATACGATAAGATGGCGCCCTTGAAGCGACGACGTGAAGACGGTGCGTGCACGCCCGGTGGCCGTGCGGCGAACTCTGTAACTTTGGAGCCGAGACAGGCCCTGCGAAACACTTCTCCGATGATGCGACGGTGACCTCTGCGGCAGCGACACGCTTCTTCGGTGATGTGTCGGGTAACAGCTTTGACGAAGGCAAGCTTCTCTGGTGATGCGGTGATGACCTCTGCGGCGGTGACACGCTTCTCCGGCGATGCGACGGCAACAGCTGCGACTGCGACACGCTTCTTCTTCATTGAGTCGCGCTTCCAGCTCCCAGCGACACACAGGCTTCTGCAGACCGAATTCCCAGCAAGCAAATTCAGAGGGGAGCTGGTGGTGAAGTCTTTTGTCCCTGAGACTTCAGCAGGAGGCAAGCACAAGTTCAAGCCCTTGGAGTAAGATGATGAAAGTTCTTTGAAAGTTCCTTCTCCTCTCCTTGGCACCGAAGACACCACTGTAGGCCAACCCAGCACACTGGCAGGGGGGCAGTCCAACTCCTACAGCTTCCTTGGTTCTTCTCCTTGGCAGAGGTTTGTCTTGTTCCAGAAGTGATCTAAAGTCTTGGGGTCTGGGTCCCCATATTTATACTACAAAATCCTTTGTCCTCTGAAGTTAGAGGGGCCGGTACCTAGTCCAAACCAGTTCTGTGCAGTCCTGGAGCACTTTGTTTACAGGACTCCTTCTTTCCTTTGACAGTGTGGGCCAGGGTCATCATACGCACCACAGGAGGTGGAGCCAGCATTGTGGAAGGCAGGAACAGCCCGAATCCGACCCAGGTGCTACTCCTCCCACCACTCTACATGCAGATAGGTCTTTTCAGCCCTGTGCTGACTCACCCTGTCTCCTGGAATCCCCCAGCCCCTGTCACTCACAAAGCCAGACACACAATACACAAGCTAGCAGAGGCAGGCTGGATGGTTAGGTAAGAAAATACCTACTTTATAAAAGTGGTATTTTCAAACACAGAATGTAAAACCAACTTTACTAAAAGATGTATTTTATCATTCTGAGTTAAGGCATTCTAAACACACATTTCTACCATATTCTCTGGGTCAGTTAGGATAATAAGGTGTTATAATCAAACTGCCCATTCTGGCCTATGGGGACTGGTAGCCTTGCAATAGTGAAAAACGAAAATGGCTGTAATTCATTATTAGGACATGCCATACACACCAGTGCATGTCCTACCTTATGCTTACAATGCACCCTGCCCGTGGGCCTACCTTAGGGGTGTTTGATATGAAGAAAAGGGAAGGTTTATGGACTGGCAAGTGGGTGCACTCACCGAGTTGACATGGCACAACTAGACTGCACACAGGCTCTGCAATGGCAGGCCTGAGACACACTTTACAGGCTGCTTCTGTGGGTGGCACAACCAGTGCTGCAAGCCCACCAGCAGCATTTGATTTACAAGCCCTGGGCACACATGGTGCACTGTACTAGGGTCTGACAAGTAAATCAAATAACCCAATCATGGAGTCACTAATCAATACATCAATTTAAAATAGAGAGCATTTGCACTTTAGCACTGATCAGCAGTGGTAAAGTGCCCAGAGTCATAAAACAGACAGCCAACAACAGGTCAGAAAAAATACAGGAGGCAGGCAAAAAGTTCAGGGATGAAAAAGGGCCAAGTCCAACACAACCCCCTTCCAGCCAAAACTCAGGGTAGACCAATCACTACCTTGATGGGCTTCCCTGCTTTGGGTGATAGAATATGGACCCTGGCCCGTAACAGCAGGGACATATTCCAGTTCTATGCCAATCTGACCTCATTTGGATCCCTCTATCCATACTCTCAGGGCCCACCAAGCTAACCCATGGGGAGCCCTTCTCCTCACCTGTGGACACCACCTGTTCAGCACCTAACCTTAGCTTGCTAACAGGTGTGTCCCAACAGACAGACAGCAAGCCACAGTGGCCACGGTGTAGTGTAGTTCCTATATCCCTGATAGGCTCTGCGCATTGGAATAACATACACTATAGATTTGACATAGGACTACGGTCAGTATGACTCTCAAGTATATTAAAATTAATTACTTGTGTGTGCCAGCTAACTCAGAGGTCACTAGAAACTTCTTGAATGTACAAGAAAGGATTAGTCTCTGACAACCACATAAACATGACAACTTTGTTTCCTTTTAGAATCGGAACAGTCTCAGAATCGTTGAAACAATAGATAACAGTTTCACTCAGTCAATCGTGCATGCTTCGTTTCTACAGAGTTGCACAGAAATAGAGAGACGGGCGTTTCAATAAAAGCGTTTATTTAACTGTCTTATTTCTTATGCAAGAGATATGAATTGCTACAATCGTAAGACAGACTGCGAAGTACAATATGTACGACGTTAGCAGTAAGATTAAATAATACTGCAATTGCATGGTTTGTAGCTATGACATATATTAATCAAAATACATACATAAATAACATAAGCTAAAATGTGATACTCATCTGATGTTTCTAAATTGTTCTACCCCAGTGTACTTAACCTAAGTGCAGTACGAGGTTTGATGTAGGTGCCATTTCTAAAGTATAGCTAGCTATATTTTAGTTTAGCCAAGAGTTGCCAAAAGTTTCTCTAAGTTCTAGTCAGCTCCATACCTCAGAATGAGAGAGGTTGGAATCTCTTTTCTGGACTCGATAGTCTAACCCCCCGCAAGGAAAGTCAGAGAGCACTGGAGCTGGATTCTCTGCGAGGAGGATGGCAGCGTCAGGTCAGCGCATCAGGCTGGAACTCGATTTCCTTCCGAACTTGCCGTGCCGAACCGCGTAGTCTGGGTTGGATCGAATCCTCCGGGAACCGCAATTTGCCAGGGCAAGTTGTAAAAGTCGGGCAGAGGAATGTCACGAATGAACCCCTAAGGAATAGATGTTCATGCATACTTAATGAGTTCTTGGAGAAATCAATATTCAAGCTGAGGGAAATTCCTAAGGGCTTAAGGGTCTGGTTTTCCAAGAATTCGTTGTAACGTGGCTGGGCGGATGTAGGTGGCCATGCCTGTATTTGGTTTGTACGGACAATGTCTAAATGAGGGCCGGATTTCTATGTCCAAATCAGGGCAATGTGAATTGTACCTAAATAAGGGCATAAATCGGGAAACCTATATACGGAATCTAAATCTGCACACAACAACAGACAGTAGTCAGTGATGAGACCCCGGCCTTATGCCGCTCAGGGCTCTCAAACCTCTGTGGCGTCAGAGAGCGGGGGGAAGTAGCCTCAGGTGCTTGGCACCCTTTGTCCACTCTCCCTCCTGTCAGGTCAGGTATGACATCCTGGCACTGACCCACCAGCCCCGGGCCTGTACCAAATGCAAAAACAACGGTTGATGGACAGAATGCAGAACAATGTCATACATTCACCCCAGTACAGAGATCTGGGCCTAAATCCATGTTTTTTTTGCTCACCATGCCATTCTAGGCGGCTGGACAGGAGACTGGGGTGGGCTTTCCCACACCCGGTCCTCCTCCTCCTTGGGGTTCTGTACCCTCCCACTTGGAGTGGTACCCCCTACCAGAATTGTCAGGGTGCCGGTAGCAGGTGTCCCGCATCATTCGCCCACCAGTTCAGGGGTTCTATCCTGCAACTGGGCTTCCAGGTCAGAGGAGACACTCTGAACCTGGCCCTCCAACCTAGGGTCTAAACCCTACAGTTGAACAGGGGTCAGAGGCAAGGACTCCCTCCCTCTGCACCCCCTTCCAGAGTACTGCACCCTCCCATCAGGAGCGGTGACAAACCGGTCAGGACACTGTTTACAGTTGTCCCACCCTCCAGGTCAGACAACACCTGAACCTGGCTACCCAACCCAGGGACCAACCCCTGCATTTGAACACTTGCCAGGCACACCAGGACTTCATTGGGAGCACATATGCCCCCGATGGTGACACACAACTCATGTGTGGTGTGACAGTCTGCCTGCCCAGTCCATCTGACAGCGCGTGAAGATCCCCCAGGACAGAAGTGGTGTCACCATGGTCATTCATCGGTGACTCAGCTCTTCTGGCTGGCTCCTGACTCACTGGTTCTTCCATTGGGGACTCTTTCCCCCTCTCACCCCTCACTCTGGACTTCTGCACCCTCCAGTTAGGAGTGGCACTGCCAGACACCAGAACTGATGGAGGCCTGCTTACAGACAATCCCAGTTCACTAGACACTACGGGACCCCCCTCAACGGGCGACCCATCAGGACAGTCTAGGCTCCCCACCTGGTGTTCCCTTAAAGAACCATCCAGGCTCTGAGACTGTGGCTAGGCACTATCGGGACAAAACCCATTCTCACTCCTTCTCCTTAAAGATAGGACGTGAGGCTCTACGCCCCTCCCACTACAACAGGACCTAGCTGGGCAACTCTGAACCCTACTCTAGGGTTGGAAGATACCTGAGCCACTCCCCTTAGGGTCACCCCCCAATGCCTCCCCGACCCTCTGGAATCCACCAAAAGGTCTGCCTCCAATGTGAGCTCCCTGGGGTCAGAGAACTCACTCTCCAACAGGTGTTGGCATAGCTCTGGAAAACAGGGACTTACAATATGCTCTCCCACAATTGGATCACACAGCCCCCTACAAGGGTTAACCAAACTATCCTTCACCCCAACATTCAGTGCCTTGCACACGTACTCCATACCACTCTCCTGAGATTGGCAAGACAGTATCTGACTGTCTCTGTCGCTCAACCGACACTCTTCTGGGCAGTCTTCACACTCACACACCAGGGCTTCAACCATGGGGAAACCCTTCTTCCTGCACCTCTCATCTAGAGTCAGTAGAGTGATCCTCCCAACACTGGGAACATGAACCCTTGCGCCAGTGCCCCAATCTACTTCCGGGACACTGCGCACCACTGGAACTACCTCAGATCCTTGAACCTCCTGGTGTATGTTAACCCCCTCCAAGTCAGGCGCCACATCTCTGGGCGTGTGTACTATCACCTCAGCACTAGAAAATTCAATTTTGCTGCCACCATCTGAGCTGGATTCCACCTCCAACTCAGCAAAGCTCACTCTCTGAGCTACACACATTTCTTGTTGCTGGGATGAGACACTCATGGCCTCAAGCCTCTCGAGCTCTAAATCAAGCTCCCTCATTTTCAACTCATGTTCCAATCTCATTCTCTCTCTCTCTCCAAGGACAACCTGTTATTCTCTATTTCCCTCTGACCCTCCATCTTCAGCTTAGCCATCTCCAGCTTGTGCACCCTATTTCTCTCCCTGTCTTTCAGCTCTCTGGGGGACAGGTCTTTGGAAGAGACGCTACTGCCAGGCGGGGACGGTACCCCTTCCCTAGCTGGAAACACTGGCCTATCCAGCTGCCCATCTGCATCCCCAGCTGGATCCACCACCAGCTCAGGGGCATTCCTTGCTTCTACCCAGGCCCTTAGTGCCTTTTGGTAGTCATCCTTTTTGGAAATGCCTGGGGTAGCAACTTTCAATTTTCTGCAGAGAAGCTTGAGCTGTTTCAAATTGTAGGTTTCCAACCTCTCTTCTTCAACATCTAGCTCCATAGATGCAACAGATGCTGGTCTGCTCATGGCAGCAAGAATTGGCAGTTCTCAGGGAAAATAACAGTCAAAGGAAAAAAGAAATTCTACCAAAAAGAATGTGGTCGCGTTTAGTCTGCACTCACTAGTATTTTATTTATTTATTTAACAGATTTGTAGAGCGCATGGCTGCCCATAGGCGTCCCAGCGCTGATAGACAAAAACCTAGTGAGAGGAGTTTTTATGGAAACAGCCGTGTTTTGAGAGCTCTACGAAATGAAAAAAGGTTGGGTTGAGCTCTGAGGTTAGGGGGGAGCGAGTTCCAAAGTAGTAGTGTATACCAATGACTGTATATGAGTCACAAATGCAGGTCCAAACCCGACCGCTGCCACTAATGTTAGAACTGGGGGTCTCTAGTTGGCAGAGGTAGGTACCTTTGATCAAATGGGGACCCTTACTTCTAAGTCAGGAAAAGGGGATTAAACTACTGTATAACCCATGCTCACCCCCTTGGTAGCTTGGCCCGAGCAGACAGGCTTATCTCAGAGGCAGTGTGTTAAGCATTTGTGAACACATACAGAAAAGAAGTGAAAACACTACAGATGGACACCACACAGGTTTTATAAAAAATAAGTATTCTTTATATAGACTTAACACAAGACCACAAACAACAAAAATCTACAATACTGTACTCGGAATAGACTCAAAGATGGTAGAAGTCACTTAGTTCAAGTTGATGATAAATGCGACAAAGTTCTCACAAAAGTACCTGGATGCGTAACGCAAAACAAACAAAAGGTTCGCAGGAATGGAGATACGTTGGTTCCTTACTTCGGGGGAGACGATGCGTCGTGCCTCAAGGCTTGCGCAGAGTAGAGGATGCGTCTTGGTCCTTACCGGTGGGGAGGTGATGCGTTGATTCTCGTACTGCGTTCCGGTTACGCTGCAACAAGATGGTGCCTCGATGAGATGCGACACTCTGGTGCGATGCGATAAGATGGTGCCCTTGATGTGACGACGTGAAGACGTTGCGTGCACACCCTGCGGCCGTGCGGCGAATTCTGTAGCTTTGGAGCCACAGCAGGCCCTGCGACACACTTCTCCGATGATGTGACGGCGACCTCTGTGGCGGCGAAACGCTTCTCCGGTGATGAGTCGGGTAACAGCTTTGACAAAGGCATGCTTCTCTGGTGATGCGGCGGCGACCTCTGCGCAGGCGACAAGCTTCTCCGGCGATGCGACGGCAACAGCTGCGACTGCGACACGCTTCTTCTTCATTGAGTCGCGCTCCCAGCGACATGCAGGCTTCTGCAGACAGAATTCCCAGCAAGGAAATTCAGAGGGGAGCGGGTGGTGAAGTCTTTTGCCCCTGAGACTTCAGCAGGAGGCAAGCACAAGTTCAAGCCATTGGATTAATATTCTGCAAGATGAAGAAAGTTCTTTGAAAGTTCCTTCTCCTCTCCTTGGCATTGAAGACACCACGGTAGGCCAACCCAGCACACTGGCAGGGGGGGCAGTCCAACTCATACAGATTCATTGGTTCTTCTCCTTGGCAGAGGTTTGTCTTGTTGTTCCAGAAGTGATCTAAAGTCTTGGGGTCTGGGTCCACCTATTTATACCACTAAATCCTTTGTCCTCTGAAGGCAGAGGGGCCTGTGCCTATTCCAAACCAGTTCTGTGCAGTCCTGGAGCACTTTGTTTACAGGATTTCATCTTTCCTTTGACAGTGTGCGCCAGGGTCATCAGACGCACCACAGGAGGTGGAGCCAGCATTGTGGAAGGCAGGCACAGCCCTATTGAGACCCAGGTGCTACTCCTCCCACCACTCTACATGCAGATAGGTCTATTCAGCTCTGTGCTGACTCACACTGTCTCCTGGAATCCCCCAGCCCCTGTCACTCACAAAACCAAACACACAATACACAAGCTAGCAGAGGCAGGCTGGATGGTTAGGTAAGAAAATACCTACTTTCTAAAAGTGGTATTTTCAAAGACAGAATGTTAAAACCAACTTTACTAAAAGATGTATTTTATCATTCTGAGTTCAGGCATACTAAACTCGAATTTCTACCATGTTCCCTGGGTCAGTTAGGATTATAAGGTGTTATAATCAAACTGCCCATTCTGGCCTATGGGGACTGGTAGCCTTGCAATAGTGAAAAACGAAAATGACTGTAATTCACTATTAGGACATGCCACACACACCAGGGCATGTCCTACCTTATGCTTACAATGCACCCTGCCCTTGGGCCTACCTTAGGGCTGTCTGATATGAAGAAAAGGGAAGGTTTAGGGACTGGCAAGTGGGTGCTCCCACCAAGTCGACATGGCAGTACTAGACTGCACACAGGCTCTGCAATGGCAGGCCTGAGACACACTTTACAGGCTGCTTCTGTGGGTGGCACAACCAGTGCTGCAAGCCCACCAGCAGCATTTGATTTACAAGACGTGGGCATACATGGTGCACTGTACTAGGGTCTGACAAGTAAATCAAATAACCCAATCATGGAGTCACTAATCAATACATCAATTTACAATAGACAGCATATGGACTTTAGCACTGATCAGCAGTGTTAAAGTGCCCATAGTCATAAAACAGCCAACAACAGGTCAGAAAAAATACAGGAGGTAGGCAAAAAGTTCAGGGATGACCCTGCAAAAAGGGCCAAGTCCAACACTCAGCATCAAGGAGACGCTATGGAGCTGGGAAAATCCTGAACTTTTTCTTACAAGAAAGAACTTAGTTCTTATTGGATTTAATGCTGTTGTTTGCACTTATTTGCAGCATTATATTTTAGTTGTTAATTTATATGATTACTAATCGGAGTCTTCTCCCTCAGTTCCTTTCCTGGATTCTCCTCCCAGGTGTGTCGCTCCTTTGTGTTCCCTACTCCTGACCTCTCGTATATAGTCAGTCATTATTTGTTGCTAAGCATCTGCTCAATGTTTTTCTGTGATATGATATGGTTCCCTTTTTATTTCTTCTAGAGTTCTCACTGTTATCCTTGTTAACATCTTTCCTGCTGCTTTCATCCCCTAGTCAATTCTCTTTTATGTCAGTCTATGTGGCCCAGTTTTTTGCCTTGACTGATGTTTGTCTGCTGTCCATCTCTTTCTTCTGCGCATTTCTCCACCTCACTTTGTCATTGTAAAACCCCTTCAGGTCTATAAGTATCTATATATATATAAATTCACTTAAAAAACCATAGGTTTCACACATGTTATAGTTAGCTGGACATTTCACTCGTGAAAAACCATTGAAATTCCCCCGTTATAGTTAGTGCAGGCAACTATAACTCACGCGACCGCAATCCTCTGCTGATGACGTCAGATATTACATCACTGTATTTAGACACTTATTTACCCATGTCTTCTTCCATTAATTTTTAGCTATACATATATTACAAATATTTTTTTTTCAGAAAGACACATATGTCATCAGTGATGTAATATCTGATGTCATCAGCAGAGGATTGCGGTCGCGTGAGTTATAGTTGCCTGCACTAACTATAACGGGGGAATTTCAATGGTTTTTCACAAGTGAAATGTCCAGCTAACTATAACATGTGTGAAACCTATGGTTTTTTAAGTGAATTTGCAAGGTTTTTTAAATGCTAATTCCTAACTATAACGTGTGTGAAACCTATGGTTTTTTCAGTGCATTTGTACGTTTTTTTAAAAGTTATGTTTTTTTAAAAGTTTTTTCACCGTACCGTACCGTACCGTACGCGCACGGTGCGCTTCGCGTACCGTGCACACGCTGTGGGCGCGTGGTGCGCTTCGCGCACCAAGCGCCCACGATGCGTTGTTCGTGCCGTGCGCGTACGGTGCGCGCTCTCCGCGATTTTTTGCAAATACATTTTTTATTTTTTTTTACCCCCTGACAAAGGCTAGGGGGTCATGACCTGTCCATCCTGCCCCCTTCTCACGTTTTCGCCCTTTGTTTTTCATTGCCTCAGACTGCGAGAGACAAAATGGCGGCCGACACTTCCTGATTTCGACCGATTCGAAATGTTTACTGACTTCTAACAACCAATCAGAATTTCGCTCGCGCACGTCACCGTGCGCGTACGGTATGCTTACCGTAGGCGCACGGAGCGCGCCTATAGATATATATATGCTTTTAACTGCAATTTTCTCAGGAACTGATGAACAGATTTACACCAGACCTGCAAAAGGCACATCCCTGAACTGAGGACTACCTCTCTGCCAAATTTCAAGTAATTCTGTTCAGCCGTTCGGGCTGTAGCTTGGACTAAAGGTCCTATGGAAAAATGCATGGGGAAAACGCGTTTTGGGACCCCCCCTTTTTCTCAGCCCCCGCTTGACGAATCCCCCCGAGACTTTCAGGGAAGGAGCGGAGCGCCCCACCTATTTTGAAAATTTAGCGAGGATCAGTCAATCAGCGCCAAAGTTATTCCAAATAGAATGTTGCGGATTTCCTATGGAAACACGGTCCTAACTATAACTATCTACTGGCGACCGCCAGTAGATTATATATATATATATATATATGAGATGCAGACGTGAGGGTAGAAGCCTGCAAGGCGACCCACTGTGGTTTTTTAATTTTTCGAAATATGATGGACTTTGCAGCGGCTCACTCGAGCAATACTGAACTTCAAGTACCATAAGGCTGTGTATACGGCGACGCCCACTGAGGCGGGGTACGAGTTTAAAACAGATGCACTTAACGCTGAAAGCCCATTAGAAACTGAGCCTGTGACGAAGGGCAGGAGCCCGAAACGCGTCGGCTGAAAGGACTATGTTTTGCTGAGTTTTCCCCCCCCACGCTGCAGCCTTGAAACGTGAATAAATTGCTTTGCTGTACTTACCCCGTGTGTGGAATCCTTCGAATGGGTGAGACTTTGCGGATTGATGTTTAACGGCTGTTGCCTAGCCGTGAAGGATCCTCGCTGCGTAGCAGACCTGGGTGCGCCATCAAGCGGACACCGTTCAGGACGGGAGCTGCTGGTTTCGAGGCACTGAGATGCAGACGTGAGGGTAGAAGCCTGCAAGGCGACCCACTGTGGTTTTTTAATTTTTCGAAATATGATGGACTTTGCAGCGGCTCACTCGAGCAATACTGAACTTCAAGTACCATAAGGCTGTGTATACGGCGACGCCCACTGAGGCGGGGTACGAGTTTAAAACAGATGCACTTAACGCTGAAAGCCCATTAGAAACTGAGCCTGTGACGAAGGGCAGGAGCCCGAAACGCGTCGGCTGAAAGGACTATGTTTTGCTGAGTTTTCCCCCCCCACGCTGCAGCCTTGAAACGTGAATAAATTGCTTTGCTGTACTTACCCCGTGTGTGGAATCCTTCGAATGGGTGAGACTTTGCGGATTGATGTTTAACGGCTGTTGCCTAGCCGTGAAGGATCCTCGCTGCGTAGCAGACCTGGGTGCGCCATCAAGCGGACACCGTTCAGGACGGGAGCTGCTGGTTTCGAGGCACTGAGATGCAGACGTGAGGGTAGAAGCCTGCAAGGCGACCCACTGTGGTTTTTTAATTTTTCGAAATATGATGGACTTTGCAGCGGCTCACTCGAGCAATACTGAACTTCAAGTACCATAAGGCTGTGTATACGGCGACGCCCACTGAGGCGGGGTACG
Source organism: Triturus cristatus (assembly GCF_964204655.1). NCBI lineage: Eukaryota > Metazoa > Chordata > Amphibia > Caudata > Salamandridae > Triturus > Triturus cristatus. Next base: position 346,195,553 of record NC_140585.1, on the reverse strand, counting down.
AGTTTAAAACAGATGCACTTAACGCTGAAAGCCCATTAGAAACTGAGCCTGTGACGAAGGGCAGGAGCCCGAAACGCGTCGGCTGAAAGGACTATGTTTTGCTGAGTTTTCCCCCCCCACGCTGCAGCCTTGAAACGTGAATAAATTGCTTTGCTGTACTTACCCCGTGTGTGGAATCCTTCGAATGGGTGAGACTTTGCGGATTGATGTTTAACGGCTGTTGCCTAGCCGTGAAGGATCCTCGCTGCGTAGCAGACCTGGGTGCGCCATCAAGCGGACACCGTTCAGGACGGGAGCTGCTGGTTTCGAGGCACTGAGATGCAGACGTGAGGGTAGAAGCCTGCAAGGCGACCCACTGTGGTTTTTTAATTTTTCGAAATATGATGGACTTTGCAGCGGCTCACTCGAGCAATACTGAACTTCAAGTACCATAAGGCTGTGTATACGGCGACGCCCACTGAGGCGGGGTACGAGTTTAAAACAGATGCACTTAACGCTGAAAGCCCATTAGAAACTGAGCCTGTGACGAAGGGCAGGAGCCCGAAACGCGTCGGCTGAAAGGACTATGTTTTGCTGAGTTTTCCCCCCCCACGCTGCAGCCTTGAAACGTGAATAAATTGCTTTGCTGTACTTACCCCGTGTGTGGAATCCTTCGAATGGGTGAGACTTTGCGGATTGATGTTTAACGGCTGTTGCCTAGCCGTGAAGGATCCTCGCTGCGTAGCAGACCTGGGTGCGCCATCAAGCGGACACCGTTCAGGACGGGAGCTGCTGGTTTCGAGGCACTGAGATGCAGACGTGAGGGTAGAAGCCTGCAAGGCGACCCACTGTGGTTTTTTAATTTTTCGAAATATGATGGACTTTGCAGCGGCTCACTCGAGCAATACTGAACTTCAAGTACCATAAGGCTGTGTATACGGCGACGCCCACTGAGGCGGGGTACGAGTTTAAAACAGATGCACTTAACGCTGAAAGCCCATTAGAAACTGAGCCTGTGACGAAGGGCAGGAGCCCGAAACGCGTCGGCTGAAAGGACTATGTTTTGCTGAGTTTTCCCCCCCCACGCTGCAGCCTTGAAACGTGAATAAATTGCTTTGCTGTACTTACCCCGTGTGTGGAATCCTTCGAATGGGTGAGACTTTGCGGATTGATGTTTAACGGCTGTTGCCTAGCCGTGAAGGATCCTCGCTGCGTAGCAGACCTGGGTGCGCCATCAAGCGGACACCGTTCAGGACGGGAGCTGCTGGTTTCGAGGCACTGAGATGCAGACGTGAGGGTAGAAGCCTGCAAGGCGACCCACTGTGGTTTTTTAATTTTTCGAAATATGATGGACTTTGCAGCGGCTCACTCGAGCAATACTGAACTTCAAGTACCATAAGGCTGTGTATACGGCGACGCCCACTGAGGCGGGGTACGAGTTTAAAACAGATGCACTTAACGCTGAAAGCCCATTAGAAACTGAGCCTGTGACGAAGGGCAGGAGCCCGAAACGCGTCGGCTGAAAGGACTATGTTTTGCTGAGTTTTCCCCCCCCACGCTGCAGCCTTGAAACGTGAATAAATTGCTTTGCTGTACTTACCCCGTGTGTGGAATCCTTCGAATGGGTGAGACTTTGCGGATTGATGTTTAACGGCTGTTGCCTAGCCGTGAAGGATCCTCGCTGCGTAGCAGACCTGGGTGCGCCATCAAGCGGACACCGTTCAGGACGGGAGCTGCTGGTTTCGAGGCACTGAGATGCAGACGTGAGGGTAGAAGCCTGCAAGGCGACCCACTGTGGTTTTTTAATTTTTCGAAATATGATGGACTTTGCAGCGGCTCACTCGAGCAATACTGAACTTCAAGTACCATAAGGCTGTGTATACGGCGACGCCCACTGAGGCGGGGTACGAGTTTAAAACAGATGCACTTAACGCTGAAAGCCCATTAGAAACTGAGCCTGTGACGAAGGGCAGGAGCCCGAAACGCGTCGGCTGAAAGGACTATGTTTTGCTGAGTTTTCCCCCCCCACGCTGCAGCCTTGAAACGTGAATAAATTGCTTTGCTGTACTTACCCCGTGTGTGGAATCCTTCGAATGGGTGAGACTTTGCGGATTGATATATATATATATATATATATATATGTTGCGTATTTTTGCACACATGCTGAATATTATTGTATTATAACATAAACAGCCAATGTGAATTGCATATATTCACACATTTAGATATAAGAAGATAATTGTGTTTTTGAAGGTGTATTAACACTGAATAATTACAGCGTAGTTTTGCACATGCGTTATTTGCACATTGAATGTTGCTTTATACTATTCTTGGAGACATGTTCTTTGCTGCTATTTTATATTATCAATATAATTTATTTATAAATTGATGGTGCATGATGCCAGTATTTTGTGATAAAAAATATATGTATTTATACTGATAAGTTTAGACACGAATCTATACTGTGCATGGCAACATAAAAAAAGAAAGAAAAAAAGTGAGAAGAAAAGAAAAGAAAAAAAGCCTATACCTTTAGTATTTTGTCACTTTCTATCATCACGTGGTGCAAATGCAAAAAAAGACGAGAGAAAAAAATGAAAAATGTATATATATTCGAATTGTACCGTCATTTCACTATGTGAACAAGGGCACTTGATGCCCGAAACGCGTCGTGAGGAGTGAAGAGTGATACAATGAGAAAATAAATTTCACCTGTGAATAACAAACTTTCGTGTGGGACGTTGCCTTTCGTGTTCACCGCAAGGAGGTGCAGGAAGTGCTGTGATACTGATTCACGGAAGTCCGGTTGCTTCCGCTGCAACGGTCCCCTCTCCGCAAGTTGGTGGCAGCCCTCAATCGAACTGTTGCTGTAGATCCGAAAAGGAATCTTGGCTGCATACCCCCTACTAGCCGGAAACGTGTACACCAAGAAGCAGACACCCGAGTTTGCAGTCGGAGGACTCGCGAAGGTATACTGCACACATTGGTGAGTGATACGGCATTGATGTAGGACGGGGATTTACGTTAGTTCACACAGGACTATTTTCTTCTGAATACAATATTATACGTTGTTTCGACATCACTGAAAACAATCCTCTAAATATGTCTAGTGACGCGGTATGAGAACGTGAAGCAGCGGCTGATATACTATTTTGCAATTTACCCAGAGTCAGTCCAAACGCTATGACTAGCAATGAAATAAGTGGCAACACAGATAGCAATGTCAATTTCATGCTGAAAAATCTAGAGAAAAAAATGAGAAATGAAGTAACGAAGTGGTGGGAGCATAAATCCTTGACAAAATACGCAGAGGTAGATAGAATACCTCGTGGTCTAAGAATTCTTCTGGCTCCCAGTTTCGATAACCCCAACCCAGCAATGCTTAAAGAATGGGGTGAGAGCAATCTGGCAGCGTCCATGAATTTGGTGCACATACTAATTAAATACGCTGATATAGATCGCCAAACGTTACTGATGGAAATAGAGGCTATCAATAAAGATCTAGACAAAATGGATAATAAAAAAGATTTCATCTCAGCTAAACGGAAAGAAATTGACCAGCGTCTAAAAAAACATGAAGAAAAGATAAAGGCAAGAAAGGCACACAAGTTTGCTCGTGACCAAGCGGACTACGAATTGGGCCAAATTTACACATTTGCACGTAAATACGATAATGCAAGAAAACTAAAAGCAAGTAACAACAACAAACCCAATGCCATACGTCTTGCTCAAACAGGTGACATCGAGAAAAATATTATTGAAACGGACACTGAATCTCTTACAAGTGGCTCCAGTACCGAGGGCTTGAATGTTGAAAGAATCCAAAATGATGCAATTTTGACCCTGGGCGAAGAGGTTGATTCTTTAGCGGATGCTCGGAGACAGACTCTGAGACCGCGAAACGAAAGGAACAACACAGGAAAAGACGCAACACAATCAGAAGAACGAGGCGCCGTAGGCGGAAACGCGAAGCGGAGAGGAAATCAGCGCAAATACTGGCGCAAAATGTAGAATCTGATGAAAAAACCATCGTAAATCTATCATCCACGACACTAACAAAAGCTGAGGAACAACTTCTAGCCCTGGGACTTAACTTCTGCCCTGAAAGTAACTTCAATTACTCCACAACAAGAGTAGACATTTTCTGTTTCATACGCAAATTAAAATTAAAAAAAAATCTTCATGATTAAAACAGGACTTGAAAAGAAAAAGAATATTGATGATGTGACTGATCAGGTTGGACTACAAGCCTCTGATGTACAAACATTATTGACTATGCACGAGTTGAAGAATAATGAGCATGAAGAACCACCACAGTCAACTCAACAAAAATTACGCACAATTGATTTACTCCAAAAGGGTGCAGGAGAAAGCCCCTACAAAGCGAAATCTACATTTTTGCCAATTATGCCCAAGGATGCTGTGGATATTTTCCATGAACGTGTAATAGATGAAATAAAGAAACTTCATTGTCAAGTGAATTATAAAAAAAGCTAATTAAATCCAAATCAAAGACATTATCAAAACTTGATGAAAAAACTCAGCGATGATAATGAAGTCATTGTGAAAAAATCAGACAAAGGTGGCAACATTGTTCTATGGCCTAGAACGCAATACACACAGGAAGCTATGCGACAATTAAATTATACAAATTGCAATGAGAAATCCACAATACTAGCTTACAACAAAGCGAAAGAATCATTAAAGAAAGAATTGAAACAATGGAAACAAGAGGGACTTATTTCCCCAGAGGAATACCAATTCATGTTCAATAAACATCCTGTCCTTCCCTTTCTTTACCTATTGCCAAAAATTCACAAAGGAAAGGTTCCAGTTCCAGGTCACCCAATCTTCGCGGCAATCAAAAGTATGACTGAACAAGTGGGACGTTATATAGACTTCTTTTTACAGGATATAGTAAAAACACTACCTTCCTTTGTTAAAGACACAGGAGATTTCATAAACAAATTAAAGGACATTTCATGGAATAACGATTGGATCCTAGTAACTCTTGATATAGAATCGCTTTATACCAGTATTCAGCATTCTGTTGGAATCATAGCTATTGAACATTTTTTGAGTTCTAGGCCTTGTGAATATTTCATGCACAACAAGATGCTGTCTTCTTTGATCACTTGGTGCTTGCACAATAATTACTTCATGTTTGGGAAAGATATTTACAGGCAAATACAGGGTGTCGCGATGGGAGCCTGCTTCTCCCCTAGCTACGCGTGTTTGCACGTGGGCTATTGGGAGGAGCGGGTCCTCAGAATGCAACACAAGGAAGTGTTTGATAAAAGAATTATGCACTGGTTGCGTTATATAGACGATGTTTTTATGATATGGAATGGAGATTCCAAAAGTGCAGAGGATTTTATCAGTACTATTAATATGAATTTGTTCAATCTACATTTTACGTCATGCATTAGTTCTACCAAAATTGAATTTTTAGATGTCTGCATTCAAATTAAAAACTGTGAACTAGTCACCACTTCTTTTAGAAAACCTACAGCAGGAAACGCAACATTACACGCGACCAGTGCACATCCCAAACATTTAATTGCCAGCATTCCTTACGGTGAAATTTTAAGACTTAAGCGTATCTGTAGCAGTTCAGAGGACTTTGAAAAATGTCAAAATGAAGCCCTAATTAGATTGAGGAAAAGGGGCTATTCAAACAAAATACTAACAGAAGCTATTACAAAAGCTAGTATAAGATCTAGGGCATCTCTGTTGCCAGTCGCAACAGTAGATGAAGGACATAATGCCTCATCGGAAGAATCACCCAGACTGATTACTACTTTCAGGAAAGAAAAATCAGAGCCATAATGAACAAAAATTGGCCCATTGTTTTTACCGATAGTGTCCTTAACAATATACTGCCTGACAAACCCACCATCACATTCAGAAGAAATCAGTCGATGGGGGGCAAATTATCTAAAAATTGTCCTGAACTTGCACAAACTTCTTCATGGCTCAAACCTAGAAAAGGATTCTTCAAATGCACTAGTTGCCGTGCTTGTAAATTTGGTGTTAACACTACCAAATACCACACCCCATTCAGGGAAAATGAGGTAGAAATCATTGGCAATTATAACTGCCGTACTGATTTCGCGATATATGTACTCACTTGCACCTGTGGGCTTCGGTACGTTGGAAGTACCAAGCTCCAGGTGCATGTGAGAATATTACAACATCTTCGTGCCATCATAAACAGTGATCCGGCTTACCCGGTCGCCCGTCACTTTAAAGAAGTCCATAATAAAGATATTAATTGCCTTTCTTATTTTGTGATTGACTCAGTTTTAGCTTCACGCAGAGGAGGAAATCGAGAAAAAACACTCACACAGCGAGAGACAAAATACATTTTAGAACTTGATAGCAAATTTCCCAATGGTTTAAATAACACAGAAGATATGCACACTTTTTTATAGCTTTTAACTGGGCTCAGTTTAAATGTGCATGATATCAACAGACCGATATTTGACTACCATGATGACATAACGTTCTATGTTTTTGCAGATGTACGTATACACATAGTTATTTTATCATCAGGTTCACTCATATTGCTGCAATTACTCGAATTTCCCTCATTGACTATCTGTCCAATCTGCTTCTAAACAATATATTTTTTTGATTTATTTTTCCTTAAATAACAAAATTTTATTGGTGATAGATTTTTGCACTTGCCACTTTAATTCATAAAGAATATTATGTATATTCAGGCTTTCATAAATATCAATCAAAAATTTCTCGATATATAGTTCATGCACCTACAAAAAATTGTCATGCAGCCTTACATATCGTGGCATTGTTTTGCACAAAAATTTGCACTATTTACAGCACATTTTGCACATGCGTATTTTGCACATTTACGTTGCGTATTTTTGCACACATGCTGAATATTATTGGATTATAACATAAACAGCCAATGTGAATTGCATATATACACACATTTAGATATAAGAAGATAATTGTGTTTTTGAAGGTGTATTAACACTGAATAATTACAGCGTAGTTTTGCACATGCGTTATTTGCACATTGAATGTTGCTTTATACTATTCTTGGAGACATGTTCTTTGCTGCTATTTTATATTATCAATATAATTTATTTATAAATTGATGGTGCATGATGCCAGTATTTTGTGATAAAAAATATATGTATTTATACTGATAAGTTTAGACACGAATCTACTGTGCATGGCAACATAAAAAAAGAAAGAAAAAAAGAGAGAAGAAAAGAAAAGAAAAAAAGCCTATACCTTTAGTATTTTGTCACTTTCTATCATCACGTGGTGCAAATGCAAAAAAAGACGAGAGAAAAAAATGAAAAATGTATATATATTCGAATTATACCGTCATTTCACTATGTGAACAAGGGCACTTGATGCCCGAAACGCGTCGTGAGGAGTGAAGAGTGATACAATGAGAAAATAAATTTCACCTGTGAATAACAAACTTTCGTGTGGGACGTTGCCTTTCGTGTTCGCCGCAAGGAGGTGCAGGAAGTGCTGTGATATATATATATATATATATATATATATATATATATATATATATATGTCTGAAGTCATTGAACTTCTTTTCATCTTCTCTTTTTTTATTCACCGTTTTCTATTTCTTCTTCTTCTTATGTTTTTTCCTTTTCTATCTTATTCTCTATTTTTATATCTTGTAAATTCTTCTTTCCTATTTTCTTTCTTCTCTCAGTTCTCCCTTTCTTCCATGTTGTTTTTTCTTTCTTTTTTCAATTATTTGTACCTTGCATTCATTTCTATTGCAATTTTTTCTTTGTGATGGTTCTGTTTTTTCCTCATAGTGAATACATAATGTTATCTATTTTAGAATACTCATGGATTTTCCTAATACTTTTTCATTCTCTTTATGACTGGTAATGTTCGTATTATGTCCTGGAATATAAAGGGTCTACGTAACCCTATAAAGAAACAAAGAGTGCTTACACACTTATCTCAATTACAATGTAAGATCACAACGCTACAAGAGACTCATCTTACCGAAAGTGATATTAGCTCTCTTAAGAAGCACTGGGGGGTCATGTTTATTGTTCTCCTGCTACAGTAAAAAAGAATGTTGAAAAGGAGGAGAAGGATTCTGATGGCAGATGGCTTCTTCTTCACCTCGTTATTAATGGTACCCCTATTTCCCTCCTTAACATTAATGGTCCAACTGGTTTAGATGTACAGTTTTGGCAATCCATGTCACCTATCCCACACTCTTGTTCTAACGCCAATCTTCTTGTTGTAACCAAATTGTGGATCCTTTACTTGATAGGAAATCTCTCTCTAGATATGTCCCAAACAAAATGCAAAAAACCTTTTCAAACACTATCCACTCTAGAGGTTTGGTAGATGCCTGGAGGATATGCAACCCTGATAATTTGGAACGTACTTTTTATTCCCCGACACATAATTGAAAGTCTAGAATTGACTACATTTATGTGACTCCCCATCTTCTCACTAACTTGTATCTGACCATGCGCCGGTCTTTATTAGAATTTTTTCATACTAACACTACCCTTGACATATCATTTCACGCTGTATTGGATGGTATCAAGGAAGGGCCAGAGGGTTTATCATTGATTATGTTGCTGTTAAAAAACAAGTATTAAGGAATCTTCTTCCTTATTACTTTCTACTAAGCAACTCGAACATGCTTATTACACTTCCAATAAAGAGGATATTCTTGAGCAACTTGTTCAGGCTAAATTGCATTTCAAAAGGAAATCGACTGAGGAGGCCACCAGGGTGTTACAAAAGATCAATTCTAAATTATAAATAACAGAGCAGGCAAATTGTTAGCGAGTTGATAAGAAAGTTAAATCTCAAAAATCTAAAATCGTCAGTGTCATTGATGATAAAGGTATTAATCATCTTAAAGATGTAAAAATATTGCAATGTTTTACAGATTTTCATAAAAATGTATATACCTCAGAGACTTCTCCCTCTAATATTGCCTAAGAGTTCCTCGCCTTTAGCTGCTATCACCCTGGATGCCGAAAAAGCTTTTGACCGCCTTCATTTGTTTTTTTATGTTGTGGGCCCTTAAATGGCATGGTTTTGTCCCTGTTATTATGTCCCCCATAAGCTTGCTTTATTCCTTCCCGACTACTTCTGTTTTTGTGAATGGTTCCCAATCCTCCTACTTTACCCTTCAAAGGGGCACGTGTCAGGGCTGCCCTCTTTCGCTTTTACTTTTTATACTTTCCCTTGAACCTTTTCTTCATTACTTATGTCACTCTCCTTTATTTTGGGGTTTTCTTCACAAAACCACTGAAATCAAGTTCACAGCTTATGCTGTGATATTTTGTTATATGTTTCGGATCCTTTAGTTTCCATACCAGCTTTTACTGGTCTTATATCTTTGTACACTACTCTATCGGGGTATATAAATTAAATTTCACAAAGTCTGAAGTGTTTCCATTAAACAAATATTGCTTTAAAGAAATGTTTGCGGATAGGGGTTTTAAATGGAACGCTAATCATATTACTCTTCTAGGGGTTAAATATTGCTCCTCAATCGCTAAAACGGTTCAACTCAATCTAGATGACGTTCTACTAAAAGTGCTTCATATGTCAGAGAAATATACATATCTTGGTGGGGTAGGTTGGACACGATTAAAAGGATGCTGCAGCCTGCTTTCAATTTTATCTGTCCACGCTACCAGTGAAGATTCCATTAACATTTTAAAAAACCTTTAATAGTACCCTAGGAAAATTTGTATGGAATAAGCGGAAAACACGTATTTCTCGGTCTTCTTTATCTGCACCCAAGGATAGGGGTGGAGTAAATTTTCTGAACTTCTGACAGTACCATTCCTCTTTTTTTAATGCATCAAATTTTACCTCATCTATCCTCTTCTGTGGATCCTCCTTTAACTCCTTCAGTGCCCATGACGAGATGGTCTCGTCATGGAGCGCGGTTGCGCTGTGCCCATGACGAGACTATCTCGTCATGAACCCCGCCCGCTAATGAAAGGCCCGGCACAGGGCGGGGAAAGGGCGGGGCACTGAAGGGGTTAATGGCCTGGTGTAAAATGGAGGATTCTTTGATTCAGCCTTTTTCCTTTTCATCACTAACTTCCCACATCCTCCTCATTCCTCTAAATCACCCACCATTTCACAGTCTATATCAGTGTAGTGCTAGAGGCACTCATGTGGTTTCACATCCTGTAATGACCTTTGACGACCATTATTTTAACTGACTTTAGTGTGTTATTTTATCCTAGCCTGGATGTACGATGTCCTGCATATGCTTGCTTCTCTTACAAGTTTCTTTCTTGTAATCTTGCAGTCTTTCAGTGGGAGCTGTCACGGAGTAGGACAGCCTTGCCAAGAATGGAATGTGTGGGATGTGCATTTGAAAGCGTGAAAGGGAGAGAAAGTTGTGGAATGTACTCTTTGGCTTCGAAGTACAGTGTTGTGGGCATTGATGCACACATGTGCTCGGTGTTGTACATTGAGAGATGAAGTGTGTGAACCTATAAGCAGTTGTGCACAATTGTGCATTGTATTGTACATTGATGAGAATTATGAAGTTCTTACTATTGGCTTTGACATGGCCTCTTGTCATCCTTTTTTCCTGGCTTTGCCTTGCTTCAGCTTTCTGCGTGCACAACAGTGCTTGCAAGTTGCTTGGGTTATTCACGTTGAAGGTCTTTTTGTTTTTGTGAGGGATTGTTTATGTACCCGGAAGGCTTTGTGAGCTTCGTCAAGATAAAGGCTGGAACATGCGAGATTTGGAGACGGGGACATGAGAACTCCTTTCTACCATGGGAATGCTTGCTTGGAGCCTGGCCAGTTCTGGTAAGATTCCTCTGGTCCGGGGGGAGGTCTTTCGCGAACCTTCTAGTGTGTTTAAATCTGAGGGTTGCTGACTCGGAAACCGGGAGTTTGGAATCTGAGTGGGGCAGACGCGTCTACCTCGGAGAGTGGAACCCTGGTTGCTGAGGCTCTCAAACCCCAGCTGTTTTAACTTCCCCAGTCAGGAGTGGGTGAGATGCGGTGTTTGCACCAGGTGATTTATTGAGTTTTGGTTATTGCCATTGTGATGTTTGGCCAGTGGCTTTGATAATTTGAGGTGTTTTCTTTGTGATGTAGGAGTGAGTTGAGGTACACATCCAAAGTAATCATCTGATGTATATATATATATATATATATATATATATATATATATATATATATATATATGTATATATATATTCACTGAAAAAACCATAGGTTTCAGGGACGTTATAGTTAGCTGGACTTTTCACTCGTACAAAACCATAGAAATTCCCCTGTTATAGTTAGATCAGCTAACTATAACTCGCGCCCCCGCAATGCACTGCTGATGATGTCACATATTACATCATTCATGACATGGTCAGTGACATCACGGATGACATCACTGATGACATCTCAAATGACATCACTGATGACATCATCTAGTGACTGTGTTTCTGTAAAGTTTAAATATGGTTTATATATATGCCAAGGTGTATTGAAGAATGAGTGGGTATATAAGTGTCTGGAAGAAGGATTTAGTAGGTGCGTGACTGATTGTATAAGTGAGTGATTAAATGTGTCTTACTGAATGCATGGGTTAGTGACTAAACTGTCTGAATGTGTAGATCAGTATGTGTGTTGTTGTGTAAGCTGCTGCATGTGTCAGTAGCTACATGAGTGTCTATTTGGGTTATTGATCGGTTGCCTGAGTATTTGTATGGGAGACTGAGTGTGTGTGTGTGGGTGGGTGGGAGGTGTGTGACTGTGAATAGATGTGTGAGTGGTTGATTCACTGGGTGTATGGGTTCAAGAGTGCAAGTGGAAACAGCTGTATGGGTGGGTGAGTGTGTGTATGGGTGTGTTAGTGAGAGATTGGATTTCTCAGTGGTACATGTCCAAGTAACTACATATGTAAAAGGCAGTTTATGTGAGAGTTGGAGTATATAAATGACTATGCGTGAGAGTCAGTGATTGTGAGAGTGGCTGTATGGATGAGTGTGTACTGGTATCAGTGATTGTATAAGAGAGTAAGTATGTGTTAGTATATGTTTGAATAAGTGAGGTCTTGTGTGTATAACTGTATAAGTGAGGAAATGGGAGTGTGATTGATTCTTTGCATGACTGACTAGGTGTGTGAGTAACTCGATGGATGAGTGGCTGTGGGTGAGTGTCTGTATAGGTGTATGAGTGCATATGATAGTGTTGTATTGATGAGTGACTGTATGTATGAGTGATTGTATGGGTGAATAAGTGAATGTGTGTGTAGACCGTGGAATCAGTGAGTGCGTATGTAGTAACTGGTATTGGTGTGTCGATGGTTTCGAAAATGGTAATCTGTATTTTACAGTGGGTGTATCAAATGTTTTATTAGAGCATGAGGAGGTGCATCAGATTTTGACGTGGATGATGTCATCAGTGATGTCATTTGAGATGTCATCAGTGATGTCACTGACCATGTCATGAATGATGTAATATGTGACGTCATCAGCAGTGCATTGCGGGTGCACGAGTTCTAGTTAGCTGAACTAACTATAACAGGGTAATTTCTATGGTTTTGTATGAGTGAACTGTTCAACTAATTATAACGTCCATGAAACCTATGGTTTTTTCTGTGAATTTCTAAGGTTTTTTAAATGCTCATTTCTAACTTTAACGTGCCTGAAACCTATGGATTTTTCAGTGAATTTCAATGGTTTTTTAAATGCTAATTTATAACTATAATGTGCCTGAAACCTATGGTTTTTTGAGTGAATTTCAATGGTTTTTTAAATGCTAATTTCTAACTATGCCTACAAATGTAGGACATGTGAAGAAAGAGGAAGAAAAGCGCAGAAAGAAGCATGACAAATGCTGAAAGAGTCAACAGAAGTCCAGAAAGACGAACAAAAGTGCAGGAAGAAGCAAGAGATGTACAGAAAGAACCAACAGAGGAGCAGAAAGTCCTCCTGTGCCCCCAAATTTTTACTGACGGGTACTGGTGGTAACTGACTCGACTAACCAGGACCGGAGCCAGTGCTATGCTAAAACACACTTAGAATCTTTTTTTTTGTTGCATATTTATATAGGGCGAACTCAACCCGAAGGTATTGGAGCGCTTTACATGAGCACCGTATTTACATTACACATTCAGGCACGGGGAGATTAAGTGATTTGCCCAGAATCACAGGATGTGGACGCGACCTCGAGGCTCGAACTCTGGTTTCCAGCACCAAAGTCGGCAGTTTAACCGACGGACCACATCCTGAAAACACCTACATACACTAGGGAACACTATGCGTTGGGGTACCCCTGTGATTAGCATGACCTCCTCTGTATTTGCCATGAGTTAGTGCCTGGGTCATTGCATGAGTACATGGGTACTGAGTGGATGATTAGAGTTCTGCAAGGAGAGTGCATGGTGAATTAATAAGTGCTTGGGTTTTGGCGGAGTGATTGGATAAGTACATGGTGCTGGGTGGGTGATTGGAGGAGTGCATGGGTAGTGACAAGGAGATGGCTAGACTGCATCAGTAGTGCTCAGGGGATTGTAGCAGTGCATGTGTTAGTGCCTGGGTCATTGCATGAGTACATGGGTAGTGACTGGATGATTAGGGTGCTGCAAGGACAGTGCATGATGATTTTATAACTGCCTGAGTTTTGGCACAGTGATTGGATAAGTACATGATGCTGGATGGGTGATTTGAGGAGTGCATGTGTAGTGACAGAGGGATTTCTGGACTGCATGGGTACAACCTGGGTAATTGGAGGAGTGAATCAGTACTGTGTAGGCGGTGAAAGGTCTGCATGGGTAGTGCACAGGGGATTGTAGCAGTGCATGTGTTAGTGCCTGGGCCATTCCATGAGTACATGGGTACTGACTGGAAGATTAGAGTACTGCAAGGAGAATGCATGGTGAATTTATAAGTGCTTGGGTTTGGTGGAGTAATTGGAAAAGTACATGGTGCTCGCTGGGTGTTTGGAGGAGTGCATGGACAGGGCGATGGCTGGACTGCATGGGTATTGCTCAGGGTATTGTAGCAGTGCATGAGTTAGTGCATGGGTCATTGCATGAGGGCATGGGTAATGTCTGGATGATTAGAGTGTTCCAAGGAGAGTGCATGGTGAATTTATAAGTGCTTGGGTTTTGCGGACTGATTGCATAAGTACACACATGTCACATCAGGCCCCGCCCCCTCCCTTCACCACTGTGCAAACACGCCCCCTGGTGGGTTCTAAGTTGGGGGATTAATTCCCCTTGAATTCTGAGGGTCCCTGGGGGCCAACTAGCCTACCAGGTACCTCCAGTAAGCGCCATAGAGCTGCGTTGCAGAGAGGTGGTCTGGGGCCATGCCCCTTTTTATACCTCTCTGCAATGCAACTCTGTGGTGCTTACTGGACATACCTGATGGCTAGTTGGCCCCCAGGGACCCTCAGGGTTCAAGGTGACTTAAACCCCCAACTTAAGTCCTGAGGGTCCCTGGGGGCCAACTAGCCCACCAGCGACCTCCAGTAAGCACCACAGCGCTGCGTTGCAGACTGGAGTAAAAAGGGGTGTGGCCTTGGACCACCTCTCTGCAACACAGCTCCCTGGTGCTTACTGGAGGTACCTGGTGGGCTAGTTGGACCCCAGGGACCCTCAGGATTCAAGGAGACTTAATCCCCCAACTTTAAACGCACCACAGGGCACGTTTGCACACTTGTCACCTCAGGCCACGCCCCCTCCCTGCACCACTGTGCAAATGCGCCCCCTGGAGCGTTGTAAATTGGGGGATTAAATCCCCTTGAGTCCTGAGGGTCCCTGGGGGCCAACGAGCCCACCACCTACCTCCAGTAAGCGCCACAGAGCTGTGTTGCAGAGAGGTATAAAAAGGGGCGTGGCCTCTCAACACCTCTCTTCAACGCAGCTCCCTGGCATATATCGGATGTACCTGGTGGGCTAGTTCGCCCCCAGGGACCCTCTCAGGATTGAATTGGACTTAATCCCCCAATCTACAAAGTGCTAGGGGGTGCGTATGCACACTTTCTATGTCAGGCCCGCCCCCTCCCTTCACCACTGTGCAAACGTGCCAAAATTTAATTAAAAAAATAATAATTTTTGGGCCCTGGGGGTCCTTCTGGGACCCCCTGAGCAGGCGTAGGTGGTCATGGTGTTTCTACCCTGCCCCCTTCTCTTGTTTTATACCTTTGTTTCTCTGTTTTTTAGCGACTCTCTTCTAACGGGCCACAAGATGGCTGCCAACATTTCCTGGTTTGGAGTGTTGGCAGTCAATCACAGTGAAGCTTGTGCACGGGACTTAGGCTCCACCCAGATATCAAAACTTTTATTTTTCTAATTTCTCAGCAACTACTGAATGGATTTACACCATTTAAAAAAAAAGGTCGCTTTCTGATCCAAGCACTACCTTTGTGCCAATTTTGGGGTAATTCCGTTCAGTAGTTTCGGCTGTAGCCTGGCACAAAGTTTCCTATGGGAAATTGATTTTTTGACTCTTATTTTTTGAATTTCTCAAAAACTACTGAACGGATTTACACCATTTAAAAAAAATGTCGCTTTCTGAACCAAGCTCTACCTTTCTGCCAAATTTGGGGTAATTCCATTCAGCAGTTCGGGCTGTAGCTTGTCGCAAAATTTCCTATGGAAATTAACATGGGAAAAACGTGTTTTGGGACCCCCCTTTTTTCTCAGCCCCTGCTTGACGAATCACCCCCAAACTTTCAAGATAGGAGCTGACCTAAAAAGTTTAACTTTTCGGAAAATGTCATAAAGATTCGTTAAACGACGCCAAAGTTATAAGCAAATCAAAAAATGTTTTTCCTATGGAAACTAGATTGTAACCATATATGAATATATATCTTTCTGATCTCTTGCAGGACGTCCAGTATATTTGCTTGAGTCGTATTTCATATTATTTGCTGCTTGTTTATTCATCAGTATCATTCATGCATTATTTTTACCAAGTGTGTTGTTATTATTTGCATATAAACATATATATCTTTGTGTATTTGAATCTTGTACATTTGACATCTGGGAAAGCCTTTCTGTTAGAGAGCATTGTGTGAAATAAAACCCCAAGCCTTATTTTAAAAGAGAGAGTCCTTGCATTTTGTAAAATAAAACCCTTTTCTAAAGGTGCTGTGTTAAAGTCTATGCTTCGCCGGGTGTAGAGCCATTGTGTGGGAGCTGTATTTTCTGATAGACGAAGCAAGACAATCAGTCATTTACCCAGTCCTTACCAAATCTCTCTCACCATTGCAGGTGTTCCTTAATTCTTCTATATGGCACAATAAATCCATTAAACTTTCAAATCGTACCATTTATTTGGAAGGAGTGGGTTACTAAGGGAATCGTTCAAGTTAAACATTTGTTTTGAGATACTCACTTTCTCTCTTTTCACGAAGTACAATCTAAATTTGGGCCACCTTCTCCTCCCGCCGGGCCTCCCATATGAATAAATACCTTCATTAATCTCTTCCAAACCGCCCTAAGAGTAAGGTTGAACTTTTATGGGAGTTAGACTTGAAACATATTCTTTCTGTACATTGCTGGAACTCCATCTGGTCACGAATACATCACACGTCCTGCAATGCTAGCACCATTCAGACTTTATATTATTTTGATCATAGGCGGTATATATCCCCACTATTTTTTTCTCTGTCCAAGCATTACCTATTTTTAGATAAAGGTTTGTAAAACAATTTCCTCTATATGTTCGATTAGCTTCCCCTTTGAGATCAAATCTATATTTTTGGGAAGTTCTTCCCCAATTTGGTTTTGTGCTCGCAATTTTGGGTTGTTTGTGGATTTATTACTTGCTTTTGGCTTTCAAATTATCACTTCTAACTGGAAAGACGCTACTAAAGTCACTTTTCCTTGTTGGTGGAATCTTCTCTGTCACCATCATAGGTTGGATAGAGCTTCTGTTACTTCAACTCATCAACTTCTTCGAAAAGAAGCCTCGTGGTCTCCGCTCACTAATTATGTATCCTCTCATTCAATGCAGATCCAGGACAGTAGCTCTGTTTTTAAACCGCCATGAGTTTTTAGGTTTATTTTTTCCTAGATTATTCATATTATGATATTTTACAGTAACCTTTTTGTTGTTTGAACACTTATAGTGCAAGTTATTGGATTTCAATATTGATTATCTTTGATACAGTTGTTGATTTTTCTCTCTTTATTTTCTTTGTCTTCTTTACTTGTAAAATATCAAAGGCTATTTCATTAAGGTACTTTTTATTCTATTGTTGTTTCTGACTTTTTGTTTAAATAATGCTATTGTTCTTGTGCTATTCTTATTTTAGATATTTATATTCTGTACTATTTTTCATTGTTTATCTCTAGATGTTGTTGTAAGTTATACCTTTTTGTTTTTTTACATATTTCAATAAAGCTCTCTTAGAATAAGTATATAACGTATATACTAAAGTATATACAAGAGGTCTCGAAAGCTCGACCTAAAAACAATAATAGGTTAGTTGATCTTACAATTCATGGAACAGGCAGTCTTCTGAACTGATTTGCATGGCAACCTGCTGCCAAAAAACCCGCTGCTGACTGGCAAGTCAGTATAATTAATTCTGGGGGTGGAGAAAACCTGTCCCATTTCCTGGGCCACATATATTTAGTGCATAAATCATGAGAAGTCTAGTAGGAATTAAATCCACTCTCAGACTACAAGTACAACAATGATAGGAAGACAGAGGAAACGTATCTGGTTCTCTCTTTTGCTACTCTTTTTACAAAGGATTCACACTATTGGCAGACTTCATAATAGGACCATTTAAATTTATTTTAGCCTGATCCACTCTAACTTGAGTCCCAATTGTAAGCAACTAAATTTGTTACGAG
Organism: Triturus cristatus; assembly: GCF_964204655.1. Taxonomy (NCBI): domain Eukaryota; kingdom Metazoa; phylum Chordata; class Amphibia; order Caudata; family Salamandridae; genus Triturus; species Triturus cristatus. Next base: position 346,177,741 of record NC_140585.1, on the reverse strand, counting down.
TTCACCAGCAGTGTTCTTCTTTACTTGCATTCAGGTAAGAAGTTATGATTATAAACGCTAGTTGTGGATCATCCTTTTTATGAGGCAATTAATTGACTGACTCCCTAACATGGCAACGCAGCAAGCCTGTGCTTGTAATGAACTGACAAAAATAACTCACGAACTACAGTTCAACAATTTATGCAATTATACAATATCAGACTTCATCAGAAACATTATGCTTAAAAGGACCTGAAATTGTTAAAGCATACCCAGAGATATTAATTTAATGTCGCCAATAGGATATCAATCATTGGTAACAGAATATGAGTTTTCACAATTGTGTCCAATGTCAGTATCGATAAAGATAGCAGTAGGAATCTCTAAGGTTCTGAAGATCATCCACAATTTTTGCCAAATGTTTCATTATGTGTCTAACTCGTTTTAAAAGTATCAACAGGAGGTAACCCTTTAGTACTTGTTCCCTATCGATCTACGCCCACCAAAAGAATCTCCCCAGGGTTTTATTAGGACTCTCACTTACTAGGGATACTAGTGGCATGCTTCATCATAGAGTCCTCATTCAGTTCAGTTCAAAGCTTTATTCGGATATAAGCGGAACAACAAACATGCCTTCACAAAATTATAAAATAAAATCAGTGAAAAACATATAATGTATAATACAACCTTCTACAGTACTTATACATATATTCCAGCAATATCAAAACTAAAAAATGTTCTAAAATTCTAAATGATATATTATGTGCAATTTTCGCAAAAGTGTCGCGTAACATTAATAAAGTGCATATACTGGCTTCGTTTTGGAAAATATGTGCAAATTGAGCAATAAAGAATTGTATGTTACACAGAAAGAATAATTGATTTCCTCACAGCAATACATTTCAATATATAAGATGCAACATAAAAACAAGTTTCTGCATCTCCTAAAGATGATAAAAACTTCATTGCCATTTTAGTGGAGCGCACATTATATTTTTAAAAAATGGGTTTCAAGTAAAATTTCCTATAAAAGTGATAACATTTACAAAACATTAAAGAATGGCAACAACTTTGTCTAGAGGTATTATCACATGGGCATACGGAGTTGGATCTAGTTTTCATGTGCGGAAATGACACTAGATGGTGAACAATTCCCAACCTAAGGCGTGTCAGAACGAACCAATGGGAATTGCGTGTCACTATAGTTAAATATTCCTGGAAACCTTTATTTAGGTTTAAGTCATAATTAAAAACAGAGGTTGGTAAATTCATAAACAACCTCTCTCTAGCCTCCCTTTTATATAATAGAAACCTTGTTTTTAACTCTTTCCTTGGGATTGATGCTGCAAACTCAGGGTCCGAAAAAATATTGCATTCAAATAAAAGGTTATACCAGTAATAAATATATTTAAGCCATGGTATACGCAAAAAATGATCAAGCCTCAAGCAGTCTTTAATAATAGTTTGTGTGAATAAAGTCTCAGTTTTGGACCAAATGGAACGCCAGAGTGTCAAAGGGCGTAATGCAGCCAGATCCGAAATATATTCGATTCCTACTTCCTCATGAATTAGTATTGTTGATGCTGAGGGGGGGAACACACAGTAAACGTTTGAGAAACTTATTTTCATCATGCTGGAGCGTTTTGGCACATTGATGGCCCCACACTCCTGCCCCATATAATGCAGATGAAACACACCTTGCATTGTAAATGGCCATCATTTCTTTTATTCTTCTGTCCCCCAGTTTAGCTGAAAATCTAAAAATACTATTAGTATTCCTACTCATCTTGAGGCTCACATTATCATGTTCGTTTATCCACTTCCCATCCCCTGCAAATGTTATTCCAAGGTAACAAAACGTTTGGACAGATTGCATCTTGGCCTTTTCTATGTAGAAGGTACTAGCTGACTTAACTTTCCTTTCACAAGTCATCACAAAGGTCTTAGATTTGTTGATTACAAGTTTCCTACTCTCTATAAATTTTACGAACTTGTCAATAAGACGCTGCAAACCAATCTGTGTGCGGGATAACAGAACAGCGTCATCCGCATATAGCAAAATTGGAACTGCCCTCCCATCTATAAGGGGGGCATCCGATGAAATCTCACTTAGGGTAGAGTCGACTTGATTAATAAATAATGAAAATAAAAAAGGCGCCAAAACACAACCCTGACGGATGCCTCTCGCAACCGTAAAAAAGGGGTGCATTCGCCAGACGGTCCATAGCGAACTTTGCATGACAACATCGAATATAGTCTTGCTAAAAAATGTACAATTTCCTCAGGTGCACCTAGATCAAATAAAATTTGCCACAAAATAGTGTGATCTACAAGATCAAAGGCACTACTCAGATCCGCAAAACAGAGGAACAGGTTGCCCTCCCTGACAGTTGTATATTTAGTATTAAAAATTCAAGGTTGACACACTGCTCCAGAGTCCCCAGGCCTTTTCTAAAACCGTACTGTGCCTTTGATAAAATTGCATTCTCTTTAGCCCATGCTTCCAACCTTTTTAACACGATTCTACTCATTATTTTGATCGACGAATCTAATAGGGAAATGGGACGGTAATTGCATGCCTCGGATTTAGATCCTTTTGTAAAAAGGGGGATAATTAAAGATTGGCCCCATGATGTCGGTAGCTGTCCTTCTGCAGTCGCATTAAAAAATCTCGCTAAAATCGGTGCCCAGAGGTTTATTTCAGTTTTGTATAAGTCCACCGGAACCCCATCCGGGACAGGGGCTTTACCTCCTTTGCTATTAATTAGGCCCTCATTTACCTCATCTAGGCTTATTTGCAGTGGTAGTGGTGGCCATAAGGAGTCATTACTCTGAATTGGATCTAAAACTAACCTTTACGGATTAAAAATATTTTAAAAATGTTCGGTCCATGAATTACAATCTATAAACGAAGTCATTTCAGGCACACTATCATTCTTTAAAAAGGGACTATTTATAGTCTCCCAATACAGTTTGCAATTATTTGTAGCTGCAGCTAAATTAAGATTATTCCAAGCCTCTTCTTGGAGATCTCTTTTCCTAATGGCAAGTGCTGTTTTATAATTTCCACGTAGGGTTTTAATAAAGATATTATTCCGAGGTTTGATGCTCAGGGCTTGTTTTAGATCATGTAGAGCCCGATTACAATTTTTGTCAAACCAACCCATGCTTGCTATCTTTTTCCCGCTGCTTCTTTTGGTAAATAAGCCTTCTATTATTTCACTTATCCTGAGAAAGCTAGTAAAAAGGGTATTAAGATTAACTTCTTCTCTAAAATAGTAATCTATCTCCATATTACATTTCCTTACCAACTCCTTATGCATTTTCTGCGGGTCAATCCCAGCCCATTTGATTCTCATGCCGTTTGATCTCAAGGCTTCGATATTATTAATGCAGTCGGTTTCCACTATAAGTTTGTTTCCCCAGGACAATAGCGAGATAGATATGCTATTATGATCACTTAACGCTTGCTCATTAACCCATAGGTTCGAATAGTCAGTATTACTGGAAATCAAAATATGATCGATATATGTATTGGCGTTCCTCCCTGTAAAAGATGGGCAGTTTATATTGTCCTTGTTCTTGGTGCAGATAAGTAATTCCAATTCTAGCTTTACTATCATTTTATTCAAAGCTGTACCATAGCTGCAATGAGGGAAATGTAAATGATCAACATCTTCATCATTACCAATCTCCCTTCTAAAACCACATGAATTACTCATAGCCAATGGGCATAAACTAATATTAAAATCACCTGCCCAGAGGATGATGGTCTGCTTACGTGATAACGCCAAAATCCTTTCAATTTCAATTGTAAGTGGGCCTAAAATTTTTCCTCTGTTGTTATTAAAAACATTATTATAATAGTTGACCAGTAATAAATCTTTACCTTTAGTAAATTCTAGATGCAGCACCTGACTATAAGAATCCACTGGGGTACAACTTTTGATTTTACAATTGGCCAATTTATTTGATATTAACAATAGAAGGCCACCCTTAGCCCTGCCGGCTGAGGAATTAACGGCATTTAGCCAATGAGAAGTATAGCCCTCTATAAAAATGGGCTCCTTGCACCAAGTTTCCTGGAGGCAGATGATATAATGTCCTGCTCTGATGAACCCCCCCCCCCCCCAGAAAGGTGTATCCAGTTTTCTGTAAAGGCCTGCTATATTCCAGGTCACTATGCTGTAACCCGTAACTGTACCTGTATTAACAACTACAGGTTCGTTATGGGGAAGTGGTGGTGTTTCTACATGAGAGATCATATGCTGAGTTTCCAGATTAATTAATGATGATTTCGCTCCCACTCTCTTTTTTACAGTGACTCTGTCATCCTCAGAGATATTAAATACGGTAGATTTAAGTAATCCAGTCACTCCCTTAGGTGAAACATGGGGTCGCTGGGTATCATGTCCCAATTGCTCTTTACATACATCTGATGGGACATTCTTTGTGGCCCCTATGGTGACATTAGCCTTATTTATACCCATTGGTAGATTATGTCAGTCGTTATCCTCTAATGAATCAAATGCCTGGAACTATTATAAGTTGGTATTGCAAAATAGGAACGAGGCCTTTGCAATATTGCCAAGTTATTTGTAGTATGTTTAAAGTTACCATGATGACCGGGTTTCAGTAGGTGCCTGTAGAAATACCCTAAAGGTAATAAGATTGTATTAAATTCCCGTTCTGGTGGGGGTGGAGCATTAGTAAGAGTACTTTGAGCCCATGAGCAGGATTTGAAATTTATAATGATGCAGTCCCCCTCAAAATTTTTCCTGAGGGGGCCCACCCATTGTGTTAAAATAATCTGGTTTGCGCCCTCCATTGGAAAGTTACAGTTATTGGACAGCCAATGTAGGGTTTTATTTTTAAGCATATCGTGATTTTCAACTTGGCCGTACCTTAATTTAGGGACGTTTGCGAGTACCGCAACATAAGCACTACATTCCGGGGGTAAATTAATGAAAGCTGGGATCTGTCTAGTGTTGATTGTCATAGAATCTTTATTTTCTTTGCTGGGTTGTTCTGCAGATACATGTTTCTCATTAAACTGTAAGCCCTGATTTCTAGGAAATGATGTACTTCTTCCTGTGGGTGGACGGGGATTCTTAATCTGATCTCCACATGTGTGATGTTTATCATGTGGCTTTCCTAGGGTAACACTACTAAGACTTAAAGCCATAGGATTGGTCATGACTGGGGTTCCATTATTTCCCACATTATTACCCTCTTCTACATTATTTACCTCTGTGCTTGTTCTTTTTTCCTTGTATGGCCGAGAACCAATTTTGTCTAAGTTCCCACTTAATTTATGGACCTCCCTAGCCAGATTGTCCACTTGTTCATGTAAGGGCCATAATCAGCTCAATTAATTTATCAAAAAACGCTTCTATACTGAGCGATATATCAGGATTTTGTTTAGCCCTTGTTCGAGTGGTGACCATATTCCCTACTGTAGTAATTCTTTTATCCGTTTCGCCTTCACATTACCCTGCCCTGTAATTTTCTTTCGTAGGCTTTTTATTTTGGCCGGGGGGGGGATGATAAGGGAATGGGACTACTCTCCGTGTCAAACAGTCTAGGTGTAATGTAAGAATGATTAGTATCATTATTGTTAGTACCCTCTAATACAATTGGGGCCTAAACTGCTTCACTGGTGGGGCTCAATGATCTACTTGGTTTGTCCTGGTCTGCCTGTAGTACACTTGATCCCATAGACAGAAGCCTTTCAGTGTGATCGATTTCTTGTGTAACGGCGCTAACAGCTTTTACCAGATAAGTGTCGATCGTATTACACACATTTCCATCTAATACTTTGGCACGGCGTCTTGCCATGGCCAGGTAATAACCTGGAACTCCCCCTACCGCAATTTACCCAATATCACTGTTCGTTGGTATGCAACTGCTGAGAAGATGGGAGGTGTGTGGGTTATGAAATCTCACAAATGCAATCCTATGACCTTGTTAGGGGGGTGCCCCGCCCGTCCTCCTCCGGCCTCTGGCGGCCTAGGACGGTCCCGCCCTTGTCCCGGGCTTCTCCCGGCACTACCCGCGCCGCGGGAGAGTGATGTCACTTTTATGCGCCACCATGTGCGAGGATGTCGTGCGCGGCGTCCTGGGCTCGAAGGTCTCTGGGAAATGTAGTCTCCCCGCTCTGCGGCTGCGCCTTCCGGTGTTCAGGCAGCAGCGGCAGGGGAGGCTACAAACAGGCTACCCCAAGCAAGTTCAAACAAAGGTACAGCCCCAAATATTCACAAGCAGGTAGGAGCTAAGGGACAGGGGTCAACAGACGCCCCACGTCTCGCAGCAGCTGAGCCCCCATATAGTTATGTACATAGGACAAGGTGCCTCTCACCTCCTTCCACCTCCTTCCACCTCTTTACAGTCTTATACCTCTGGGCCTCAGCGCCTCTTCAGCCACCTCAACATGCAGCCTCCATAGAGATCCACACTGTTCTTCGCCACTGTTTTTCCTGGCGTTGTTCCTGGTTTTCAGGAGCCCTGATGTCTTCTTCCAAAATAACTGGCATTGGCACCTCTTTCCATCCCCGGTGCCTCGTAATTCACAAGTCTGCTTTGAAAAAAAGAGATCCTGGGACGGCCTGCGGCAGATTCAGAAGCCTTGTGAACGCTGTGGAGCTTCCCCGCTATCTTCCTGCGGGGGAAACAAACAAAGAAGAAACCAGGGGGGCTCCGTATTTTCCGCGTTTTTGAAAATATAAACAGCTCTCCTGCCGCGTTCACATCAGGTACATTTGAACAACGCTCCCCCACTATCCTCCGCTATCTTACTGCGGGGGAAACCGACGATGAAGGGACCAGCGGGACTCCGTGCTTTCCACGTTTTTAGTAACTCGAACCTCATTCAAATACCTGATGTATATGGATGGGCTCAACCTCGAGAACCAAGGGAGGTATTTTATAGATATGTGGAGCCCAAAATTTGAATTGTCTAAGATGCCCAAAAGCTTGTTTTATGGGGGGCAGAGCTTGCCTTGCTCAAAGATGGCTGCGGCTTGGTGTAGCTCTGTGAGCCCAGAATTTAATCCTTAGCAATCCTGCTTCACCAAGTTGAAATCACCTATTCTCTACCCCTGCCTGGGGCTCGTGCTAGCCTGGGGAGACAATTTCTGCCGGTGACTCGAATGAAAACAATGACAGGAGAGCTGTGGAAGGGGGCCCGACTTCTGACTAGAGATACGGCCTACGTCAGATCCCGCTGGGAGAAGCATGGGAGGCTCTGCGATCTGAGCTGTTACAATCGAGAGGCAGAGCGATCTCGGCACCGTGGCGGCTGGGAGCTGCTGCCGAGATTTCAAGTCGTGTCGTTTACATTGAGGGCGGGGCGGCCCCACGAGATAGCCTGTGGGAGCCCCTGAGAGCCTATGGAACGCCTAGGCGGCGGGCCAGAGAGAGTCCAAGCCAGCAACCTGGGAGCGGAGCCAAGCTACAAGGTTATGGGATCGCTGCTGGGCGACAGGAGTGTGGGAGGGGGGTGGTTAAGGGTTCATGTTCGTTTTTTACACCGAGAAATACGTCCACTCAAGATCAAACAAATGGCACACACTGCATGCAAGTCAAACGCTTCCAATCAATATGCAGAAAGTTCACTACCAAGATCCTGAGAACAATGAGCAAAAGAATTAGGCTCTGGACATGGAACATCCGAGGTCTTAATGACCACAGAAAATTGTGCAAAGCAGTGGTTTCCCTAAAAAGACATGAGGTTGATGTTGCAATGATCCAGGAAACCCTATTAGCCCCCCACAATAAGATGTTAACCACAAGACGAATACCAGAACAGTTCCGGGCGGCAGGTTTCACCTCTCACGCAAGGTGCGTCCTCACATGGATAAACCCTAAATCAGGCCTTGCACTACTTGATACAGAGATAGATCCCAATGTTAGATCCGTTATTACAGGGTGCCGCAGAGATGTGTTTAGTGTGATGCTGGTGAACATATATGGTTCTAATCATGATGACCTGCATTTTTATCATGCGCTTGCAACTCACCTCCTCAAAGTAGCTGACTCTCCACAAATTTGGGGTGGGGACTTCAACTGTATATTAGACCCTGCATGGGACAGGTCCAAGGGACAGGCTAGACAGCCTGCAGTGGCTGCAGTAGCAATAAAAGATGTTATGGATCAATTGGGGCTAATAGATGTTTGGAGACAGTGCACAACCGCCTCCCAAGGATTTGCTCAATATTCAGCACCTCACGACACGCATACCAGAATCGATTACTGGCTGACATCTAGAAGTCTCCTCCGACAGGTTACATCATGCAAACCTCTCCCAAGAACCTACTCTGATCACTCTCCTGTTCAGTTAGACTTGGAGATATCAGCAGGACACTTTGCTCCGTTTATATGGAGGTGTCCCCCTTATTCCTTGCTAGATTCAGTCTTTCACGTGGAAGTCGCTGCATCTATTGAGGGTTACTTTGAGGACAATATAGGCTCAGTCACTTCATTTTCGACATTCTGTGAAGCCTTCAAAGTGTACATAAGGGGGGTGGTCATCTCAAAACATGAAGGTGTGTTACGCTCTATTCGAGATAGACTTGCACAATTAGAGGAGGAAAGAGCTTGTCTGGAGCAGGACCATCTGCAGACTGGAGGGTATAGGTGACTAGAAGATATTAAACAAGCTCTGGAGGGGTATCATGACGCTGCAGATAGCAAAGTCAAACACCTAGGCAAATATGCTACCGCGTGTATATACAGAGAGGGCGAACACCCAAGGGCTGTCCTAGCGAGCCTGCAGTGCCCCAAGAGGGAAGCCAATACTATTATTGAAATAACGAACAAGGATGGCCAGCCGGTCCATGATGCACATGGAACAGCTGATAGGTTCAGCAGGTACTATGCTGATTTACATAGTTCTAGGATCGTGCAAGATGATAACACCATAGAAGCTTACTTGGCACATATACAGATGGCATGGCTCACAGACTCACACAGAGAACACCTTATGGCCCCTCTAGATCCCAGGGAGATTGGGCTGCGCTTGTGTCTATGCGAACGGGGACTGCACATGGCGCTGATGGCTTAACCGTAGACTTCTGCAAATCTTATCAAGATCTACTCATACCGCAACTAGTCACTCTATGTCGCAGCAAAACATTCTGCCCCCGATGATGAGAGAGGACATAATCATCACCATTCTTAAGCCATGGAAATCCCCAGCTGATTGCTCATCAACCACCCCCCTCCCACGCTATGCCTTATCGCTTTTAAATGTGGACACAAATCTCTTTGCTAAAATACGCTCTAACAGAATAGCCCCCCTAATCCCAATGCTAGTAGGAATAAGCTGGATTTGTCCTGGTTCGCAACTTAACTCTCAACCTCAGAACCGTTTTTGGCACTATCCAACATGTAAACCCAGAAGTCAAAGTCTCAGCGGTTTTCGTAGACGCTGAGAAAGCATGTGACTCTGTGGAATGGCCATTTATGGAAGCGGTACTGGGGAACGTTGGCATTGGGGAGATGTTTCTCCAGCTGGTAAAGGTATTATACAAGGCCCCGGGTGCCAGAATTAGATTGGGGAATATTGTTACATCTCCAATTCACTTCTCCAGAGCCACTCGCCAGGGATACTCCTATCCCCATTGTTATATGCACTGGTAGTGGAACCCCTGTTGTTTGCATTGAGAGAGTATCATGGACATAGAGGCGTGCGCTTCCCAGGCAATCAATTGATCGCTTCAGCATATGCTGATGATATGCTTCTATATGTGAGAGACCCTGAGATAAGCCAGAAGACATTGAAAGGTACGGAGTTCCTCGGTGGTAAGTTGGCCACCTGGTGTGTACTCAAGGTAGTGAGGAGGTAGGGGCTACCTCCTGTCAGAACTAGGGCCCTGAGACCCATCTCACTCTGGTACTCACGGATGTGGTTAGGTTCGGGCAACTGTCCGGTTTAAAGATTAATTGGAACAAATCATTAATTTTCCAATTAACCCAAAAGGAAGTCCCAGTGCATCTGGAATTTCCACTGCAGTTGACCAAGGATTTTTTCCGCTATTTGGGTATACAAATACACACTGACTCTGTAGTAGTACTTATGGACAATTACGGTAAAGCTATAGGCAAGCTCGAGGAGTACATACCTAAATGGATAAGATTGCCACTCTTGTTGCAGGGGCGAGTTTCGCTAATGAAAATTGTTATCCTTCCAAGGTTTCTGTTTCTCTTCCAAAACATTCCCATGCTCCTCCTGGCACATATAGTTGCCACGATCAAATCGCCCCTGATTATTCGAACCCCCCATCTAAACTGGTTGCAAGAATTTTCAGTATCGCGTAAGAAAATAGAAGACCACTATTGTCAAAGCCGCGGCAAGACGGGCAAAAGTCCTAGCCCGGGTGATAGACGGTGACAGTTGGCGCTACTGCTGCAAAGTGACTAAACGAATCTCATTAAACGGCAGGCACCGCCTTATCCATTTCAAATATATGTATAGGATATATTACACACCTGACAGGCTATAGAGGTATGGACTAAGGGACTCAGCTGCCTGTTACCGTTTCTCAGAGATGGAGGCCACTTTTTTACATGATGCATGGTACTGCCCTAGAGTCTTGAAGTTTTAGGAAAAGGTGTTACAGATCCTTAACGATATCTCTGCACTCTCCCTCACCACGATCCGTTCATTGCTTTACTTGGGTACAATAAGGAAATCAGCAAAGAGGAGTGCTGGCTAGTAGCAGTTGGCCTATTACAGGCAAAAAGACGGGTGGCTATGCGTTGGGCTGAAGAATGGACCAAAGACATGACATATTGCACCCAGGCGGACACATATAGCGAACTTCTCTCTCCACAGAGCAGTGCCAAAGCTGTTCTGGGGGCTATTTCAACAATACTTAATTGGCAAGGGGACGGGGAATGATGAATCACACACTTGCTAAACTGAAAAGGGGGATGAGGAAGCAGCAAAGACACAGCTGAGAAATCAAAGTAGTCTAATAATTTCTTTTGTCAACTTCCATACAAAGGGGACTGTTGCAGCGATGCATATTGTTTCTGCTAATTCATGTAGGTCTGATTTCTGTGTACTAGTGTGCATAACCAACGTGATTTGAACTGTGTCTATACCTTGAAGATGTGTAACTGTATTGGTATTATGCTGATTGAAAATTAATAAAGGATAAAAAAAAAAAAAAAGCTTGTTATATTTCAAGGATACAATGTTAAGAACAAGTGGGGACACTTAATGAGAACATTATTGTCACTAGTGTCTCAGGGTCAACATATTTCAGCCAATACACCAACATCTCAATGGGTTATTTGGCTTTCGTCATGACCTATGGAGGATCCCGTCCAAGTTCTTTTGACTTCTTATCTGTCAGTATTTTATTCACTCTTTGTAACTTGCTCATCCAAACATTCGACAATGTCATACATCTTCAAGATGCAGGGAAAAGGAGGTACCTTAAATTAACGAAAACACAGGTACTAGAATAGGTGGTAATTAAGGCATGCTTGGATGTTTGGATGAGCCACTCCTGTTGGTGTGTTGGCTGAAACATGTTGACCTTGAGACTGTAGAGATAATAACGTTCTAAGTGTCCTCACCTGTTTTTAACCTCGCCAAGGTGTTCTTGAAATAAAACAAGCTTTTGGATATCTTAGAAAATTTTGATTTTAGGATCCTCCTATAACTATCAAAGAGCTCCATCGGGTCCCAGTTAAGATTCTACTGTTGTGGGTGCATGAGACAGGCGCTGTACATGGAATACACAATTTAGTAGCAACTGATCAAATTAGTGCGGTGCTCTTGAAAGGAGGAGAAAGCACCTACTTACCCCAACCTCATCAATCCAATGATTGAATCAACAATTTTAACAGATTCAAGTCACACAACAAAGCAATAAAAATACAGCTAGCAGTTATTTTTAAGGAATGAAAATTGCTGTAATTCTTGTTCCTCTTTATGTTCTTTATTCTCTTTTAGCCTTTTAGCCAACGTGTTTCGTCGTAGCGGGACTGTTCCCTTTTACGACTTACTCAGGGCTAAAACATACAAAAACAAATACCAGTGTTGTAATATATGCAAACCGCACATCTCTTTTATACATTTGTGATAGCACCCAGTGCAAAGACATAATAAAAAATCATTACTGTGACATCCTCTAACCATCACCTCTCAATTTGAGGTATTCTGGAGGTTTACAATATCCATCATGTAATTAATCATTCACGATACTCCAAGCTGTTGAAATCCTAATGTTAATTATTCACAAAATCATTAGATTGAATTCCGTGGTCTAATCCATATAGTGCACCCATGTTTGATGATATTTTCAACCTGGTAAAATCCATCGGGTCACAGGGTTGAGCTTGTGCAGATAGATTAGGTATCTGGGAAAGGATGAAACATGCCACTAACAACCCTAGTGGGAGAGAGCCCTCCTAAAACTATAGTGAGGTTTGTTGATGGCCGTAAATAGATAGCGAACATGTACTAAGGGGTTCCCTCCTGTTGATTCTTTTGTTTGACCTTGGGAAGGTGTGCGGACCCACTAAAATACTCATTTCACCACTTTGGAGTAGGATTCAAATAATTCTATTCATGGAATGTCAACTACAATAAGGAATGTGAAATGTCCTAAAGTGTTTTGCCTTTTCTTTTATAACACAGATTTGTGGTTCACGAAAGTCGACATACTTCTAGTATATAAAAGTCCCATATTAAACAATATCCATAAACCGCTATTCTCTCACTTTCCATAATGCTCTATTTGATTTTCTTCCCCTTTATCTTAAACTTGACTTAATTGTGATAGATCTTGTGGGCTGTATTAAGATTAAATTATGCACCCTATTTGGGACTGCTATTTGTCAACCCAATCTACTTACCAAAGCTTACCATTGCCAAATTGGGGTCTCAAAGGACAATACAAGCCAATTCCTGAAACATCTTGACACCAGATCATCTTAACATTTTTCAAAGGTACTTCTGCTGTGTTTCTATAGCTATTTCAATGGGTATTAGTGTCCAAATCAGAAGTCCATGCTACTCCAGCACTAAGGGGCCATATGTAGGTAAATTTATTTTACCGATTCATAAATACCGAATTTTACCGAATCGGTATTTATGAATCGGTAAGTTATATGTAGGTATTCATTCAGTAATAATTACCGAATCGGTAAAAATCGGTATTCAAGAATCGGAATTTACCGAATCGGTAAATACCGAGGTGGTATTTACCGAATCGGTAAATACCGAAGTGGTATTACCGAATCGGTAGTTACCGAATCGGAAATACAAAAACACATGACTGGATGAATCAGCCAATCCTGTGCAACCAAACCCCACCCAACCAGGAAGTGGCCACACCCAGGCAGGTGCACACAATCATCAGACTCTGGAGAGGCTGGGAGTGCAGAGGAGAGGCAGGGAGCCAGTGCCTGATTGTGCAGCTCAAACTCACAATGTCCAGCCAGGAGACACAGAGAGATGGAGGGGAAAGGAGGAGAAAGCAGAAATTTAGCCCCAAGGAACTGCAGGTACTAGTGGAGGAGGTGGTGAAGCAGCACCAGAAGCTGTTTGGGAGGCAGTCCCTGCAAGTGCCTGAGTCGGAGAAGCGTAACATATGGCTGGGAATCCAGACGCAGGTCAATGCTATTGGAGTGACCCCCAGGGACATTGAGGTACTGAAGAAGCGCTGGTACGACCTAAGGATCGTCACGAAGAGGAAGATGGGGGAACTGCAGAAGGAGGCCAGCCGGACAGGAGGTGGAAGGAACAGGGCACCTGCCCTTACCGAACTGGAGGAGCTGGTAGAGTCCACAATAGAGCACGAGAGTGTCGTGGGGCTTGGGGATGCCGACAGCTCTGCCAGAGCCGCCACCCAACAAGGTAAGACGCATGCACAGCAATGTTGCCCCCCCTACCCCTATCCCACATCCCCAATTGTGAAATGAGTATCCCACTCCAGTCCATGTGTTAGTGCATACTGGCAATGCATTATGGGAGATGTAGTCTGGGAAACCCCAACCATGAACTGAATAGCACAGAACAACAAGGCATGGTACACACATTAGCGAAAAGCAGGCAGAGGACAATGTGAGAGTGTAACAGAAATGTATTGTGATGCTTGCAATGCAGGGCTTCAGGTACACTGAGCTGATGTTGCATTTCTGTCCACAGATGATACATTGCGCAGGACTGCACATGCAACAGGAGAGAGGGCACACCGGCAAGACAGTTCAGGGCTGGCCAGCACAAGTTCTGCCCAGAGATCAGTGCCACAGCCAGCATCACCACCACAGCCAGAATCACCACTCATGCTTGAGTCACCGGCCACATCACCGCCTGCATTGGTGAGGTCGAGGAGGCGTGCTGCTGCCAGGTTGCGAGTGTTAGAGTCCTCATCTGACGACTGCAGGGGCCCGGAGCCAACCACTGTGCCCCAGGATGGGAGCCATGCCACTGTGCCCTCCACCTCAGAGGGAGCACACACAGGTGCCAGACGGCGCCGTAGGTCTCGGGTGCAGAGTCCACCAGCACACGATGAGAGCCATGGGGTGTTCTCGGGCCTCGAGGGCAACATGTTGAAGATACAGCGCCTACAAACAAAGGCAGTGATGTCAGTTCAGCGCCAAATGCGGGGACTGAAAGCTACATTTGACAACATGGACAGGGGCATCAGCGCTATGGCGGTGGGGATGAGTGAGATGGCTGCGGGCATGCGGGACATGTCCCAGTCCGTCATGCTGTTGTGCAGCAAGTATGATGCAGACAGAGCTGCACGGCGCCGGGAACGGCAGAGGAGAGATAGTCATACGAGGGCACTCAACCGGCTGGCAACTGCCACTTCACTGCTATGCAGGCGCTCTGTGGCTATGCAGGAGGGCCTGACACACTGCAGCAGCGACGTTTCGAGGGGGATGGTGCAGGTCACCAGTGCACTGGAAGTGCTACTGACAAGCCAGGCGGCCACAACTGGTGCTGGGGATGCTGCGGAAAGCATCGAAACCAGCAGCAGGAGCAGCATTACCCCCCCGGTCCCAGATACACGCAGGAGCAGCAGGCGGCATGGGGCTGCCACTAGTGAGGATGCACAATCCGTGGCATCCCACACTGTAGTGCGTGGCCGCAAACAGTAATGCTGCACGGCATAGCCTAAGACAATTGGGTGACGTAACCCTGGACTTGCTAGTAGTCATTACACAATGTTGACAGAATGGCTTTTTCTTGGTGTTGTGGCGTAGTGCCGCATTATTAAACTACGTCATGACATCCAACAACTGGCTGTGTCCCCTTACTTACTCAGAAATAGTTGCATGTGATCTCTGCCCGTCTCTCTCTCCCATCTGTTGCTGTTGGCACTCCAGCTGCGTTGGCCTCTGGTTGTCCTGACTCATCCTCATTGTCCTCAAAATCTGTTAGTTCCACCTCTGTACCTCTCTTCGTGGCAAGGTTGTGCAGCATTGCACAAGTGGCAATGATCTTGCAACAGATGATGGGTGTGTACTGGCGTGCGCCTCCGCTTTTGTGGAGGCAGCGGAACCTGCTTTTCAATAGTCCAAACGTGCGCTCCACCATGTTGCGTGTAGATTTGTGTGCCACGTTATATCGTCTCTCACTCTGGGTTGATGGGTGTAGGTAGGGAGTGAGGATGAATGACTGCACGGCATATGCACTGTCGCCTAGGTGAGTATGAGAGAACCATCAGTCACATGCCTCAATACACGATGATTTGCACTTAGTAGAATGGAGTGTCACTGTTACTTACCTAGCAGGTATCCTTCTCCAAATTCTCCCGCAAGCAGTCGTGTGTAGAACCCACTGTTCTGGAAGATGAAGGAGTCGTGGGTGCTCCTAGGAAACTTAGCTACGATATCAGTGATGATGTTCCCTGCATCGCAGATCACCTGCACATTTATGGAGTGGGTGGACTTTCTGTTCCTGTAGATGTGCTCAGTGGCAGCTGGTGGGCAGATTGGAATGTGTGTGCCATCAATACAGCCTATGACATGGGGGAACTATGCCATGTGATAAAAGTCTGTTTTGGTTTTCTGCAGTTCAGCCTGTGTGTTTGGGAAGCTGATGTAGTGGTGCATTCTCTGCATCATGGCATCCAGGAACTTCCTGAAGAAACGGGACAGGCAACTCTGGGATACACCGCCCACCGCAGCTATCACCCCCTGGTAACTGCCAGATGCGAGTAGATGTAGGCTGCAGAGCACCTGCACATGTGGTGGTATGGCATGCGCCCTTCTTGTTGGCTGGTCCAGGAGTGGGTGCAGGTCCCTTATCAGGTCCAAGATGGTTTGTGGGTGTAGCCTGTACCTTTCATGTATCTCAGCCTCAGTCTGTTGAAAGAGTGTGATGCGCTGTCTGTAAATGCGTTCCTCCCGTCTCCAAATCCTCAGACCTGCTGCCTGTAGACGTAGGCGCCTTGCAATGACATACAGAGCGGCCATGTTGTCCATGCTGTTGCATTTTGGGATTGCTTATATGCACTGTTGATGCTTACCACCTGCTTTCAATCAGTGTTAATTACCGACTCTTAATTACCGAATTTCATGGATTTCTTAAATACCGAATTTACCTACATGTCTTTTCTCTTTTTACCACTTCATATTTACCGATTCGGTAAATATGTATTCGGTAAATATGAATCGGTATTTTAGTATTCGGTAATTATGAATCGGTATTTACCGATTCATATTTACCGAAAACTGGTTTTTGGCCTCCTACATCTCACTTGACTAAATACCGGTCGGTAACGGGATATTTACCGATTTTCGGCCGTTACGGACCGGTATTTAGCTACCTACATATGGCCCTAAATGTCAAAAAAGATTGTAGTGTTTATGGATATTGAGGTGTTTTAAGTAGTACGACCATTCTGGGGCACATATTTTTCTACAGATAAAGTGCACTCTGAAAAAACTGGTGATAGTATATACTTATCAGTTTCCATCATTCTGATGGATATAATCTAAAGACAGCACACTGATTTTACATTTTGAATTGTTATCAGTTTGTAAAAAGGGTATGCTAGTTGATTTACTTTGCACTTTCACACATTGAAGGATAAAAAAAGTCAAAATGGCAATTGAGCTTGCCATCTTCAGATGCTCACAACTAATAAATAAATACTGGCACTCTCATGTATTTTAGAGAGCCTCTTCTTTCTACAGATAAGTAAAAACCTTCACAACCTGGTCATCCAGAAACATGTTTATAGTCTTAAGTCAGCCAATTATAATTAGGAAACACCTATCTCAAGGGTGTCTGCATAATTTTGTAGTTTGTCTAGCATAATAGGGTAACCCAGTGCCTCTCAGAACCTGGGTGTGAAGTTTAGAGATAATGTTGGTTCTGTCGGGAACAGAATTGCTTTCTAGCTTTACTGAATACAAAAACTATATATAAATATATATATATATATATATATATATATATATATATATATATATAGTATTTTCCTCGTTATGCGTTCTTCTCTGAGAATAAAAACCAGCGTAGACCCAAATCCGTGCTTCAGAATTCTTTATTTGCCACCAAGCTAGTCCGCCATTCGCGTTTCGGCTGTCCCACGGCCTTGATCACATGACACGGCTCAAACTGTGATTGTTGTTTTTAAAGTGCTAGTGCTCAATTTGCATGAAATAGACATAGATTTGAGATGTCATCAGTGATGTCATCAGTGATGTCACTGACCATGTCATGAGTGATGTAATATGTGATGTCATCAGCAGTGCAGTGCATTGCGGGGGCGCGAGTTATAGTTAGCTCTACTAACTATAATGGCCAAATTTCTCTGGTTTTGTACCAGTGAAATGTCCAACTAACTATAACGTCCATCAAACCTATGGTTTTTTCAGTGAATATATATGTGTGTTCAAGGCCAAACATGGCTTGGCACCTCGATACATTCAGGAACTGGGTACTCCCAATTCGCCTACTCGTCTCTTGAGATCTTCGAGCCATGTGCTATTTTCCATACCCAGGATTCGTTTAACCCATATGAAGAGCCGCTCCTTTGCCTACCTTCGTCCTAAATTGTGGAACTCTTTGCCTGCCTCTCTTAGGAACTGCAATTCCTTACTTGCTTTTCGCAAGATCTTGAAGACTTGGTTATTCTAGTGGACGGTCAAGGGACAACCTATCTGCTTCTTTACTGCGCCGGGAAACACTTTGGGGTAGCTGTGTGCACTACAAATGTTTCAAATAAATAAATAAAATAATTCGGCCTGCATACTTATAAAGCTCCAAGACACTACAGGCAAATTATTTATGAAGTGTATTCTGAGGAAAACAGAGGACTGGTCATTGAGTGAATCTTATGGCAGCATTTGCAAGATATGATTTAATACGGGATCCTCATCTGATTCTAAGGTGTTTAGTAGAGAAGAAAATAACAGTATCTCAACTGCGGGTATTAGCAAAAATTATCAAATACTGCTTTGGTGTCTATACACCAAAGCAGTCTTTGATAATTTAAAAAAAGTTTTACTTTGATAAAATGGAAAACAGTGCGAATGACAACACCTGTTTTAAAGATGTCTGTATTGAGGTGTTCAAATCTACATAAAAATTTATGTAAAACCTAGTTAAGAAATAATCAGAACAGGGAGAGCAAATTAGCAACCTACAAAGGATTGAAGCCAGGGTGCATCTTTGACCCTATCCCCATCACCTTACATCAGAAGCAGTGGGGAGATTAAGAGTTGTATATTCTTAATGAATGACAGAGAAGGTATTTTTCTGTAAGATGCTGATGATATAGCCCTAATTTATAAAACTCAAAAAGGTTTAAAAAAATGTTGGAGGCTTAAGTAGATTAGCGAAGACAGTCAAGCTGACTTTATAATTCCAAAAACAGTAAAGCTTATGTATCTTTTGGAAGGAAGAAATTTAGAATGGAGTATTGATGACACAGTACAGTGACAGTGACACCAATCTTAAGAGCAGAACGTTGACAAAAACTGAAGTGGAGACCTACAGAAGCCAGCCTCTCTACCCAGTGTTAGAAGGGCATTATAGAAACTGATAAGCATTTTCTTTTATACTACCCAAAGTACTAGGCTATCAGAGGAACATGCTTTGTGAAGCTATCAGAGAAGTATTAGACTGCCCAAAAAGTACAAGTTACTTACTTATGATAAAGCTCTTTCTGGTGGTTACTCTAACTGCAGATTCATCACCTTACAAATATACCCAGGCATGCAACTTGATCTGGAACATTTTACAGCAATGCTCCTACCTACCGAGAGGCGACGTCATGTAATTACTTGGTGATACCCACAAGTGAAAGATTGGAGAAGCAAATAAGTGCTACCACTGTCAGCTGATGTCAGTTTCTTAATCCTTCTCCTTCCACTTTCTCAGACGCCCAGCACTAAGAACAAACTGTAGATGACAGTGTGCCAAAATCTAACTTGCAACAATTTTATGATGTTCATGATCCCACCAAAAAGAATGGGGTGGTTGGAGGTCAGTGACATCTTTATGCTTAGATAGATAATCCACCAGAAAGAGCATTACAGAAGGTAAGTAACTTGTTCTTCTGATGATTACTTCTAACGTAGATTCCAGAACGTAAAAATAGATACCACTGCAATATCTCTCAAAGGTACAGAGTCTGGGGTGCTGACCTGTCCCAGAAAGTGTAATCTAGAGAGATTAAGAGGCTTTTTCTGGGGGTTACTAAATCTAACAAAAAAGAGTTAATCAAGATTTGCAAAGTGTAACCTTTAATGGTAATCACTAATGCTAATTGATTTGTTCAGAAAAAATCCTAGTACAAGACTTGAAGTCAAGACATATTTTGGGATGATGTTTGTTACAAAGTGGCTTCATCAGGGCTTATGACAATTGTTTGGAAACATACGTGAGCATCCATGATTAGATTCAGAGAGTGAACCATTAACAAGCAGAGGACATTTACAATAGTGTGAAAAAAGTGAAGTAAAGGAAACAATTTTGGAGAGGTAGAGATGAGAAACGATAATAACAGATTAAGAAAAGAAAAGGACAACAATAGTTAGATCATAACAGCATATTTTGGTAAATTCGTAATACAAATAAAATCAAAAAGCTTGTTGTATTATTTAAAAAAATATATATGAAGATATTACCTAAACAACTATCATAAGTCCTGATAAAGTGGCACTGTAACCAAGATCGTGGCAAAACGTGTTGGCTTCAAGCCGTGTACTATGAATATTTTTTCACCTGAATCAAATGACTACATCAAGGGAATTACCGTTTTCAAACATTGATTAACTCTTTTGAGCCTCTAAAACTGTCTACATTACTCTTTCATTTTAGTAAAGCTTGAAAGGGGCATTACAACATAGAGCACAACAGTTGGTCCTTATCTGAAGTTCCTTCCAGACCTAGAATTCCTCATAGATTTCCAAACCTGAATGTCTTGCAGCAAACATTATGCACAGGCACACACAGCAGAGCCTGAAAGATGCCCAAATAGACACCACCCTCCGCAATGCCATCTTAGCAGACTTGGTGGAATAAGCCAGAGGTCTTCCCAAGATTGTTTCTTAGCACTCTGAGATGCAGAGAAGTATCCATCTCGACAGGGTTTTATTCTGTACCACTTTCCCTTTGTTTGCTCCAGAGAATCTCCCAAAAACCTGGTTATTCACATAATGGTCTTTTGTGAGTTCAATGTAAAAGCTCATATGCCCTTTCGGGGACAATCTAATAGGGTCTCTCTCCCTTTTTTGAACGGTGAGGTGAAGTAAAAAAAAAAGGTAGTAAAGTAGTTGTCAGAACTCGGGATAAGAAGGTTGGGCCTCTGCCCGTATCCTCTAAACTAATATGCCTGTATAGAAGGTAGTGTAGGGCAGTTACACTGAGAACACCTGCAGTTTACTCATGGAGCACACAGAGATGTTGGCAATCAGAAAATTGCTTTCATTACCACAAGCCGCAGTGAGCAGCTGTGTATTAGCTCAAAAGGCATGCACATAAGAAATGTCTCCACTAAGTTTAAGTCCCATTGTGGTATGACAAATGGCTTCAAACGACATATGGGAGTCAGATCTCAGCTAAAGCGCAACAAAACAGGTCCGTTAAACAGAGATGGTTAATTAGGTCAACAGAGATAGTCCAGAAGGGCAGATAGATAACTCTTACAGGTGCCCACTGCAAGGCCTCGCTGGGCCCACGATAAAATATATAATAACATATCAGAAACTTTGGCGTGCAGAGAGTCTGTATGATGAGCACCACACCAGGCAAAAAATTACTCCCAGCGCCCATCATAAATGAAACTTTGGATTTGGTCTGCCAGGGTAATATCGAACACTGCAGCTGGCAAGTCAAACACATTTAACTGGCACTGCCCAAAACCCTTGCATGGAAGTGTAGGTTGCAAAAACTCAGGGGTTGTACCCCCTCCTGTTGCTGAGACAGAAGGTATACCCAAATGCTCAAGAGATCTGGGTACCAAACACTCCAGGGGCAGACCAGGATTAAGTTGTCTTGGTAGGCCCTAACTTTCTTAGCCGCTTAACCGCGGCGCGAATTCCGCCGCCGTGCGGCGGTTTGAAAACATAGGCGGGGCGTGTCGGCCAACGGACGTGCACAGCACTAGCCAGGTAGTGCTTGCGACGGCCATTGGCCGACGGGAGCACGGAAGGGGTTAAAACTTGAGGAATGAGAGACACTGGCAGGAACGTGTGCGGGAGATTTGTGTCACATTGCAGGTGTAATGCGCCCCCCCCAGTGACTTTCCTGAAGAACAATCTAGTGTGCAGTAATTTTGACACAGTTCATTCTCGACATTGATGAAGAGGTCTAACTAGGACATGCCCCAGTGATCGAAGATGGACCTTGCCACCTCGGCCGCCAGCCGATGTCTGGTCAGCACCTAGGCCCTGGCATTCAGAAATCTTGCTTGATGATTGGCTACTATAAATAGGTTTTGCTCATTCAGCTACATAGGTCCTCCTAGCACAGTATCCAGGCCTCACTGCGCCATGCTTGTTGAAGTACCACGTAGCAGTTGTGTTGGCCATGAGGACCTGCACACGCCTCCTCTTGATGGATGGCAGGAAGGGTTTCAGGGCCAGACAGATTGCTCAAATCTCCACAACTTTGTAGCGGAGCTGGCTCTCTGTAAGAAGCCACTTACGTCGCCATCCCCCAGTTGAATCCTCAAACCCAGTAGGTATGCATCGGTCACAGTTATGGAATCTGGGTGGGAAAGGGATAGTGGTCTACAGCAGGTCGGGCAAGAGCTTGACTAACACCATAGAAGATCTCAAGCCACTTCTACCAAGATCTAGATGGCATTGGAGAGGCAGCTCTTATGCAGGGCTCACTATATTTGAGGTTCTACAGCAGATCCCGCACATGACTTCTGGCATTCAGGACGTGGAGGATGCATGAGGCTAGGAGCCCAAGAAGCCTCAGAGCCATCTTCACTGAGTCCCAGGATGGAGCCCAAACCGTTGGCATTATATTGTGAATGTCAGGGATCTGCTGCAGGGGTGGAAAGGCCTTGAATGCCACGGTGACTAAGACAGACCCAATGAGGGCACTCATCTGCGTAGGGCTCAGGTGAGACATGAGCTCGTTGATTGAAAACCCCAAAGACGTAAGGAGTTTGGCTGTTATCTAGAGGTGGTCCACGACTGATTGCATCACATCCACCTTCAGCGACCAGCTGTTGAAGTAAAAACAAATATGAAAAAATAAAAAAATATACATACATATAAGAGCTTTGGTTCAGCCCTTTATAATTGTTGCACTGTTTATCTGTCATTCACCTTTTTTTCTGCCCAGCACAGAATACAGGATAGGGCAAAGGGTCAGCCTACTTTAGGCATTGGTTCTCTTGCACTATGAGTGAGACATTTCACTTGCTCACAGGTGCACATCTACCTAAAAAGAAGCGCTGTTCACTTCTAAGACGGGTAAATACTTTACTTTGACAATGCTTTTTAGGTCTCGCTAGTAACAACGCATGCGCTGTTGCTTACACTTTATATTGTATCTTTTTTTTTAAAACCTCTATATAGGGGCTTTTGGCCTAACCATTAATTACCAATGGTTGGCTTCATTGTCACTCTTATTAAATTCCTTTTCTTTGATGAGCACATGTCAGTGCATGTTGGCTTCACTTTGTCTCTGTGAGTTTGTTTTCCTCCCTGAAGCATGGACCAAGTACTGATTAATTTCTTGATTAGAGTTCTTCCGTGCTGTTTGGGTCAAAGTTTGTGATGGTAATTTTTTATTTTTTTTTGCTTGCAAGACAACTTGAAACCATCAGAGTTTTAAGCTCACGCTTCTCAGTCCTTCCAAAAGCTGAACACAAAGAACCAGGAATAACAAAACTTTGTCGCATGTGACCGATTACCAAAACATACAATTTGTCCGCCTGTTGCTTTTATTGATGATGAGGCTGTAAACATATTCTGTCTGCTTAAGACTGTTCGCAAACAGTATGTGTTTTTTATATGAAAGTTTGGCAGTCACATTTACTTATTTGTGGGTTACCTGTTTTATAATTAAGAGCATGTTTTATCCATTATCAGAGATGCCATGTTTTCAAAAGGTTCATGGTTCACCTCAACTGACCTCTAAACCCTAAAATCACAGTGACTTCTCATTCGGTCTACCGATCCATGAACCCTAAAATCACCCTTAACTCCCTTTACCTCCATGTACCACCGAACCCTAAAATCACTCTTAACCCCCTTTACCTCTACCCTTCCCTGAACCATAAAATCAACCTTAACTCCCTTTACCTCTGCCCACCCCTGAACCCTAAAACCACCCTTAACTCCCTTTACCTCCACGCACCCCGAATCCTAAAATCACCCTTACCCCCTTTACCTCTACCAATACCCAAATCCCCAAATTACCCTTAACTCCCTTTACCTCTATCCACCCTTAAACTCTAAAATTACCCGTATCTCCCTTTTTCTCTACCCATCCCTGAACCCTAAAATCATCCTTAACTCCCTTTACCACTACCCACCTCTGAACCCTAAAATCATCAATGGCTCGCTTTACCTCCATGCACCCCCAAACCCTAAAATAACCCTTACACCTTTACATCTACGATCCCCAAACTCTGAAATCACCCTTCACGCCCTTTATCTCTATCCACCCCTAAACTCTAAAATTACCCTTACCTCCCTTTACCTCTACCCAGTGCTTAATTTGTAAAACAAATAACTGCTGGGACCCTCGTGATGAGGCCACCGCAGTTAGCACCACACATTGCCACTGCCAGAGCTGCCAATGAAAGAACTTACACAACTACTAACCATCACACTGCTACAACTGTGACAAATCAGACTGTTCAAGGCCCCCAAAGCTTTAAAAATGGTTTGGGTGGTAGGTATTAGATGTTTTAAACATGTATTAAATGAATAAACTATGTTTTTTTTTCTCATCTTTGAATGTGCAGCAGTCCTAAGTGCCAGTGCAGAGCACCGGAAACCACTGGCTCAAATTAAGCACTGCCTCCACCCATCCCTGAACCCTAAAATCATCCTTAACTCTCTTCACCTCTACCCACTCCTGAACCCTAAAATCACCCTGAGGTCCCTATACCTCCATGCATCCCCAAACCCTAAAATCACCCTTACCCCAAACTCCGAAATGATCCTTAACCACTTTACCTCTACACAAAGCTAAACCATAAAATCATCCTTATTTCCGTTTACCTCTACCCATCCCAGAAACCTAATATCACCCTACCTCCTTTTACCTCTACCTACCCGTACCCCTAAACTTATGCTTACCTCCCTTTACCTCTATCCACCCCTGAACCCTCAAATCACCCTTACATTCTTTCACCTCTACTCATCTCTAAATCCTGCAATCACCTTTAACTCCTCTTAACTCTACACACCCCTGTACCTTAAAATCACCTTTACCTCCCATTACCTCTACCCACCCCTGAACCCTTAAAGCACACTTACTTCCCTTTATGTCTACCCACCCCTAAACCTTAAAATCAGCCTTACCACCTGTTACCTCTACTCACTCCCAAACCCTAAAATCACTCATACCTCCATTTACCTCTTCCAATTCATAAATCCTAAATTACTTTTTTTTTAAACTATGTTATTAAAAAAAAACCTGAATGACAAAGACTGCGTGATTAAGGCAGTTTCCTCCATAGGCAAGACACATTCTTGCCCCCCAATAAAACATTCTTCTGCTTTGACCCCAGCGCCACTAAATATTTTGGGGGTACTGTTGGTTGTTTTATGCCCTTTGGTATGTTTGCTAGGCAACTTCATCTCTTTGAGCCCTCATGCCCTATACTTTAGCTCTCGCCTGAGACAGAGTTTGCAAGATATTTTGTTTACTTACCGGGGGCTTAAAGCCCGCTTGTTGCTTACCATTGGTTGACTTCCTCATTGCTCTCTGTTGGACTTAGCCCTTCTGGCAGGTTCACCCCTGAACTTTTTTGCTTTTTACTGGTGACTTGGTGTGGTGATTTTTTGGTTTCTGCGCACTTTCCTTGTGTCCCAGGGTAAAGTGCGTGCGCGCTCTGAGTGCATGTGGTGAGATAGACCTGCCCTCCCATAGGAATGCATGGGGAATGTATGTGTCCCTAGTAGTTCCTGATGCGTGGGGTGTGCAGGCCCGAGTTTGGTATGTGCGGACTCGTGGGAGTGAATGCTGCGCGATGATGTGTGTGGCGTGCATGTACCTAGTGTGGAAGTGCCACTTCTAGAAGTGGGCACTTCTGTGTGCAGTGCGTCTGTCGCGTGATTGGCTGGTCATGTCATGTGACGAGCTAGGGATTCCCCAGAGTCAGGATGAGTCACCCAGTGGTGAATGGGGAGATCAGCAGCTAGATGGGTGGGAGGAGTACACCTGGGTCCTGAATAGGACAGGGTTTTCCACACACAATGCTGGCTCCGCCCCCTGTGGTGCGACTGACGACCCTAGCCCTGCCAGTGAATAGAGTGAGGGGCTGAGCACATCAAGGGTGCTCCCCAACCAGCTGCGACTGGTTTTCCCCCTCACCCTGAACCCAGAACAAAGGGGTTTGCTGTATAAAAATGGGGCTGTGTCCCCACAGAAACTGTTCTGCTTTGGATCCTGCCTGAGGGGGCTGCTGCTGCTGGGCCAGAGGACCGCCACTTGGACTACCTCCCTGCCTGGAGGCCCAGTGAGCTGGCTCTGGGCCCAGCCTTGCCCCCTGCCTATTCTCCTGAACTTTGCAGGACTTTCCTTCTCCCCAAAGCGCCTGGGAGCGCTTTTATTTGATTTATAGCGCTAGGAGCGCTTTGATTGGGGCACCGGCATTGGGAAGCGCTTCCCCTGAAGAACGCCTTCATTGTAGCACGGCGCTACGATAATTGAGGGAACCCCGACGTAGGGATTCCCCCGCTTTTGCCGGATTGGAAGCGGGTGCCCACCCCGCATTGCCGTGGTCGTTGGCGGGTGCCTACCCCGCTTATTTCATTATTTCTCTAGCGGGAGCCCACCCCGCATACTGGTGCCACCGCGGGTGCCCACCCCGCCAGGAACCTGTTGGTGGAAGGAGAGCGGGTGCCCACCCCGCGTTTTTGCCGATCCTAAGGCGGGTGCCCACCCCGCAGTGCGGTGTCCGTTTGCGGGTGCCCCTCACTCTCCTTTACTTACGTTAAATGTAGGCGGGAGCCTACCCCGCATATCCACTGATCTATATCCCTAGCGGGTGCCCACCCCGCCAGGGACGTTGTAGTTAACCCACGGGAGCCTACCCCGTATTGCCTCCAACCTTGCCAAAGCACCGCGCCGGCTCCCCGGTGACGTGAGAGGGGAGCCGCGCTACGATTGGTTCTCGCACCGGGAGTTGCCCGGCAACTGGAAAGCGTCCTCGAGGACGTCAGGCCTGTGCACGATCGAGCGAGGCCCCTGCGCATGCCCCAGGACTGTCCCGGAGGGAAGCCCCGGAGACTCCAACGCGCCGACCGTCGCCCAGAAGCTCTAAAGCCCGCGGGAGGAAGCTGCGGGAGCCAGCAGGCCGGTACCGAGGAGCGGAGTCCCCAGAGAACAGCCCGGTATGTAAGCAAGGGCTGTGGGGACTCCGTCTGTGTGGTGGTGGTTAGGGGGGTGTCGGGGCACAGTTTCGGTGCCCGTCTCGAGCACGCAGTGCACATTTCCGCTGCCCCACCTGACAGTGGGCAGCGGCGTGGAGGACCTAGGTGATCTCCAGAGTCTACGTGGCTCCAGCCTAGAGGGGCATTTGTGTCACGGAGTAGAGCGGCCCCGGAAGGCAGCGGGCCGCTCCAACGTTGCCCCACAATTATTTCTCGAGCCCACGAGGCTCCAAGGGGCATATTAGTTTCAGAGCCCAGACAGGCTCCCAACGACTGCCAGAATTGTTCTAAGGGCCCAGAGGTGCCCAGGCCCCAGTCCCTACAGCTGCCCAGCACTTAGTGGGCAGCTGCCACGTTTAGGTTGTGCATTGTGCGCCTGGCTTGCGCAGCCTGCGCAGTCGCGCCCTGACAGTATTGGATATTGGTCATTTCTACACCCCTGCGAGGCCAGTTGGCCTGGGGACAGTTATCTTGTGTGTGCCCTCCCCTAGGGCGCCTGGTGATTTTCATACATGTACTTTTTGCGCCTGCGCAATGCCTTCATGTTATTTTCTTTCCTAAACTGTGTTTTTGCATTGGAGATTGTTTTACTAGTAGTGGTTATGCTAGTGTGTCCATGTTTCCCTGCGTGACATTTTTCCTAAGGTGGTTAGGGTTGCGTAGGTGGTACTTACCAGATACCAGTAGTTACTGGTTGTGTGCTATATGTTCTATTTTTAGTGCTACAGTGATTGTATGTGCTATGTTCTAAAGTATTATTACTACGTTATAAGTGCTATTTCTACAAAGTGCTAATTCCTGACAGTGGTCCATGTGGCCCTGTCCCCTGTACATACAATCCCTTGTAAATTCTGCCCGTGCCTGTTGGCACATTGTAAAGTGTGTGTTTTTATCTGATGTGTTGTGTATAATACAAAGGCTATTTTTATAGAATACCTTGTGTGGAGTTTCCTGTGTGGTGGGCCTTGGGTGTTGTTGCTGGGTGCGCGCGCGAACGCTTTACACATCGCCTCAGGGATAAGCCTGTCTGCTCGTGCCAAGCTACCAAGGGGGTGAGCAGGGGTTATCTTTGGCGTGTAACTTCCTTGCCCTGACTAGAGTGGTGGTTTCTGCCTGACTTTGGCGCAAGCCTTAGCCAACCAGAAATCCCATTTCTAACACTCTCATTTCCTTTCTTCACTTTAGTCAGTGAGTGGCAGCTTCATTTAATCTTCATCTGTTTTCCCTACACTGGAGCATGGCCCAAGCACTGCTTCCCTTGCTCAGTGTCCTTCTACTGATGGCTGCTTTCAGAGGTACTTTTTTTCCTTTTACTTGCACCCTTTCCTCTCTCAAACTCCTGCATTGTTGCTTGCCTGCTCCCCCGCCTCCCCTTTCTTTAATATAGCTTGTCCGGCCTGCCCTTGCCCCATTTCTCATTGCTGATTTCCCTGTTTGCCTCCCATCAGCCCCTCATTTCCACCTTTGTTGCTGGCCCACCCATCTGGTCAGAAAACAAAAGCTCCCAAAAGTAACACCAAAGGGTTTCAAGTTGGTACAAAAATGTAGATAGTGCTGCGCTCCCTGCTCTGTATGGTCTTTTGGTGCTGTCTTCATGCAGGACCAACACAGAGAAATTCAGCTCTAATGTAAGATAATTAAACAAGCAAGTATTTTTCTTTAATATCTTTTATGTATTTGTGAGTTTCGAAAATCGTACCCATGCCATGATCCTTCTCGCTTTTGACAACTTCAGACCACTTTACAAGACTGCATTCCTCCCGCCTATTCATGGATGGCAGTTTTGTTTTTTTGGCTAGTATTGCTTAATTTGTGTTTTGAACAGCATTCTCAGCCTTTGGCTCACTTTCCTGCCCCCCTTAAAATAATATTGATGTGTAACTATGTATTTCCATTTCCAGTTGTTTTACGTTTACTGACAAGGTGTTTTCTCATGTTTTTTGAAACGTTTTGTTTGTGCAGGCAGAGAATAATCCCATACTAAGAAAACCGAACATTTTTCCCCAGTGTGTGGAGATCTGAGGGGAATCGCTGCAGTGTGAGTGCGTTCTCGTTTGTGGGGCAAACCTGGAGCTTTAATCTATACACGGCGACCCGGCCGTGGAGAACGCACCACCGCATGAATGGACAGCGAGCCATGAAGCTTGAAATCTTGTCAGGCTCTTTGCATGGGGAAGCAGTACCGAGTATGTAGACCTTGCACACTTCGGGCCCATCTGTGGGCTTTGATTCGGGACCCTCAGAACGCTGCACCCATCTGGGTAGAATCACCGCACTACATATCCCATAAGACCTTGGGCGTTAGCTCATTGGAGCAGCTTACCGGCCTATCAGGAGGCTAGTAATTGAATAAAGGTGTGACAAGAAATGCTGCGAACTGTGGTTACCAGCCTATGAAGAAGGAATTTACTCCGAAACGCGTCGGCTACATCCCGCAGTGTGTGGAGGTCTGAAGGGAATCGCTGCAGCCTGAGTGCGTTCTCGTTTGTGGGGCAAACCGGAGCTTTAAATTATATATATATATTTTAAAATGTATATTTTATAAACAAGTAAATAAGGGGTGCACTCATGCGCACACATAATAACTTATATAGAGTTGTAGATCATCATCAAGCACCTGAGACAATACAGTAAATCTATTTCTCTTATTGGGCAGTCTAACATACAAGTTACATACAGTCATGTACAGTTTTACGGGAGGACATAAGAATCATTCCAGTGTGGATACAATTTCTTCATCTATCATATTCACTCCATAGTATTTGCACCAGGGACCCCAGAATGTAAGCATATTTCTTTGGACAATAGCTAGCTTTATATGTGACTTCTTCTGAAGCCATGTAAGATCCATCCCCCTCCTCCTTTCCTCAAGGGTAGAAGTTTCAGGTGCTCCCAATGTCTGGCGATATCTTCTTTCGTCACTACAAGACTTGGTTTGCAAAAGGAAAGTTGGGCTTTCTGGAAATCCACAACTGTAGGGATGCCGAGAAGTAAGTGATTGGGGTCCGTTGAAGGGGCGTATTCAGGATCTTGTCCAGCCCATCAAACATTTCGCTACAGTACAGGCATATATTGGGGCAGTCCTAAAGTGAGTGGAAGAATGAGCCCCCATGCTCCCCACATCTCAGTCACTTCGGTGTTTTAGCTCTCCCAAATGTGTGCATTTCCTATGCAGATTCCTATGCAGATTCTTGAATTGTATAAGTCGCGATATTGATTTAATCGCTATTTCCTGTGGATGCATCAGAGCTGCCTCCCAGTTAGCTATCTAACTCTCCCAGGTTTCTTTCCCATTTCTCTCTTAGCTTCTTCAGATTATCAGGCTTGTTATTATTTATGATCTTGTACGCGTAGAAGACCGCCTTCTCCAATTATTCCATCTAGAGTAATCTCCCTTCTAATGGGGCGGTATTCGGGATGTCCGTCGTACCTATTTTCTCGGTTCGCCATGCGTGTCTGAATTGTAAATATTTATAGTGTTGCGTAGCACTAAGTTGATAGTTACGCTGAAGGGAGCTGAAAGGAATTAGATCACCATTTTCTAGAAGGTCCCCCAGTTTGGAAATCCTGATGAGGTCCCAAGTCTTAAAGCCTTTCAATTTCCCAATTTCTTTGAGTCTCATCCCTAACCACAAAGCGGTCTCCTGGGTGTACCTCATTGCCCACCCCAAGCCTCTTTCAGTATTCTTTAAAGCTTTGATGGTCACTTGCGTCACCAGTACCAGTTTCCTTGCACCTCTGCCTCTATATAGATAATGTAAGTAAGATTTATTTTGGAACTGGAGATGCGTCAATAAGTAGATGGGGTGTTCTCAGGTTGCAGATCCCCAGTCAATAATGACTATCAAATGGAACGCACAATAGTATGCCCAGATGTCTGGGAAGGCAATGCCTCCATTGTATTAATTTTGCTGCAAAGTTTGTATCGCCACTCTGGGTATGTTCTCCGTCCCATAACAATTTGCGGAACTCCCCATTAATCTGGGATAGAATAGTCATGATTTTGAAGGGCATACAGGGCATAAAGGCAAACAAAATGTACCTTAAAAAAAAGTGTAATAAATAACAATCACTGTGGACTAACGAAAGGAGGCTCGTGCACAATTGTGTTCATTGCCAACATCATCAAGTGGTGGAAGGGGGTCTTCGTTGTTTAACATCGAATCCATGACTTGAATTTTAAAATCTTATCCCATGATAGTTGTGGAAATTTTTCTTTTAGGGAGAATACATCTACAATAAGAGTTCCCTAAAGCGACCAAAGAGATCTCAGATGCCACTGTTGAAGACTTTCTCGTAGGCACTTGGAGTAAAGTCTTAATAATGTCAGCAACACATAGGTGCATTTAAATTTCACTGCAAAAATAGAGGACCTTTGCAGCTTCTGAGCAAACATTTTAAATCTACTGTAGCATTGCTTAACATTAAATTGCCAAACAAAATATGTATGTTCTATCTTACAATTCTTCCTTTACACAGCTTGTCCCCTGAACAGATGTTAAACAACAAAGCACCCATCTATTTACTTTTGCAGAGTTCAGAAATGAAAGCTGGCAAATCCATGCATATGTTCTCATACAGAAGACTTCAAATAAGAGAAGCATTACAACTGTAGTCCAACAGTGCTACTTATTTTGTATTAGTTTTGGCAACTGTGCAGCATGTAGTGGCCACTACTATGGCCTCATATATCTGTGCAGCCCTAGTCCGATTAGGAGCAAACTACAGTCTGCAGGCATGATTGGTAGATTGATTGTTGTTGTGTGACATATGCGAGAAGCATTAGGAATCTCACATACAAACTTTTAGCCAAAAGTGGTGTAATCAGATCAAGAACGGGCTCGAACTTGGGATACAATTTAAAACTGAAGAACTCAGTGGTTAAACACCCTGCTCGCACACTTGTCGCATGCCGTTCAACCCCAAAGTCCCAATACTTGGCTTTAACAGTGACTATGTCTTTTTTGCTAATAGGCTCCAGACAATCCCAGAGATTGATCAACCTCCGGAATCTACACCAGGTTGCAACATGGAGTGGCCAGGAAATCCATTTAGCACCACTCATACTTGGGACTTCTCTCAATGATTGACAGTATTCACTTAGCCCCGGGGTGGACCATAAGCGCATCCAGTACACTAATGGTTTTAATGCAGCCATGTCACCGATTCCCCTCATCCTCAGGTCAAGATACAACAGGGTACTAATTGGAACGGAAACAAAAGATCTGACAAATATGTTCTAGCTCACCGCCAGCTCGTGCGTGTCGACATGGCTCCATAACTTTGCTCCGTATAGTGCCATGTTTTGAGCTTTGATGCAATAGACCTCTAGAGCAGGGGTTATTGACGGGGTCAAGGTCTGTTTGTGATATCGGATTATGGGTTTAGAATTATGGCATATGGACAGATAACTTTTCTCAAGCTGGGGATCCCAACCCTGGGTGTAGGTCAACCTAACCCCAAGGTAATCAAAAGTGAACACTCTCTCTAGAGTGTCTTGAATCAATGTAGTGGATGCACTGCAAAATGTCTAAAAGGAAGGATAGACTTCCCAGATATAGGGCGTTCGTGTAATCTGTCTGACAGTTTATGGTCAAATCCTCTAAATTAACTCAAGAAACTGAAAGTTGACGATCAGGGTCTTCAATGTATGCTAAAGTCTTTAATTACCTGATTATCTGAGGAGTTAGTGAAAGCTTGGTGTCCATGATGACTCTGAGGTTCCTTCCATTGCAGGAAGTGGTAGGAGGTGTACCAAGTTGCTTAGGCATATCTGGGGAGTAGCCTGAATTCCAGTCATTAAGATTTCAATTTTTGATGTGCTGAATTGAGGTGTTTAAGATCAGTTTTCAACTGCTAGTACACATGCGTAGCAGTCTGCATCCATTCTGTTCTTCCGGACTTTGATGGCCTTGATTATTGTCACCTTAGGTGTAGAGTCACTATTGTGGTGTCATGAGACATCCTTGTTGGAGTCTGAATTTGAATAAATCAACTCATTGCTTAAACTGGGCTGACATTCACTCAAGGGGAATCCCATGGATAGAGTGAATGCAATGATGGATATAGTAAAAGGCTTATAATGCTGGTGGAAGGTTCAGTGTTACGACTCTGGAAAAGGCCTTATTGTTACAGTGTTTTCATAGAGCACACAGCTACCCATACACGGGCTTCCTGGTGGTATACAGGACACATGAAGAATGCACTGCTTTAACTGAAGAGGTGTTTTTTAATTTGCCTAATAGCATTCAACTTAATCAAATCATTTCCCCCACAAAGCTATCCCTTCATCTAACCCTCCACTTCATCCCCACTTACCTGTAGCATATTTGTCTTTGCAACAGAATGATGACGACAAAGGACTAATTCTAGGGTAGTGTGGTAGTAATACAGGCCCACCACTGCAAGGCATCAAATGGCAACATCTGCTGTTCTTGTTCATTGCAGATCTTTCTGATGACCCCCCCCCCCGTAGAAGATTCTACTATTCATACAAACCAAGCAACAGGTTTCTATTCTAGGCCAATGCATGGCTGTGGCTCCATGGCTTGGAGTGGTCCACAGTATTCACTGCACATCAGTAGGAGGTCCACGTCCAGAAGGGAGGCTGAGAAGATCTTAGCTCTTTGAATGGCTATAATATGGTGCAAGTTGAGAGGGGGCACAGAAAAGATCCCCTAAATAAATATTTGCAATCCCCTGACATAGACATACTTTAATTAGTACTGTTGCACTTGGATGTGTCTGCAGGGTCACCCACAAATGTGTTGCCTTCATCCCTCTGGTTTTCTGAACCAGTTTTTGTTGGCTTTTAGAGCGCTGTGCACTTTAACACTGCTATCCAGTGCTAATGTGCTTGCACTTTCTCCTTTAAAGATGATGCAATTGGCTTACACCCAATTTGAGTGGAGCTTTTTAATTTACTTATAAATTCCTAATAAAGTGGTACCATAGGTGCCCAGGGCATGTAAATTAAATGCTTCTAGTGGGCCTGCAGCACTTTTTGTGCAACCCACTTAAGTAGCCTTTTAAAACATGTCTCAGGCCTGTCAGTGCAGTCTGCATGCAGTTTTAAACTGCCAATTGACTTCACAAAATAACCCTTTTTGCATTAAAAGTTGGGCATGCACTTTTAAGTTTTACATGTACTGGTAATGTAAAATTCTCAAATTCGATTTTCACTGCTGTGAATCCTACCTCTCCCATAGGATAACATTGGGTTATCTTATTACATTTAATAAGTGCTAACATTTGATTGGGCCATTAATATCAATGGGGTAACCCAGTTACACACAGAACCTGGGGCTAGTTACAGTAAGCGAACAGTGGTTCTGCTGCTATATTTACAAAAAACATTTTACCTCTAGCAGCTATGCTCGGAGATGAAATCCTTGATTGGATTTAGGAGAAACTACAATAGTGTCCAAACGGCACAGATCACTCCCATGTGCCAAACTGTGTCAGGCAATGAATAGCTGCCTTGACCGTTGCCAAACTACGTCAGGTGCTGAAATGCTGCCTTGACAACTCCGGAAACAACGCTTGGAGTCAATAACAGAAAATTCCTCTCTCCACTTCATCTCCGAGCATAGCGGCCGGAGGTAATCTTTGACAACGGAGGAGGTGTTCCTCGTTTATTGACACAATGTCACATTATGCAAATGTTTTACAACACAAAAATTGATGCTTTTGAACTCGCAAGGAGCACACGGTGCCCCTCCTCTTTACATTCCTTCTTAAAGAAAACCTGTCAAGCGAGGCTACTCAGTTTGAGGAACACTGCATCACACAATTGGGTTCTTAGTCCTAATGAAGTCCCCGTAGCGATGATTATCGTTCTTACACTTCTTTAAGGGGTCAAAACGTCGACATATTTGAAAATCAAACGTCATAGTCCAACTAAACTTGAAATTAATTGACCACGTTCTTATGTTTAGCTAGGACAGACTCGTAAGACGATGAGGTTGTTGTAATCAATTGTGTTATATGTAAATCAATCTTTTATTGATGCAAGTGTAGTGTGGTTTATGTATATAATTGTTTGTGCCCATGTATTTGAGTTTCATTTTGTCTGTATGTACAATAACCTATGAATAGTCTCTTGTGTGTCTATATGTCATGCCTTACACAATTTAATACAAATGAAGTCTTCACATTTCATTAATTTGGAGTGATTTCTTGTGAATGATGAGTTTGGAGAATTTAGTTGGTTTTTATTTCATTAAATGCAAATCGCCCATTGGTGGGTATTGAAAAAGAAAAGGTTTTTTGTAAACATTTGATTGGGAGCACATAGAAAAGCCATGTGTGGTGTCTGATTAATATTAATTTAGAATCCCCTTCAATGCTAAAGTCAGATTATAAGTCATCATTCTGAAAATGCCCCTTATATGAAGTTGGCATTTTGTTTTCCTAATAGTTTGGTGCCTGCAGCCTGTTTCAGGGTCACATGACTGGGTGTAGTTGGCCTTTGTGTATTCCTCCCAGAACGCCACACAATAGATGGACTAGGTGTGCCTGGACAGACATTCACAGGCGGTATGGTAGTACGGAGCGATGCACAGCCTCACTTGCATCTCAACGGACTGTGCTCTGCTCTCATGCAAATATTTTTTATACTAGCCTATGCTGCCTGCAGACAGACTAGGGTAAGGGCAGTGAGGCAGGAAATGCTACGTACTTCAGAGAGGAGAGGCCTCTAGAAGTTTACCCACTACAAAGAGGACACCAGGCATACAAATAGGACCCTCAGACCCACTATTCAGTTCACTCCTGGACCAGCGGAAGGACTTTCAAAGGGCTGCCTGCTGATGTGGCCTGTTATGTACTTCAGAAGTACTGCTCTTCTGCACCAAGAAGGTCTGCTCTCATGCCTGAAGCCTGCTCTGAGCCCCCAGTGGTCTGCCCTACTATTTGCACCCTGCTCTTCTACTTGAACCCAGAACTTCCAGAAGTGATTTAAAGGACTAGTTGACTGGCCTCCTGATCAGAGCCTCAGGGACAGAAATGGCTCCAACCATCTTGGACCCGCACATGGACCCTAACTGAGTGAGCCCAGAACTCTGAGTGGGGCCTCTCCAGTCCTGGACCTTTGAAAGTGGTGCTAAAAGTGCCCGGTTAGCCCAAATCCAAAACATGGGACTTAGAAAATGTGTGCTCAAAAAGTGCTCTAAGAACTGATAGGAGAAGGGACCTAAATGTTCATTGATCTGCCCAAGGTGCATCTCCGGCCGGTCTGACTTTGCAGCAACTATCGTTATGTTCTTCTCTGCAGCAGCAAATGCGTTTCGCAGAAGTGGTATCCGGCCTTGTGGAGCTCTCGTCTGCAGCAGTCTGCAGCTTCGCCCTGCTGGGGATTTTTGATAGCCATATAAGAGAGTAAGTTTGAACGTAGGAATCTTCACCACAACTCTGTCCAGTGGCTACCCGAAGGCGAAAGGTCCTCCTTGGACACTGTGACTTACCTAGCCCCACAGAACTTTACCTTTTCAGACATTTTATTCCAAAATGTCTACTAGGTCCGAAGGAAAGTGAACACAGGGCCCAATTTTTCTTGTGCTGTGTTTTCACTTTGGTACTGTTTAAGTGCTGCATAAATATCTTACAAGTTACCTCTAAATTAAGCCTGACTGCTTTTGTGCCAAGCTACCAGCGAGGCAAGAACAGGTTAATTTAGTCACTTTGGGCGGTTCACCCTGACATAGATTGTGGCTCACACCCTCCTCAACCAGTAACTCAATTTCTCAAAAGTACCATATACACACTGCCAGCAAAGTACAAATAATTGTATTTATTTCATATGGTAGGTAAGGAGACCGATGACATACTTTCCATATATTTCTTGCATTGAAACCAGCCAATATGTAGTTGACTTTTTACTGATCATTGTCCATCGATATCTGGAGGAAATTTCAGTATTAAACATACATTTAGAGGTAAGATACAGCTAAGTTGTCTCTCATCTCCTTGAGAGGAGTGGGCCGCCTGACTCACCCCAGGAGATTCCTAGTATCTTTTGTGATACATGGCCGTGGTCAGCTCTTGTGCCTAACAGACATAAAGGTCTGTTACAGACTGAAAACAATTATGGAAAATATAGACATACAATTAAAACATTATTTGAAACGTATGATGTGAACTTTGATTGTAAAGTAATAATCTAAAATAATGTAGTGCAAGTAAATAGGCTGCGGCGAAATCATTTATGGCAGATACGACTTTTACAGCTATTAAGTCATTAAATTTGTTTGATGAGGTGAAATTAAAACCTGGAAAGGAAAATTACCTATTAAATGCACTTTATCCCAGGCTACAGCGCCAACTGCTACTTTTCGTCTCAGCGCACTTTAGAGTAAATTCCAATTTAAATATTTGTATAAACCATCATTGATACGAGTGTGAACAATGCGTTCTGCAGGATTTAGCTTATCTAATGCTTTTATTTCTTATAATATTAGAAGTGCACAAGAGCTATCTCAATATTGTCATTAAAGAAGCTGGCATACAGTCGGTGCATAGTGCATTTGAGTATTTATTGGTTTTAGTGAACTGGAATTTTAAATGCATTAGTAATTGGTTTATTACAGAGTTTTTCAATGTCATTGTTTTTAAGAGTATTTAATATTCAATGCTGGTTATGCTTTTTATGCTTTTAATGACGAGGAGGCTAATAAATGATGTTTATAAGTAATAAATATTATCATACCATGCGACTGACATTAGAGATGGAGTGGTGCTGGTTAAGTAGAGACATGGAAAAAAGAGCTCATCTGAATGTGATTTCTGTATCGCATCACTTTTCTGTAAGCCAGTCTGACAGACTGCCTCTCTGGCTCACCCTCACCATCTTTCCAAAAAGTCTGCAACTTGTCTGCTAACTTTTCAATTAATACACTGGTAAATAACAACACTAAAAGCTTTTCAAGCTATCATTCCCTTCTTGCAGTTCCCCAAAAGATAAGCCAGCTGCTGGCATCTGTGATCTCTAGAATTAACTGTAGTTGCCTATCTACCAACTCTACTCAAACTGCAAAGATTTCAAAATGATGTGACCCATCGTATTCTTGGTATGCAACACACAGACCACATCATGGTCAAGCATCATTCCATCTTACCAAATTCTTGTTACTATACTGGCCAAAAATGCAGACTTTTCATACACAAGATGATATACAAAGCTTTGATTGTAGATTACTTTAACCTCTATACTCCACACTCTAGAAGTTGACCCCTCCCCCCCTCAGCACAGAAGACAATTGTCTAAAATTCAGGACGTCCCAGAGGACACAACTATTCTGATCACCATCTAGCCTACTCCTCAGCCGACCATGACACCCAATCACCTCTATCCCTTTAAGTTCATGTATCTGATGACTATCCTTTAGCCACTCACAATACATTTTCGCCTCCTGGTAGCACTATATAGGCCTGGGCTAAAATTTCGTTCCGTTCGCGGAAATTGCGATAATTTGACATGTTTGCGTTCCGCGGAAAGCGCAAAAATGTCAAAATTTCCGCATTCCGCAGCTTTGCGATAATTTGGTCCTTGCTCGCGCTGTAAAATAATACATTCTCGCGCGCGCGCGATCGCCTTACCTGAATCCCTGCGTTCGCCAACCAGTTTTCTTGATCCGGTCGCGTTCTCCATGAGATGTTGTATTGTTTTTAGCCATTTGCGCTGTCTCGCGACAGTTCGCGCCCGCAGTGACTTCATGCGTCGCGCGATCACGTCTTTCTTCTCGCGATCATGCACCGCGAGACAACTGAAAACAAGATGGCCGCGCCCGCGAGCAACCGCATGGGTACGTTGGCGAGCCGCAACCATGCAGAAAATCTCGCGAACATGCGGGAAAAAAACTTCCGCATCTTCGCGATATTTCCGCGTGTTTGCGATAATTTTTAACATTTTCGCGATAATTTGCGAAAGTGGATTTCGCAAATTCCGCCCACCCCTAGCACTATACTAAATCAATGTGCAAAGTTAAATCAATAGATACAATGTCACAGAGAACATTCAACTAAGGCCCATTAGCTTTGTACAAATTACGACACAACTGCATCCAGTTACATGCATTCTATATCAGACGGTCACTGGCGGGTACGCTTTCTTTTCCGACACAGTTAACTTCTCATTATCAGTCTATACATCCATCATCATGTATCAAATTCTACTAAAGTTCTACTAATCTACTTTACGTTGGGACAAATCGGGGACCTGTGTGAGCTATTAAGACTTTAGTAACTTACAAACTCTAGAACTGCCATTTGCTCAGTAGAATACAATACATTTGAAATTGTATGGAAAAGGCAATAGGAGCATACCTTCTGAGAGTTTTTTTCTACATTGCGCACCCAAAAAAACATAAAGGTAAGGCTTGTTTTCATTAAAACTGCCCCCCGTCCACTGCCCCCAGAAAGCAAAGGTCGTGTTTTGAACTCCCTGGTGGAAGGATATACTTCCGTTGAGAAGCCTGTCTCAAATGTGACCAAATATAGAGTATTAATACTTTTAGCAACACTAAAGTGTCAACAAGATAAAATAAGTATTGCGATTGATATGTCATGTGGATTCACATATAGACAATTTAGCCTCCACTGTAAGAGCCCATATTAACATGCAGCAACTATAACATCAACAACAAAAATATGTCAGCCTAGATAGGAGATGGACATGATGCAACAGCAGCAACACATATGTATGTGTCTAAGCTTCGCCCTTTCTAACAGAAAGGGATAAGACAGTCTGCAGGAAAGCACACACTACAAATAGAGGAGATTTAAACAGGCTCGAATACAGTGTTCATTGCACAGCAGTACTTAGAAAGTACTTCCAATATTAAAATGCCCTATTAAATAACTAGTGGTGAATGCCATGCCTTTGAGACTGGACTATCGGAGACTGTGTATTTAGGTCTTACTAACATCTCCAGGCTTTTTACATTTCATCAGCCTAGCAGCTTTTCTAACTTCTAATTGGAGAGCACATTACTCTGCAAACGTCTGACCTCCAGTGGCCAACAAAAAGCATTGGCACAATAAATAGGACTGGGTTTACTGTGCTGATGCTTGCAGGACAAGCACTTTAAAGCCAGACAAAAACGAAAAAGGCTACCTCAAATTGAACCCTCCCTTGCCTTTGGTGAAGTCCTCTTTTTGATTCTATGTCAAATACAAGTTGAAGGGTAAGCGAACCTTCATTATAGTCCTTATTTATTTTTATGACATTGAAAGGAAATACTGTTAAGAAGGCTTCACAGCCACCCACCTTCTTTTGACATAGAAAGATACAGAGGACCTTATTTACGACAGGTATAGACAGCCTAACCTGTTTATGCAACAAACAAAAAAAAAACTGTCATTGCATCGGTTTTGAGAAGCGGTGGGGAGAGAGGAGTATGTAAGGACAAATAGAGATTGTGGCCTGCAGGGGGATCAAGGAACATACAATAAAAAGATGGACTGGTGGAGGAGCAATAAGAGAGGGAGCTTGGCAGTGGATCAAGAAGCAGACAAGGGAGAGAGAGGTCAACAGGATCAAATGAGAGTATGTGGTGGGGAAGGGGAAAATGAGCACACAGTGGAAAAAGGAGAGGTGGGAAGGCGGAACGAAGGCAGAAAGGTGCCAAGGAAGGAGAGAGAGCCAGCAGGAGTAGACTGAGAGGGCTATAATTATAAATAGGTCACTCGTGCAATTCAATGCATACACTGCTTTGGAGGCGGGAAGATATACCCCAACTGACATTAGAAGCAAGTGAGAGAGCAATGCTCTTCCAGGTGAGCCAAATGGTGATTGACAAAATCTCAAGACAAAGGTTGAAAGAGGATGCTAAAAAAACAAAACAAGCACTGGCATAGCCAATAGGTCTCGCCTTTGGGACCTTTAAGTGTTTAGCCATGCAACAGTTGCATAACTAAATACTTATAAGGTCCCAAAAGCTAGACATATTGGCTATGCAAAGCGGCCGTGTGGCCGCGAAAGTGAAAGCGATCAAACATCAGAGCAGCCGTGCGGCCGCAAAAGTAATCGCGGTAAAGCGCAGCGCCTGCGCACATGCACTGTAGCTCTAGGCTGGCCTGGTAGCACTTTTTGGAGCCCTCTCAATAAGTCTCGCCAGACCAGCGCATGCGCTGGGTCAGGCGAGACCTAAAAATCAGCCATTTAAAGAGACAGACCCAAAACATTCTTGTCTGACAGTCAGTAGAGACCTAAAAAACGTCTGTGAACCTTCTTTCCTGCAATTCCATATCAATGATTACGTCTAGTGTCCTAGTCGCATAAAGCAAAATGATAAGGCCCCCAGTGGGGTGTGATGACTGGCCCCCTAGCTTCCCATATCTCACAGATATTCATTGAACTTGGGCTGAATGGGCCACCCTTGGAGGGTTGGAAGCCCCTGGAGGTTTAGCGGGCCCCTGCACAGCAGGGGCCAGTATTACTCCCCCTATCTTGTCCAACACTAAAATCGCTAGTGCAATACCTCTCTTCACACATTCAGAATTAATAGGTCTAGATCATTCTATTAACCTTGTTCCCTAAGCTGTATCAGAGCACTTTATAAGAATAATAATCTCTAAATCCAACCAATTTAATCTCAAACTGCTAAACTAAAAATAAGCATGTTCAATACATACAGATACATTCAGTAACCAATCTGAAAGTGGGCTCATACAATGTTCGACATTGACTCTCAAACTCCAATTACTTGAAGAAGATTTGAGCTGCAACACACATTACTGCTATCTTAACTTCCATTAAAAAACATAAACATGCCCATTTTGTCTTTTCAAATATCAACATTTTACCCATGACATTTTCTACAATCAGAACACTGTTACGAAAACAATACCCACTGAATGAATGAAGCTGAAGGAGGAAATTCGTATTCACACTAAGGGAAAGAAATGTCCACTAAATAACCGCTTTCTGGCACAGTGCAGAGGTCTTAGGTCATGGCCATTCTTCATCTTCCTTTCAGATATTTAATGTAGGAAGGCAAAAAAACTCTTAAGACTTTCCTGCCAAGAAAAAATTACAAATACGAGTGCACTGTGGGGGTGTAAAACAGACGGCCTACTTTTCTGAATCGCGTTGGCGGCGGGTCACGTTGTAGGTTGGCTGCAATTAGAATTCTCCGACACTGATGCTCTTCCCATCACAAATAAACCTCTGTGATAGTCATTCAAAAGCGCGGAAGTGGTCAAGCCCACAACCACCAGACTTCTCTGACATGATTCATATGATTTTCACAGACATAGGGAAAAAATGCAGCTGCTAACCCACCCACAAGTAGGACAGCATTTCTATTTCCAAGCTGCAAACTCCTGATTGGAGAGAAAGCGCACACACGTGTGCATGTGTGTTTGTCCCATTTTGTGAAAAACATGCCTCCACCATACACTTTCTTTATCTGTATATATGCCTTTGGTTACACCACCTCAGCACATGTTTACTAAACCCTCAACAAATTGACTGAAAAATGCACAGTTAAAGAGCATTTATTGTTAAGAATTATCAAAAAAACACTGAAATGCACAAGCTGTGGTTAGGAACCAAGTGGGACATGCATCAAGCTATTTTGCGATCACAAACAGTGCGATTTGCTAAAATCGTCCATTAGCGATTGCAAAATGGTCTTTTCTAATGTATGAAGGGTTTTTGATTCGCAATTTAGGCAATCGCAAAATTGCGAATGCAAATAGAGAATCTCCATTTGCGATTACCTAAAGAACATGCAAGAAGCATTTCCTAAATGCGAACTGTGCATTTAGGAAATGTTAATTAACATTAACTTCAAGTTGATGTTAACCATGTGCATACTTTGAAAAATTCAAAAAACTGCATTTTTTAAAGTGGCGTACACATGCCCACGGGCACCCTTCCCTGTGCATTAGCTAATTTGAGATTGCCAATTAGGTAATCGCAATTTAGGTAATGCAAGACCATTGTCACCTATGGGCCTTGAGGCACATAGGAACGAATGGAGTTGCAATTACAAATAGCGAATCCATAATTGTGTTTGCGATTCTTAAGAGATCGCAAATAGA
This sequence comes from Triturus cristatus, assembly GCF_964204655.1. Lineage (NCBI taxonomy): Eukaryota > Metazoa > Chordata > Amphibia > Caudata > Salamandridae > Triturus > Triturus cristatus. The sequence continues at coordinate 346,134,664 of NC_140585.1, read as the reverse complement.
GAATTGCTATTTCCTGTCTGTTTTGTTGCATTGCATTTTGCGATTACCAAATAGCGATTTCTAAAAAATTGCTAATTGGTAATCGCAAAATGATACTTTCATGCATGTGGCCCCAAGTCCATAACTCGCACAACAGTCACTCAAGCCAATACTTGGGCACCAAATGCAATGCTTAGGGCAGTGGTTCCCAAACTTTTGACTTCTGGGGACCCCCACTTAATCATTATTGGAACCCGGGGACCCCAACTGAAACATTATTCGAATCCAGGGACCCCCCACGAGTCATTACTGGAAGTTGGGGACCCCGACCTAAGCAATGTTGAAGATTTGAACCACAAAACAGTAAACAAAAATACAAAAAAGCATTCATCAAACAAATACACAGATAACACATTTTATTTAATTAGAAATCATAAATAAAGAAGAAATCAAAATGTAATTTTAATTGAATGGTTGGAGCTTTTCTAAATTCAATTGAGGCCACTCATCGTCCATACTATATTCAGTTTGATGCACTTACACTGCTCCCGCAAATCAATCTGAAGATACTAATTTAATTTTTAGCCTCCAGTTTCAAATTCCTTCACATTTACAGTATGTTTTAAAATGTCCAATTGTAAATGTAGCCTCTTTATATATCTACTCTTTATTGATCTGTTAATAATATTCAATTTTCAAAGTAGTCGCGGACCCCTTGAGGAGGCTTCAGGGACCCCCAGGGGTCCCCGGACCCCAGTTTGGGAACCACTGGCTTAGGGCATCAAAATATGTGTACCAATAAATCAACACCTAACGTGTATTTAACTAGATAACAACATATACTCAACCCAATAAAATAACACAACATTTATAGCCACCTCTTTCAAAGTGGTAAGGGGAATATGAGTGTAATCTCATGTGTAAGAGTGAATGCAGCATTTGTAATTTCATGGGTCGCATTAAGGGAGCGGTCATGAACACTGCATTTGGTGTGCGAATTACGGTTTGCATGTCTGTTGTGCGAGTTATGGACTGTGATCCTAACAATAATTTATGAATTTCATATTATTTTTCTTTTAATTCTAAAGCATAGCTTCATTTTAACTGAGGACTTTTAAGTAAATTTCTGAGCTTTTTTTAAACTTACACTGAGATGTTCTATCCAAAGCTAAGCATAAAGTCACTTCAACCGTTGATTTTATCAATGTATATTTATATCTGTAATTACAAAAATGAGTATGTTTATAAAATGTGTGAGTGTATGAGTATACTTATACATATATACAATGTGTATGAGAATACGCACACACACACGTACATATATATATATATATGTGTGTGTATGTGTGTACAACAGCCGCGGTCGGTAGTAGGAGTAACTGCAGGGCGGTGACGTGGGGAGGGGCAGGGTGGGGGGTAGTAAACTATGGATTACGGAGGTTTACAGGTAAGTTAACATATAAATTAATTAAAATGAATTTTGTTGCGTGCACTGCATCGCATTTGGGGAGACACCACCCAATCCAATCCAATGGACGTTTCTGTGCTAACCTGCTAAGTGGAGCCATGTTGCCTTACAAAATCCTGTGTGGCATGGACATGCTGTAAGCTTCATTTTTATCCAGACATTAAGTGGTGTGGAGTGTGGCTCTCATTAGCGCAGTGGGTGAAGTGGCTCTTGGACCCTGGCATAGGAGATGCCCTGTACAACATAATTATGGCTTTACAGTACCCACAATGTTTGGGCAGGTAGGGCCATCTTCCTTGCTTGCATTAGAGGCCAACCTCCCAGGCTACATTGCTGCAGAAAATGTGCACTTTTACACTACATGTCTACCAATACTGCAGCACAATCATTATGAATGTCACAATTGTGCACTTTTATTTAGTAAAAGTAAACATGTTCGGTTTTCAGATAAAAAGGGTATTTACTAACAATAGTATACAGTGAGGAAGCCTTACTCTGCCACATATTGAAAACATCTTCAAATAATGGGTGGGTGATATGTCCTTAACGGTAGTAAACACATCGCCAGTGAGTAAAATATCTCTGTCAGATAATTGATGATTGGGTCAACTAGGGAAGGAAAGTAGTAAGAAACTAGAAAACATTTATAAAAGAAAGTTGGCTCAGGGAGTGAAGTACTTGCTGTTGACATCTATATAATCTGCTTGCGCTGGTGAAATTGCAGCAGGACCAACTAAGCCTTTCTTCCTTCTGAAGTTGACAAACTAACTACTGTTAAGTTAGGTAATAGTATCACGTGGTTTACAGCTCTTAGATACAACTGCAACTGCCGTACTAAGCACTATACAAAAAAGTCATTGTTATTAAGCGGAGTACAAGTATCACTGTGGTTATCACAGCTCACAGCACAGCAACGGCCAAGTAGCACCTGTTGAATTGGCAATGGGATTAATTTTAAACATTGTTATGCTGACAAGAGGCTGGCACAAGGCTGGCAGTTAGGAAAAAGCTAATTTGGGATTGCTTGTCTTCCCATTCCGAATAGAGGTAGTTTAGCAGTTGGAACTGAGCTGTGCCTTGTGGGGCATGTGGTGCACGTGGCTGGCCTCCAATGGTACACATGAGCTAAACACATGAATTGAATGCCCCTGGGGAGCTACCAGCGGTACCCATTCATTGCTCTTATGCTGCCCATGTGTGGGGATCTGTGGCTACCACAGCCAGGTCCATTCCTTCCATGTGCTAATCTGCCATGCGATAACTTCAAAAACGTCAAATATCTGGACAACACTTGGGCATGGATTGCAAGAATGGCTCCAGATATTTCGGCAGCAGGCGGAGGGTAGAGTATACTTTGAATATGCATCTATTTATAGAGTTTCAGATTTTTCTGCCAGAAGAATTCAAAACAGATATTGCAGAACCATTTCCGGGTATTAAGACTCAAGTATCAGGAAAAATATGGCATTCGCCCTTGTCAGCGTGCAAATGCATAAGAACAGGTGCACAGCAGTGCTGTGCACGAGTACAGAGTTTAATGTCATGACCCCAGACCTTCAAGACACCCTTTATATGAAAGCAGATTTTTTTTCCTTCACATTTTCAAGGGAGATTTAGCCACGCTGAAGATCAAGATGATAACACGTAATATTCATAAGGACATTGCTAGATTTTGAGTTAAACAAGTCACATTGGCTTAAACCGGTCATATTGGCCCTGCTCTTTAAGGCATATTGTCTCACCAACATCAGGGACTGGCTTTCAAAGTTCAGAAGCGGATGTAGATGTGACAGGAGGTATCAAACCTCATGGACTTACAGCCATCCCGGTGCGAACGCCAAGCTGCGTGCTGGACCTCTGGCTTCGAAGCAGCTGTGCTATGGGCCAGGAAGCAGTGGTCATGCTGCCTACCATGAGGCGTGTGTGGCCTCTAGCATGGAGGCGGCAGCAGCAAGCACACTCTGGGGCACCTTACAATGCAGAGAAGCAAGAACGAAAGTACCTAGTTGGCTGGAGGATTGAGACGTTCCCGGCTTGACCATCTCGTGACAGTAGGAGTGCACATTTGCCATATTCACATTGACCTCTTTCAGGAGTGGAGAGATCTCCGGGCTTGACTCGAGGCAGTCTTCAAGCCCCTAGCTGCGGGGAGCTCAGGTCACCTGCACCCACCAACAGCACCATTTAATTTATGAGGCAGCAACTGGTGCAATGCCGGCGAGAGGGTGTAGTGCTGTGTGCGCTACAGCTGCTGCACGCTGATGGCTGAGGGTGCCCCTGGAGGCTGGAGTACCAGGGATGCGGGCCTATGTTGCGATTTTTACGCCCATGATGTGACAAGTCCAGTACTGTATGCCCACCCCACCCTTTGACTGAGAGAGACACCGTCACTCCGACTCACCTAAGGCCGGCAGCTTCGCTGGCAGGCGAGGGTGGCAGATGGAAGACCAGGCTAGGCTAGCTAAACTAGCAATGACTAAATTATGGCTGCACGGTCCATCTCAGACGTCTCACGTCACACAACGAACTTTAAAATTGTGCATGACAATGCCACTGAGCCCCGCCCCACCCTAAGGGTGAAGAAGACCACCATGCAAACAGCGCCGACGCATCTGCGCACTACAACGGCACCACCCACATCCCAGACGGACGTATGTCATGCTTGCTGGTTGTGCGGCCGCGGAGGGGGCCCCTGGGGACAGTGCCCCTCCGCAATGTGGGGGCCGGTGTTACGCCAACACTTCACTGGTATCAGCTTTACTGCACACTAGATCTTGCTCCATCCGGAGTTCCGGTTTCTGGCGGTACATACTAGTATTGCACACAGCCATAGGGTACACATTTTTCGACTGTTTGAAACTGTGGCTTTATATATCAGATCTGCACTGAATATTCCAAAAACAATGTATATCCACTCAAGGAAACCACTGGATCGTGCAAATTGGTCAAGGGAATAAAGGTATAAGGGGACCCTGAAGCAGGTTTTTTTCCATGGAAGTTCCTACTGGGACATATTGATGTGTGAGAATGCAAAAAGCATTGGCCACATATTATATCTGTCAGTGTGCATTGATGGCATGGAGTGGCTGAAAGCCCTGCGCGTAGACAGTACCTGCTGGCTGAGGCCTAAGGCTATGCATAGAGACCATTATGTGGTTTAACTAGACCAATTCTAGGCTAAATTCCAGGCCACCACAAGCCCGAGGTCTGTCGGATCTGGCTAAAAGCCCAGACATCAGAGTCTAATAAATGCAGCAAAGAACAAGCTAAGTGGCGCTAGGGGAAAGGATGCCAAGCACTGAGGCGTGTTGAGCACAGTGGGCATGACCACAGCTTCTCTCAGGACAGGCACATCACTATTTTACATATACCTGCAGTGTATTTACATAATGAGCAAGATGAAAAGAGGTATGCTGTAGGCTACCTATCTACTTCATTATTACTTGCGATTGTTTGCTGTATTTGCATGAGAGATAAAGAATGTACTTCTACCCAAATAATAGTCTTGTAATTTTTTGTTTGCCATCTGTTATCAGTCTAACCTAAACATATCAGAAAACACTGCTAATTTCGTCAATAAAATGTAGTACCTCCACTTACAACAGGACTGTATATTTTCGGATCTCAGACTCTGGTATCATTTAAGTGACTTGAAAGTTACATTTTGTCCCTATAACGTCCACAATGCCTTGGTGCTAGATCGCTTACCCGATATTTCCCCCACTTTCCATGATCCCAACACTGATTCTGACTCAGCACCTTTGACCCTCATACACAATTTAAAGGATGTACATGGGTGGATATTATCAGCAATGACTTACCTTTGAGCCGTGTATACCAAGCTTTTGTTGATTCCTTTGACTTTTATAGTGTCGCTGGGTTCGAGTGGTCTCAGTTTGCTTTGCGCCATTCCGGTGTTTTGCCTGATTGGGAGTGTGCTTTACCTCCCATATTAAACATGCATACATTTTAAACTCTCCTTGCCCCTGGTTCAATAGGGAGTGCAGAATGGCTAAGAAGGGTCTGATTGATGCTGCAAGAACTGGCTCTAAATCCGACTTAGTCACTGCCAGAAAGGTTTCTAAGCCCACCCTAAAGGCATGTAGGAGAGAGTGAGATGAAGCACAATGGGTTGAACTCACTGATTCTCTTAAAAAGAAAGATATTCAAGCTTTTTGGAAAATCATGGCTTTTGGTAGTAGTAGTGCTCTTCAACCCAATTCATCTGTCATGGCAGACCAGTGGTTTGCACATTTCACCCAACTCTTAAAGGCCTACGAAATGGTCAAAATTTAGTCTAACTTTGGCCCTTCTAAACCTCGGACCGTGGAGTGTCAACACCATGCTAATATCTCTTCACTTGAAGAGAATGAGATTGCCTTTACTCAATGAAGCGGGGAAAAGCTCCAGGCCCTGATTCTATCCCTGGAGACTTGTTCCTCTCATAGCCGGAAGTTTGAATTCCATACTTAAACACCCTTACACCAATGCTGTTGCTGGGGATATAAACCCTCCGGAGTCATGGAATGGGGCTATTATAGTCCCTATATACAAGAAAGACTCAAAAGAACACCCAGCAAATTATAGGCCTATAAGCTTTATAAACACATCCCAAAATATCTTTCCCACACGCGATTTATCTAGGTTCCAGACTTGGATAAATGGCCATCAAATCCTGTCAGACTGCCAGGCTGGTTTTCGAAAGAAGATAATTACCTTGGACCAGGTGTTCAAATTTTCAGCCATCTGCTGGAAATATTTTATCCTGAGAAAAGACCACCTTTACGTGGCCTTTATGGACCTGAGGGCAGCTTTTGACTTAGTCCCTAAGCACCATTTGTGGTAAGTCGTGACACAGTGTGCTTTCCCTGAAGACCTCGTAGCCATTCTAATTAGAATCCATGTTGATACATATGCCCAAGTCAGGTGCAACAGTCAAGGGGACCTCACTGATAGGATCCCATCAACTGTGGGGTAAGACAGGGGTGCGTTTTGGCCCCACACTATTCTGTCTGTACATTAATGGACTGGTAGGTTTGGTTAAGAATTTTTCACACGATGCCCCTAAACTAGTAAACATCAGCACTCCTGTGCTGATGACACTCTACTCATTTCACATACTTCTATGGGTTTTCAAGCTCTGCTTGGGGAGTTCCAAAAGTTCGGTGAAACTAGGTCTTGAAATAAATGCAGGAAAAATGAAGTTTATTGCTATTTACCCCCACCGTTCATTTAAAGTCAAGATGAAGGCAGATGGTACTCTGAGAGGGTCAGGAGCTTCGATTACTTACATTTGAGACTCTCTGATTAACTCTCCTAAGATCAGAAAATAAATTCCTAAGGTCTTTACTTAGTCTACCAAGCAGCTCCCTTATGTTACCTCTAAGATGGTATTTGAATATCCAGAGAGTTAACCACATTCATAAACTAAGGATTTTGAAGTTGTGGATAAGAATATGGACTACCCCCAAGCTCGCTACATACAGAATGGCCCTGAAGGAGCAGATCTTTCTTGATACAAACTGCTCCAAGCCCTGGCTCAAGGCAATTAAAGACCTATGTCAACGCCTACACCGGCCCAATCTGTGGGAAAAGCCAGAAAACCTGAGCAGTAGCATGGGCACTCAGATCAAGAACATATAATGGGAGCAAAATATTTGGTATTCTTGGTCCGAGACCCTCCCGTAGATCAGATAGATAGGTTCTTGGCTTAGAAGTGTATGGCAAAGTACGAGAACTTCACGGAAATCACCCATCCAGGCAAGTGCCTGCACTTTCGATTCCGAATTGGCATGCTTCCCCTAAACACACTGTTGCCACATGGAAAGGAACTAGTGGAAATGCCGGTGAGTGCCCATTTTGCCCAGCAGCTAAAGAATCAGAGGAGTATTTTTTATCTCAAGACCCCTACACAAAGTGGATTATCCCAATCTGTGGACTTTTGGATGTCACCCAGTGTGCGGGGGTGCTGTGCCTGCTTAGATCTGACACTGAAGAACCAGAAGTTTTTGCACTTTTTAGATTTTTAAATTGGGCCTGGAATATAAGAGCGAGAAGCCTGAAGCAGCATGATTCGTTTGTTCAAATCGCCATTCGGGAACAAATTGCCTCGAATGAGAGATTTGAGCCCTAGGACGAGTATGTTTTAATCTCTCGATATTGGCACTCTGTTAAGCTTGTTTGTATTATTACAATCTCACACTGTTGGCTCAAGCATACACCCTGTTAACCTTTATATTATGCCTTTTTATGAGGGGTTCGGAATGGGTTGCCTACTAGAAGTCTCCATGTTCCACGAATTGCTGCAGCTTTTTGTTCAATTCTGGCTACTTGTTTATGGGGCTCTCCACTTACCTCTTAACTGTGATGTTAGTCAATCTCATTGAAATTTCAGCACAAGAAACTTTATCTGCAACTACGTTGCAGTTAACGATGGGCCCTAGTGAGGCCCGTATATTCCAAGTCAAAGTTGTACCCAAGGTTTTTATTACCCCCTGCAGTTTTTAGTTTTTGGTTATTACTATTATATTTGTGATGAGATGTTATTTTATCTTATTTAGCACTGTTTTTATAAAGTTTTTATGATGTACTTTTATGGTTGCATTTACACAAATGAAGGAATATGCTACTTACCAGTATGCATCTGTTCTTGGCATGTAGAGCTGCAGAGCCACATACTTAGGACAGTAGATCGCCATCTGGTGTTGGGCTCGGATGCTTGCAGGTTGTTGTTGTCTTCGGAAGAAGTCTTTGGTCACGAGATAGGTGACTCCTCCCTTGGACTACAGTGCGCATGGGCACCAACTCCATCCTTAGATTGTTTTTCGCCATGATGGGAAATGATGAAGTTTGTAGAAAAGAGAGAGATGTCCATGTGTGATGTCTAAGTAAGACAATGCTGGAACCGATACAGGTCCCGGGGAGGTGGGTGGGAGTGTCTGGCCCTGCAGCTTTACATGCCAAGAACAGATGCATACTGGTAAGTAGCATATTCCGTTCGAGGCATATGAGCTGCAGATCACACACTTAGGATAGACTATATAGCAGTGTCTCCCCTAGCGGTGGTCACCTGTATCGGTTGCAGCCGTTTGAAATAAAGTTTTAAGGACAGCCTGACCCACAGAAGCTTGTTGCTTTGCTTGCACGTCAACACAATAGTGTTTAGTGAAGGTGTGTGTTGTAAACAATGTGGCTGCCTTACAAATATCTTCTAAGGGAATGTTTCCTAAGAATGCCATGGAAGACCCTATTTTGCGTGTGGAATGCGCTCTAGGGGGAACTGTTAGTGTGCGTTTAGCCTTGTGGTAGCATATTTGGATACATTTAACTATCCACCTAGCTATCCCAGATTTGGAAATGGGGTTGCCTTTATGTGGTGGAGAGAAAGCAACAAACAATTGTTTTGTTTTGCGGAATTACTTGGTTCTGTCAATGTAGTAAAGAAGGGCTCTTTTAACGTCTAAGGTATGAAGAGCTCTTTCAGCTACCGAGTCTGGATTTGGGAAGAACACTGGTAACTCTACTGATTGGTTAAGATGGAACGGAGATATGACTTTTGGAAGGAATTTCGAATTTGTTCTAAGAACCACTTTGTTGCGGTGCAATTGTAAGAATGGTTCTTGTATGGTTAAAGCCTGGATTTCACTTACCCTTCTGAGGGATGTGATAGCGATAAGGAAAGCCACTTTCCATGTGAGGAACTGCAGTTCACATTTATGCAGAGGTTCAAATGGGGGTCCCATGAGCCTTGTAAGAACAATGTTTAGATTCCACACTGGAGAGGGTGGTAATCTGGGAGGAATAATCCGTTTAAGTCCTTCCATGAAGGCTTTGGTACTCTAAATAGTGACAAGTGTTGTCGATTTTGTAAGTAGGCTGCTAATGCTGCTAGGTGGAAACGTATGGATGAGTATGCCAAATTACTTCTTTGCAAGTGCAGTAAGTAGCAAATGATGTCTTGGATGGATGCATCCAGTGGGTTTATATGATTGTTAGTGCAGTAAATGGCAAGTCTCTTGCATTTTGCAGCATAGCAGGCTCTAGTGGTAGGTCTTCTGGCCTCCTTTATAATATTCATGCAGTCTGGTGGCAGGTTTAGGTAACCGAACTCTAGGACTTCAGAGCCAGATCGCTAGATTCAGTTGACCTGGATCTGGATGTCTGATTTCTCCATGGTTCTGGGTTAATAAGGACGGGGAGAGGTGTAGTTTTTGGTGTGGAACTAGCGAGAGTTCCAGTAGTGTTGGGAACCACGGCTGGCGTGCCCATGTGGGAGCTACTAGGATGAGTTTGAGAGACTGTTGCCTGAGCTTGTGTACCACTAATGGAATGAGTGGAAGAGGCAGAAAAGCGTACGCAAATCTGCCTGACCAGTTCATCCATATCGCATTGCCCTTTGACTCCGGGTGGGGAAACCTGGCTGCGAAGGTTGGGCATTTTGCGTTTTTGTGTGTGGCGAACAGATCTATGTCTGGTTGGCCCCATTGTTGGAAAAAGGGCAGTAGGACTTGTGGATGTAGTTCCCATTCGTGGATCTGTTGAGTTTGTCGACTTAACAGATCAGCAATTTGATTGTGAACCCCTGGAAGGTGTTCTGCAAGTAGGTATATGTTCTGGGAAATGGCCCATCTCCAAATGTTCTGTGCGAGCTGGGACAGCTGGAGAGAATATGTGCCTCCTTGTTTTTGTATGTCATGTTGTTCGTCCGGATGAGGACAGTTTTGTTCTGGAGATGTAGTTGGAATGATTTTAGTGCTAGGAACGCTGCTAGTAGTTCCAGGTAATTGATATGGAGCACTTTCTGTTGAGTGGTCCATTTGCCCTGAGTGGTGTGTCCGAGGAGATGGGCTCCCCATCCTGTGAGTGATGCGTCCGTTGTCAGCACTATCTGTGGAAGAGGCTCTAGGAACGGCCGCCCTTTGGACAGCGTTTTTATGTTCCACCATTTGAGAGAGCGATGTGTGCGGCTGTCCACCAACACCAGATCTGTAAGTTGTCCGTGAGCCTGGTTCCACTGACGTGCTAGACATTCTTGCAAGGGACGTATTTGAAGTCTTGCATGAAGCACAATGAAGATGCGTGAGTGTGTAGAACACATTTGTTGAATGACTTGGCTTTTATTAGCCAGTCGTCTAGATACGGGAAGACATGAATTTGTTGTCTTCTGAGATGTGCTGCTACTACTGCTAGACATTTGGTGAATACTGTGGGTGCGGTTGTTACTCCGAATGGAAGGACTGTAAACTGGTAGTGTTGTCCGTCCACCACAAACCTTAGGTACTTCCTGTGAGCAGGATGTATGGGAATGTGGAAGTAGGCGTCCTTGAGATCTAGTGTGGCAAGGAAATCGCCTTGTTGTAGTAGTGGGAGCACTTGTTGAAGAGTGATCATATGGAAATGACCTGAGTTTATATACAGATTTAGGGGTCTGAGGTCGAGTATTGGTCTTAAAGTCCCGTCCTTTTTGAGGATTAGGAAGTGTAGTGAGTATACCCCTGTACCCTGATGTTGTAAGGGAACTGGCTCTATTGCGTGTTTTTGAAGCAATGAGAGAACCTCTTGTTTGAGGAGCGTAAGATGGTCTGGTGACATGGAACGCTGTTTGGGTGGTATATGTGGGGGGGGTATTTGTGAGTTCCAGGCAGTAACCATACTGGTTAATTTGTCTTACCCACTTGTCTGTTGTGATGGAGTTCCAGACAGATAGGAACTGTTTGAGTCTTCCCCCGACTGGAGTGGAATGGTCTGGGGGAGTGGAGGAAAGTCACTGTTTTGTGGCAGGGGAGGTGCGAGTGTTGGTATTGCCTCGACCTTGTCCCTTGTTGTTGTTTCCTCTATATCCTCCTCTAAATTAGCCTCTACTGGGGGATGTTCGTGTAGCGGGTTTGAAGGTGGAGGAGGTGTCCGCTCCCATATTCTTGGAGGCTCCTCTGTAGAAGGAGCGTCGAAAAGAGCCACGTGGTTGTGGAGACTGTAATGCTCCCATGGACTTAGCAGTCTCGGTGTCTTTTTTCATTTTTTCAAGGGCAGTGTCTACTGATGGCCCAAATAGCTGTTCTTGGTTGAATGGCTGACTAAGTATGGTAGTTTGTACCTCTGGCTTAAAGCCTGAAATGCGTAGCCAGGCATGTCGTCTGTGGAAATATGGATTTTTATGATCAGTTATGTCCCCTATCTTGGACCCCAACGGTTTCATGTATAAATCACAAGTACATGTATGTTCCCTCCAGTTCCAGTTATGAAGACGCAAACACATGTGCGTCCACCGTCAACATGTCCTCTTTCAGATCCGCCATGAATGGGCCGGATATTCCATTCCTAAGTATGAAAGGCCACCGGCTTTATATGGTTCATTTAACCTATTTTACAGTCCAGGCGAGTAGGCCCTGATTCTGCCATCAAGCCTTTCTTGCCTTCTGCCTCTGAAAGCTCCAGTCTGAGCTCGCATCTGTATCCATGAACTTTGTCCTATTCCCTGCGCGGCTAACGGTGCCTGACTCCAGCCTGTTGCCTGCCAAAAACTGTATTTCACCTTCGAAATTATCTGCTCCGCTCCCTATCCAATGCATTCCTGTCTAGTAGTTTAAGTAAACATTCTTCCAGCTACCGAGCAAAAGGCCCGGCTTCTCTGTCTTTATGCAAGTAATTCATAGCCCTGTTACTATGGAAGATTTCTGCCCTTGCATCTAGTGTAGACACTTAGACGCTTGTACACGCACTCACAGTCAGTATAGAATAGATTTTGTTCGAAAGACCTTTCTTTTTGGATAACACAGTTCTTTAAACATAGGATGTTAGATATGATTTGGGATTAGGTTGACTTGACCCCCCAGACTTCTGTCTCCACATGTAGAGCTAAATGTCAAGTCCCCTTCACCCCCTAGTTGCACGTCAATCACACGTCATGCTGCTGCGCGCGCATTTCTGCCAAATATTTCTGCTGACATTGCGAAATTCTTTCATGGAACCACCCTATTATGACATCATACCTGATGACGTTCTTTAGTTACGCCCAGTTACACCCACTCTAGCTACGCATGTATGTTTTATCTTTGCTATCAATTGTTACGCCTCCTCCATCTGTTTCACTGTAATGCCTATTGTACAAAAATGATTACTTGTCAATAAAGTAGGTCCTTCACTTCCTGAACCTTCGTGGTGATGGAACATGAAGTCCTCAATTTAAATTGATTTTGGAATAAAGCCCGTTCCGAACCTCTAATACCACGGATTCTGCCTCTTATTTTACTGAGCTATTATTATAGATTTTCCGCATCAAATTAAGTTCCGGTAATTAAATTATTTACCACACAAATGGCGCCCGAACAGGGACACTTTCTCATCTCACGCGCCGGCGGTGCGTTGCAGGCCCGGTCTCCTGTCACAGCTGGACGGACAACAACGCGTACCCACAGGATTTCCTGTATCTCCCTCCTGCCGAGCGGGGGTAACTGAGGCTGCGATCAACACCCAGACGAGGCGGTGAGAAGTGCGAAGTATCCCGACCAGAGCCTAGCTGAGAGAGCAAGATCCGAGGTATACAGAGGCCCACCAGTTTCCGAAGTTTCCGAAGTTTCGAGTCGAGTCCAGTCCGGTTCAAGTTCAGTTCAGTTCCGAGGCCTTCCGTTCCGAGCTACCCGGTGAGTACCATTATCGGGGAGGCGTTCTGACGTGCACATAGTTTGTGCCGGTCAAGACGGGTTTGGGTACACAAATCCGGTCTGCACTGTTTCAGCAGTGTATCTGTACTGTTTAGCAGTATATCAAGTATGTCTAGTATATAATTCAGAATTATCTGGTTAGTACCAAGTATTATGTCTAGTGACTAGTTCCCTAAATGGCCATCATTGTTTTTTTTCCTTAAATATTAAATGTTAAAATGTTTTAAATACGTTCTGTATATTGTGGTGTGAATGACTGTTCATTATTGTGTTTTATGGTATTAAACGTGTTCAAAATTAGGTATCAGATCAGTTCTCAATATGCCGCTCTTTTCTAAATTAAGACAGATCAAAACCAGAAAAGGGGTACTCGAAGAAGCTGTTCCCATTCCTCCTAGGGACACTCCAGGGTACTTCATGTATCATAAACATGGCCTAGACGCCATATTATTTCTTGATCTATGGGTAGACTACACCAAGGAATTACCAGAAAGTCAGAGGTGGCCCGCAGCTGGGACCTGGGATGCAGATTGCATTATGAAAGTAGAAGAAGAATTATGGAAAAAGAAAGCTAGACAGTCACAGAAAGATGCCATTGAATTATGGCGTAAAGAATCATATAGACGTACAGAAAAAGCGCTCAGACAGGAAGAGAAAAGTAAGGAGAATTTAAATAAAGTTCGAGAAAATGTATTAACTGAAGAAGGTACTCGAGTAAAGTCAGAACAAACAGACAGACAAAGAAATGCCCTTGTGAATGGTATGTATCCTCTTCTGGCCGAAGGGTTACCTAAGGCTACTCCGGAGATACCAAAAGACTTGCCACCCCCATTGTTTCCGATAAAAGTACATCCCAAAGGGCATCCCAGAACCGCAGAAGATGTTTTTCTTTCCTCTTATTTAGACGACGCAGCTCCCGAGTATGCTAACGCTGCGCCACATAGACCGCCTGCCGAGGGGGTTCAACGCCAAGACCCTCCTTCGTCTGTACCTCTGCAACAGCAGACCCCGACACAAGTTCCGGCAAGCACATCTGTTTCTACATCTGCATCCACACCTATGGTTGCTATATCCCGTTCAACGAATCCTTTCACATCCAGCACCCCAGGTGGTGCTACCGGAGGTACATCAAGCATTTTTTCCACGCCACCCAGAACAAATAAACTTTCCTTTCAAGAATTAGCCCACCAACGTACGCCCAAACTAGTAACTCCCAACACGCTCAAGGAACTTCTAATAGATTGTAGATATGACCCTGTGCCCGGAAAAGGGGACGAAATGATGCTGGCATCATTACGTATCCGACGAGCTGCAATATACTTAGGGAAGCTACCAGGAATGACTGCACATTTAGAAAATATATATCACTTTATTCAGTCAGGGCGAGACCCTGAGAGTATTAACAGAGCCATGGAGTACCAAAAAGTGGAAATCCAGGGGGAACTGTTACGTTTCCTCATAAACTGTGTGATCAGAAATCAAGATCAACCAGGGGTAAATCCGGAAGAAATGCAAATTCTTACCACATGGGGTAAGAATATATCAGAGGGGAGACACGATAAACGATCATGTATAGTAGCTATGTGCCGAAAGATCCGCAGAGAAATAGAACGAATACACGAAGAAAGATTAGCAGTAGACGAACCTGAACAAACCGAGGACGAGGAAGAATTAGAACTGCCCACAGGACAGTTAGAAACCATGGCCTATGTAGGTAGAGGAAGATCTTGCAATAATACTAGATGCTTTACTGATCCGATACGTCCGATACGTCCAGATAATAACAGAAAATTCCAAACTCCTATAATAAATATAAGGTCCCCCGAACATTCATTCCAAGCCGCTGACAAATTACTCCGAGAACGAAGGGGTTATCATATACTCGATTCTATGGACGAACAAGAATTAGCCAGGTCAGCCGTACACTGGGTTGATAGTCCTGGAAAATATGGTGATGATACACTAGCACATACGTTTTTGAACCTCGCCCCAGATGAACAGCGTTTAGCTGGTATCTATATGATTCAACAACTCCTTATATTATATAAAAGCCAACACTCCGATCCTGGCCCCTTACCTGATATATTGACTGAATTACTCACGAATAAATGGAGAGGTTCCGGTACTAAGTTAATTAGAGAAATACTAGAATCCAGAAAGCAGTACATCCTTTTTGTATGTCCTGAACATGTCTCACTGCCCATCAAGGAAAGAACGACGTATTACATGGATAGACAGAATCCCTTACGCGAAGTGCACCCGATAAAAGGTGATGACAATGAGTTTAAACGTGTGTTTGTATACACACCCATATCCAAAATAGAACTATTAGAAATGAAGAAAGTGGTACCCAGTCATGACAAAGACCCAGCGGGTTTCCACCGTGAAATTAAAGATATGTTACTCATGGGAGAATATACCTACCCCGACATTATGACAATATTGAAGGTATTAATGCCTGCGGGCATTTACGAAAAACTCAAGGAAAAGGATTGGGAGGTGGGAGACCAGAAGATAGATTGGACAGCATTAGAAAACGAAGAAAAAGCTCGAGGTCCAGGTTCAGGGCTCGGGGACAAGACCAAAGCACTACCAGGTTTACTAGTACAGGTACTGCCACGTTTATTAACTACGAAAAAGGAAGACTGGGGTGCAATCTCAGCCTGTAAACAAAAATCAGATGAAGACACTAGTGATTTCTATTCCAGATTTGAGAAATGTTTTGGTATAAATAGTGGAATAAAAGCAAGTAGCGAGTCGTATCCACATCTGTTTGTGACAAAATTGGTTGAAAATGCCTTGCCCCAAGTTAAGAATAGAGTATTGAAGTTCGAGAGTACCTGGCAAGGTAACACTCCGTCACAAATGTTACAAATGCTACAGTACCATCACAATAGAATTAGAGAAGAACAAGAACATGAACATAGACGCATGAAAGACACGAAAATGAAAATGCTAGTTTCCCAGACAGTTCCAGCTGACGGTCATAAAAAGGGTATAACACAGTCCAGTGTTTCAACAGGTCCTGTAAAAGGGACATGCAACTATTGTAAACAGCCAGGTCATTATGTACACGATTGTCCCGTTTTAAAACATAATATCGCCATAGGTAACACAAAAGAAAGACCACGACCACTTAGACAGGATCAGAACCAACAAGGAGCCCCGCAGCATGCACAGTCCATGCCAGCTCCGCAACAGTCTATGCCAGCTCCACCACCGCAGCCTATTGCTGCCACACAAACAACGACCCGACAGATGTATCAGACCGCACAGTATGACTATCCTGATTATCAACGATACTCATGAAACAGCCTAGAGAGGGAAGTTGGCTTACCCCTTATTGAGGTCCCTGTAGATCAAGAAGGACCTTATGTACACAGTGAACTATTAGGCCAAGATAGAAAATTCTTACTTGATACAGGGGCAAGCCGAACAACAATAAAACGTAGTGAAGTTCCAGGGGCACCCCTCTCAGGCTCACAGAATATTTCCCTTGGCTTTTCAGGAAAACCTATCATTAACGAAGTATCACAGCCTCTTCCACTTACGATTGGTCCCTTGACACGAACTACAGATTTATTACTTACTAAATCATGTCCAGAAAACTTGTTAGGCATAAAAACTTTGAAAGCTCTCGGAGCTATAATATGTTGTTCTCCAGAAGGAGTAAGATTGTTTTTACGTGATTTCAAAGGGCACTACGTGTCCCGAGACATGGATCACCGACTGCAGACTTTACCGACACATTTATGGGCACAAGGCCCTACAGATGTTGGTTGCATGAACATTACACCATATCGAGTCACACTAAAGGCAGGAGTGGTACTACCACGAATGCGACAATACAAGTTACCCCCAGATGCTGTAGTGGCTTTACTGCAAATCATTGACGAGCTTATTACCCAAGGAGTGGTTGTGGAAACTGACTCCAATGTATGTAATTCACCGATAATTCCGATTCTTAAACGAACCGATCCAACAGCCCCGCCAGTATATCGATTGGTTATTGATCTGCGCGAATTAAATAAATGCATAGTACCACAATACCCCGTAGTCCCAGACATTTCTTCATTACTGACAGCCATTGATTCCGAAGCAACATTCTTTACTGTAATTGATCTCAAGAATGCCTTTTTCAGCATCCCAATAGATCCGGAAAGCCAATACTTGTTCGGATTTAGTTTAAATGGACGAAGCTTTAAATTCACACGCGCACCTCAAGGATTCACAGAAAGCCCCAGCATCTATAGCCAAGCACTAAAACGAGAACTCGACAGTATCCACATGCCAGTCAACACTGCCCTGCTTCAATATGTCGATGATCTGCTGATCACCGCTAGAAGCGAACCTGAATGTGAAAAAGCCTCACTGACGGTTTTACAATTTTTGGCCGAAAAGGGGCACAAGGTGTCCCCTTCCAAGCTGCAATTCTGTGTCCAGCGAGTTGTTTACCTTGGTCACTCGCTGTCCAAGGAGGGAAGGCAGCTTACATCAGATCGCATCCAGTTAATTGCTAATATGCCAATACCCAAGACACAAAAGGAGGTGCGGGCTTTCATAGGCCTCACTTCATATTGTAGGCAGTGGATCCCTCAGTATGCATTTCTAGCAAAACCACTCATTCAATTGACAACACAGGAGGCAGCCACATCGACTGTTCTCCCTTGGACTCAGGAACATACACAAGCTTTTGAAAGCCTAAAGAAAGCTTTATGCCAAGCACCTGTTTTAGCAACACCATGTTACAATAAACAGTTTACACTCTTCGTTACAGAACGCGAAGGTACTGCCTTGTCAGTACTCACACAGGAACAAGCAGGATCACACAAACCATGTGCTTATTTTTCTAGTACATTAGATCCCGTAGCTCAGGCTTTGCCTGCATGCCTGAAATCAGTGGCAGCAACAGCTTTAGCAATCAGACAAAGCGATGCCATAGTATTAGGACATCCATTGACAGTACAAGTACCACATGCAGTAGAGGTTCTCTTGAACCGCACACAAACACAACACTTGACTATAGCACGACTCACTGGTTACGAATTAACATTGTTTCAGCCACATATAGAAATCAGACGTTGTAGTACATTGAATCCTGCCACACTGTTACCAATAAACGGAACAGACCCACTAGCACATGATTGTATTGAAGTTATCACTATCACAACGAAACCCAGACAAGATTTAACAGACGTCCCATTGTTAGACCCAGACCTGACGTTGTATGTAGATGGTTCATGTATGAGAACAGGTACAGGAGAGCTAGTGGCCGCTTACGCAGTCACAACAGACACTGAAATCATTGAAACAAATTGCATAAATACCTTGTCAGCTCAAGCAGCAGAGCTCATCGCTCTGACACAAGCCTGTATTCAAGCCACAAATAAAAAAGTCAACATATACACTGATTCACGTTATGCATTCGGAGTTGTACATGACTTCGGCGTGCTGTGGCGAGAGAGAGGTTATTTAACTTCTCACGGTGCCCACATTCAACACGGACCCCTCATTCATGCCTTATTAGATGCAATACATCTACCCACTGCAATATCAATTATGAAATGTAAAGCTCATACGAAAGTTACTGATGTCATTTCTCAAGGCAATGATCTAGCTGACAGAACAGCTAAACAGACTGCTCAAACTCAAACATCCGACATGACAAAGACAATAGTCCCGACACCAACACATTGCATGACGGTTAAGGATCCCGCTCTTGACGTAATTGACATACAGACACATGCTACACCAGACGAAATAAAGAAATGGACTGCATTAGGAGGGATCCAAACGGATCAAGGATGGATGACGAAGGAAAAATCTGTGTGGTTCCTTCCTGATTCAATGGTCCAAGTTATAATTAATACTGTACATAGTCCAGCACATCTAGGAGAAAAAGCTATGCTAGACAGCATTCAACACATTTGGTTCAACAAACATTTACGAGCAGCAGCTAAACAAAAAGTCTGTACCTGTATGATCTGTTGTCAGTTTAACCCAGGTAAAAGCATTCCCGTAGAACAGGGTGGATTTCAGCCTCCTGATCACCCTTTTGAAGTCCTCCAGATGGATTATATCCAGATGGAACGATGTCGAGGATTCAAATATGTTCTCGTAGTTGTCTGTGCTCTTTCCCGTTGGACAGAAGCATACCCGGTTTCAGATTACACTGCCCCGACTACTGCCAAACAGTTAGTTCGAGAATTCTTCCCACGGTACGGTTTACCACGTGCTGTCTACTCAGATAACGGCCAGCCGTTCTCATCCGAACTAATGAAACACGTTTCACTTTTGTTAGGCTATCAGTGGAAATTTCACTGTGTCCGACACCCCGAGGCAGCAGGTCTCGTGGAACGACATAACCAGACCCTGAAAATTAGATTGTCCAAAATTTGTAGAGAGAAAGGTGTCGACTGGGTAGTAGCCTTACCAGTTGCACTCTTTTACATGAGAATGGTAGCACACTCTCGAACAGGGCTATCCCCTTATGAAGTGATCTTCGGTAGACCACCAAATATGTGGGGGACGCCTATACCACGCAAAATAACTGATATTGACTGTAATATGCTGACAGATTACTTGGCTTCCTTGATGTCTGCACTACAATCTTGTCGTTCACAGGTAGCTGCAGCCTTTCCCGACAACACTGAGGTGAAACCCCATGACGTAATTCCAGGGGACTTGGTATTAGTGAGGAACTTTGACCGGAAGTCTCAGCTGGATCCTAGGTGGAAATCGCCTCAACTCGTATTGTTAACGACGAGGACAGCCGTGAAGATCGAAGGTCGAAAAGGCTGGATACATTCAAGTCATATCAAGAAATTTCATGGACTACCGTCCGACGTAAACGACACACCTTGCGTGTCTTCACCGATTGACTCAAAACTTCCTTTGGTTGAACTGAATAACAATGAACAATATAAACTAAAACTTCGGTCTAACAAGTCAGGCAATTTGATTGTTTAAGTCCTCTCCAAGGTGAATCGGTCGAATTTGTCTCTGACATGTATCCCTTAGACCTGTATAGAGAAAGAAACAGAAGGATAAAGTTGAAACAACATGCGTACTATAAATCACTGCGTAGTCATTGCACAGTGACGTTATTAATTTTGTTTTTCTTAAGTCTTTTAATAATCGCTGCAAGTATATTGTTGCACATATATTATCCTATTTCTAAACATGTTTACAATGTAACTGCCGAACATTCTTTTAGTGAATTACCCCCGCATGAGTTGTCCTATAGATTTGCGCTGCGCAATAACACTTTTATTAGTATGTTACATCATTCCCATCAGGTTAGCAATGCTACAAATTGTTGGATATGTGGCCGACTCCCTCCCTATCAGAACTATAAAGGAATTTTTCCTCTTTTTCCATACCCATTCACACACAATGGCTCCTGTGGAGCATGGTTTAGCTTAATTAATTCCCTAGATTCGAATTCTGCAGTTTACCAGAATAACTGGGTATGGGGAAATCTGAACTTAGTTTTACTCAAAGTCTGTCACCCTAACAAGGAGGGACTTCCCAAAAGAACAGGAACTGATCTAGAAAATGAAGTATATGGATTAGGTAATTTTACGCTTAATCTCATGATCCTGAATGTCGAATCCGAAGCTACACCAATCTTGCCCGCCATGTCAGTATTTCCAGTTAAAGGTGAATTATGTGTAAGAAAGAATGGTTCCATACATATGGGCCATAGTAGATGCACCACTGTAATAGAATTTAGTGATCAAGGCAAGTCTACATTTAGAGCTTCCCGCCATTCCTACTTCATATGTGGTCAGACGGCATATATACGTTTGCCTCTAGATTGGGATGGTACCTGCTACATCGGATTCCTTTTGCCACCTGTTTTCCTAGCTCCTCCTGATTATCACAGAAATACTCATTTAGTACACAATAGAGAAAGGAGAGATCTCCCAATAGTCGATTACACTGAGACAGCATGGGAAAAATACACAGATTTCAATAAAGGTCTCTTTCCCTATATAGGTACAGTTACTAATAGTAAGCTGATACGTAGATTAACCAGAACCCTTGAAGCAGTAGTGAACGAAACTATTTCCGCCTTAGGCAATTTAACAGAAGAGCAGTCTGCTATGCGGATTGTTGTGCTTCAAAATCGTCTTGTCCTTGACGTCATCCTGGCCGATAGGGGCGGAGCTTGTAGGGTCATCGGATCAAGCTGTTGCATTTTCATACCAGAAAATTCGCCATCTGTATATAAAGCCATAACTCGCCTTCATAAGATTGTAAGCCAGATACACCAGAATCCAGGCACCTGGACTTGGTCCGGTTGGTTTTGGAGTGTATTATCTACCTTTGGATGGAAGGTCCTATCCTTCCTAGGTATTGGCTTTCCCATATTATTCAGTTGCTGTCTATGTCTACAATGTGGACCAGCGATCTGTGGTCTGTGTGCCACATCGTGTATTCCACCACCAAAATTTCGTTCATCCCAGAAGAAAAAAGAAGAGCAAATGATGCTATATGAACAAATCAACGGATTGATGAAGATTGATATCTCTTAACGGGCAAGTAGGGGACAAGGAGGGAATGTGGAAATATGGATTTTTATGATCAGTTATGTCCCCTATCTTGGACCCCAACGGTTTCATGTATAAATCACAAGTACATGTATGTTCCCTCCAGTTCCAGTTATGAAGACGCAAACACATGTGCGTCCACCGTCAACATGTCCTCTTTCAGATCCGCCATGAATGGGCCGGATATTCCATTCCTAAGTATGAAAGGCCACCGGCTTTATATGGTTCATTTATCCTATTTTACAGTCCAGGCGAGTAGGCCCTGATTCTGCCATCAAGCCTTTCTTGCCTTCTGCCTCTGAAAGCTCCAGTCTGAGCTCGCATCTGTATCCATGAACTTTGTCCTATTCCCTGCGCGGCTAACGGTGCCTGACTCCAGCCTGTTGCCTGCCAAAAACTGTATTTCACCTTCGAAATTATCTGCTCCGCTCCCTATCCAATGCATTCCTGTCTAGTAGTTTAAGTAAACATTCTTCCAGCTACCGAGCAAAAGGCCCGGCTTCTCTGTCTTTATGCAAGTAATTCATAGCCCTGTTACTATGGAAGATTTCTGCCCTTGCATCTAGTGTAGACACTTAGACGCTTGTACACGCACTCACAGTCAGTATAGAATAGATTTTGTTCGAAAGACCTTTCTTTTTGGATAACACAGTTCTTTAAACATAGGATGTTAGATATGATTTGGGATTAGGTTGACTTGACCCCCCAGACTTCTGTCTCCACATGTAGAGCTAAATGTCAAGTCCCCTTCACCCCCTAGTTGCACGTCAATCACACGTCATGCTGCTGCGCGCGCATTTCTGCCAAATATTTCTGCTGACATTGCGAAATTCTTTCATGGAACCACCCTATTATGACATCATACCTGATGACGTTCTTTAGTTACGCCCAGTTACACCCACTCTAGCTACGCATGTATGTTTTATCTTTGCTATCAATTGTTACGCCTCCTCCATCTGTTTCACTGTAATGCCTATTGTATAAAAATGATTACTTGTCAATAAAGTAGGTCCTTCACTTCCTGAACCTTCGTGGTGATGGAACATGAAGTCCTCAATTTAAATTGATTTTGGAATAAAGCCCGTTCCGAACCTCTAATACCACGGATTCTGCCTCTTATTTAACTGAGCTATTATTATAGATTTTCCGCATCAAATTAAGTTCCGGTAATTAAATTATTTACCACACGTCTAAGGAGCACACTTTTGTTTATGGCTCTAGAGGCGGTGTCTGCGGCGTCAAACGCACATTTAATTGACGCATATGAAATAAGTTTTCCCTCCTGGATAAGGTAATTTGCTTGTGTTTTATATTGGTCTGGCAGATGTTGTAACAGATACTCCAACTGGTCGTAGTGAGCCCTGTCATAGCGTGCTAGTAGGGCTTGGGTGTTGGCAATACACAAATGGTTAGCGGCTTGTGCTGCTACTCGTTTGCTAGAGGCTTCTAACAGTTTGGATTCTTTGTCGGGGGTGGTGTATCTCCTGTGGTTTGAGAGTTGGCGCATTTCCTAGCATTGGAAACGACCAAAGAATCCAAAGGGAGCTGTCCTTTGATGTATCAAGGATCTTCAGGGGCAGGCCTATATTTCTTTTCTATTCTTGGGTTAAGAACCCTGGCACGGACGGGGTCTTTAAATACCTCTGGGGCGTGTTTTATTACTCCTTTAATCATAGGTAAAATTTGTACAGACTTTTGAGATTGCTCAAAAGTATCTAATAGGAAGTCTTCCTCAGGTGCGTCGGAGTGCATGGTGACGCCATGGTAAAGTGCTGCTCTATTTAATAATTGGCCATACCCCAGGTGGTCATCTGGAGGTGATGGTCTGGAAGGATATGGTGGAGGGTCAGGCATGTCTGGTAAAGGGAATGCCCAATCATCCAGTGGTGCGGTATCTGGATCCGTGAACAGATCATTAGGATCACCCCCTCCCCCTAGGTCATCATCATCATCATCCTGTGGAGGTGGTGTATGTGATGGAGAGGGTAGAGGTAAGGGTGGTGTAGGCAGAGGGGGTGGGGTAGAAGGTAGTATGGGAGAGGAAGGAGGAATAGGCGATGTTGCAGAGTCCTTCTTGCTTATTGGAACTGGGGCAGGTGGTGTGTCCTGTTTCCGTTTTTTACATGGCACCGCGGTGACATGTGCAGTCTTTGGATTAATATAAATCTTTTTCTGTCCTGGATCAATGGGATCTGGATGGAAAAGTTATTGTTCCTCGGGAACAGTTTTTCGCCGATTTTTTCGGTTCCGATCGAGGTTTTGGTTGATCGGCTTTAGGAGATGTATGAGAGTCCTTAGCCGGTGGTTTCGGTGCCGATGATGGTTTTGGAGCCGAAGTTGTATCTTTAGGCTTTGGAACTTTCGATGCCGGTTTATCTATGGGCCTTGATGTTTTCGGTGCCGAAGGCGTCTGAGCTGATTTCGGTGCCGAGAGGTCTTTTGTCTGTCTTCGCTGCCGAAGGTGCCGGTGGAACAATGACATGCGGTTTGCTCGGGCCCGAGCTACCGGAAGGCCTATGTTTCTTCGGAGCCGAGCCCGGAGGCGGGGCTTCTGAAGGATGTTTTCGGTCTCGACTGAGGCCAGCAGGGCGAAGTCTTGACCAATGCCTTTGGTTTTGGAGGGTTTGGGGCAGGGGCAGTAGTACTTATGTGTTGCCCAGGAGTAATGGGGTTGTCTGAGTCTTCTGCTTCGGAGATGATTTGTAGATCCTCGGAATCTTCTTCCGGGACATCAAGACCCTCATCAAAGATGTTTTCTGGTTCCGGAGCTGGTCTCTGTGCCATGATGTGGCGTCGAGCCCTTCGATCTTGAATGGTCTTTTTGGATCGAAATGCTGCACAGGCTGGACACCTGGACTCGTCGTGTTCCGGTGATAGGCACAGGTTGCAGACTTTGTGGTGATCACTGTGCGGAAATTTTGCTCCACACTGGGGGCATTTTTTGAAAGGCGTCCTTTCCATGAGCCGTAGGCCTCACGGCGTGGATAGGCCCAGCGGCCCACGTTGACGGAATCGAGCCGATGAAATCGATGTCGAGTGAAGGTGCTTCGATGTTTTTGTGGAAGTTTTTCGCTTCGAAAAGCTTGGAATTGAGATTTCCAACCGGAGCGGAAAAGTTGCATCCGAACATAATGGCGGAAAAAAACAATCTAAGGATGGAGTTGATGACCATGCGCACTGTAGTCCAAGGGAGGAGTCACCTATCTCGTGACCAAAGACTTCTTCCGAAGACAACAACAACCTGCAAGCATCCGAGCCCAACACCAGATGGCGATCTACTATCTACTATCCTAAGTGTGTGATCGGCAGCTCATATGCCTCGAACATAAAGTTATACTACACAATACACTGTATTGTGTCTACGAATAGAGAAGAGAGAAATATCATTATGTTGTTTTTTAGGTTTTATTAGTTTGCTTAATTTTCCCCAGAGGTGGCTGGTTGCTTTGGCCGTCGG
Organism: Triturus cristatus; assembly: GCF_964204655.1. Taxonomy (NCBI): domain Eukaryota; kingdom Metazoa; phylum Chordata; class Amphibia; order Caudata; family Salamandridae; genus Triturus; species Triturus cristatus. Next base: position 346,109,545 of record NC_140585.1, on the reverse strand, counting down.
ACTCCAACCACCCTGTTACCTCCATCATCTGCATTCTAATTTTCAAATTACTACTAAAATGATTATCAGTACTGTGTGGATGGCTGTCACTCTTTGGGTCAAGCAGCCAAGCATTTTTCACAGGGACATGCGCTATTCCCTTATGCTACCCTTTGTAGCTTTGCTGAGCTAACACAGGGCTTACCTACTCCCAGTAGTGGGCTGTCATTCATCAGAGGCTCCTGGTGTCACCCCTAGATGACGTGCAGCTAGCGTCACTTTCTAAGATAGCTGCAGGCACGTTTGGTTTCAGCCAACTACTGCCTGGGGCTGGCTATTAATCACGAGTCATCAGGAAGGCTGTCTCCATAAGCAGTAAAAGGATTGGCCAGTCTGTGATCATGTGACCTGGCATCATCATAGCCATGAGCTGTAATGACTCTGTGTGTTGGGTCACATTAAGTAAATAGATATACTGCACATGCTTTAGCTTTGCATGCACAGTGTATCTATTTACAGCAGCACCTACTTTCACTTTCTACATTGAGTATTGGTGTGCGTCATGGATGGTTGACCTGCAGAATGAACCTGTCCAGGTATGAGAACTGAACACTGCGTTGAGAACTGGAGCTCCAGAAGGCTGCCCATGCATAACCTCCCATTATAGGTATGTCAGTGCTCCTGCCAGCCTTTCCCTAGGGCACCAGCCTCTTCAATGCCTTCAACCGCCTCCTACAACCAGCCCGCCTCAGTCCTCTGTGTACCTGGTTCCTATAACCATTGTTGCCCAAGCTGTGCCCAGGGCTTAGCTGGTTGCCTCAGCAACTAATGATGGATGGAATGCTGAGTAAATCAAACATTGACCCCCAGTCAAGAGATCTGGGTTAAATCCATAATTCTTTTACTCACTATGCCACCCCAGTTTAAACCCAACCATATGCAAATCAGTCTTGACCCTGTTCCTCATGGGAACAATCCAGCCTGAACTGAACTGATTTACTCAGCATTCCGTCCATCATTTGTTGCCTCAACACTTTTCGCCTTAAGTGGGATGGGTATGCTGGCCTGGCAGATGAGGTGTATTACCCCGAAACCACTCCCATGATGCTTGTTTCCAGTCAAGGGAGGATCTGATGTAGTGAGCAAAATACCAATGGATTTAACCCAGATATCTTGACTGGGGACGAATGTTGCATTCATTCAGCATTCCATCCATCATTTGCTGCTGCAGCAGTTTTGTGGGATAGGTATACCACTTACTGGTCACTGGATTAAAGCTAGCCTGGCTGATGAGGGGTGTTACCCCCAAACCGGTCCCAGGATGCTTGTTTCCGGTCCAGGGAGGATCCGTCTTGGCAGCTCAGGCTGAACTGTTCCCATGAGGAACAGGGTCAAGACTGATTTGCATATGGCAGAGTTCAAACTGGGGTGGCGTAGTGAGCAAAATAACAATGGATTTAACCCAGATCTCTTGACTGGGGGTGAATGTTCGATTCAAATCAGTATTTCGTCCATCATTTGTAGCCGCAGCACTTTAAGTATGCTCAGACGTGAGTTGCTTGCTCGCTGGGCCACTGGATTCAAGCTAGCCTGGTTTTGAGGGGTGTTACCCTGAAACCGGTCCCAGGATTCTTGTTTCCAGTCCAGGGAGGATCTGGCTTGGCAATTTGGACTGGACTGTTCCCATGAGGAACAGGATGAAGACTGATTTGCATAAGGCTGGGTCCATTCTGGTGTGGCGTAGTGAGCAAAATAATGATGGGTTTAACCCAGATATCTTGACTGGGGGTGAATGTTCGATTCAAATCAGTATTTCGTCCATCATTTGTAGCCGCAGCACTTTTCACCCTAAGTGGGATGGGTATGCTCAGACGTGAGTTGCTTGCTCGCTGGGCCACTGGATTCAATCTAGCCTGGTTTTGAGGGGTTTTACCCTGAAACCGGTCCCAGGATTCTTGTTTCCAGTCCAGGGAGGATCTGGCTTGGCAGTTTAGACTGGACTGTTCCCATGAGGAACAGGATGAAGACTGATTTGCATACCGCTGGGTCCATTCTGGTGTGGCGTAGTGAGCAAAATAATGATGGATTTAACCCAGATCTCTTGACTGAGGGTGAATGTTTGATTCATTCAGCATTCTGTCCATCATTTGTTGCCAAATGATGGACAGAATGCTGAATGAATCAAACATTCACACAGAGCTTTACTGGGACACCATTTAAAAATAACTTTGGAACAGGTCTCTATTGCGCCCTACACTCATGCCCTTAACTTTACAACAAAAACAGAACGATTTCTCCACACTGGCTGTAAAAACCTATAAGGTACTCTATGTCAGTGATAATGAAGTCACTGTTTATACTTCATGTTTTACTTCATCTTGCATTCCTTATGAGGATTTGCTTTTTCCAGATTTTGTGTTTCTCTACTTTTTTCACACGCATATTTCTATTTTAGATTGCACACTGTGAACCTTTCCACCTTTAGGTGTCTGCATGGCATGAGTCTGTTAATAGGTATTGATGATTGGACACGATTGAGAGCCCTACATTGCAGCTGAAGGCAGTGCAAGCTTCTCCTAGCAGCTGGCAGTGTCGACTATATGCACATCCAATCCCTGGTTTCTCTGATGAGCACTCAGTGTGATGGTCACGTAAGTGCCAATTGTAAATACAATTTTATATGAAAGTGTGAAGGAGGTATACACAGCAGTTGAAATATTGACAGTGACAAAGGAAGAGAAAATGCACTTTTTGCAGATGAGAAAAGTGTGTGTGTGTGTGTGAGAGAGAGAGAGGATGGTGAAGGAGAGGAGACATAAGTGCATGACGAAGAATAAAGTGAAAAGACAAATATGGAAATGAAAAAAAAGCGTGCAGTGTCGACTCCTTCCTTGATTCTGCCCCTTTTTTAAGCATACAAGTAATGAATAATAAGCTACTATTCACTACTGGGAGAATAAATAAATACTGACCCTCACTGAAGACTGATGCACTACAATGGTCTGATAGCTGGTACAAGTGCACAGATGTACCTGTACCAGCCATCAAAGAGAATGTCTAAGTTGGCCAAGTCTCAGCCCTGGCCTCAAAGTCCCTGACATGCCTCAGGGCCTCCCCATTTGAGCTGCACAGTGGTGTCACTGGTACAGGTAAAATAAATAAATCCAGGATTTGCAAAGCACTACAAATCACCTGCCAGGGTCTCAAGGCAATGAAATGTAGGCAGGGGGACATTAAGTGATTTTCCCAGAATCACAGAATGTTGAGACGATGCTAAGACTCAAGCCTGGTTCTCCTACATGAGAAGTGGGCAGTTAAGGCTGTTACACTACATCCACTCCAAAGGTAGACCCGGGCTGTAGGACTACTCATCAGCAAGGCATTCTTCACTCTCTCCTATCTCCTCGCACGGTAGGGTGGGGGCAGGTGCCTCACTGACCCACCCAACCCAGTGACAAAATGGAAAAAGGTGAGGTGAAAAAAAAAGAAATTGACCTGTGGAGTCTATGCATCACAGCACAGACTCCAACTTTCAGTTTATAGTTTCAGTGCTAGAGGTGGGAAGAACTTGTGTTCCTGCTTTGAGTGTTACCCAACATCAGCAGCTGAACCAGTCCAGAACAAACAGCTGAAGGTAAATAAAAGCAAACAAAACCTCTGAAATGTTGTATGTGTGAGCATGTGCGTAAATGTCTATTGGTGCATGAGAAAGTGACACGGGGAGTGAGAGACTGTAACTGTGAGTGAACACGAGAGAGTCAGATGGAGTGAGATGAAGTAAGATTGAGAGAGTGTGCATGTGAGTGAATACAGGTAAGTGAGATTAAATAAGAGTGAGGACGTAAGAATGAGAATAAGTGTGGGTGAGCGATAGTGAGCATCAGCGATGTGGTGTCTGTAAGAGAGCGTGAAAGTAAGTGATAAAAGTAACTTTAAGAGGTAGTTTATGAGAATGTGAGTATGAAGGAGAGAAAGAGTGTGACTAAGAATAGGAGTGAGTGAATGTAAGTAGGTATGAATGAGTGAGTGTATATATGTGCATCAGTTATGCTTGTGAGTCTTCCGCTGTCCCTGACACACTAGAGGTAACAAGGAGTGAGAATAAGTCAGACTAAGTTAGAATGAGTATGAGAGTAAATCAGTGAGTAGAATGAATAATGGTAGGGGAGTACGAGAGAAAGTGGGTGTGTGAATGTAAGGAAGCATAAGTAAAATCAGTCTGTGTGAGTGAGACAGAGTGAAAGTAAGTGATGAGGGAGTAAGTAAGAATAAGTGAACAAGAGTAACTGTAAAAATGCGTTGATGAGAACAAAGAAGAGTGAGTTAGAATAATAGTGAGATTGAAAACAAGTGAGAGTAAGAGTGATTTTGAGTGACAGAATGAGTGTGAGTGACAGTGTGAGAGAATGAGTGTAAGGCAATGAGAGTGTGAAGGACAGAGTAAGGAAGATTATAATTGAGAATGATATGAGAGTGAGTGAATGTAAGTAAGCATGTGTGGGTGTGTATGAGAGTGTGTTACACTAGTGAGTGGCCCCGACAAACTAGAAGTAATTATTGGTTTATTGAGACACCCATGGCAAAATCTAGCATATTGGAGGAAAGTCTTAGCACAAGGGGTACCCAGTAAAAATACTGGAACTGGCAGATTCTGTGCATATTGCACAAATGTGGCAAAATGATGGTGCTGGCATAATGGATGTGATTATTGGCACTAGTGGTAGCCTTGAGACCACTGTGGGCTCCTAAGCCTACCAACCGTCCAGAAATAATATGGTGAAACCAAGCATGTTGAGGCTTCCCAATGACCCATGTGAGACAGATGCAGCCATCAAATGTAGTTGACGTTCGCCAGGGACACACCTCCATAAATATTTTTGTCTTAACACTTCCTTTTTTTTTTAAAGGACAGTTTAGACCTTAGACAGCTTTGAACGTAGTTAGAACAAGACCTGTTTGTTTGCTGTACATTTCTGGCCCATACCAAGATTTGGTTATTCCCTCAAATATAAAATAGCACACAGGGATCAGGCCTCAAAAGTGGGCGGTGGCATTGCTATAGTTTTCATGGTTATTCTGTTCTGTTTTGACATTAGATGTTCCTATTTTGCTGAATTGAGACTCTTAGCTAATAAATGTTAACTTTTCCCCCAGATATTTCATTTCCTGTGGGGTCCCCGATCGTCCCCTGGTCATGACTTGGCATTTGACTACTCCATTACTGAAACTATTAGCACTTTACATAAGGGAAACTGCTAATTTTCTTTTAGCCGGGATCTAAATTCGTGGACTGATGATAATAACGCCTTTAAAATTGGGAATCTTATAACAGCTGGCCTACGCTTCATCTGCAAAAACTTGTAAGGTTCACTAATAAGGCAGCACATACATTGGATGACATTTTTGCCATAGCTGGCAATATTGAAGAGGGACAATGGTGCACTATCCATGGCGTGATCATGATTATATTCCTTTCAAGATTCTGATTCCTGGTTATGATAAAGAGTTAAAAAATAATCCTTATCAAAGATCTATCACCATGCTTTCCAAAAGACCTTGGTAAACCATTAATTTATTTCCAAGGGAGAAATTAATTCTGCAACGGCCTGTTTTTACATCTGGATCAATGCTGCTTTTGATTCTATTGCCCCAGTTACAGTAATTAAGAAATGCTGTTGCTGACCTGGCAAACCTATGTTTAACAACAAATTGAAAAATAAAAATTAAATATTTTAAATAAAGGCTTGCAAAAGAGCAAAAATATCATGATGAAATGAGTTTAATAATAACAAAAAGGCAGCTAATACATGTATCATGAAAATCTATAAAAATTAATAATAAATGGGCATTTGGGCACCACTATAGTAGGTTGCACATTAATGCTGTTTCAACCTGTCTCACAGAATGGATGTAGCCTTGCAGCTCAACAAAACCATTTCTCGCCCCCGACTTACCCTTGTTACCTGAAGACCATACATTTTGCCAATGGTATTGTGGGCATCAAATTCACAGACCTGTTGAACTTATCTCTGGAAGTAGATCAACTTCAAAGCCACTGGTGTCCCTTTATTTGTGAAAAGGGGTAGTGACCCTAACTTCCTTAAAATTATAGGCTTATCTTAGTACAACTGTTTGCAACCAAAATGGAGAGTTTGATTAACACACAGTGATCCCCCAATCTGGAAGAAAACAAACTACTTGGTCAATCAGTTTGAGATCTGGCCACGTTTTTGCAGAATAAATTCAAGATCTAAGATGGAGCAGTTTCTACGAATCCCTGAAACCCGAAATATTTGCTTTGGCAATAAGACTGGCTCTGTGTGTACAGCAGAATTCTGGAATCATCTTCTTTTACAGGTTAAGGAAGATGTCCATCATGTCAAATTCAGGAAGCGATTGAACATTGGTTATTTGACCAATCTGTATAAAATCCTTCTAGTCTCTGCTTGAATGAGGAACTCTTCCTGCACTCATCCATTTTTCTTCTCTTTTCCTGATTTTCTATGTGTCTCGCTAGTGGAGGGAAGCCCTTTGGGGACACTGTTAAACTTAATACATTTCATTTGATGTCATTGCAAAATGCTGATGCTGGCATATTGGAAATAATTATTGCATTAAGTGGCACCCAAGACAAAATGCTGGTGGTTAGCATATTAGACATAATTCTTGGCATCAGAGTCACCCATGGCAAAATTCTGATTCCGGCACACAAGAGTAGATTCTTGGTATATGGGCACCTGTGGCAAAATACTGGTATTAACATACTGGAGAAAAGCCTTGGCATTAGAAAGGACAACCATGGCAAATTGAGTAGGAGGGTAAGAGGGGAGTGGCAATCATGACCAAATTATGACATGCTAGCAGCAATTTTTGACATATGGGTCACACAGCGTACATGGATGGAATCAATTGGAAATTTCTGGCACTAGCATATTGTAAGCAATTCTTGTCATGAGGGGGTATGCACAGCATGTGGAGGTTAGGGGGATTCATGACAAAATGTTGGCCCTTGCACAAAGGCGCAGGAATTGACATATCTGGGCACCCCACGGCGCATTTTGGAAAAAAGTGGTATTAACTCCTGGGGAGAGTCCAGCTTCACCGACTTGGCACACCATGGAAGTACTTCAATATTTAATGAGTGCACTTTCAGATCCTACGGTATTTTAGCAAATGTATATAAAATTGTATGGTAAATGCATTTGTATAGCGCTTACTACCGATGATGAGGCGTTGAATCTCTTTATGGGGAGTAGCAAGATACTCATGAGTCCAAAGTTGGTAGTTAATCTATTGGTTATTGCAATTCATTTTGTGCTCTCAAAGAAAATATTCCAGGCATATACCCCAGTTTCTTTGTTTTGTTTGTAAACAGAATTTTTGTGATGTGTAAAGCATACACAATGGTTGGCAAAACTTTCAAGTAACCCAGCTAGTCTGCTTAATGAGTTACTTCAGAAAAACAACAATATAAACCCTGTTATGTGTACTAGCAAAGGGACTCAACATTTACTGTGAGGACTGTTCTATCCGCCCGCTCAGTCAGGCTCCAGCCATGCCCAGTGTGTGTCATCGCCCCTCGGGGAGGTCACCTCTGAGGCAGGGTTTGGTTTTTTCATATCTTCAACCACGCTCTCCCAAGCTCGGGCCACCTCAATGGAATCACAGCCCCTTTTGACATCCTGAAATAGCACTCCACTCTCATAGCCTGCCCATATTTCATGTTCTATATACCAAGTCAGTTCTCTGGGTCCCCAAGTGGACTTCCAATTATGGGTTATTTCCCGCTTTGCATTTTGTGACCTTATATTTTGCCAGGTGTGGAAACAACTCAAAAGGCACTGGCCTGATGAGCATGGGACTTCATGCTAGATATTAGCAGCCACACAGATTGTAACCCCCTTCCAAAACTCCCCTAAAGAAGGGCATGACCACAACATATGAAATATTTCCACCCCTACTGTTCCACATCTAGCTCCAACATAATGAAAGAATCTGTTCACCATATCTGGAGTGAGGTATGCCCTATCAAAGACATAAACGGTTATTAATTTTAATCGGCAATTTCTAGATACTTTCGGGATTCGTTCCATTTCTAAATACTTTCGGGGTTCCAATATCCAATATTTTCACCCAATCTCCATCCGGAATTGGGGTTCCCAGGTCTTCCTCCCATTGTTCCCAGAGGCCCTCCAGGGGTTTCATCACGTCTACTCTAAGGGATCTATAAAAGCAGGAAACAGGATTGAACATACTGGAGGTTGTGCATATGAGATGACATCTCTGATGTGTGGGAGTTTCGGTTAGTCCCGTCCCCAGGGCTTCCTCATCAGCGCTATCACAGCTTTATGGAGCAAGAAGTGCCCCTATGGGAAGACAAATTCCTCTATCATGTCCTCTAACAAGAGCAACACTTCCGCACAGAACAGATCCCCCCCCCACCTGGGTAATGCCAGCAGCCACACACTCTATCAACCCTCTCCAATCTTCCTATGTGGTAGCCCCTCCAGCATTGACAATGGCATCTCTAGGAAGTACGGGTACTGTGTTTGGGTTCTTTGCCTGCATCTCTGCTGACACGGATTCATTATTCTGAGCTCCTCTGTTCCCTCTCAAGCCCAAGCAGTAGTCGGAACAACTGAGGGAGCTTGGGAACAAAAAGTTCCCCCCATCCCTCATCCCAGGGCCTGCCTATTCCTCATCCATTGAGTAAACAACTGCATCTGTGCTGCCAAAATAGGCCTCCAAGTCAGAAACTGCTAACCCCTCCCCCCCCGTAACAGGGTGCAGCAACTAAGCTAGAGCTATTGGTCAGCAGCCTGATCCCCAGATGAAAGCAATGAGGAGTGAATGCAGCTCTCTAAAAAGACTTCAAGGCACCAGCATCGGTAGTACCATGAAGAAATAAAGCAATTGGGTGAGTGGTACCATCTTGGTGAGTGCCACGCGGCTTTCAGAATTCTATAGTAGACCGAAAAGTCTGGACTGCCGCCCCTACATTCCCATTGGGTAGGTTGCGTGAGCCGTGGTGTACCTTTACTCCTAGATATTGTGAGCAGTGAGGCTCCCACACTCACCAAAGCCCCCATGGCCAAGGGTGGAGGCAACCCCACACACAGGCAACAGCCTGGACTTAAGCCAGTTTTCCCCTAAACCTGATAGTGCTCCAAAGTTATCCACTAGCCTCATTGCTCCTTCCAACCCTGTAGCAGCGTCTCGCAGAAACAAGCGCATACCATCACCATAAAGAGCTATGTGATGCCTTGAGTTCTAGATCTCAAAATCCCAACAGTATAGCCCCGTTCTCACTCTGCACACCAGAGGATCCACCACCAGTGCAAACAGGAGTGAGACAATGGGAACCTGTGCTGTGCACCTTATCCCACCACATATTCTGCAGATATCACTCTACCTGTCTTAACCTTGGTTTTAGGCCCAGTGTATACCAGTCTGGTCCAGTTTATAAAGTCTCTCCCCATACCCATCATATCCAGTACTTTATAGAGAAATCCCCATTCCAAACTATCAAAGGCCTTCTCTGTGTCCACCGCGAGGACCACTGCTGTCTGTCGATCCTAGGCACTATCTCCCATTAGTGCCAGGAGCCGCCAGATCTTAAGTGCCGTATTGCAGGCCAAGATAAACCCTGCCTGATCTGTTTGTACTAGTTTAGTTATAAAGGGCAGTAGCTGCGTGGCCAATACTAGACTCAGAATTTTATATCTAAAGTTAAGTATAGACACCGGCCTGTAGGCTGTCTTGTCATGGGGAGGCCGGACAGATTTTAACAGCAATATTACTAGTACTGCTTGTGTGGTATCTGACAGTTGACCTAGGTCCCTCGCTGCTTTGTACAATTATATCAGCCTGGGTGCCAGCGTCTTTGCATAGGCCGTGTAGAACTCAACCAGAAAGCCATTCATCTCTGGTACCTCCCCTCACGTCATTCCTTTCAGGGTAGCCTGTATTTCAGGTAGTTTGATGTCCCCCGCCACCCTCCAGGTCTTCAGCCTCTTCTCTTGTAAGTGACTGCAAATGTATTAGGTCCACAAATGCATCCACCTTCTGTGGCGGCCGGACTACTCCTGTTTCTCTGTTGTACATTAATGACTTGGGTGTGATCAATAGAGGGGGTTTATGTGAGAAGCAAACCGTTGATAAATAAATAGGTTCCATAGAAAGAGCCATTAAATATGCAATTTAGAGTAGTCTATATATGCAGGATGCATGTAGAAGGAAAGGAGAGGGGCATTAAATATATATAAATATGGGAGGAAAAAATTTAAAGTTTAAGCCAAGGTTAATTTTTTCAAGCAATATAGCAGGGACATTTTTGCATAGACTGCAGTCTGTGGAAATAAACCTGTAGAAAGAAATACATTTTAAATACTACTGTAAAAGAATTTGGCTTTGTGTCATGGTACAACAGTTTTCCTAGAGACGCTTTAACTTTCAAGAGGTGGCAGATACTTGCCTTCCGGGAAAAAAACAACCCAAGTGCTTGTTGACACCACTTTACGAGCGACCGTCAGGGACTCCCGTAATTACCTTTTGACTTTCGCAACACCATTGAGAAAGCTCTTGAGTACATCACCCCACTTGCAAACCCAGAAAAGACATCAGTATGTACCTATTTCAGAATTACACACCATGATACTGCATTATTCAGCTTTTTTTATATAGCGTAAACTAGCCCCGAGAGATCGGGTATCAGTGCGCTTTACATGAGCACCAGTTTCGTTACACAAGGGCACATTCATTTTTGTTAGGCACGGAGAGATTAAGGGCCTCATGTAGGTAGCCAAATACCGGTCGGTAACGGCCGATTTTCGGTAATTATACCGTTACCGACCGGTATTTAGGCTTTTGGTATGTAGGGGGACAATTTCTGTATTCGGAATTTACCGAATCGGTAAAATTACCGATTCGGTAATTTTACCGATTCGGTAAATTCCGAATACAGAAATGAGATGTAGGGGGAGTGTGTGGGTGATGTTTTGAGTCGGTATTTACCACCAACTAATAGTTGGTGGTAAATGAAGAATGGATGTGGAAATGCATTTCAAAGCGCCTACAAGTGTGCAATGTGGCAGACATACATGCCCTTAGGGCATGTATGTGTGCCACATGTGCACACATGGCCGTTTCAGGGGTGCAACAGGGTGTCATTGTGACACCCTGCCACCCTTGCATGTGTTCCCCCCATTACCGAATCAGTATTTACCGATTCGGTAATGAGGCATACCTTCCCATCAATGGGAAGGTATGCCTCATTACCGAATCGGTAAATACCGATTCGGTAATTACCGAATTTTAACGAATCGGTAATAATTACCGACTCATTACCTACATAGCATTTACCACTTCATAAATACCGAATCGGTATGATTCGGTATTTATGAAGTGGTAAATGCAAGCCCACCTACATAAGGCCCTAAGTGATTTGCCCAGAATCACAGGATGTTGAGCGTTGTTGCCGAGACTCGAACCCTGTTCACCAGCTTCGAGGTCGATGGCTCTAGCCGTAAGGCTACATCCTCTCTGAACATTGTACTTTAAAATACACTATTTGAGCCCATTATGTTCAACGTTTTCTCGGGGCAAGAGCCTCCCAAGCCCCCTAGAAGCTTGCCTCGCTCGCTCACTGGAAGTCAGGGTGAGCATTAGGCCCCATCTACGTTCTCTATAATCTACAGCATGCGCGCGAGCATCCTACCTTTCTCCAGCTCCCAGGCTCTTTGCTGGAGAACCCTTCACTTTCTAACTAAATGACTTTAAAAGGCGCTTGTTAAAAATACAAGAAGCATGGACAGCTTTTAAACAGAGTACTGTTTTCTTCTTTAAGCAGCCTGTCAACTGAAGGCAGAAGCATTCCCATTTTTCGGCAGAATGGTTTATTTACTTTGAGCCGCATGTCTGCTGCAGGGCTGGATGTTCTGAGAGAGGCAGCTTTTCCCTGCCTTTCTCAGATGACAAATGGCGCTCAATCGTCACCTCTGGATCATCACTGGGGTGAGGGAGGTGCGGAGTTGGCATCATGAAGTATCACCTCTGCCATCCCAGCCGCGTCTTGTTTAAATGAAGTATTTGTTCCCTTTAACTGGGTTGGCTGACGGAACAACGCAGGGAACTACTTCGCACGCCTTTACAAAGCATTTATTACGCCGCATTTTTTTTTAGAAGGCATATGTTTTACAACTGCCAATACCACGCATTATTTATATGTATAGAAACAATGTATTTGTGGGGGAGATCCCCCGTACCCTCCAACTTACCTTAAATGCGTAGTAAAGGCATGCATTGTAAAGGCATGTACGTGGTAAAAACATGTGTGGCAAAAAATGTGTGGTAAAGGCACAACGTGGTTAAAAACCTATTGTAAAGTCTGTTTCCCCTTTAGCTTCGAAGCAGTGTTGTTTCAATTTCTGTGAGACCTTTATAGCAAAGGAACACTTCCAGTCTTGCACTGTTGACTTAGTGCTTCCAACAATAACTTTTAAAGTGAAGATAATGCAGACAATGTGGTGAAAGATTTGTAGTAAGTATGGTCCATTAAGATGGCTCAGTGAGTTAGCTACTAAGCGCTGACCTCCTCTGAGCATTACATTCTTCGGAAATCAATAAACGCCCGGGCAATAGTAACTCACGTTACTTAAAGCGCTTGGAGATGACAAAACAGTAGCATGGAGCTTAAAATATGTCATTTTAATTCTTTTACTGCACTCATATGTGGGTTGCCAGAAAATTCCATAAAAGCAGACTTTAAGAGAAAACATATGGAATTATTTTTTTTATCCCTGTATGTCGAGACAAGTAATTTGTAATTAGTCTTTATGTGAGCCTCGTCTGAAATAATACGCACATTCAACACGCCAAGGTAAAATTGAAGAGAACTGACCAGGACAGCCTAGCTCTAGTCATTGGCAACTTGTATTGGCAACCCCTTAACCAATTTCCCAGTCACTAGGAGAGTCTAAGTTTAAGTTGTGCAGGGTAACAGCCTGAGAAACAGCTGTTCCTGCTGGAAAGACTTGTGGGAATGACATATACACCTGGCAACTGTCAAGTTCACAGTGTGTGGCCACAGGTGTGGACCTCAGTGCTAAAAACGGCAGAGAAAGAGCACAGAAGACAGCTGTGCCAAACAGTCCCACACAGATACAAATTCAAAATTAAAGTGACATTAAAAACGAATCTGCAGCTCTCTCAGTTTAGCTTGAAATGTATCATAGGTGAGAGGGCGTGGCCGAAGATAACAGGAAGAAAGAGAGGAAGGAAGCAGCCAGAAAGGCAGGTTTATCACGTACGTCATTTAGGGATCGCAGGCGCGACCTTTGGCTTGCTCATTGCGACCTCTGGCAATGCTTTGGCGACCCCTGGCATCATAGGTGGCAAACACAGGGCCAATAACCTCTTAGAGGTAGCAGGTTCCACACTGCTTATGGTCCATTTTTTTATAATGGTAATAAGCTGGGTCTGGTGGCTCAGGGGACTAAAGCAGCCACTGCAGGGGCCTGTGTTCGACATCATGGACACAGGTTCAATCCGACGGATCCACTCAGCCTTTCATCCATCTGAGGTCGATAAAATCAGTACCATTGAGTTGGGTAACAATAAACATCTGTTATTCAGCGCCAAGACACCTATGGGTAATCGTGCGCTTTCCAAATACACCTGTTATGTTATAGTGAATGATAGCGTTTTATTCTATTGATAAGTGAAAAAATGCTTGTATATGTATGTTGTGTGCATGCGGGTGAGAGTGTGTTTCTGAGAGAAATCGTTTGCATATGTAAGTGCGTCTGTATGCATATATATATGTGTGTGTGTGTCTGTGCGTGTGTGTTTGTGAGAAAAAGTGAAGTCACCTGTAGTGCAACTGACTTCGATTGAGGCTAGTTCAAAGTCACACAAAGTGACGCAAACTGGCACAAAATCTTGATAAACTATTTACTTTTCAGTGCCAAAATTTTTTTTACTCTGGAAAGTAGCCTTAAAGTTGCAGAAACCATGCTTTGTGCCGCTTTGAGCTACTTTGCCTCATGGGGCATGCCGTAGGTGTTATATGAGCATCCCCACACTACAACTCACGTTTTTGATCTAAAGTCCTATCTACTAAAAATGTTAGACAGGGCTTTGCACGATAAAAAAACACATTCTTGCGGTAAGCGTTCAGTTGGAGAAATGTTTTAATTTCTACTAACCTTTTACACATTGATTGTACTCTGCTCTATTCAACATTCATCTCATGAGCCAAAAGTTCTAAAGTTAGTCTAGGCAGAGTATTCTGTATTGGAAGGCTAACCTTCAAGTACAAAATCCATGCTAGACATTGAGCGCACACCTTGGCACATTGGGGCAAAGGAATGTGCCTGTGGAGCTAGGAAGCCTGTTTGTACACTTGGGCTGGGGAAGACAGCAGCAGTGCCATATCTTAGCAGATTTGGCTCCGCAATGCTCTCTTTTCCAAGCTCAATGCAGCGTAGCAACTGATTGCTGTGCAGAATGACGCTATTCTCTGTTTTTAAGCAAATACGCCCATAAGTGGCAGCATGAGTGAGTGAGAGAAAAAAGTGAGTACGTGAGTGAGGGTGAAAGAGTATGAGTGTGAATGTGAGGGACTGGAAGAGAGTGCGAGGGACTGGAAGAGAATCTGAGGGAGTGTGACCAAGGATGATTGAGCAGGAGTGGCAGTGAGCATGTGTAACGGAGTGCGAATGAACGGGTGACAGCAAGTGAGTGAGAATAAGCAAGTATCTGAAGGAGTAACTATAAGTGAGGATGACTGAGAATGTGGTGTTATGCTTGTGAGTGTGCCCTTGACCCTGGCATACTGTTGGTAATTCTTACTTTGAAGAGGTACCCATGGCAAAATCCTGGCACTAGCATACTGGAGGCAGTTCTTGGCATCACAGACACCAGTGACAAAAGGTTAGCAAATGAGGGCACACTAGAGGCTATACCTGGCATATGGGAAAATTCATGCCAAACTGCTGACACTGGCATACTGAATGTAATTCTTGGCATGGGGCACCTGCAGAAATCAGCTAGTGCTGCTATACTGGAGGAAATTCTTGACATGGGGGCACCTGTGGCAAAATGCTGGTGCCAACAATTTGAGGGTAATTATTTTGCATAACGGTGGACAACCATGGTATACAGCAGGGGACAACCATGACAAAAAGCAGGCCCTGACATACTAGAGATAATTTATGAAATAAGGGTCACCTGTTGTTTATGGACAGCACTAATGGCAAAATTCTAGCAGTGGCATATTTTATGTAATTTTGCGACTAAAGAGACACCCATGGCATATGGAGAGCACGCTTGACAATATGCTGGACTTGGCACAATGGAAGTAATTTTTGACATATTGGTACACCGCTAGCACATTTTGAAAAAAATTAGGTCAACTCTTGAGAAAGCATCCGGTCATATTGACCTGGCACACACACCATCAAAGAACTGAATATTGCGCTTTTTCAGTGCATGTGTTTTTTTACCAAATTTATGTGAACTGTGCTTTGTGCTTTAAAATGCAGTCTCTGGCACCATTTTTGCAAATTCTTCTTGGGAGGAAACACCTTCGCCCCTCCATCTCCAGAACCCTTGTTACTAAACAGGGTTAAATATTATGGTCCACTGCTTTACAAAAATCACAAGCCGTCACTTGAAGAACAGAAGGCAAACAGTGTCTTGATGAGCACTATTCACTTTCTGGGACTGCGACTAGGACATTACACGTTAGGTTTTGTAAAATTAATAGGTTCAGCAGTGCAATTGTCTGATTTTCTCGTTAAAGAAAAATGAACTAAAAAAACCTCTTTAAATAAGTTGGTGCCATGTTTCATTTTTGTAAATACATGGAAAATCTGGATAAAACATTCACATCTGTGCTCGTACGAGTTATAGGGACATGCAAATGATCTTATATCAAAATGTACGAACAGTAAGGAATAGTTTAGGCCACCAATATAATTCAGAATCAATATATGGGCTACATCAATTAATACATGTAGGCATAACTACTACTATTTTATTTAAATCTCTTTTTTCCCTCCCTATGTTTTATCAACAAACTTTTCACTGCAGTATAAACTAATAAATCAAGACAGTTTGTGGGTGAAAAAAATAGATTCCCAGTGTTGTTGTGTATTTTCTGGCACTATATCCTCATGAGATGAACCCATAACTTTACATGTAATTCTAAGAGAATCGATTAACGATCCCATTGCATATCAGGCCAGCATCCTATTACAGGTGGTATCTAAAACAGAAATTTGTCTATGTCATTTGTTATAATAATCATGCATTTATAATGGAACTTGGCAATGTAAATTAGTATGATGCAGTCAGGGTTAAGAGCATGTGACGTCACTTCCTGGGAAGATTGTGCATCAAAGGTCATATCATGTCACTTCCAGCAATGTCATCAAGGTCAAGGGTGTATAATTTCACTTCCGCTACCCCTAGCATTTTGGTGAATCAGCACCAATGCTTATTCACAGTACCTCTGGCATCGCTCGATAAGACTTAACCAACAATCTCTAAAACATTTCTGACACAATGATTTTAATATTATTCTCTCGACATGTGCTTGGTGAAGGAAGGCACGGATACTACAGAGGAACTTTTTCAGAGCCACTGATATAATCATGTACATTTCCAGCCGGGTGATGAGTTCAGATAGGTAATCTCCCCTTCGTTAATCTCATGCCACAGTGCCCTCCCACCAGACTGAAATATATGAGCATCAGATGTCGTTGCTCTCACACTAAATGATGACTACATGGTATGCGACTAAGCAAGCGAGTCTGATCGAAATATAAATATTTGAAGTATTCTGACACGTATGCCATACAGTGCAGTGGAGAGTCATAGAGTGGAGTGTCATAGAGCGGAGTGGCGTGTCAAAGAGTGAAGTGGCGTGTCAAAGAGTGAAGTGGTGTGTCAGAGTGAAGTGGCGTGTCATAGAGTGGAGTGGCATGTCATAGAGTGGAGTGGCGTGTCGTTAAGTCATGTATCAGAGTGGAGTGGCGTATCGTAGAGTGGAGTGTAGTGGCATGTTGTGGAGTGGAGTACAATGGGGAGCATAAGGTGAATTAGAGTATTGTACAGTGGAGTAGCATGCCGTACAGTGGAGTGGCTTGTCGTAGAGTAGAGTGGCATGTCAGAGTGGAGAGGTGTGGCAGAGAGGCATGTCGTGTCGTAGAGTGGCGTGGAGAGCTGTACAGGTGATTTGATTGTCAGAGTGGAGTGGCATGTCGCAGAGTGGAGGGGCATGTTGTAGAGTGTCGTACAGTGTAGTAGAGTAAAGTAGAGTGGAGGGGCATAGAGTGAAGTAGAGTGTTATAGAGTGCAGTGCAGTGGCGTGTCGTAGAGTGGAGGGGTGTTTCAGAGTGAAAGGGCGTGCCAGAGTGGAGTGGTGTATTGTACGGTGTTGCAGAGTGGAGTGGCATGTCGTAGAGTGGAATGGCGTGGAGTGAAATGGTGTGTTGTAGACTGGAGTGACGTGGCGTGTCATGGAATGGCGTGTCGTAGAGTAAAGTGGCGTGTTATAGTGGTGGGGTGAAAAATGCAATAAAGTATCAAAGAGTGCAGTGGAGTGGCATAGGGTGCAGTGGCGTAGAGTGAAGGAGCATAGAGTGGAGTAGAGTGCTGTAGAGTTTTATGCATGTCATAAAGTGGAGTGGTGTGTTTTAGAGTGGAGTGTCGTGTCGTGCAGTGGCGTGTCAGAGAGGACTGGCGAGTCAGAGTGGAGTAGCGTGCCAGAGTGGAGTGGCGTATTGTGGAGTGGCGTATTGTGGAGGGATTGTTGTACAGTGTAGTGGCGTGCTGTAGAGTGGAGTGGCATGTCGTTGAGTGGAGTGGCATGTCGTGGAGTGGCATGTCATAGAGTGCAGTGGAGTGGAGTGTCGTAGAGTGGTCTGCCGCAGAGTGCAGGGGAGTAGCATAGAGTGGAATGGCACAGAGTGGAGTAGAGTATAGTAGAGTGTTGTAGAGTGGAGTGGCAAAGAGTGGAGCCACATGTTGTACAGTGCAGTGGCCTGTTGTAGAGTGGAGTGGCATGGGCTAGAGTGGAGTGGCATGGAGAATTGTAGAGTGGAGTGGCATGTCATAGAGTGAAGTGGTGTCTTGTAGATTGGAGTAGCATGGAGTGTCAGAGTGGGGTGGCATGTTGTAGAGTGAAGTGTTGTGTTGTAGAGAGGAGTGGTGTGGCGTAGAGTGCAGTAAAGTGGTGTACCGTGTAGTGGGTGATGTAGAGTGCAGTGGAGTGGCATACAGTGGAGGGGCACACAGTGGAGTAAAGTGTTGTAGAGTGGAGTAGCACAGAGTGGAGTGGTATGTCACAGTGGAGTGGCCTGTCATACAGTGGAGTGGCAAATCGCACAGTGGAGTGTTGTGCAGTAGAGTGACATGTCAGAGTGGAGTGGTGTTTCAGAGTGGCGTGTCGTAGTGTCTTCAAGTGGAGCAGCATAAAGCGAGTGGCGTAGAGTGTAGTGGCATCTTGTAGAGTGGAGTGGTGTGTCATAAAGTGGAGTGACGTGTCATTGAGTGGAGTGGCATGTCGTGTCATAGACTGCAGTGGCATCGCATAGAGTGTTGTAGAGTGAAGTGGAGTGTTGTAGAGTGTCGTAGTGTTGAGGGGTATAGAGTGGAGTAGAGTGTTGTAAAGTGGAGTGTTGTACAGTGGGCACACATGTTGTAGAGTCAAGTGGCGTGCTGTAGAGTCAAGTGGCATGTCATGTTATAGAGTGGAGTGGGGTGTTGTAGAGTGTCATGTCACAGACTGGAAAGGTGTGTTGTAGAGAGGAGTGTCATAGAGTGAAGTGGAGCGTTGTAGAGTGTCGTAGTGTGGAGAGGCTTAGAGTGGAGGAGAGTAGAGTGTGGTAGAATGGTGTGACGTACAGTAGAGTGGTGTGACATACAGTAGAGTGCTGTGTCGTAGAGTGGATTGGCGTGTCATAGAGTGGAGTGGCATGCCTGAGTGGAGTAGAGTGGAGGGGCATAAGGTGGTGTGAAGTGTTGTAGGAAGGAGTGGTGTGTGTGACGTATAGTGGCATGTCGTATGGTGGGGTGGCCTATTGTAGAGTGGGGTGGTGTGGTGTGGAGTGTTGTATAGTGGACTGGAGTGTTAAAGTGGAGTGGCGTATTGTAGAGTAGAGTGGAGTGACATGGCATGTCAGAGCAGAGTGGGATGTTGTAGAGTGGAGTAAAGTGGCATGCTATAAAGTGGCGTACAGTGGAGCAGAGTGGTGTAGAGTAGAGGGGCACAGAGTAGAGGGGAGTGTCTTGGAGTGGAGGAAAGTGTCGTAGAGTGCAGTGGTGTGCCGTACAGGGTCATAGTGTGGAGTGACGTCACAGAGTGGAGTGGCATATTGTAGAGCAGAGGGGCATGTCGTAGAGTGCAGTGAAGTAGAGTGATGTGGCATATCATAGAGTGTAGTAGAGTAGCATAAAGTGGAAGGGCCTACAGTTGTGTAAAGTGGAGTGGTATGACGCAGAAAGGAGGGACATATTGTAGAGTAGAGTAGCCTGCCGTAGACTCCAGCATCGTAGAATGGAATTGCGTGGAGTGTCATAGAGTGAAGTGGCATGGAGTGTCATAGAGTGGAGTGGCTGGAGTCTCACAGAGTAGAGTGGCTGGTAGCAGAGTGGCATGGCATGGAGTGTAATAGAGCGGAGTGGTGTAGACTGGAGTGGTGCGTCACAGAGTGGAGTAGCTTGAGTATAGATGGAGGTGATGAGGTATAATTTTCAATTTCTCTGCAATGGCTTTGATGAAGAAATAAAGATATTTTGCTTTCCAACATTCAGCAGAGTTGCTATGATTGTTGGAGTTATTTAGTACTATTTGGTTGTGTTTATAGCCCACTTCGTCTTAATAACCAATCACGTTATGCTTTACTTTTGAATTGTATTTCTTATCTAGCTTTCTATTGTTTTTATTGTCAAGAGACCGGAAATATGTGTTTCAAATGCCTTTCTAATACTTGTTAAACTTCATTTCTGCAGACTAGTTTATTTTCTTTCCTCGTTTTGGTAGTATTATACTACATTATTAGCCCAAATTGTATTTAAGCTAATAATTGTCCTCCTTAAAAAAATGTCGTTGTTGATATTATGTGTATATGCGTGGAGTGGTGTAGAGTGGAGGGGCTTAAGGTGGAGTAGAGTGTAGTACAGTGGAGTGGCGTAGAGTGGCGTGACATGTTGTACATGGCTTGTCGTGGAGAGGCCCCTCGTGGAGTGGAGTGGCCCATGGTAAAGTGGAGTGGACCATGGTGGAGTGGAATGGCCCGTGGTGGAGTGGAGTGGCCCATGGTGGAGTGGCATGGAGTGAAGTGTTGTACAGTAGAGTGGAGTGTCTTAGAGTGGAGCGGCATGTCGTAGAGAAAAGTGGAGTAGAGTGGCATTTTATAGAGTGTCCTACAGTAGAGTAGAGTCATTGAGTGGCATAGGGTAGAGGGGTGGAGTGTCCTAGAGTGGAGTGGCATATCAGAATGGAGTGGCGTGTCAGAGTGGAGTGGCATGTCAGAGTGGAGTCGTGCATCACAGAGTGCAGTGGAGTGGTGTACAGTGGAGGGGCATAAAGTGAAGGGGCAACGTGTGACGTAGAGTGGCGTGTCAGAGTGGCCTGTCATAGTGGAGTGGCCCGTCGTAGAGTGGAGTGGCCCGTCGTACGGTGGAGTGGCCCGTCGTACGGTGGAGTGGCCCGTCGTAGAGTGGAGTGGCCTGTCGTAAGGTGGAGTGGCCCGTCGTAAGGGTGGATAGGCCCATCGTAAGGGTGAAATTGGTTTAGTTTTGAAAGAAGTTGACATAACATGAATTGGTGAAAGAGCTACTTTTCTTCACTAGTGAATGTGACCATCCGCACTATAAGGTTATACACTGTGGTGGCAATAATATAGGATACATAATTGGAGTTAGACTGGAAATTGAGATGATAGAGACATGTGTATCTTAATGTCTATGTTTCGGATAACTCTTTTTGTGTTCTCAAATGTTTGTCAGAGACAAAAGTGGAAGTTGTCTACTATAAATGCTGCTAAGTTTAAAAAGACATGTCAACACGGCAGTTTCAGCATTCCTTTGAGATCATCATATGTCCTTCATTTTTCATTTGAATATAAAATATTCCGCTGCAGCTCTGTATCGTCCTTATGGTGTACATTTTACAACCTCTGGAAACCATGTTTTCCTTACAAACCTAAAAACTTGACTTGGCAAACATATTTAAATTTGTTTAGTAAAAAAAAAAACAACAGAGAGCCACCTTATATTATGTCTAATTTTATATTCTCACATATATGTTTTTCTTTGTATAACAGTAAGTATCGCAGTACTTTGCCAGATACTTTCACAAGAGTACCACGACCCTCCCTAAACTTAAAAAATATATATAATATATTATCGATAAAACTACTTTTCCCTATCTCTACAGAGTTTGCTAAACTGCCTTAGTCCTTCCTCTACGTAAAAACAACAGTAATAACCTATATTTTACATTAAAGCACAGAACAAAGGCAAAGTGTGGTCTAAACAATATGGCTGACTTTTCATTTTGCAGGGGCTTTCATTAACCAATCATATTATGTTTTGTCATCGTCAGGTACTGCTGTATGCCGCAAAGGTACCGCAGTGTGCTGATGCCCAATATATCACTATGGTTTTGTCCCTTATTACTTAAGAACTATTGAACCAATTTAGATCAAATAACACATCGGGCCCTTTCCAAACCAAGATTTACTTTCCTGCCAAATTTCATGAAAATCCATTCAGCCATTTTACCACTACATCTGTATAGAAATTTTATGGAAAATGCACTGGTGGAAACATTTGTTTTGGGACCCCCTTTTTTCTTTGCCCCTTCCTTAAGTAATCACCACAAATCTTTGCATTATCAGCCAGTGCAGAAAAAGAATAGGTGGAGATTGGTCAAACGGTGGTAAAGTAATTGCCAATCAAATATCTGAGGGATTCCTATCTCTCAGAATCCTAACTAGAAATACAGTTAACTGTAGCTGTGTAATATATTTTATATACACACACATTTTCTACATTTATTTAAAGAGAGAAGAAAAATATTGATAAAAATGTAGTTATGGTTCTGGCTCAAACACGTAAAACCACTGAAATTCACCAGCTATGCTTATGAGTAAACACACAACTCACACAATCAACCTCTACTGTACATTGCCGAATGTGGCTGTGCACAGCAGTGATTTGCTGCACAGCAGCAGTAGGGCACAGGTCCTGGCCAATATATGAATACTGGGAAAACATGAGGGTCTGGAGACCAAATGTGGGGATTTGGAGGCCAAAGACTGGTAGTCGTGTCATATAAAATGTGAGGGGCCTGATGTCTTACACAGCTTCACTGACAATTATTCTGGCTTTTATTATAACATTATGGGATGGATTTTGTGTGGCTTGTACTCTGTAATTTTATGATGACTTTGTAAATCATGTATATATAGTGTATTTGTTCAGTATATGAATTGTATAATGTTTGGTGTGTTTTTCAATGTATGTTTTCAAGGGACTTGTTCCCACAATGAATACAATTCTATACTAGGAAAACTGTCACATTTATGACAGAGCAATCCGTCCACCAAACTACAACTCAGGGCCTTGGTCACTATTAGTCCAAAGTTTCTTTAGGAATCATCCAAGGAATAATGCATGACTAATTGATCCGATTCATACATAGCATTGCTTCTGATTTAATGATTTTGTTTACTTGCATAATATAAAACTATAATGGAGGCTCACAAGGTCCCTAGCTACGCAAACATGCTTTGGGACAATGATATGCAGCAATCAAAAATCTTAACACACTTTTATTATGTAGATCATTTCATATTGCTTGGAATTGAGATACAACTTGTGAAATTTTTAGAGTGATTAAAGCAGTTGCATTGCACTATTAAATTACCTTTAATTAGGATGGCACTCAGACACATTTGCCTGAAAGACGAGTTATATATTATAGCAAGGTACATTCAGGTTTTACTAAAATGTATCCAGTAAAAGGAAACATAAGCATTTACATATGCTTGTACTATATATAATGTAATTGTTTAATCAAGAGTGATACAATGTAACACCTATACAATAAAGAGGAATTCCAATTCAAATTGAATCAGTGTAACTCAGATGTTTGTAAAAATGCTTTTGTGGTTATATATAATTACCCCTAAACCAGTTCCAGGATGCTTGTTTCCGGTCCAGGGAAGACCTGGCTTGGCAGTTCGGGCTGGACAGTTTTCATGTGTTTGAAAAGTTTCAGCGCTCTGTACGTCATCTCCTTGTGCTTGCTTTGTTCACCCTAAGTTGGCAAGGTATGCCCAGACGTGGGTAACTTGCTCACTTTGCCCCTAGATTCCAGCTAGCCTGGCTGATGAGGGGTTTTACCCCAAAACCAGTCCCAGGATGCTTGTTGCCGGTCCAGGGAAGACCTGGCTTGGCAGTTCGGGCTGTACTGTTCCTATGAGGAGCAGGGTCAAGACTGATTTGCATATAGCTGGGTCTGAACTGGGGTGGCGAAGTGAGTTAAAGAATGATGATGGATTCAAACCAGATCTGTGACTGGGGGTGAGTTTGAGTGTCATAAAGGTTTCAGCACTCTGTCCATCATCATCTTGTGTTTGCTTTATATTTTTATGGGTGACATACTGGACTCAACTTAGTGGTTATGTAATAAAAATGTAATCTCAGAAGCTCAAGAGTGAAATGACGTGCTGTAGAAATGGGATTCCTGGTTTGCTGAGGTATGCACCCATGCCAGGCAGGAACCACCACTATAGTCAGGGTAAGCTATATAGACACTAAAAGATATCCTGTGCTCACCCTCTGGTACTTGGCACAGAGCAGACAGGCTTAGCTAAAGAGGCAATTTGTAAAACACACAGAGTAACACAATGAATACACAACAAAAAGACTCCACACTGGTTTAGAAAATAGATTATTATATTCTAAACAAAACAAGACCAAAATGACAAAAATCCAATGCATAGAAGTTGAGATATTGAATTTTAAAGGAATAAATGAAGTAAAGCACATAGAAGGAAGAAGAGATAAAAAGGTTACATTAGGTTGCGCTGGACCAGGGCAAAGTCAAGATTCGGGCCAACTGCGATGGAGCGTCGGCCAGCTACAGGACCCACGCAGGCCACCATGAACAAAGTGCCTTTCCTGGTCACAAACACCGAAATGCGTCAATCTATTCCATGCAGTGAAGGCAATGGGTCAGTTCCAAAGACAGGTGTGGGAGTCAAGAGGCATCAAGCGAAGCACCTGGTTCTGCCATGCAGTCGAGGGGATGCATCTATCTCACCTAGCTGTAGTGGTGGCGACATGCTGTCCGATGCGTCGATCTCTGGAAGCAACGAGCTGGTTCCAATGCGATGCGCCGATTTTACTCTGGCAACCGGGGCAATGCACCGGTTCTGGAGATGCGTCGAAATCTATGTTGCAAGTATCTGGGACTGTGTCCAGTGAGCCAAGCACAGAAGCAGGGGTAGAGACTTTGGTATCACTGGGTCTCAAGCAACAGAAGGCAAGCCAACCAGCCCTTGGTGATCACTTGGAGGGAATGCAGAGCCCAGCTCTCCTTCAGCAGAGTCAGGGAGCAGCGGGCAGTAGGGGCAACATAAGAAAAAAGCAGGCCTTCCAAGTCTACAGTCTAAAGATGGGTTCTTTAGGCAGCACAGCAGTCCTTCTAACAGATTTTCAGTTCAAGATACAGAAGCGTCTGATTTTAGGGGTCAGAGACCCAGTACTTATACCCTAAAGTGCATTTGATGTGGGGGGGGGGGGGGGGTGACTTCAAAGCTGCTCTCTGATGTGCACCAGCATCCCTTTAAACATAAAGTCCTGTCTGCCAGGCTACCTGTGGGTGGTAATCAGTCCTTTGTGTGGGGACAGGACATAGCCTATTCAAGTTAAGTGTTAGCTCCTCCCTTCAATCCTGCCTAGGCCAGGCCATCAGAAGGCATATGTATGCAGATGGGTACTCAGACACACCTTTCCTTCCTGTGTTGTGGTTGTCTAGAGGGAATGCACAAAGTGTAGCTGTCACCCACCCAAGACGTGTATTGGAGACAGGCTGTCAGGTACACAGAGACGTAAGCTCAGAGAAATGAACACTTTATAAAAGTGGAATTCTGAAAAAGTAAGGTATATCCAACTTCACCAGATAGGAGTATTTATCATTACCCTTCCAAACATATAAAACATGATAAAGCTAATTCTCTCTTATCAGGAATTACAGCTTAAAAGTGTATTAATGAATTCCCAATGCTAGCCTATGGCAGGAGCAGGCCTCACAATAATAAAAAATAAATATGCTGTTTGTCACTACCAGGGCATGGTAAAGAGAAAGGTACAGGTCCTACCTTTTACTTGCATAGCATCCTTCCCTTAGCTTTACTTAGGGCCTACCTTAGGGGTGACCTACCTATATGTAATAGTTGTAAATGCAAAGTCGAAGTGGCAGTAAACTACACACACAGGCACTGCAGTGGCAGGCCAGAGACAGGTTTGAAAGGCTACTTCTGTGGGTGGCAAAATCAGTGCTGCAGCCCACTAATAGCATTTGAAGAATAGGCCCTGGGTATATGGTATACCACTTTATAAGGAACTTACCAGTACAACAAAAATGCCAATAAGGGATACACCAATGTCATCATGTTCAGGGGAGAAACACATGTACTTTAGCACTGGTTAGCAGTGGTAAAGTACTCAGATTTCCATCAGTAAACACAGAAGGTAAAAGGCAAAAAGCCTGAGGGAGACCACCCTGAGGATGTCAGGTCTAGCACTTGCCATGAGACAATCTTCTGACAGGTAAAACGGATTATCATGATCCACAGACTAGGCTCACCATATGCAATGCAAGAACGGGGATGTGCTCCTCTGAACTTCAAAGGTGCTCGGGTCTTCCATTACAGAGGTGAATGATGCATGCAGAGTATGTGTGCTGCTTTATGTAAGGTTTCATGATGGTGACACTTGCACTATGGGAACTCACAGCAGACATGCAATTATGTTTTTCCTTGTACAGACACACTGAACTACAGGATATGGTTCTGACTACCATTTTTGCTAAACAGAGGGCAGTCCAAGAAAGTGCTTGCTAATTTATCAAACATCATGAAGAAATTCTTAGCCTTGAGGATGTGGCAAACCAGCAGAACACAATCTGGCTGTATATTGTGAAATGTCACATGTTTGACAAACTTGAAGACTGGAAAACAAACTATTGTATGGATATGAGGAGTAATACATGTTGAAACGTATAGAATTCCTTTTTATTGTTTGTTTAAGTGCATAAAAGTTGCCCCTGAGGGTATCTGGTGCATGCACTATAGGCTGCATGCTGGGTATTGCACCTGTTTGGACTTGTAATGGTGACAGTCATTTAGATCCATAGAATAGAACTTCCTCATATTTTAGGGAATGTTTTCTGTGCAAGGCAATGAGAGATACTTACGGCCTGATTTAGAGTTCAGCGGATGGGCTACTCCATCACAAATTTGATGGCTATCCAGTCCACCATATGACAAGCGCATTATGTATCCAAAGACGCTGTCATTATTGCAGACAAGATATAAGTCATGTTTGTGATGGAGTAACCCATCTGCAGAACTATAACTCAGACCCTAAGCTACTGCAGCTGAATCTTTGTTGCCAGGAGATTGGAACGAATTGTGCTTTTATCTGGAGTTATCAAAGAGTTACTGAACTTAAAGAAGTATTTTAGATAACCCTCGAGAGCAAATATTTAGACTTTGGTTTACACATTAGTACTGATGTCATACTTCCAAAGATTACAAACTAAACTTCACTTGTTTCACAAAAGGACCTCAACTCGTACCGGCTTTGCTTATATTACTTTGAATCACATAATGTATTAGGGTATTGACAGTCGTGGGGAAACTGAAGTATTTTGTCAGTAGTGAAAGCACAACACTAATGAGCATTCATTATGATACAATTGATGACCTACATACATTGAGAATTATTCAGACCACAAACTTGATTTTTAATCCCTTGAAGCCAGTTATCTGTATAGGTACATGTATTATAGTTAAGGTTATTTCATTCATCTGCTAACATGGTCAGAAATTATATCATATGATATTAGAAATAGTAAACTTTAATGCAAATGACATAAAAACAGAGTTATTTCTTGTAGATGTAACCACTTCTGCAGCACAGGCTGAGTCCAGCAAAGAGAAAAGGCAGAGTGAAGATAACCAATCTTTCTATTTCCATCTGTTGGCCATTCCCTATTTAGGTCCCGCTGGCGGTGCAGCGCGAAGCGCTGCCGCCAACGAGAAATATTGTTGCCGTGATGCCTCTCAAGGGAGACAGACCGGGGCACGCGCAGCGATCGACGTCTGTGGGTGCGCTGCTGAGACGCGCTCGCGCAGACGCACACGCCCCCAAGCGCGCGCGCGCCACGCTCCGCCGGGCTGGTCTCTAATAATGCATGCCCTGTGGTAAGCGGCCCATGGAGTGAGTACACCCCCTTCAGTACTCAAACCACTGTAATTAATTCCCTCTGTGGGTTTCTACTTTGCTCCGCCCAGATTACACCCCCTCGTGTGGTACTCCCCTCTCATGCGCAAACCTCCTTTGTAATACTGCCAACCCTCCAGCACTCACATTTTCATCTCTCCGCTCTGCTTCACTTTCCCGTTTCCAGCGGTAGCTCCTGCACCGGAAATGACGCGACACGGGACTGGAAGTGGTTGTCCTCAGGCCGGCGCCCGGTTTCCTTGGCAACGGCGAGAAGCGAGGCGGCCTAGAGCGTGATCGAGTCGAACCAGAAGTAGCTTGAGAGGGTCAGTCCCGTTCTTAAACACGCGCTTTAACTTCCCTGAGAAAACAACACCAGTCCGACCCATGTTTCTGAACGCAACTCGATCCGCGACACGCTCCCCAGAAAATTGTCCTACTTAGCGGATTCGCCAATAGCCCCTCGGAATCACGTTTGCCATCTTCAGCCAACCTGGCTTCTAAGTTGACAGTAGTTTGCATTATGGAGCAAGCAAGTTCGCTTTTAACTTTAAAAGTATGGGCTCAAATTAAATCACTAGAGTGCACGATGTGCCGTCAGTGTAAGACACAACCTACTTGAGGAAGGTGACTTGGCGCTTTTTTTATTTTTTGCATATTTATATAGCGCGAACTCGACCCAAAGGTATCGGAGCACTTTACATAGCACTGTATTCACATTACACATTCAGGCACGGGGAGATTAAGTGATTTGCCCAGAATCACAGGATGTGGACGCGACCTCGAGGCTCGAACCCTGGTTTCCTGCACCAGAGGCGGCAGCACAGCCGACGGACCACATCTGTTTTTTGCAGTTTTATGTAGCGCTAACTCGACTGAAGGTATCCGAAGGTTTTAAATGAGCACCAGTTTCGTTACACAAGGACACATTAATTTTTTTGTAGTCACTGGGAGATTAAATGATCTGGCCAGAATCACAGGATGTTTGGGTCAACACCGCTGCTTGAACCGGGATCCCCAGCTCGAAAGTCTGCTTGAACCTGGTTCCCCAGTTCGAAAGTCGGCAGCTCTGGTTGTTATGCCACATCCATCCATCCTTTCTTTTTTTTTTTCCTTTTTAGGTCTCGCCTGGCTATCGCGTAACTTATGTAGGGGCTTCAGAAAATGCTCCCAAAGGCACAACCACGCGCATTCCATTTGCCACCAGCTACTTCCTGAGCGTGCGCCGCCCCACGCATTCAGAGAGATTTAGTAAGGGGCACAAGACCTTAGGAATGCTGTGATTGGCCAGTGCATGTGAGGCATTCAAGCGCGAAGCTGGCATCTGGCATCGGACTTGAAAGCAGGAGACTGCTTTCGCCAGCGCGCGCTCGGCCTCACTTCCTGCATCCCATCTTACAACAATTAACTTTCGTTATAACTCACACCCCATCTGCTCGTTCCCTCCCACCCTTCCTTTGATGTCCGCTTTTCTTGTTGTTTACAAACCACGCCACACACTGCTGCACGCCACACACTGCTGCACACCACACACTGCTGCACGCCGCACACTGCTGCATGCCGCACACTACCGCACGCCACACACTGCTGCGCACACTGCTGCATTACACACTGCTGCATTACACACTGCTGCACGCCGCACACTGCTACACGAAACACTGCTGCACACCTCACACTGCTGCACGCCTCACACTGCTGCACGCCACACACTGCTGCACGCCACACACTGCTACACGCCACACACTGCTGCACGCCGCACACTGCTGCACGCCGCACACTGCTGCACGCCACAAACTGCTGCACGCCACACCCTGCTGCATGCCGCTGCACACCACACACTGCTGCACGCCACACACTGCTGCACGCAGCACACTGCTGCACGCCTCACACTGCTACACGAAACACTGCTGCACGCCACACACTGCTGCACGCCACACACTGGTGCACGCCACACACTGCTGCACGCCGCACAATGCTACATGAAACACTCCTGCACGCCACACACTGCTGCACGCCGCACACTGCTGCACGCCGCACACTGCTGCATTACTCACTGCTGCATGCTGCACGACACTGCTGCACGCAGCACACTGCTGCACGCCGCACACTGCTGTACGCCGCACACTGCTGCACGCCGCTGCATGCCACACAGTGCTGCAACCTCACAATGCTACACGAAACACTGCTGCACGCCACACACTGCTGCACGCCGCACACTGCTGCACACTGCAGCACACCACACACTGCTGCATGCCGCACACTGCTGCACGCCACACACTGCTGCACGCCGCACACTGCTACACGCCGCACACTGCTACACGCCGCACACTGCTACACGCCGCACACTGCTGCATGCCGCTGCACACCACACACTGCTGCACACCACACACTGCTGCATGCCACGCACTGCTGCACGCAGCACACTGCTGCACGCCGCACACTGCTGCACGCCGCACACTGCTGCACACCACACACTGCTGCACACCACACACTGCTGCACGAAACACTGCTGCACGCCACACACTGCTGCACGCTGCACACTGCTGCACGCCACACACTGCTGCACGCCGCACACTGCTGCACGCCACACACTGCTGCACACTGCTGCATTACTCACTGCTGCATGCTGCACGACACTGCTGCACGCCGCACGCCGCTGCACGCCACACAGTGCTGCATGCCTCACACTGCTACACGAAACACTGCTGCACGCCACACACTGCTGCACGTCGCACACTGCTGCACGCCACACACTGCTGCACGCCACACACTGCTGCATGCCGCACACTGCTGCATGCCGCACACTGCTGCACGCCTCACACTGCTGCACGCCTCACACTGCTGCACGCCTCACACTGCTGCACGCCACACACTGCTGCACGCTGCACACTGCTGCACACCGCACACTACGCCGCACACTGCTGCACGCCGCATACAACTGCACGCCGCACACTGCTGCACTCCACACACTGCTCTTATGCGAGTTTATGCTACTGACATTGTAAATGACAATGCCTTTTATTTGTTTTAAAACCAAAACATAAATAAAATGCATTGTAATTTTACAATGCCAATAGCTCAAACTCTTATAAATGCGAGACCTATTGCATTGCAAATGTTTGTTTTTTCTAGGTGTGCTGATGAACAGTATAAATGTCCTTTGCATGGTCATCAGTCTGTTCAAGGACACAAGGGTACTAGCATTGCTTCTGTTGGATGATTGAATTGCCAGATTAATACAAACCTGCCACAAGAATTGTTAAGAGTCCAAGAATATGAACATGAGGCACCAATCATGAGGTAGGGGTTATAAACTGAGGCACAACTTCAGACATTACTTTACCAGAAGCATAGCATATTTTTGTAATACTTATCGACATTAGGAGAAGCTGAATTTTGGCATGCAGCAGTGAAAGCCAGACACAACATCTACCTTGATAAAAACTACAGAATGTTATCTCTGAAGGAGCCTCGAAGTTTAGATGTAGTTTATCTGTGTCGAGCAGGGTTCTCCAAAGTCAGCCTTAGAAGGTCGGATCCATGCCAGATTTTTAGCATATCCCCATTAAGATAAATTTGGTTATCTTAAAAATCTGGCATGGATCCGGCCCTCCAGGGCCGACTTTGGTCAGAACCTTGGTGTAGAACATAGAGAAATTATTTTAGGGACACTTTAAATTCAGGCTCCTTATAATGTTCATATTTTACTTAACATTTCTTGCACTAAATCTCTCATCCCAACACTAGTTAGGTCTAAGAATATATATGATCAATTATTTACATATTTGTAAACGTTTGGTTTTGTTCTGCTCCTACTTCAACTGTTGTTTCTTTTCACATGTCCTATCCTAGTTAGCTTATTAGAGAAAACATGTTCTTCAATGAAAATGAATTGGTGTTATACTTGTCTGGTTATAATTGTTTTGGATTTTCCAGTGTTTGTTAATTTCCCTTTAACCACTATTTAGCAGGAAATGATTTATAAGTGAAGGGTACCTGTAGTTGTCTGTAGCGATCTCGATGGGAAATTATTTCATCATTCTTTTCTTTCAAATAATCTGTTCCTGGTAAACCGTGCGTCTTCATCATATCTTCTAATTCCTGTGAACATTTAGGAGAGAATGTTGCAAATATACGTAGAGAGGTCAAATCTGTTTGCATAAGTGCGGATGTCCATCTGTTTATTAGATCAATCATCCTCATCAAACCTTTATTGGGTTCATAGCATAGACAACCCATGAAAACACAACATCTTGAAACAATGCATCATAGTAAAGATAAAAACATGAAATAAATCAAATCTCCATTCACACTTTTGATGATGATAGTAGATCAATCAAAAGGCCTATTTTGCAGCAGCATTTCATAAAACGGAAACAACTGTTCTATCTTACTCTTGTTTCTTTTTAACTCGTATTAATTCTTTATGTTCCATTTCAACCAGTCAGTGTTTTTACCTTTATAAATATAACTCCGCCTACTTTATACTCGCTCCAGTAATTCGTATACAAACCTTTGTCTGCTCTCCAACCACTGACCAGGAGACCCATTGGCAGAACCAACAACTGCGTCTCATAGATGCAAATAGAACTAGCTAGTACCTGAGACACAGGAGTCACCAAAATAGACCTTTTCCCTACACCCACTTAGAACTGATTCACAGAATTGAGACACATTCAACCACAAGTTAACATACAAGGAATTAGCAGCAAAGCAAAATGCCTAAATATTCCTAATCACTTCTAGTTGATATTGAGATTCTGGACTTGAAACTACATCTATGGTACAAGCAGCAGCCAAGGAAGAATGTTGTCTTTAAATTACAGATTACAAGGCACCTAGAGCAGTTTGATTTTTTTTTTGCCAAGCTGAAGGTGACTTTTCGGAGAGGAATCTGGCATCACAGTAAGCCCACAGGCTCAAACGTTTTGTGCAAGAGGTGGTACTAGAACACGGCGAGGTCCCAGAATGCGAATTTCGTCGCAGATGGAAAAGGCTCCCTGAACTTTTCAAAAAAGGCACCACAAATGTTTAATTATGCGTTCTTGTGTAGTTCAATCAGATAAATGGCACAACATGAAATGCTGGAAACTGAGAAGAGTTTATCTACCTTCCAAGAAACCAGTGACAAAAATAAAAAGTGCTGGAGTCATATGCACATGGGGAGGTGAAGACAACGGACCAGTTAAACTAGCATAGAAATTAAAAGCAGAAGCAATAATTAATTGTGACAATTGCAGTGCTATTGTACTATGCTTCCAACAAAGAGACCGAACAGGCCAGCTAGGGGGAGACCAAAACGATATTGATATACGAGTGCAGAGGTCTCTGGGAACGTTCACCAAACACACAGGAACTATGTGAAGTCTCCATGAGATCATGGTTCCTGTGAGAAGTCTTCTCCAGGTGGTGTGAGACAGAATTCTGGAAGACTAATGAGCCCTGCCTGCACAAAAACTGATCTTGCCAGCATCTCTGAAGTCCCACCAAGGGCCAGAAGTAGGAAATAATTGAGAGGTAAGCTCACTCTGAAAGAGACGAGATCCTTTCTCACAAAAGAAATCAATGTTAGATCATTTCGGGTTTATCGTCTGTAAGTGATCCAGTGCAATGCTTTTTCTTTCATATTTTAGCAGCACCAATTTGTCCTAGATAAAGGACTTTTTTAATAATTGGATATCAACACTGTCAGGCGACAAGCTTGGGCAGATGATTCATGAAGCCATACATCCTCTGCAGCTTCCAAATCTAGAGGTCAATAAGACTAGAAGTTGCAGTGGATACATTACCTCATTATAATCTTGTGTAACTGCTGTTCAAGGGGAGCAACACATCCAGCAGTTAATCCAGTGCTTTTGCACTGTGTGAGAAACTGGACTAGTGGATGAGGGGCGTGGAACCCTTCTCAAGCAGCAACCACTATTCTGGTTAGAGTGAAACACAAGCAATCCCCAAATTAACCTGTGCTTAATTAACCCTCTGGCAGCTTGGCACAAAACCAGTCAGGCTTAACTTAGAGGTAATATGGAAAGTACTTATGCAGCACTTCATACAGTGATACAGTGACAACACAACACAAACAAAATATCACACTAGTTAGAAGAATAGAGTAAAATTTAGTAAATTATTTGACACCAAAATGACAAAAATCTAATTGCTAGAACCGGAGACATGAATTTTTAGAGATTAGATCAAAAATAGTGCTTAAAAGCACAAAGCGTCAAATTGCAGTTATCTGGTCCCACTGGACCGGGGCAAAGCCAGACGTTCAGGCTAATTGCAATGCAGCGCTAGCCTGATACAGCAGAGTGCTGCCCCGTACAGCGGCGATCCAGAAAAGTGATGCGTGATCCACATCGAGGAATGCGCTATGCAGCAGCAGTTCCGATGAGCTGCCAGGGCTGCAATGCGGGCTTCGGTCGAAGGTGTATCACGCTGCGTCACTTCTGAGGAGAAGCTGCAAGGTCCGCGTCGAGGATGTGTTGCAAAGCAGTGGTTTCGATGAGCTGGCAGACTGTGAAGCTGGCTTGTGTCGAGGCTGCCCCGCGCTGCATTAGTTCCGATGAGGTGCTGAGAAGAGCTGAGTTGGGTGTGCGTCACGCTCCGTCAATCCTGTTGAGAGCAAAACTGGGCTCGCAGAGCACCCTTAGCCCCACTTCCAAGAGTCCAAGTCCGAGTGAGGGGCAGTCAGAGTCCAGGTGCAAGGTTCAAGATCATTGGAGCCTTTTCTGTCCCTGAGTCTCTGATCAGGAGGCCAGTCAACTAGCCCTTGGAGTCACTCTGGTGGTCCTGGGTTCAAGGTGCAAGTCCAGTCCTTCTCACTCAGGCAGCAGGGTAGCTGAGTAGCAGGGCAGCAGAGCAGTCTTTCTTCCAGCTGAGCAGCACAGCAGTCCTCCTTCTGAGTCTTTCACCACAGGTCCAGAAGAGTACTGAAGAGTTAGGTCTTAGGCTCCATTATTTGCACCTGGTGCCCACTTTCAAGTGGGAGATACTTCAAGAGTCTTCCCCCTACAGAGGTGTCTGGAATTTCCTGCCTTGGTCCCAGCTTATGTGGGGGGGGGGGCACAAAAGACTAGTGTGAACCCCTTTGTGAGTGTACTGAGGTACAGTCTTTGTGATGTGCAAGTGTGCAAGGGGCTCCTCCCCTCATCCTGACAGAGATGGCCAATCCTGACAACACCTAGTACTCCTTTGTCTCACTGGCTGAGAGTAATACACAAAGTCTAACTGCCAGTTACACCTTGTCATGTGACCCAGGATACAGGCTCCAGGCACAAAATGGTTAGCACAAGAAAATACCAACTTTCTGAAAGAGGCATTTTCAGAATTATGACTTAAAATCCAACTTTACCAATAAAGAGGGTATTATATTCCAATTTCTTAGAGACACCACTCAACCTTCCAACCTGCTCCCAATTGAAAGTCATCACTTATTAAATGTAATGAAGTAAAACAATGGCATTCTATGGGTGAGTCAGGCGTTGCAATAGTGAAAAACAAATGTAAGTTTTTCACTACCAGGACACGAAAAAGTTAAACGTAATTGTCCAACTTTCTAAATACAATGTACCCTGCCGTATGGGTTGTTTAGGGCCTACCAGATGGGTGACTTCTATGTATTAAAAAGGAAGATTGGACCTAGCCAGAGATGTATTTGACCAGGTCACAATGTTTGAAGGGCTACCTTAGTGGGTGACATGATGAGTGCTGAAGGTTGACTAGTAACTTTAATTTACAGGCCCTGGGTACATGTAGTATCACTCTACTAGGGACTTGCAACTAAATTAATCGTGCCAATTGGGTGTAAGCAAATTTCACAATGTTTAAAGACGGGCACAATCACTTTAGCAGTGGTATAGTGTGCAGGGTCATAAGGTCAACAAAAACAAATTCAGCAAAAACAGGATGAGTAAGGCAAAAGGTTTGGGGGAAGACCACCTTAAGGCTGACAGGTCTAACATACCATTAAGTTGCCTGCAATTAATTAACCTACACCTAACTGATGACAGCCCAGCAGCCAACAGGATATCAAAACTGTCAGCTGATAAGCTCAGATAGATGATTCATGAGGCTATGCATCCGCTGCAACTTTCAGATGTATTGGTTAATAGGACAAGACGTTGAAAAGAATGTATGGCCTCACAAGTCAATAAGAGAAGTGTCACACCCCTCACAGTTGCGGCCTCTTCACCAACTGCCATTGATGTCTAAAATCTAGTGGAAGCATAGCACATTTTCAGTGTGTGCCTCAAATGTAATGGTTACTGCAAGTAGGCTGGGCAATCCCACAGCGCCAACATCAGTGAGTGCCTTCCATATCCTGCAAAATGAGGCTACATCTCTACATTGCTGCCTCCATGCACACTAACATTTTGAAATCCAATAGGCATCCAAGACTGCCCTACTTCGATGAGCATAAAAGAAGTCCAGTGTTTTCTGGGATCTCATATTTCTTTTGGTGCTTTTTACCCAAGGACTCCCGTTTCTTAAGTTCTTCGTCAAACCTCTCTAGAAGAGACTGACTATTTCTCTGAGCTCCAAACTATTTGATTGCATTTATGACCTATGAAGAACTTATTCTTTGCTGTTCCAATACTCATTCCATCTTGTATGTACTAAAAAGAGTCTTCCAACACAACCCAAAGTGATAGCTAATTTGTTTCATCTCCCAAAGCAGATCATTCACATAAACTGAATGCTAGCGAAGACAACTACACCATGTATGACAAGGTACTACTAACCATCAGCAAAGGATTCAGTCACTGGTGAAATGTCGAAGCTACAAATCACCCAGTATATGCTATCAACGATCACATAAAGTCTCCTTCCCCCAAATCAACTGTTGCTTGACTCTGCAATACACATGCTGTTTTTTGCACGATTCACTTTTTTAACCACTCATCATCATGTTTCTAAGCAAGGCAGGACAGATGCTTTAAGTAACCTCAAATAAATAAACCAATTCCAGAGAATCTACCCATCCTCTCCAGTTGATCTGTGACAGCAGAGCTACCACCCAGACACTGCTCAGCCCTCCTCCTTTTATCTGAATTCCCATAAATCAATGTGTGCATTCAATCAATTAATAAAACATTTAATATGTTGCTCAATACACAAAATCCCACTTACATCTACACTCAAAATTTCGCAATACTTTCTAAAGCACTTAAAGATTAGGAATAAAGACGGAGTTTGCAAAGAAGCAATTTGTAAACATTAACAGAGCATTTGGTCATGTTATCACTAATACCCGCCTTATTTCGCAGCACAATCTAGATGCCCTGTTATTCTAATAGTATATGCTTCCTACATTGCAAAGTCCTTTGTATGAAATTTGCTATGCTGAACTGTGCATAAATTGTGTTTCTTTCTATTCATACTTTCATACCATTGGACTGGGGTGGGCGTAATTTACGTAATTCTGTGTAGCATAATCGTATGAAATTACCTAAGAAATACACAAGATTACACTTGAATTACACAAGAAGATTAATTCTGTGTTAAGCACTTTTTCTTAGCACAAAATGCACACTTGTGTCCAAAATGGATGCAATGATGCATTTTGCGCTAAGAAACAGCGCTAAAAGCAGAAGAGAATGAATAGCAAGCAGCTGCTCGTGCTCGCTAAGTGTGCTCCTTCACTAGAATGCCCCCTCCCATATTAGTCTTAAGTAAGCGACCAGGAGTGACTGCAAAATTAGAAGTAATCAGTGGTGGCTGGCAAGGATCTGGGGTGGTGAGGTGAGGGGCCAACGGGGTGCAAGAAAAGAAAAATACACTTACCTCCTCGCTGCTCTCTCCCACGTCGTCTTTCCTCTGTCCGCCGACCAGCAAGCTGCCAGGCTCTACTGAGCCAATCACAACGCTGCAATGCAGCGTTGTGATTGGTCTGTAGCCCGTAATTCAGCGCTCAGACGGGACCTGGGCATGTTCTCCACCCAGGCTGTAATGCAGCCTGAGGGGAGAACATGCTAAGTGAGCATGACTGTTTGATCGGCCCGAGACCGCAGGCCAAAGCGTCATGCGCACTTCAGTGTGCTCACCACTCCTCCCCTACTCTGTGAGCAGAGCAACCCCGCCTCTCCATGCTGCAGGAACAAATAAAATGATCATAACATTAAGTTATTATCAATTTATTTTTCCTTTTCTTCTCTGCTGCAACGCAGTGTGGCGGCTCCTCTGTCTTAGCCGAGGAGCAGCTACTGTCAGTAATTCTGCATCAAAGAGTAACACAGAATTACCAGTGTAATCAAACGTCTGCCCACATTTAGCCTACACAGGACTTTGCTGTCATAAAGTTAAGAACAAGTTGTTCCGACTTGCGGAGTAATGGTATGCGTTGTTACAACGCGGTCGTTGTAACAACCGCGTTGTAATTCCCTGCGGGGAAAAGTATTTGTGGTAAACGATGTTTACCCTCACAACACCAAGTTATTTCCTTAAGGCAATAATAATAATAATACTGATATTTGTAGAGCGCGAACAGCTACCTCACGAGGAGGTGTCCCGGCGCTATAGACCGCTGGGGAACCCGTCCTGGGTATCCCTGTGAGATGGTCCCTTTCTGGGTATCTCCAAGGTGAAACCAGGCATCCCCAGCGTCTGTGGGGGGCCGTTGTAGAGATAAGGCAAGCTTAATGCCCAGAGTTGCCGAGTGTGTTCCTGGTTAGAGTAGGTACCGAGGCAAGAATTATCAAGTCCGTTTTGACCCTGGTCCACGACCCTGCCGCGTCGGGAATTGAACCCTGGTCCCTGGCCAATTCTCTGCTTACGGGTCTGCCGCCTCTAACCAGTGAGCCACACCTCTCCACAATAAGAGGAAAAGTACTAGGGGCAGCAGAACTAGGGACACCAGAATACTTTCTCAAAAATCAATGTTATGTGGTCTTTGAGGATTGTTGCGAATTAGCCTATCATTCATCTACTTCCGTGGTGCTCAAAGTAGGGCCAGGCAGGCCTTCTTTGGCGGCCCACGGACCTTGCAGGTAATGTAAACCCAATATTATGAGCGATAGAAGAGAGTGGAGAGAGAAAGAGAGAGTGGAGAGAAAGAGAGAGAGAGAGAGTGGGGAGAGAGAGAGTGGAGAGAGAGAGTGGAGAGAGAGAGATTGAGATAGAGAGAGAGTGGAGAGAGAGACTGACTGACTGACTGAAGACAGAGAGAGAGACTGACTGACTAAGAGAGACTAACTGAGAAAGAGACTGAATGAGGGAGAGAGACTGACAGAGAGCGACTGACTGACTAGGAGAGAGACTGACTGACATAGAGAGAGAGACTGACAGAGAGAAAGAGAGAGACTGACAGAGTAAGAGATTGACAGAGAGAGAGACTGACTAAGAGAGAGAGACTGACTAAGAGAGGGAGACTGACTAAGAGAGGAGGGAGACTGAC
Source organism: Triturus cristatus (assembly GCF_964204655.1). Taxonomy (NCBI): domain Eukaryota; kingdom Metazoa; phylum Chordata; class Amphibia; order Caudata; family Salamandridae; genus Triturus; species Triturus cristatus. The sequence goes on along the minus strand of NC_140585.1, from coordinate 346,070,646 downwards.
TGACTGAGAGAGACTGACAGAGAGAGAGAGAGAGAGGGACTGAATGAGAGATAGACTGACTGAGAGAGAGACTGACTGAGAGAGACTGAATGACTGAAAGAGAGAGACTGTCAGAGAGAGACTGACTGACATAGAGAGAGAGACAGACAGAGAGACTGACAGACAGAGAGAGAGAAAGACTGACTGACTAAGAGATACTGACTGAGTAAGAGCAGGAGAGAGAGAGAGAGAGACTAAGAGAGAGAGACTGACAGAGAGAGAGAGAGACTGACTAAGAGAGAGAGACTGACTGAGAGACTGACTGACTAAGAGAGAGAGAGAGAGAGAGAGAGAGAGAGAGACTGACTTAGAGAGAGAGAGACAGAGAGAGACAGACTGACGAAGAGAAAGACTGACTGACACAGAGAGAGAGACTGACTCACAGACAGAGAGAGAGAGAGACTCACAGAGAAAGAGTGAGAGAGAGAGAGAGAGAGAGAGAGACTCAGAGAGAGAGACTCAGAGAGAGAGAGAGAGAGAGAGAGAGAGAGACTCAGAGAGAGAGAGAGAGAGAGAGAGAGAGAGAGAGAGAGAGAGAGAGAGAGAGAGAGAGAGAGAGAGAGAGACTCAGAGAGAGAGAGAGAGAGAGAGAGAGAGAGAGAGAGAGAGAGAGAGAGAGAGAGAGAGAGAGAGAGAGAGAGAGAGAGAGAGAGAGAGAGAGAGAGAGAGAGAGAGAGAGAGAGAGAGAGAGAGAGAGAGAGAGAGAGAGAGAGAGAGAGAGAGAGAGAGAGAGAGAGAGAGAGAGAGAGAGAGAGAGGCATCAGTACTTTGTGAAGTCAGTACTTTGTGCCAGAGGGAGGAAACAACAAAAGATTACTGTAGGGGAGAAGCAAGAGAGAGAGCATGAACTGGAAAAGGGCAAAGCTAAATAAAGAGAGAAATATAGATGAAAGAGCAGGACATGCACTGCCCTGGAGTGGTAAACACAAATGGTAAAGAAATAAAAGAAGAGTTGTTCGCTGATATCAGCATTTCAGGGAAATAACTCATTCAATCAGTGTAAAGCCAAATTTCTGTAGGAGTAGGACCAGCACAAGAATAGAGAGAAAAAAATTAAAATCAGGATCTGGCAATGGAATGGACAAAAAGCCTTGCAATCATGAGCAGGGGGCTAAACCAAAGCCCACTGTATGTAATATTGTATTCAAAGCTGTGAAAGACGTCTGAAGCCGTCCATAGTGAGCCTACAAAAATGATCAGAACAGTGAGCTACGTTGATAGTGCCTATGAGTAGAGGATCCAGTGTGTGTGATGGCAGTATCTAGACCCACCCTCCACTTACCCCACGCCCCATTGACTCCCACCCATACCGGTGCGGTCCTCGGCCACAAGCCACACTGCAATTTTGGCACCCAACAGAACGTTTGTGAGTCCCCATGATCTACTTGCATGAACCCTTATTTTTTATTTATTTATTTGAGTTTTATATAGCGCTGGCTAGACCCAGAGGTATCAGAGCGCTTTACAAGAGGTTCCACATTGTTACAAAAGTTACATCAGTTACAAGTTACCTAGAAGACGAGATAAATGGCGCGTAGAAGGGTAACTGGGGTCAGGTAAAAAGGATAGGAGGGAGATGCGGGAGAGAGACGAAGGAAAGTCTGCCCAAAGTCCGGCTTGGTAGGTGAGGGCTGAGGGGGGGAAGTCCACAGCCCATCTTGTTGCATTTAATGGAATGCTAGCACACCAACACCTTGTTGTATTTAATGGAATGCTGGCACACCACCACCTTGTTGTATTTAACTGACTGCCAGCACACCAGCACCTTGTTACATTTAACGGAATGCTAGCACACCACCACCTTGTTGCATTTAATGTACTGCGAGCACACCACCACCTTTTTGCATTTAATGGAATGCTAGCACACCACCACCTTGTTGCATTTAATGTATTGCTAGCACACCACCACCTTGTTGCATTTAATGGAATGCTATCACACCACCACCTTGTTGTATTTAATGGAATGCTAGCACACCACCACCTTGTTTTATTTAATGGACTGCTAGCACACCACTACCTTGTTGCATTTAACGGAATGCTGGCACACCACCACCTTGTTGCATTTAATGGAATGCTAGCACACCACCACCTTGCCTGATTTAACGCAACGGTATCATACTACCACCACCTTGTTGGATTTAATGTAATGCTATCAAACCAACACTGGTTAGGTAATACCTCTCCTCGTATGCCACCGCAAGCAGGGTACCTCAACCCTTCTCCAGAAGTGTCTCAGACCGGCTTTGAGCAGTAAAGAGTGAGACACAATTGTCTTGCAAGCAGGCGTGGTGATGGTTCCACTGAACGTCCCTCTCAGGAACACATATGTGCCAATGATTCCTAGCAGGAAAGGGAATAGTGTAATGTAATAGATGTAGGACTAAGACTGTGGCTAATGTAGCGTAGCGTCTATGAGGACCATAGACCTACTGCTTAAATAGGAATGACTGTTTCAGATTAATTATGTGTATATCTGTTTTACTAAAGGATGGACAACAAGCTAACCTACTGTAACCTATAACCTTCAATTAGAATGAAAAAAAAGTTTACAATGTCAACCAACGCATTTGTATGTCTATACACACTAATACCAAAACCCTTACTGCTTATGTTGATCCTTGCACTAATTTGCTGGGAATATTTTACTGCTCTGTACCAGAATGCATCCATATGTGTATTTGTGTTAAAACACGTTTGGCATTATTTCAGTGGTTTTCTGTTGGAGACAAATATATTTTTTGTACTGTACCTTTCTATGTGTGGGGAGTGTTTTTATCATCCGTCCATTTTATAAAAAATGCCCCAGTGTATTAAGGGGTTGTGGGAGATGTTTAAGGTGGTACTGCTGGTTAGCAATTAATTACAAAATGCATTAAAATGTAAGCAGCGGCGGATTTAATGACAGTCAGGCGGGGTCTAGTTCTGTTAAACAGGAGGAAAGATGATACTAGCAATATGAAAAAAATATATATATCAACTTTGTTCTGCCACAATATCAGAACTCAGTTCATATGACAACCAGTGGGCAATTGCAGTAGGCTACCATCAGGATAGTTCATGGAGGAGAGCCACTGATAGTTGCAGGGGTACCTGCTCACAAGGATCTGAGCTACACAAATTGTATTATGTACACTGCCGGTGGTGATGCGCCCTATTCTGGGGGGTGGAGGTTGTATAATGTTGCTGGAGGAAAGAAGAGTGGTATACTCATGGCCATAGGAACACAGTAAAACTATTTCAACTGTGGTCTGCAGTACCATGTGAAAGAATGGCATGGTTTATTTAAAAGTATACACGTGGAACACATTTGTGCTTTATGTGGGAGGGAATATAATTTAAGTGTTGAGTTAGTTCCCTTTTTCCTGTAGGTGAGACATTCTGACTCTCTACGAAAATTGAAACATGTTGGGAAGTTTTGGGTCCCTTTTTACTTTGTGAAATTAGAGATAGCAGGAGAAAAAAGAAATCCTAGAAATCATAAAGGCAGATGTGCAATAGGTTCTAGGTGATACCTATAGAGAGTACCGTTGGCCAGTATTTTTCATCAACAGCACTGAAGGGAGTTCGCTGGAGAATGATGAGGATGCGGCGAATTAAAAACAAAAAACGTGATCTTCTAAAGCATCTTGAAGGAGTATGAGTGAGCATATGGAGGGGAAGCATTGTGTTCTTTCATTGTTTCATATGTTCTCTGGTTAGAGTGAACGTCAGTATAAACAAGCATTGGCATAGCCAATAGGTCTCGCCTTTGGGACCTTATAAGTATTTAGCCATGCAGCACATTATCCTTGGTGCTATGCCGCCATGAATTGAAGAGCTATATAATTACTGTACACTGGGTGATGCAGTCCTTAACTACTGTGAAATTTTAAGTACAATTTCTTTGAAGCATCATTTCACTGCGTTTATTATGGAAGTTATTCATTTAGATTGTTAGAAAGTGTTACATGTATATAGCGCTTACTACCCCTGACAAGGCGTTGATATTAATTTGAGATCTATTTTGATTGGTCAGCACCGGCTGCCTCATAAACTGAGCTATATTTTGCTAACCCAAAGACATGACCAATAAGAAGAACTGCTGACTTTCTTATACCACCACCGCCAAAGGCATTTGAGGGCAGAAATTTACATGAAAAAGTCTGCAACAAACAATAAGTTTACAGAGTGTCTGTATAAATAGAAATGTTCTTTTCTTTAGGAGTTGCTGCATGTACGAGGCAGAGTACATGTAAGGGTGGAAGAAGCAGGCAGTGGAGAGCACAGACGCCTGAGCAGGCAGAGGGACCATAGGGCTGAGCAGGCAGAGTACATGTAAGGGTGGATGAAGAAGGCAGCAGAGAGGACAGAAACCAGAGCAGGCAGAGGGCGTGAGTACGGAGCAGCCTTACAGGCACCCATTTGACTACTTATGAAAAACATCTCCTGCTAAGTGTAAAGTGCAGATCAGAGGGCCTTGCCCTGTTGGACAAAATAGAGCGCAAGGGACCCCGTTGGCAAATGACGGCCACATTAAAACGGAAAAATCTATCTCTGCAACTATCAGCATCACCTGAATATCCTACCATTACACATGCCACAAAACGAATATGTTTATATATCACATGGCTTGCCACTTATCTTACTTTCAAAAGTTACCAAGGATCTACAAGGAATCAATAAAGCATACATGCAGACAAGAGTGTTTACATACATAATACATACAAGATGAGATAGGGTGAGGCAATAGCAATGATACTTTCTATACCTGCTCACGTGACAATACTTTGTTTGTGCTTCCTCCATTCAGTATGGTAGAGGAGATGATAAATAAGAAGGAAGGTAATAACTTATCTATTACTTCTGGAACTGAAGTCTGGAATATTTAGGAGTCTAGAACGGTTCTGGCTCAGAAGAACCTGTACAGAAGTCTGCTTATCCTCTCCATAAACCCCTGTCATGTATCAGAATTTCATTATCGTCTTACAGAGAAAACATTTATGCTCTGTGGGCTGCCTCCTTGTGGCAAACATACAAAGAGATCCTGCTGTGTCCTTCAGCCTTGAAGCCTCCCTCTTGCTACCCGACTAACATCACAAAGCCCCAAGACCACATCCTGGGTCTCCATTGATCCTGGTTCCAGGAAAGCAATTTTCCCACTCCTGTCTCACGTGTGAAGGGTAAAGGTAGGGACACATGGCTTGATAAGAGATCTCTCCTGATATGTAGCTGCTACTGCCATATAAAGTTGCAGCCTCAATGAATGCTGGGGGACAGATTTTGTGATACAAAATTGCCACCAATTACATGATAGACAAACAAATCAAGGTTTGCGACCAAACAAATGATTTGTAATCACAGATGGCCACCAATCACATGATGTCAAACCAAAACTGACGGACGTGGATCACCTGACATGCAACAAAATCAAGATAGTCACCAAACAAATGATGGCCAAGTGAACCAAGATGGCTGCCCCAACAGTGTTTATCCACCTGCTAAACTACAGCTCCAAAAGGCTGACAAAGTTGAAAGCTAAAAGGCGGGTCCATTAAAAAAGGGTACAAAAGTCCACCTCGAACCCTATTTTGAGCCTTTGCAATAGTTTATCCTATTTCCCCAATTACTCTGATTATTACAAGTTTGTTCTGGACCTTGTAAACTACTTTTACTTCATTATCCATTTGGTCTTCGAAGGACTGGGGCTATTTCATAAGGGACCTTGGAATTCTTCACCACATCACCCAAATACCTGGATCCATGCGTGGCCATGCATCCTACTCTCCCTGACTGATAATATGCACCACCAAGTATTTGAGGGTCTTGTGAAAGGTAATAGGGGTGAGTATGCAGTAAAACTACTAAACTGCCTTCATCTACAGCTCCTAGTATCCCAAACTATATGCTTTTCTGTTTCCATCTTCTCTCTTCATTTCAGAACAGTGTACATAAATCACCATCACCAATTCCCCTTTCCCTGTACTCTATTGTCACTTTCGACATGCCTATGACAAGCTTTAGAAGAGGTTCTGAGAACTAACACTTATGAAACCATTATTGTGCAATTAATATCATTGTGCATTTCCAGTTATGATTAAAACTTGAACTTATTTAAAGGTCCTGGAAAGCAGCATAATCAGAGAAAATGCTCTGTATAGTCAAGCATGAGAACATTGCTTAGGAGTCCAAGTACTTACCCACTCACACGGTCAAAAAAAGGCACTCTGAGCTCTGGTTTATTGCAAAAACATAAGTCACTGGAGATGCCCACGTCTGGAGTATGGTCTAAAAAGTGACTGTAACACCGTAATGTGAAAAGTTCTCCCACAGCAAATCAAACAGTCCAACTCCTTTGCACACTCCTACTTTGAGGAGTGTTAGCAATCAGATGTTCTGTAAATTGACTCAATTTTACTGTCCCACTGCTATCCAACAGTGATGGAAGAGAATAAGTGCAGATAATGTTTTTATACGATAAGTGACATATATATCATCTCCACCAAAATCTCGTGAGCGGACAGTAACCCTGTAGAGGCTGCTACCGACCAGGCATGGTAGGTGAGGGAAATAATTGTAATAAAAGGACTTACCTTTTTACCGCCGCCACTTATTTCTCTGTCCTCCTCTGCATGGCAGGAAGCACACAACCTTCCAGAATCCCAGAATAATTTTCCCTGCACTCTAGAATCTCGCCCCATAATGATTTGCTGGGCCTTTGGTTGGCATTGTATTTTTGCCCATAACTTTGCTTGGGGTGGTCCTAGGAGGATGGGACCACCCCCGAATCGTTCAGCATGCTATGCTCTTTGTGTTCAAGGCATCTGCTTGCCCTCCCCTAGGTTAGGGGTGACCCCAAAATCATCACCTCTCTCATTGCCTGGTATTTTTCAAAGTTCACTTTTGTGAATTGGTTATATGCTTTTTAGCATGTAAAGGTAAAGTTGTTTTATCGAAGGGTTGTGAGTGCAGTAGCTAACTCCACTACATAGCGGAGTAGGAATTATTGCTTGCATTCCGTTTTTTCAATGAAATGCGTAGTTAGCAAATCTTCGCAACCTCCGCTAGCGGAGCGGAGTTCATTGCCCACAGTTAATATTAGGTACCCCAGGTGTCGCAGGGAGGGGTGGAGGGCATGTAACTACAAGCAGGGTCCTTATAAAAGATGTTTTATAAACGCTGGTGAGGGAAATCTGAACACTGTACTTTTTCCCCATTGTAGATACTTGGCCCATAGGCTAACATTGCAATATTTTATGCATGCATAGTTAGTGCATAGTTAATGCTAGGAAGGAAATGAAAATATCATTCTAAGACTTAAAAGAAGGGTATTGATAAATCCAACAGATTGGCATATAAGTCTTTCTTTTCTATAAACCAAAATCCAGCCTTCCTACAGTCTCCACTGATTTGTCAGTGCTTTTAGTCTTAGCTAGGCTGCCTTGATTAGGTGATAAGTAGCTCTCCAGGGGAGAGGCTATCTGCTGGATATTGCCACTTAATGGACTTGGATCTTTGTGAGATGTTATCTGCCATCTATTTAGTTCAAATCCATATCTACTCGTAAGGAATTTAAAGAACTGCACAAGCAGCAAATAACTATGATGCTACTAAGTAATTTGCCTGTAGTCAAGCCTATTTTGTGAGGTGCCTTGCCATCCTATGCCTCTCACTTAAGGCATCCAGACATGCATGTTAGTTGCATATCATAGCAGTTTGTATGGGGTATGCAACTGTCTGTATATCTCACATTTTGGCAATAGGATCTTCCACTCTGCTGCCTAATTGACCAGATTCAGCACTAATTTAAATTCCTCCAAAAGGGCTGTGGAAGGAATGCAGATTTTACAGCCTATCTCATGCACAAAGTACAGATCATAACTCATTATAATGGTACTGGTGTTCCATAGCCACTCAATAACACACGTGTTCTTTAGGGGAAGACTTGCATTTTCCAATCAGAGATTTTATACCAGGCTTCAAAACCAGTGATTCTGTATGTTAGGAAAGCATGATAAAATATTTCCTGATTTTTTGGCATCATACCAGGCCCCTCTCTACAGAGGCTTTTAAGAGATTCTATTTGATCTAACCATTCTGGTCTGTGCCATCTTTATCTTCTTCATCGAAGTCTATATTCATTCCTTTGCATTCAGTGATGTCGTTCACACAGTTTGTTGAAAATGTTTGTACCAATTGACTTAATGCATCTGGGTAAATCCAGTTTTTCAAACTAGAGTTTTTCGGACGTTTACTCCCTCACAAACTGTATGCCTTATGAAAAAAGTACACTATATCCTAATTGTAAGAAATTGGGCTATTACTTGGAAAGGATGCGAGTCCTCCACATGTAAGACAATTGTCTTATTACTGAGAAGGAAAACCCCTATTGTAGCACTTGACTCTCTCAGGGTAGCGAAGCAGAGCAATTCAATTATTACTCATGGGAGGTGATGTGGGCTAGTAATCTCAATTCACAGGCATGCAACACAATACTCAATAAATTGTTGTTTAGTGAGTGCTTTTTCTTTTAAAAATAGAAAAGTATTTTTATTGCAAACACTTTACCAAATACTATGTGTGTATTCAATTACAATTATGTACATAAGGTGAATGGGAAAACCTTTAGTGACACCCTCATATCATATCAGTTTTAAAAAAGGCAGGCCCACTGGCTTTGTCAATGGGTCACCACATTAATAATAAGCATGATATGCTTGGTCAAGTTAACATATTATAAGGGGTGTCAGAATAGACATAGCAAACCTACTGGCTTTGTCAGGGTGTCACCACATTATTAAACAAATCTACAAATCTGAACCTTAGAATGTCATTACAATCTATGGAACTAATTTTAATAAGCATTCACTATAATGTCAAACGTTCATTGTTCACTTTCATGTTATCAATAAAGCATTTGAATTCAAAACACATACATGCCTTAGTCTCTCTTTTACTTGCTACAGGCCACAAAATATAGCCATAGGACCAACCAATAGGGGTCCCTGCAACCGAGAGCAAAATCTCAAGTTCTCTGAGTGTTTGAAATTCAAACCAAACCTCTCCCAGGGTCATTGTTTCAATATGCTTTGAGACCTCGGTAAAAAAAATCAAATAAGCCTGGGAGATTGGTGATGACCCTGCCCAAAAAGCAAGAGTAAATAAGTAAATAAAGCCTTTGCGGGGCATTATGGGAGACTCCTCAGCAATATTAGAACAGTAGGCTTCTCCCGCTGTTGTTTACTTGAAGCTGCTTTGCTCCACACTCTATTTCTTTTATTTCATTAACCTCTTCTATGCCCATGACGAGATAGTCTCGTCATGGAGCGCGGTTGCGCTGTGCCCATGACGAGACTATCTCGTCATGGACCCCGCCCGCTAATACAACGCCCGGCACAGGAGGGGGAAAGGGTGGGGCACTGAAGGGGTTAATACTGGGTGCCCATGCCCACTGGATACCCAGGTGAAGGTAGGGATGGTAGGAGCCGCACAGGGAGCTAACTGCTGGCTGCCCTGCCCACTCCCAACTTATGTGAGTACCTCGGGTGCTCTTGCTGGTCCGCAGCAGTAGCAGTGTGTCTTCCACTCCTGCCTGCAGAGGGAGCAACATGGTGTGTCTGGTTTCACACACATCCCCAGACACGGGAACAGTCTCTGCCTGGGTGATGGGGCCCCAAGGCAGCTAGTTAGTTTCACCATTCCCTGACATTTCTTTGCACCCACCCATTGGGAGACAGAGGTCACCAGGGCAAATCAGGATTCGGGGGAGGGAGCCTCATGCACATTTGCTGCTCAAGAAAAACAAATAATACTTTTGAATTGACCTCCGGCCCTGGCCAACCACAAGGGTTTATAAGGAAAGAGTGGTGGACCACTATGCACCCTTTTCCTTCATTTTCCTTCTTGAAAGGTCACATTTTTCAAGTTGCATAGCTAGCTGGAGCATTTTCATCATGTCTCCCGGCCTCTAAAGGGACACATTTAGTAGGGAGCTGGTCAATCTCCCTGCGCCATCCTTCACCTCTGCTTGGCTCCTGGTGCTCCTCGCCTGTCAGAGGGGGAATCTTCCTCAACAAGTCCTCAAGGGCATAAGGGGGCCGGCACCACTGGCCCTGAACAGATCCATCCTAGTAATGGGAGTCAGCTACTGACAAAGTCTTTAGTCCATCTTTGCAGGGCATCATGTGGCTTTGTTTTCCAGCTGGGCATCATGTTCGCAGTAGTTGCCTCCCAGGTCCAGGCTCTTCTCATCTGTGTCGCCCTTGTACAAGGGGATTAGGTGAGGGTGAAATTTTCTAGATGACAGGCACTCCTGACGAATCCTAGAATGCCACAAAATCCCTCCAACCCTGTTCCAAACCTCCTACACAGTATTCGGGGACAGTGCAACATGGCGACTTCAAGTTTTCTCAGAAAGAGCTTCTCTGGGGGCCTCAGTTCGGCCCCTAGCTGACATCACTGCCTGACCTCTTCCCACCAAAACATCAAAGCTTGTAATCTGATTATGAGCTGAGCCACAGAAATACAAGAATTCCTGAGGTCGCATAAGATGTTGATGTAATGTGTTGTGTACTGCAAATTCAAACTAGGCATGCATGTTTTACCCCAGTTTGATAACTTGCATAACCTAGAAGGCCTAAGTGGAGTGAAACTATACTTTAAATCAGATTTCACTTATATGCAGAATATAGTGAAAGGACTACAGATTTTTAAGTAAGCTCTACAGTCCTACACTATGGATGTCCACTACTATGGAAAAGGCCTATCCCAGGTCAATAGCAATCCTTGCACAGTTCCTTATAAACTAGGCTACATATGCTTAAATACTGGGCTGTCAATAACAGTAGTCTTACATGCAAAGCCCACACACATTTATGTTCACATGTAACCAGCCCTGTCCCCCTTACCCTAGTTGCGCAGCATCTGCATTTTCTTAAAAGGTGGACACAGGTAGATAACACACTTAGTCTGAGTGTGACTCACGTAATAAGACTCACTCACAGTAACATGTTTTTTAAAAATGGGTAGTCATTTGCGAAAAATCATGGCGGACCGAATGGGCGGACCCCATGTGCTACACTAATGCACATGTAACTAGGCAGACAAGATATCTGTCATGCCATTTGTGAGCGACATGTGGAAACTGGTGCGGAAATACAGATTTCTACATTTATTCTTAATTCCACATAGGATTAATAGTAATTCTGCATTCTGAAATTACAAACTTCCTTAGGTATTTCTAATCACAGGAGCTGAATTACATTGACAGTATTACCGCCTATACTTGGAATATGGGCATTACTGGTAACCTTTTCTACCATCAAAAGCAGAGGCTTCAGGAAATGCCACTGTCATGGAAAGGAGAAAATATTTTTGGGTCTTCCACCTGATAAGTAAAATGTACTCTCCAATAAAAAAATTATATTTGTAATGGAATACCTGCAAATGATCAGACATGACTGGAAGGCAGGTAAGGTTAAAAATGATTAAGTCATCTGAATTAACAGATTCTTTATTTTAAGAACCTGTGCTGCTGCACTTTTTTGCTTAACCTTTTTCAGTTATTGAGCTTATGTGTGGGCTTTCTTTGCTTTATATAAATCATTTCCAGTGAGGGGACATTGCCAAGCTGAATGCAAGTGGGTTGTGTTATGGGAACAGTTTATTTTATTGTAATGAGCTGCTGTGAGAACAATGCTAAAGAGTCCCACATAATCAGAGTAATAATGCCTATGCCAAGAAAAACATGACCATGAAAGATGGGGAGTCAATTAAAAGCAGCAATCAATTGCATCGTAAAAGTGCTAAGATCTTTGGAAACGGCAAGAAACCTAAAAGTATAGAGTAATAATAAAAATATATATTTATCTAAATACAGCATGTTTCAAATACAAATTTGAAAGCTCCTCTTGACGTAAGTAAATGCTTTGTGCACATATGCAGCCTCACCTTCTTCATCCTGCCTTTCTCTTCCTCAGCAGCTTGAAGTTTGAGGTCTAGATTTGTAATTACTTGCTGCAAAGAAGCCTCTGCCCGTTTTGATTCCAGTGCTTCTGCATCCTGCAACACGTTAGCCAAAGCCTCCAACCCCGCATCTTCTGGAACATTCAACGAAGAAACTGGGACTTCATCCAAGGTAGGACTATCAGTTGCCAGGACCTACACCATGTACAATATTGTAAGCATTTAACCAATACAGATTCAGTCATTGTCAATAGTTCAAACTTTCTATCATTCAAAACAATAAAACAGTAACATTGCATACAAAAAAAGTGGAGAAGAAAAGTGATATGTCTTTGCCCAAGGCCAGATTTGAAAGCAAATGAAATAGATCCTCTTTTGAATTTGTGCATGTACAATGTGTGTAGACAGTACTGTCAGGATGGAGTTGCTGGTGGGGGGGTGGTAGAGCTCCAGCTGCAAGATGGACGCACGTTAGAGCAGTCCAGAAGGGTGCAGTGCATTTCTTCTTTAAATATCCATCAGAAGGAGGACAACTGCGGCAGAAGCCCCCAAGACAGATAACCGTGCACCTGATAAGAGTTTTCTGTGAAATCATCACCTGTTCCATGCTTACAGAGGCATAGACTGAGAACAGCCTGGGGTGGCTTGGAGACCCAGACTGCAGATCTTCTGCAGCCTTGCTGTCCCTGCGACCAGAGGAGGAACAGTAGTTCACTCCGGCGACTAGCTCCTGGACTAGACAGCATGCAAGGAGAGATAAGATCTCGGGCTGCACTCCCTCTCTTCAGATAAATGCTGAGAGCGGCGGCTACAGTATGAAGAGACTGGGAGCGAGGAGCAAGATGGTTGCAGTGCAATTATATGCCCGTCTGCTAAGTAAATTACAAAACAACTTTTGCCTGATGTGGCGTCCCCATTGTGTGAAAAGGCAGCTGCGGGTGTACTGTGACGGCAGGGAGTGATTGCTTTCCCAATACTAGTTGTGTAAGACCCTTTTCATAGACTGCAAAACATAATTGCAACCTGCTTGTGCCTCTACACTGTGGGTGACTGGTATGGTTGAGAGAGTCTTGCAGTTGGCACTCGTGAAGTGCTAAGCACCTAGGGCCTTATGTAGGTGGGCTTGCATTTACCACTTCATAAATACCGAATCATACCGATTCGGTATTTATGAAGTGGTAAATGCAATGTAGGTAATGAGTCGGTAAATATTACCGATTCGGAAAAATTCGGTAATTACCGAATCGGTATTTACCGATTCAGTAATGAGGCATACCTTCCCATTAATGGGAAGGTATGCCTCATTACCGAATCGGTAAATACCGATTCGGTAATGGGGGAGCACATGCAAGGGTGGCAGGGTGTCACATTGACACCCTGTTGCACCCCTGATTCGGCCATGTGTGCACATGTGGCGCACATACATGCCCTAAGGGCATGTATGTCTGCCACATTGCACACTTAAACGTGCACAAAAATGCTTTTTGTCACCTATTCGTCATTTACCACCAACCTTTAGTTGGTGGTAAATAACGAATCCCCACACCCACCACACACTCCCCCTACATCTCATTTCATGATTCGGTATTTACCGAATCGGTAAATTTACCGATTCGGTAATTTTACCGATTCGGTAAATACTGAATCATGAAATTCTCCCCCTACATCTCAAAAGCCAAAATACCGGTCGGTAACGGTATAATTACCGAAAATCGGCCGTTACCGACCGGTATTTGGCTTCCTACATGAGGCCCCTAGTGCGGTGTAGATAACCAAGCGGACTAATATTGCCACCGTTCTATCCCCAGGGGTTCACTTCTCAACTGTAGGCCAACTATTTGGCAACTGCAAGTACAGCTCTGAAGGGGATCATTAACAATAATTGGTTGACATATATATGGAGATTACATCAAGTAATACTTAGAAGGCACATTCTTGCAGTTGGAATACTACCTGTCCACAGGGGACGTCAGCACGTGGGTGGTGAACACTGATCACTTGGCCAGGACACTGTTCGACCATGCCCAGGTTGAGCTGCAAATCACCAACCAAGACATGAGATCCCCATCACAACATTGGAAGTTCCAGCCTAAGGCACTTAGGGACAGATGTATCAAGGTTTGCGAACGGGAAAAAGCCTTTTGGGATGTATCATCCCAAAAGACATTCGCAAAATATAGAATCACAAAATATAGAATCGCAAAAATTGCGATTCCCTATTTTGCAAATGCATTTAAGAAAACGCAATTTGCAATTCCTTAAATGAAATGCAGGAAGCCCAAAGAAATTGCGACCTGCCTTTAAGGAATCGCAAATTAATACCAACTTCTAGTTGGTGTTAATTTCCAAATTCTTTTAAAAATTCACTTTTTGGCATTTTTCTAAGTGACATGAGGTGCATATACATGCCCTTAGGGCATGCATGTGTGGTATGTGTGCCACATGTGCACAAATGCATATTTCAGGGGTACAGCAGGGTGTCCTTTTGGCACCCTTGAAATTGCATGCGCAATTTGCGAGTACTTATTTGGTACTCGCAAATTGTGAATGCAATCCTATTTATTCTTATGGGTCTCTAGGCCCATAGGAATGAATGGGAAGGTATTCCTTAATAGTGAATCACAATTTGCGATTCGCTATTAAGGAATATGTAGGATTCGCAATTATGTTTGCAAATCCTACATACATTGCATTTTGCTTTTCTTAAATAGAGAATCGGTAAAATTTGCTATTTAAGAATCGCTTATGCAATTCTTGATACATCTGGCCCTTAGAGACAGTCTATTCCAATCTGAGTTGAAATAATAAAATTCCTTACAACCAACTTAGGTTCTGTTGATAGTATGGCCTCGGTATGGAGACTTTCATGGTAACTGTTCTTAGGCTCTCCATCTCCAAACTAAATGGGGTTTTTAGATCACTAAGGTCACATATGGGAATGCTTGAATGGGAGTAAATTATCGCAGTAATTAAGAGTCTCCCACCTGGGAAAGCTCTTTGTATCGATGGACCGCCAACAGAGTTTTAATAAGAGTACAGTGAGGGCCTGGTGCCCCACCTGTTAGCACTCTTTGAAGAGGTATATGTTAAGAAGACACTTCTGCCCTCTTAAGGAGAGGCTTGTTGATAACTCTCTTTAAGTCTGCCAGTCTGCCAAATCCTCAGAACAACTACATTGGTACCGTGCTTTATCAGTGATAAATTGCAATGTTAAATTTCTGTCTAAACTCATTGTGAATAGAATGTTGGCTCTGCTCTGGCCAGGCCAGACCAGAGCATTCTGGCTTTGTGTCCGGCTACTCCACCATGCATAACATGCACCAACTTTTCGCCCTTCTGCATCAAATCAACCTGACCACATAGGCAGCTGCAGCATTCTTGGATGGCACTGAGTCATTCAGCTCAGTTGAATGGCCAAATCATTTCACCATACTGTAGTGACTGGGTTTCCCATTTTCCTTTGTATGGTGGATTCAACTGATATACCCATCCCTCTAGCTGGGGTTCGATTGGATGGGTTATTGTCCTCCCCGTTTCAGCTCTTAAGCAGTACCAGACAGGGGTGCCATCTCTACCCCTAATATTTGTATTAATGTTGCAGACTAGCTACGGCAACGGCGGCACTACAGTGGGTTTGTCCACCGATTCAGGACACACCTCATACTAGTTTTGCTATATGCTGATTACAAGACTTGGTACTTACGAGATTTAATTAAATTCAAGGGTCGGTCTGAGGCAAATCTGTCATCTTCCCTCTTAACTCATGCATCACCAAATTTGAGTCTAAGTTCCTGTTAGTGTGGAGCAAGGAACCCATCAAATACTTAGGTGTTTGGATACATCATGACACTAATATTATTATCAGACAGAACTATGAAAGAGCAATCCAACGTCTAGAGGACAGAACTGAAAGATGGATCACTATCCCTCATGGCATGCCGTATTGCAATATGCAAGATGGCAATCCCCAGTTTATATATTATTTCACAAATATACCTACCCCTCTCACAAGTTTTAGGTTGAGCCTTGGCAGCGCATGCTCTGTCTGCAAGACCTGCGGTAATCAATAGAATTACTTTTTCCCCCCCTGCTACTCACCACACACTAACTCCAGTGTCCATCTTGTTTGCTTCCACCTAACTGGTTTCTGCAAACGATAAGTCACTTCCTTGAAGGCTGAGGTGCACCGGCCAAGTACAGTTTCCTTACACTTTCAGGGCATATCTGTTGTTTGAAGAATTCTTTTTAGGTCTTGCCTAGCGTTGTAGCGCATGCGCGCTCTGCCAGATCTATTGTCGTCGAGGAGACTTAGGAAGGGGACTTTCAGACCAGCCCATCCTTCCCATTGGACGGCGTAATTATTTATGTCAAACGCTGGCCTCCCATTGGAAATGAGTCTTCTTGGTGAACGCCCTGTCTCCTTCTCGGCCAGCCCATCCGGACTGGAACATGTGCTGACGGCGTGAAACGGTCTCCTTCAATTAGGTCTGTAAGCACTTTTTTTTCCAGAGATGCGTGTCCGAGCAAAGCCCTTTTACGACGCATTCAAAGAACAGAGGGTATGACTTCCCCAGCCCAGCGTCTGTTCCTTTTCCTTCCTCTCACTTTATTTTTTATTTGCAGCGCATTCGCTTTCGCGGCCGCACTTGTTTTCTCTCTCGACGATCTTCCTTTAGTTCCTTTGCGGGTTATATTAATGCTGTGGTTATAATCCGAGCTCCATGGTTGGCTGGTTTCGGTTGTTGGCGAGGGGGTTGATAGGTTATTTAACACCCTCCCTGTTGGCCTTGCCCCACCTGTCTGACCTCCGTGGCAAACTTCTGTCCGCTGCCCTGTCAACGGCACCATGTTTGCACTCCGGGTTTAGACTACTTGGTGTCAGTGCCCGAGTGTAAGTTATAGCCTGTGCGCTTCATAATGTAAAAATCCTCGTCTTGAGCTGAGCACAAACGGCACACCGTCCAACTTACATTTCAGGAGGCTGCAGGGCGAACCCTGCAGGGTCAAATTGATACCCCCTTCCCCCACCCACCATCAATCCGGGCAGCTCTCAAGTCCCTCCCGCACCGAAGTCCCGACTAAAAGAATTCTTAAGGCTCTCCATTCAGACGCTTAAAATTCCTGAGTCCATCGTAAGAAGACTGACAGACATATAGCTTCCCTAGGGGCTCTTGGGGCTGCTAAATTGCAACTTTTCTTCGTATCTACCATCCTGGTCTCGGATATTGGCATTTCCCACCCACTCGGTGATTATCTTCATTATGTGTTTTTACTGAAGCACCTAAATGATGTAGCGCTTAAAAATCCGTACGTTATTGGACAAAACTAAGGCAGGTAAAAGTCTTCTACCTGCCCAGGAAACTTTCCTCAGAACTGCAGGACAAGAGAGCGCCGCTTGTGTAGCTGTTGGGTGTGACCTGGGCTGACCATCAGAGATCAGCCACGCCCACAGTGTAAACACCTTAATGTGTTTCACAAGATCTGCAGAGTTGCAAGAGGGCTTTTCTACGTAATGATCAGAAATCTCGGTCCTGGTGATTGCCAAAGGCCTCGTTTCAAAATACTGTACTTTTCAAATGTAGTTTTAGGACATGTGGGCAGCTGTAGGGAAGTGACTCCTATGAGGATAGGTCAAAATTCATGAAAGAGGGCGTTGCCAAGGAATTCTGGACTGACAGGCATTTCACTGACACCTCAAGAAGGCTATTTCAAGCGCCTCCTTTGCTGAGTTTTAGTTCCAAAGGAATAGGGTGGCCTTCCTGCATATTTTTTCCTGCTCTTTATATTGTGTTTTTAACGAATAGAATGGATTCCCTTCCCCTAACTTGAAAATTACGTGGCACTTTCGTGTTTAAGGGCCTTTGCCTAATCTATTGTGAAAGAGAGTGGATCTAATTGCATATAGCATACACTGGGAGCTGAGCCCAGCAGGCTAAAGCAGCAGTCCTTTAAATGGGCAGGAACTGTGAGCATGAGACTCTTCCTGGTGGGTAGTACCAACTCTACAATGCTCCCTCACAAACGTTTGCCGATCAGTTGAAGCGTTCATGATGTGGAATAGACGTGGCTGCTCCTGCTCAGGGATCACAATTGCAATTGTTGGGCTTATGGGTCTGATTCCTGATAATATGGGAGTGGGGGATTCTCCGGGGCTGCTTCTGCTGCTTGAAAATCAACCTGGCACGTTGGTATTCTGGGTTTTTCTCATCTTTTGGTAACTTAATTGACTTCAAGCTTGGACACAGTTTGTTCCATAGGTGGTATGCCCATTACACTGAATATACATAAGGTATACATCCTTAAAACTAGGTAGTTGCATACAAACCTTAATGTTCGTCGTCAGTCTAGGTTTAAAACAAAAATCTGCTAAGAGTTACCGTTATTGTGCCTGAGCCTTGAAAATATTTGGATTTTGTTCTCTGAAAAGTTTAACCTCACAAAACATGCTGTCAACGTTCTCCTAAATAAAATGTAGCGCCTAGATTAAGTCACAGCATCATCACCCTTTCCCTGCTTCATAAGCTTCTTTTTTAATTCCCTCCTAAAAGTTTGATTTTTCTGTGAAACTGAAGAGGTTGAAAATAATCGTGTTATTTTAACAAGCACTGGCAAAGGAATAGGTCTGGCCTTGCCCAGTATGCAACTTTTTTCACTGGAGTATACGTGTTTTACAAAAAAAAAAATGGCACTAAGGTTTACGTCTCGTCATGCAGCTGTGCACATGTGTTCAGGCGAATTGCAATCACTCTTTGTGCAAGTCAGCCAGTGGATGAACCTAGCAGTCTGACCCATTGCCCATGCTATAACCTGTGATAGGGGGAAACAAAATGTGATGAGACTACAGTCAATTAAGAGGGCTGATAAAAAGGATTAGTTACTTACCTGTAATCCTAGTTCTCATCCAGGTGTATACTCATCAAAGTCATAATCTATGAATAATCCCCGCCCATGTGCGGGATCCCGGAGCATATAGAAAAAACCATATATATACATATATATGCATATGTGAAAACATATACATGCAGCCTAAAATGTTTCAAACATGGTAATGCTGTAAATTACATAGGTTTGCATAGCAGTGCCCCCTAACCCATAAGGAAAAAAGGAAGCACCAAGCCAATTGTAACACAGCACTGCTTTATTGCCATAAAGCAAACTTGTAATTGTAGGCATTCGTCTGTAGGCTGCAGCAGAGTATGAAGAAACAAAAAAAAACTGACACCTTGCCTTTAAGGCATTAGAGTAGGGGGACCGTGCCTTTAAGGCCTGCAGGAGACCCCCTGCTCCCATGATGCACTACAGGTGGCAGTTGGGCCAGTTCTTTTTGGCGGTGCATGTGCACCTGAACATATCTGGATTCCAGAAAACAATACCTTAAGGAGAACAATGCTCGTCCGGGGAGGTGGGTGGGTCGCTTATGACTTTGATGAGCATACCCCTGGATGAGAACTAGGATTACAGGTAAGTAACTAATCCTTCTCATCCAGGGGATACTCATCAATAGTCATAATCTATGAATAGAGTAGCAAGCCCATACCCA
The DNA here is from genome assembly GCF_964204655.1 of Triturus cristatus. Classification (NCBI taxonomy): domain Eukaryota; kingdom Metazoa; phylum Chordata; class Amphibia; order Caudata; family Salamandridae; genus Triturus; species Triturus cristatus. Next base: position 346,051,127 of record NC_140585.1, on the reverse strand, counting down.
AAGTCTCGCGGACGAGCATCATAGCATTTAAGACTTGCAGTCACATCACATAACATAACCGTCATGCAAACAAGTTCCTCAAAGAAGCCTGCCCCACCTGGGCGTCGGCCTGTGCGTCTGAATCTAGGCAATAATGGCGCGTGAAAGTATGTACTGAGCGCCATGTAGCCGCTTTGCAAATCTCAGACATGGGAACGTTGCGAAGGAGAGCTACAGTCGAAGCCTTCCCTCGAGTAGTGTGTGCTCTAGGTCTACCCTGCAAAACCTTATGGGACAGTTGGTAAGCCAAGGCTATACAGGAGACAATCCATCGAGAAATGGACCTCTTGGAAGCAGCCAGCCCTGTGTTAGTGGGCCCGTAATTAACAAAAAGCCTGTCGGACTTTCTAAGTGAGAGAGTCTTAGCCAGATAAAATTTCAACACCCTCCGGAGATCAAGAGAATGTAAGGCTCTCTCCGGGGGAGTGGTTGGCTGCGGGAAAAAAGTGGGCAACGTGATCACCTGGTTAATGTGGAAGTCCGAGACCACCTTGGGCAGAAAACTCGGATGAGTACGGAGCACCACTCTATTAGCATGGAAAACCGTGTAAGGTTCCTTGCAGCAGAGGGCCTGAATCACGCTCACCCTGCGGGCAGAAGTGATGGCCACCAAGAAGGCAGCCTTCCAGGTCAGGTGTTGCAAGGATGCCTTATGGATAGGTTCGAAAGGGAACCCCATCAGCTTAGAGAGTACAATGTTGAGTTCCCAGGAGGGGGAAGGAGCCCTCACTGGTGGAAATACTTTCTTAAGCCCCTCTAAGAAATCCTTAACCACTGGCATCTGGAAGAATGAGGTCTGGGTAGGAGATTTACTATAAGCTGTGATCGCAGCTAAATGGACTCTGATTGAAGAATATTTTAACCCAGACTTCGCCAAGTACAGTAAGGGGAGGATAACCTGTTCTTGACCCCGGATCGGATCAAGGGCGTTATCCCTACACCAAATACTGAATCTCTTCCACTTGAAGCCATAAGACTTGTCTTTTCGCTTCACGGAGGATGTTCATACAGTCCGGTGGCAGATCTAAATGTCCATACTGGACGAATTCAGGAGCCATGCTGTCAACCGGAGGGAGGGGAGGTTGGGATGTAACACTCTCCCCTTGTCCTTGGTCAACAAGTCCGGAAGGCAAGGCAACCTCCGGTGTGGCACCTCCGACAGCTGGAGTAGGTCCGGGTACCACCATTGGCGGGGCCACTCCGGGGCTATTAGGATCATCCGAGTCTTCTGTATCACAGCTGGGATGAGGGGGAGAGGAGGAAAAGCGTATAGCAATGTCCTGGACCAGCTGATCAAAAGAGCGTTCCCCTGAGACCCCCGTTGGGGGAACCTGGAGGCGAAGACGGGGCATTTTGTGTTTGTCGCGTCTGCAAAGAGATCGATGTCCGGTACTCCCCACAGCCGGAAGATCTCTTGAGCGACACCTTCGTTGAGCACCCAGTCGTGCGCTTCGACGAAGTCTCTGCTGAGGCCGTCTGCCTGCACGTTCAGGGTCCCTGGCAGGTGGACGGCGATGATCGACAGGCCTCTCGCCAGAAGCCATCTCCAGATGGACTGAGCCTCCAGCGACAGCACTCGAGATCTGGTGCCTCCTTGCTTGTTCAGATAGAACATCGTCATGGTGTTGTCTGTCTGAACCTGCACATGGTTGGTGTGGAGGGATGGGTACAGGGATTTGAGCGCGAGATGAACCGCTTGGAGCTCCAAGAAGTTGATGTGATAACTCTGCTCGATATCGGACCAGAGACCTTGTACTTGAAGCTGGCCCATATGAGCACCCCAGCCCTGCATGGAGGCATCCGTTACCACTGTCTGTGTCGGTGGCGCTTGATGGAAAGGAACGCCGTGAAGTAGATGGGAGCGTTTCATCCACCACCTGATGGAGTCTTTGGCTGCTTGGTGAAGGGAAAGAAGATCGTCCCATTGGCCAGACCTCTGTGACCACTGATCCTCTAGGTCTTGTTGCAGAGGTCGCATGTGTAGACGTGCATTGGGTACAATGTAAATGCACGAAGCCATCGACCCCAGAAGAGAAGACACTTGCCTGGCTGTGGGAAATGCGGTGTTGAGAAGCTTGCGGCATTTCTGAAGCATGGATGATAACCTCTCCTCTGAAGGACACACGCTTGCCCTTGCGGAGTCCAGAGAGGCGCCCAGGTAGTGAATCCGCTGAGTGGGATTGAGGACCGACTTCTTGTAATTGACCTGTAGACCCAGTGATCGTAGCAGCCGGAGGCAAAATGATAGATGACTCCGGAGACGAGCCGGCGTTGAACTTTTCAGGAGCCAGTCGTCCAGATAAGGGTAGACGAATATCTTCCGCTTGCGGAGGAAGGCAGCCACCACCGCCATACACTTTGAGAATGTTCGTGGAGCGGATTTGAGGCCGAATGGCAGGACTCTGTACTGATAGTGCCGACGAGAGACCTGAAATCTGAGAAATTTTCGATGCTTAGTTGATACAGGGATATGAAAGTAAGCATCCTGAAGGTCGATGGTGCACATCCAGTCCCCCTGGTGGAGATGCGGGAAGATCTGGTGCAGGGCCAGCATTCAGAATTTCTCTTTTCTGACAAATCCGTTTAGGAGCCGGAGATCGAGAATGGGTCTGTACTACGTGACCGCTCCTCATTTTGGAACTAGAAAATACCGGGAGTACACTCCTTGATTTCTCTGCCCGGGTGGAACTTCCTCTATGGCGTGCTTGGAAAGGAGTGTGGCCACTTCGTCCTGTAAAAGTCGTTTTTGGATTTGAGGGAGTGCCTGCCTCCGTGGTGGTATCTGCGGAGGGGGAGACTTGAACCACAGCAAGTAGCCATGCTGCACAATATTCAGCACCCATCTGCCTTTTGTAATTGCTTCCCACTCTGCCAGGTGAACACTGATACTTCCTCCTACCGGAGTGGCGAACGAGCGCGGAGGAAGTAAGACCTCACTGCTTCGAAGGCTGCTTGGTGGAGGACTGCTGCTGTTTTGCATGTCCCCTTCCTCTGCCGCGGCCCCTTTGCTGGAACTGGGACCTCTGTTGCTTTTGGGAGGACCATGGGGGTGTTTGAACGCGCTGATGGAATGCACGTTTGTCGCCCTGACGAAAGCGCTCACGGAACTCCTTCCGCTTTTCCAGCCCCACAGCCTTAACCGTATCCAACTCCGCCTTCATCTTGCTCATCTGGTCGTCTGCGTGCGCCCCAAACAAAGACGACCCGTTAAAGGGGAGATTGAGAATCCTCTTCTGCGCATCCGGCTTGAAGCCCGTTAGCCTCAGCCAGGCCGATCGCCGTGAACAGACGCCCTGCGAGTAGCCATGCGCGGCGAGATCCGAGGCAACGGCAGCCGCGCTGATGATTTGGTTGGCTACCAGCCCGCCTTCCTGGAGAATTTCTGTGAAATCCTGCCGGTCCTCTCTCGGCAATTTTTCAGCGAACCTTGTAAGGGAATCCCACAAAGAACGATCATATCGCCCTAGCAGGGCTGAAGCGCTAGCCACCTTCATGTGCGAGGCAGAGGTGCTGCACATTCTTCTGCCGTAAGAGTCCATCAGCTTGCTGTCTTTCTCAGGGGGGACAGAAGATGACACTGAGGCCGAGTGAGCTTTCATGGCCGCCGCCTCGATCACCGAGTCCGCTGGCGGGTCCGCCCTCAAGAACAAGGGATCCTCCGCTGGGGCCTTGTACTGCTTTGCTATTCGGGACGGCACCGCGCCCACCGTAGCCGGAGTAAGGAACGTGGCCATGGCATGTTCCAACAATCCTGGCACCAAAGGTAGCAGAGGTCTGGGTGCCTACCGGTGGTGCAATGTATCAAAGATGACTGAAGTGGGTGCCAGAGGGGTGTGCAATGTGATGTTCAGTTTTTGCGCACCTCTACCCAGAACGTCGGAGAAAGTGGTGATGTCATCCACCGGGGAAACTCTAGCAGGAGGTGTAGAAGAGAAGGTCGGAGAGTAGTCCCGGACCGAGGACCTTGTAGATGAAGAGCCAGTATATGATTTGCTGCGTCGCCTCTTGTGGAGGCGATCGCTGTGGTGAGCCCTGGACCGTGACCTTTGCTTTGACGGAGATCTTGGCCGTTTGTGCGTGGATCGACGGTCCCTGGAACGAGACCGACGTGGGGGAGGAGGCCTCAGACTCCCTCGAGGAGACTTACTCCGACGCGGAGAGAAGCGGGATGGAGAATACGTGCAGGAGTATTCCGATCCCGGACTCCTACATGTGCCAGCGCCCACATCCTCCAGCCAGCGAGGTGACAGTCCGAAGCTCTCTTGAGCCTTAGGCGAGTTCTCCGGAGAGATCTGCACGATGTGCAGGCCTGGAGACGATGACCGCTCTTCTGAAGTGACTCGTCTCTCCGCGGGCACGGCGCCTTTATCCTTCGACGTCGACCCCCTCGACGTCGACGACGTTTGCGTCACCATAGGTGCCAAGTGTTGAGTCTGGTGTTCAGACCTCGACGGCGGTCTCGACGCTAAACGCCGACGGCGTTGCGGAGACATAGACACTGATCGCCTTCGCCCCGGTACCTGACGTCGACCGGAGGACCTCGACGTCGACCGTCCCTGACGTTGACCTGGTGACTTTGACGGCGACCTCCCTCGACGTCGACTGGGCGACTTCGACGTCGACCTTCCATGACGCCGACCTGGGGACTTCGACAGCGACCTTCTACGACGTCGACCTAGTGACCTCGACGTCGACCTGCCATGGCGCCGAGTGGGGGTTTGTCTGGATGTAGAGCGACCCACTCGCGGCAAAACGTACGTCGCCACCTCTCTCGACGCCGAACCCCTCGAGGGCGGCGGAGAGTGTCTCGACGTCGACGGAAGCCTCGACGTCAACGGAGACTGTGCAGATCTCACCGGACTAGCAGCCTTCGAGCCCGAAGGACTGCGCCTCGACGCCGACTTACTTTTACGCGGCGGAGAATCTCGACGGTGAGATGACCCTCTTGATGCCGAAGTCGTCCTCTCGTGTGTTGACGGTACCTTCGACGTCGACGACGAATGACGTGCAACCTTGGTCTTCCTGGAGTCAGCAGAGGTGGTATGTTGCCGTTTTTGAGCCTGGGTAGCTGAAGAAGGTGGTCTAGAAGAAGAATGATCGTCCTCCCGACGGCTTCTTTCCTTCTCCAGCTGGGCATGTAACTTGATGCGCTCTCTGTCCCTCAGAGTGCGCTTGGAGAACTTCTGGCAGTGGGGGCACCGGTCAGGAGTGTGTTTAGAAGGCAAACACAAGATACACACCGAGTGTGGGTCTGCCAGCGCCATCTTATTTCCACAAGAAGGGCATTTCCTAAATAAAGGAGGCATACTGACTGGAAAAAATTCGAAATTTTACAGTACACCAGTAGAAAATGCCTTCAGGAACCAGAAGCTGTCAAAATTTTAGAGAAAAAATCAAATCTTCAAAACTTTCAGTCAAAGACTGAAGAGCTCAAGCTCCAGGATCCTCACAGAAGGAGCCGGAAAAAAGAACTGGCCCAACTGCCACCTGTAGTGCATCATTTGAGCAGGGGGTCTCCTGCAGGCCTTAAAGGCACGGTCCCCCTACTCTAATGCCTTAAAGGCAAGGTGTCAGTTTTTTCTTGGTTCTTTATACTCTACTGCAGCCTACAGGCGAATGCCTACAATTACAAGTTTGCTTTATGGCAATAAAGCAGTGCTATGTTACAATTGGCTTGGTGCTTCCTTTTTAGGTCTCGCTGACCCAGCGCATGCGCTTGCCTGGCGAGACATTTTGTGAGGGCTCCAAAAAGTGCTACCAGGCCAGCCTAGACCTACAGTGCATGTGCGCGCGCGTCGCGCTTTACCGCGATTACTTTTACTTTTGCGGCCGGCCGCTTTGATGTTTGATCGCGATTACTTTCGCAGCCGCACGGCTGCTTTGATGTTCTCCGATAGGCTTCAATAGATTGCAGCAGTTAAAACAAGCATTGGCATAGCCAATAGGTCTCGCTTTTGGGACCTTATAAGTGTTTAGTTATGCAACTGTTGCATGGTTAAACACTTATAAGGTCCCAAAGGCGAGACCTATTGGCTATGCCAATGCTTGTTTCCTTATGGGTTAGGGGGCACTGCTATGCAAACCTATGTAATTTACAGCATTACCATGTTTGAAACATTTTAGGCTGCATGTATATGTTTTCACATATGCATATATATGTATATATATGGTTTTTTTTCTATATGCTCCGGGATCCCGCACATGGGCGGGGATTATTCATAGATTATGACTATTGATGAGTATCCCCTGGATGAGAAGCTGTGTGTGTGTTTATTTTTTATATATATATATTTTTTAATATGCGTTTATTTGGCATATACAGAGATCTGAATAATTGTAAGTGATCGGAATGCTCAGAAAGTATGCAAGGGCCAAGATCAGTGGTTGAAGTGCATTTAAAACAGACATTTGCAATGCAAAATGTCTCGCATTTGCGAGAGTTTGAGCTATTAGCATTGTAAATGACAATGTCTTTTATTTATGTATTAAAAACCAAAACATAAATAAAAGGTTTCATAATTAACAATGCCAATAGCTCAAACTCGCGTAAATGCGAGACCTATTGCATTGCAAATGCTTGTTTTCTAATGCTGCCCTTCCCTGCACTACAAGCCCAGCGTCTGTCTTTGATGCTTCTGCTAGCCGCCACCTAAAATCTCCGTGACGTGCACTCCCCCACCGCCACCTCCCGTTGCTGTTTTTTTTCTTCGTGCAGTTTCACCCTTCAGAGGACCGCACCACCGACGTGTAGGATGAAACTCGGATCAGTGATGACATCAGCAAATTACGGGTTCTAAGCGAAGGTTCTGTGTATTTTTATTTTTCACTTTTCTTGGAGTTTGAAATATGAATGCGACGGTAAATGTGCTAGTTCATTGGCAAATGTCTCATTATTACAATTATATCCTGTAATCTGTGTGAACCAGCCTGTTAGTAACAATGTTATGTCTGGCATAACTGAACAAGCAGGGCATAGCCAATAGGTCTCGCCTTTGGGACGTTATAAGTGTTTAGCTAGATATATTGACTTTGCCAATGTCTTTAAGCTATGCTGAGAGAAGTGTGACTGCTGTACAGCATGCTGAGAAGTTATAATAAAAAAGTGTCAGAAGCATTTTTGTTACCTTTGTCCAGAGAAACACCTCAAAGTCCTGGCCGTCGTATCCGGCTGTGCCAATGAAATCTGTCCTGAAAGCTCTGTGTCCCCCACGCCCCCGACAAATTGGTCTTTCACTAATCAGGGCTTGACTCATGTGCAATGCTGTAAAGTACACTGAAGGCGGCACTAAGCGCTTTATGAAACTCCCGAAATAAATAAATAGGCAAAACATGATATGTTAGAATTCTGTGAACTATCTAGGCTAAGAGCATAACAAACTTAACATGATTTATAATACTTCATACATTTCTCATATTTATGGACAAAATAATTATTTTATTTTGCACACTATCAATCAAATATGCATCATATAGGCAAAGTCCATGATAATCAGACTGAACTTGTTGCACTCTGCTGAAAGAATGTAGGCGGCTGCACAGAATTCCGGCTTACATGTTTGATGCACTGCCTCAATTTTAATGGTGTGTGAATTAAAGGTAGTTCTTATTTCCACTGATACCGTAGTTGAAATCAGCCCAGCGGTTAGCGCGAAGGTGCAGTTGTAGAGCTGGGTCTTTTTCAGGAGAGTTGGCTGTGGGAGCTGGGTAGTTCCCCTATCCTTTAGAAGTTCCCCGAGGGTTGAGGTGCATTGGCAGAGATATGTGGGCGAGGTTTCTGATGTCGAGTTTAGATGGTGCAAGTCGGGAACGAGTGGCATTGGAGGAGCTATGTAATTGAATTTGAGATTAGGTGCATAAGTAGAGCTGTGGACTAGCCACTGGTCCTGAAATAGAATGGAGTGTGGTAGGCCAGAGATCAAGACGTATCCGCGAGGGCACATTCCTGCTGCTGAAGTAGCATTGAAGACTGTAGGTGCTGACAGGACTGAGTTCAGAAGCCAGGCCAGGAGTTGTGGTGGGCGGGGCAGTGCAAGGGGCAGCAGGAGGTGCTGTAGCCAAGCTCTTAGTTGTGATGACAACAATGCTGGCAGATTCCTTGCACTTATGGTCATCACGCTCTACTCGTCTGCATTTCTGGGTGGCGAACGGAGGTGCGGGTGGGAGGAGGGGAGAAGAAACAGGGACGGAAAGGTGGATGGGAGGGGAGATATAACAGAGAAGGTGGTTTGTTCAGCCTGTATTTGCCGAAGGTGCATATGCAGACTCTTATGCGGAAAGCTGTAGACACTACACCACCAATTCACCACCAACTTTTCCGCATACAAGGAGGACTTGGTATCTCTAAAAGAAGAATTGCAGAAAACAATGGGTGCAAGTGGTGGTGAGATGCCAATGCAATTAGCTCCTTTCCTGTACCCACCCAGCATGTCATCAAAATTCATGCAAATATATCATGAGCTGAAATTAACATTTCCTGGCCAAAAGCAACATCCAGCAAGAAGGGGTTAGCTGCATTATCACAGTGCTAGTACCAGCTTACTTGTAGGAAGTTTACAACAGCAAAATAACGTTGTACGTTCTAGGATGTTGACTATAGCAACACTGCCCCATATTGATTAAGTAGGGCCTCGCTTACGAACTGATCAGGCATAACTAGGTGAAGCTTGCCAGTTAAATGACGGATCCAAAACGAAAAGTCAGCTAAGGACCCACACTGTCCCAGTCCATTACTGTATGAAGGAAACATAATTAGAAAGACTGGATATTAATGGGAGAATGCATGTCCTCCAAAGCAGTATATTAACTTATTTTTCATGTGGGCATTAGGCGCAGCCTAATATTACAAACCCAGTAAAAATATTTAATAAGCAATAATGAACACAGTGAAATCAACGTATAGAAAGAGAACACAAGTAATCAGCTATCAATGGAGACGCCCCACCCCATGGAATGCCTCTCTGTTTAAGGGGTGTCCCTCCTTCCTGCTCACAGAAAACGTGCTGAGTGAAACACTCAGAAACGTTGGACGAACACCGCTTCTATCTAACCTGCTGGGGGATACCTCAAACTCACGCTCTCATGGAGGCCTGCCTGTCAATCAAACAATGAATGGGAGCAGTTTTACCAGCTGCACCCACAGAGGTATCATCGGCTCGCCTGCGCCGCAATAAGTATGTGGAGGGCTGCAGTCAGCCATCTTTATTCAGGCTGGTGTATGGAGCACGCCAGGCAACGCGTTCGCTTTATTTAGGACAGAGACACAGCCCTAGTACCCCAAAAAAAAGCATTTTCTCTAAAATGTCCCACAAGGGAGAACTATGTACAAAGCAGGATAGCGGCGGCTCAGGCAAGGGGAGTGAGCTAGGTGACCGTTGAACCCCTTTCTCTATGCTTGGGTGCCTCTGACAGTAGTTACTAACAGTGTGCAGGGGCTGCAAAGCAGTGACGGGCATATCCTGAACGGTTGTCTCTGCCCATCTAACACTATGAATGGATGTCTTAATCACGAGGAGAAGTTATAGAGACAGATCTCATTCAAGTACAGCCCCGCCTCCCCTAAATGCTGGTCCACAGTTTCACGTGGCCAGTCCGCACTCTGGAACAAAATCTTTAATTCAGCGCAATGTATGGCGGTTACCCGCGCACCAGATCTCAGAATCCAGTCCGCACTCTGGAACAAAATCTTTAATTCAGGGCAATGTATGGCGGTCACCAGCGCACCAGATCTCAGAATCCAGTCCGCACTCGAACAAAATATTAAATTCAGCGCAATGTGTGGCCGTCACCAGCGCACCAGATCTCAGAATTAATCATTTTAATAAAAACATCGGCTTCTCGTACAAAAGTATGCCAGTGTGTGGGCGCTGGGATACTGTATGTTAATGCCTGCGCGCGCTATAAGGGAAAAAAAAGCAAAAACGAAAGCGCGGCGCTGCTGCTCAATCCCGAGCTACCTAGGCCAGAGGAGAGAGAAGGCGGGACATGCACCCGCCTTTAGCTAATTGCGTGCTGTCTTTCTTAGAAAGACGCACGCAAAGGCCAATAGCGGGTCATGAAAAAAAAAGCACACGCACGTGCGTGTGTGCAGAGTTTAAAGTCCTTACGAAAAGCCTCACAGAGCAGCGCATGCGCGCTGGCTCAGGGGAGACCTAAAAAGTGCATAAGTTAAAACATCTAAAATTATTCAGAAGGAATGCTATTGAACTGCAAATCAGGAAGTAAAGAAATGTCCTATTACTTACCGGTAATCTTCATTACTCCTGGTCCCGTTGTCCTCGACCCAGTCCTAACAAAGTGGAGATCACAGTCTCCGCGACAGAAAAAAAGAACAGAAGCATGCTGGGATACCTACCCAACTCCCTCCCGCTGGGAGTACATAAGCGGTACCAGCCCAGCATGCAGCCTGAAAATACCAAATCAACAACCGGAAGGACGGCCGCCAGGGAGGTAGGGAGAGAGGGAAGTAAGGAATGGGACGAGGACAACGGGACCAGGAGTAATGAAGATTACCGGTAAGTAATAGGACATTACCCCCAGGTCCCTCTAGTCCTCGTCCCATTCCTAACAAAGTGGAGAATACCAAAGCAGAGAACCCGGCCTTCCGGAACCCCACCAAAGCCAGGGGCACCAAACCGAGAAAAACGGCACCCAACCGAAGCAGAAGGCAACCCACAAGAAAACGCAGGCAGGAGCGCACAACCAGCCACGCCCCCAACCAAGCCGACAGAGTCGAGACCCCAAAACTAGCGGGGTACGACCAAGAAAGGACCGCAAACGAGCACAAGACCCCCCAGGCAAGCCCGAAGGAGGCCCCGCACCCAGAGCCAAGCCCCAAGGGAACACCCAGAGGGGCAGAAAGAAAGACCCCCCCCCCCCGAATCACTAGGGGAAGGGAGCTTCAGAGAAGCGGAAGCGCCCCAACGGAGCAACCCAGCCAGGAAGGGCAAACAACCAGGGAGAAAAACCACCAAGGGAGAATCCCACAGCCCCAGGCACCACCAAGCAGCCGCCCCATCAGGGACAAAACAGGACATCCCCGCCCAACGCTCAAGAGCGTACGAGAGCAGGCTGCACAGGGCGGCACGGCCAAAGGCCCAGGAAGGAACACAGCAGGGCAAGACAGAGAGCGAACCCCTCAGAGCAGGGAAGAAGGTGACCCACAGCCGGACCAACCCACAAACGACCACACCAAAAGGCGAGGGGAAGGAAGAGGAGACCGAAGAGGCTCACCAAAGCCAGAGAAACAACGAACGCGACCAACCACAGGACCAACCCCAACACACCAGGGGAAGCCACCAGCAGAGCCGCAAAGACCAAAGAGGGAGGAACCAGACAAGAAAACAGGCACCGACCCAGAGCAACAACCAGGAAGAAAGGGGCCAAAACCCAAGCAAGGCCCCCCCCCACCAACAGCTGACAACCGCAGCAACAGGGAACTGGAGGCACAGAAATCCAACAGAAGGCCCAGGCCAAAAGGCAGGAAAGACCACCCGCCGACCTCAGCAGAGACACTGGATGGCAGCAGCCAGGGCCGCCACACCGGGAGAAGAAACCCGGGGCTCAGGGAGCCCGCCAGCAGCCAGGCCTGAGGCAAACCCACAAAAGCAGGAGACACAGGGTCACAAACCCAGGAACAAGGCCAGGGAGAGCAACAAGCGCCTCCCGAAGCAGACTCCATACATGGCCAGGGCACAGCCAAGAGAGAACAACCAAGGGCCGAACACGGAACCGGGGAAACAAACCCTAGAACTGGGAAGGAGGAACCACCACCAACCAAGAGCCGACCCACAGGCCAGGAGGACACCAAGGAACCACCCAAGGCGAACCCCAAGAAGGGCAAACAGGAAGGACAAACAAGGAGGCCAACAGCCCAACAACAGAGGCAGCTCAGAAAGACCCAAGAAGCCAACCGGACAACCGACAGGCCAGCCAGCCAGGAGGACCCCAACACGGCGCCAGCAGGGCCCGAAAGGAGGGGCAAAAGGGCCAACCGACCCAACCCCAAAAACCCACAACCAAGAAGGGGCCCAGGGAATGGCACCAAAGCTAGCCACCACCACGCCACCAAGAGAGGAGAAGCAGCAGGAAGACAGAGAGGGAGACCGGCAAGCCACAACCGTCAACCAACACGAAGGCCCAAGCGCACCAGCTAGGCGCAAAGGAGCGGCACAGGAAAGGACACAGGACCAACCCAGTACCCAGACCACCAGGGCCAGAACCACCGGCCACCAAGAGGCCAAAAGAGAGGGCAAAAAGCACCAGAGAACGAGCGGCCAGGAAAGGACCCAGGTAGGGACCCAGGCAGGGACCCTACAAAGGGAGGCCAAAAACAAGGACCGCAAGGGAACCAACCTAACAGAGGCAGAGTTGAGGCCCCAACAGCACCCCGGAACACCCCAGGCAGCCCCTAACCAAAGGAGAGAAGCCCAGAGAAACCAAAGGCGCACAACCCACCAGGGGACGCGGGAACAGACCCAAAAAGGGAAGAACAAACCCCGTAGAGCCAGCAAGAGCAACGGCCAGAGACACCACAGGCCGAAAGCAGTCCACACGGGAGAGGGCAATCCGACACCAGACCACAACCGGCAGCCCCACCAACAAACCCACCGGCCAAGACCAAGAGAAGGCACGGCGAGGAGGACACCGAGAACAGCACCCACAAAGCAAGAAAGAAGGGCACAGGGCAGCCTGAACCCACAGACAGGGAGGGGCACAGAAGCAGCGCACCCAAGAAACCAAGGAGCCACCCAGGCAGAAGTCAAGGAAGACCCACAACACCCCGCCACCACAGGCGGCAAAGGGAGCGGCAGCGAGAGGAAAGGACCCCAAAGCGCACCAAGCCACAAAAAGAGACACAAGAGGGGAAAAGGAAACCACAAAAGGAAACCAAACCCCACCAGCCAACCAAGTGCAACACAACACAGCACCAGGCAAGAGGCAAGCAGCAACTCCAGCCAGAAAGCCCACCAGGGGCCCCACCAGGACAGCCCAGGAGCCAACAGTCAACCAAGGCTAAGGCCTGCCAGGACAGAGGGAGGGCAGAACAGCCCCCCCTCCAGGAAAAACAACAGAACCCAAGAAACAGGGAGTCCGGAAGCACCAAGGACCCCGATGCAGGACGCAAGAAGCGACCCAGCCAAACCCAAGCAAGGGCCAAGCCCAAGAGCAGATGCGCCGCACCCGCAGATGGGGTGGGATCGGGGGGCCGGTCGCCCACCTCCCCGACCAGCAACCAGCACGAACCCCACCCACAGGGAACCTGCTGGGGGAAGGAGCCCACCAGCCCGGGCAGGAGGGCACGCTGGAGGTGAGAAGAGGAGCAAACACAAGGGAACCGGCGGGCCCAGCCGGAACCCCCAGGCAAGACCAGGCGCCAGCAGGGAGGAAAGGCCACAGGCCAGGAAACCCCACACAGCGAAGCCCAGGGCACCGGCCAGGCACAGGGGGGCAGGAAGAAACAAGGCACCCCGAGCACGGGCCAAGCCAACACCCTCGGGAGGGAGGAAGCAAGGAGCACCCAGCACCAGGAGCCGCAGGCAGGCACCCAGACAGGCATGCACCAGGCCCAAACCCACAAGAACAGGCAGGAACCAACAGGGCGGACAGGCAGAAGGCGGAAGAAGCCGGGCAACAGGCAACCAAGGCGGACACCCAACCAGTGCACCAACCAGGCCAAACCAGGGGGAACAGAAGCCCGCAGGGCAGGAAGGATGGAAGCCCAAAGGCCAGAGGAACGAATCAGGCCGAACCCCGTCCAAAAACAAAAAACGCACAAGAGTAGACGAGCACGCAGGGTAACGGGCGGAAGCCCACAGCACCTGCCAGCCCCGGCACACCCCCAGCAGTGGAAAACAGGGAGCCAAGGGCGCAGCACAGCAGAAGAGCACAGCACAGGGAAGAAAGAAACCTGCTATGTGGCACTTACCAGGGGGACAGGCTAACACCATCAAACAGAGACCGTCCCCCAACCCCCCGCCCAGACGCCACCCAGCAACAAGCGGCAGCAATCGGAAAGCCAGGAGGCCCGGGAATCCACAACCTGCGGAGGCAGCCCCCCCCACGGCACCGGGAAGCAAGGCAGAGACACAGCGCAGAAAGCCATGCAAAGCCCCAACCCAGCACGCAGGGACAGGGAGCACCACAAGCCAGCACAGAAAGGCCCTAACAGGAATCAACCATAGATGAGAGACCAGAGGACACCGGGTCCCAGAGCACCAGCAACAACCCAAAGAACCCATGAGGAAAAATGAGAGCGCCAGCAGTAAGCAAGGTGAGAATACCACCGAAGCGGCCGAGCAGGTTCCCCAGCCAAGACAGCCGAAGCGGCCGCACCGCGCACAGCCTGACCCAGCCAGGCAAAGCACAGACCACAAAGCCAGAGGAACATGAAACTGCGAGGCAACTGCGAAGAAAAGCGGAACCGCTATGCGGTACTCACCACAGGGGCTGGAAGAGCCCACCACAAGTGCCCTGCACCCAAGAGCCAGCCCAGGCACCCTCCAGGACACCAGCGCCGGGCGGGGAAGAGGACTGCAGCAACCGTCCTGACACCGGCTCCCATCAAGGCCCGCCCCTGCACCGACATCACGAACAACAGGGGCGACAGGCTGCAAGAAGGCCAGCAGTACTCCAACAAGCCAGGCAGGGAGACCAGGAGCACCGCCCAGCTTAGCCCCTGGACCCCCAAAACAGCCTCATCAGCAGGTCTTCCAGTCCGGCCAAGCCTTAGGAAGACGCGGGCTGTAACCCGGAAGAAATCCAGAGAAACTGCGCCCCAGCCGCAAAGGGCCATGCGCCCATCAACGCGACTCCCAGCAGGCCAGGAGAGGCGGAACAGGATGTCGGGAACAGCCCAGCAGCCCAACGAGACATCCATGGATGAAATTCACAGGTAAGACAGCAAACACGTCCCATTCTGTCGGAAGACAGAAAAAAAGAACAGGCTGCATGCTGGGCTGGTACCGCTTATGTACTCCCAGCGGGAGGGAGTGGGGTAGGTATCCCAGCATGCTCCTGTTCTTTTTTTCTGTCGCGGAGATAGTGATCTCCACTTTGTTAGTAATGGGACGAGGACTAGAGGGACCTGGGGGTAATGCATCTCCACTGCACCCAGTAAGCTTAACATCAATAAATAAAAAAGACAGAGCCCCACCTCCCACACTATTCAGCGCTCAGATTTAGTGAATCAATGTATCCGAGGACACTTCAGGAGTCAGAGCTTGGATATACACGAAAGTGCCTCGTGTGTCGCGTGTGAATGGATACAGGAACTTTGAGGCCAGCTGATATGTGGGGGTCAAGGTAATAAACAAATCTTTGCTGGACTGCCGGGGCATATGACCACTGTAGGCACTTCGGAAAGAATGTCATCAGAAGACTTGGAGAAGCTACATGTAGTCCTGGCAATGCCAGCGACCAAGAGGGCGCTGGGGATCCCTAGCCGGGACTGGAGGTCGTGACGACCATTACGGTGGCCTATCGACATTCCTGCAGCTGCGCGCTGCGCACTGCACTCACTGCTCTGCAAGGCTGCCCGGGGGGGCTGAGCAGCAACCCCCCCTAAAAGGGCGGCCGCATTAGTGCCACATGATGGCACTGGGGGTAGCCGGTCTAGTCCCTGGGGTTTGGCCAGGGAAGCAGTCCGGCAAAAGACCACTTCCGGCGGAGGGGGGAGGGGGCAGGGTTTTTTAGGCTGTCCCCGCCCCTTCCTCGCTCTCTTGTCCCTCTCATCTCGCCTTGTTCTGCCTGGACGCCGTTTTATGCTGCCTTTGGGGGTCCGGGAATTCTTGCTTGCGGTGAGTCCTCATTTTGCCCCTTCCGCCCCTCCTCCATCTCGTGTGCGGCAGCCAACCGGCCATTTCCTGGGGGGCTTGCATGGAGGGGAGGGGGCGAGGCTCCCATTGTAGGGACCCCCAGTTCGGGGGCATGTGTCGCGGTCTTGTGGGGGCACAAACGGCACAGTTGGGGTCAGAGGCTGGCCACGTTGACCCACACTATCCATCTGCATTTGTAACTCGTTTTCAGAATTTTTAGAATTTCCTGCGGTGGGGGTCCGGCACGAACCCTGTGTGCTG
The DNA here is from genome assembly GCF_964204655.1 of Triturus cristatus. Lineage (NCBI taxonomy): Eukaryota > Metazoa > Chordata > Amphibia > Caudata > Salamandridae > Triturus > Triturus cristatus. The sequence goes on along the minus strand of NC_140585.1, from coordinate 346,035,015 downwards.
CTCTGCTCCGAATGGTCACCATGTTTACAGAGTGCATTCCCGGCACGTTTCGCTTAGTGCCCTGGCCGTATCGTTTCACTATTCATTTTGCTCTGCATAACTTGTGGTGGACTGAGATAAATCTCGAAATGTTCCTAGAAAGCCTCTATTAAATAGCCTACATTGCTATCCCGACTGACTTCGCTCTGTTTGATCTCTCGACTGATTTCTTGTTCTATGTCAGTCATATACGGGGGACAGATGTGGCCTGTGTCCCTGCTCAATTAGTCCTGCTCCCCACTTGTGCCTTATGATCACAGCTGCTGAATGTGCCAGCAGGCAACACAAAACACACGGGTGGCTTGTCCCTGGCCGGCAGCTGTGCAGTACGTGGCGGCAAGTGCGGTGCTGTTAGTGTCCCCCTCAGGCGCAGTACGCAATCTGGGGTGGCGGGGGTGAGCGCGTGTGTGTAGCCACGTGGGCACTCATTCTAAGTTATATTTTAATGTGGCCAGACCTGAATAGTGCGCGAGACGCATGAGGAGCACAGAAGCTGTTTAGCGAGCTGTGACTTTATCGTCCACGTCAAAGGTACTTCTCACTTACCCCTGACATCACAGGCTCCATTTCGTAGGCTACATTTCAGCAGGCATGGGGGGTGACCAGCGGTACCACCCAGCTACCTTCTCACGATTCTGGCTGGTGCTCCGGGCTATCAGGGAGTAGGTGGCGAGCGAGGGGCTCACACTCCCCTTTCCACGAGCACTAGTATCTGACGGTCTCTCTGGTTTGGGCGCCGGCTTGGTTACATGCTGGGCAGGACCCAGGCGGGGTCATGCCGTGGGGAAGAGGGCAGCGAACTACTAGTGTGGCATTAGGATCGCGTGGTCGTGCTCGGCGGTGGTTCGGTACCCCCGACGCCTTTTTGATTATCCCAGAGCCTCCCTGGCCAGGCTGTATGCGGTGTTGCGGGAGCAGCCTGGTCAGGCACGGCCTCCTGGCGTGGCTCGGGGGCGAGGGCAGTGGGCGTGGCTAGGGCAGCACAGAGTGTCGGTGCGAGTCCCGGAGGGGTTCTTTGGCAGGGTAGCCCTGCATACGCAGTTGGGGGACAGGAGGCGGGTTGTCCCGGGTCCCGTGTAATCTACAAATAAGCAAGGCACCTATGCACTGACTTGCAACCGCAGTCATGTATTTATTCATCATCTGAAGAAGCGCTTTGATGAGTGGGTAGCACACATCTCCACACGCTTCAGGGGGCGCAGGTGTAGGGCAGCTTTTCTGACAGGGTGTTGAGGTGAGGGAGACTGCAGATGCAGTGGTGGCAGGAGGCGAGGGAATTGCGGTGGCGGGGAACTGTGCTGGCAGTGGTTCACGTGCATGAGTTGGAGGGTGGTATGGCTGGCTGCCCGGTATATGGTAGCATTAAGTAGGAGTGCCTCTGGAGGACCTCTTCCTCTCCAAAGAGCTGTGAATGGCCTAGGATTTGACCGCAGTGAGAAATCCCGCCCGATCGCGAAAGCTTGCACAGTTCCCTACCCCCCACATGCACAGGTTTTTTCCGAAGAGCTAACTTATGCCTGTTAGTGATATATGCCGTCTCCCAACCGTCCCGTGTCCCGGGAAGTTTAAGTAATTGTTTCTTTTGGGATCCTGATCCCCTTGCTGGCTGTTGGTGTTCCTGCGTAACATATTAACCCTTTCTATGTTTCCTGGCGTTTCCGCCCACGGGTTGTAAGGCGGTTGCTGTGCGAATTCAGCAGCTCGGCCTGCATGATATTCTTGCGGCGTAGGGAGTGCAGCTGGCACCCTGACCGAGCAGCAGGGGGGCTTCACGGTCCACCAGACCTAGTGTCACGCACGTCCGGAGTGCACGGTGACCCATGCGCTACACTCTTATGCAGTCCCGTGAACTGTTGTGACAGGAGCAGAACTGCACTTCAAAAGCATTTTATTGAGTGGGATAGGACAGCGCTAGAGCTCGTGTTGCTGGAACCGGGCCGCACCAGAGCGCGTGTCAGGACTGGAGCAACGCCCTGCTGCTCGGTATATCTTGCAAATGTCCTTAAGTTGTTGAAGAGAATAGTTCTTCAATTTTGATGCGGCGCTCGGCGGTGGTAAGTCCGGTAGAGCTAATAGGGTCATTTAAATGGCGTGTCGAACTCAAGTTCGCGGAGTCGTCCTCCCTCACCATGATCGTCCTTCAGCACAAGAACAACACTATTTCTGTCTCCTTCCTGCGGGTCGAGCATAGGACTTGTGCCATAGGTTATGTAGGCCACTGGGAGGTAGCGCTGCTCTGTTTGACTGTGATTATAACTGCAGGTTGTGGAGCACTGGGAACATTATTTATGAATGGCCTTCGAGTGCTCCTCTGTTTTTACTAATATTAAGTGTTGGCTGTTAACCTCCATTTCCATTCTGTTGCAGTTTTCAGAAGTTGGGAGTTAATGTGCATGTTAAGGACTGTCCTGTCAGGCACCGGTCTCACCATCGCCTAATCGCTACATGCTTTCTCCCCCTTTACTCATTATGCTCACGGAAGTGTCTCTCATATCGTTGTGTGCCCGGTCACATTAGGGCTGTCAGCTAGGTGTGTCGACGGTAGCTCGCGTTTGGGTGCGCATTGGGGCAATCCGGTGATAAAGTGTAGTTTGGTAGTCAGTTGTATGGGGAGGTAACTTCAAGGTGACTGATTAGGTTTTTGCAGCCTCATCATTCCAGAACCATCACATGTACAACGGAGCGACAGTTGTTGCTTAGTTACTGAGGCACCTATCTCCCAATAAGTTTGGCTGTAGGGTAGTGTCCTTTGGTAGTGCGTAGCTTGAAGCAGTGACAAAGGTCACATTTTGCCGCACATAGGTATTATTTGTTAAGAGTAGGATGTTAAGGTGAAAGCCCAACAGGTTACGATGATTTGGAATTATATCGTCATTGGCATTGAGAGTGAGGATTCGGCGGTGCTGGCGGTTTGCCTATAACGGAAAAGGAAGAGCTGGAGGGGGCCTTCGTTCTGAGGATGTCGCTGTATATCTTGTGCATTTCGTTCATCATCGCCGTTTATTAAGGGCTCCCCCGGGTGTTGTGTAGAATTGGCTGTTTTCTGGTGTGGGGGGACAGCCCAGCTTTCGTATTCGCAGGCTGACATGAGGTAGAATAGCTCGCGGTTGGCCTTGCAACTGAGCTATGATGGGGAAATATTTCACTATATGCAATTAAAAGCACTGATCAGCCAATAGATGGGCTTGGTGTAGGTAGTGCTCCTCGCGTAGCAAATATAGGGATGCGATGATATGTGCTCTGTATGTCATGAACTGGAGCTCATGTTTATCGTTTTAACACCTTTGCGCTCACATACACAGACATTTGTATAATCAAAATGTATTTCTCTATGCGCATTAGAGTAACGCTGTGAATGGTTACCATGCAGGCTTTCAAGGAGCGGGACACCTAGTATATGTGCGGTGTGCCAGTGCCCGGCCTGCATGCCATAGTTATTGCCTGAGCTGCTAGGGGAGCATTTATAGTAGGCATCTAAGAAGCAGTGACGTAGCCAACAGATGGGGCCTTGGTTGCAGGGACACAGGAGGAGAGATGGGAGGTTGATTGATAGTATTTCGTGCCGCAGCGGGGGACTGGGCCTGTTTTTGGGGGGGGCTGGGTTGCAATGCTTTGTTTGATTGGCAATTGAGACCGAGTGGACTTGGAACACCTAGTAAATGTGCGGTGTGTTGGTGGCTGGTCTGTATGCCATAGCCAGTGCCTGAGCAAGCTGGGCTGCCCTGCAGACCAGTTTTAACTCTGGGAAACAATTGTAGCTTGCGCAGGGCTCTCTCGGTTCTGTCGAGGTCTTTTATATTAGCCGGGTGCTCCTGGGACGCTTCACCGCTGTGGTCGGGAGCAGGTGGGAGGTGTCACTTTGCCTTCAGCACCTATGCTAGGTGAAGAGTTAAGCTTAGTGTTGAGTGAGCTTTTCTGTTCCCGGGTCGTTCATTGGGGCTCCTTGGGGTAGGATGTCCTAGCGGCAAGGAACAGCTAGGGTGGTTTACGTGTGCTTTAGCGATCATGAAGAAAGTATGCATCGCGGGCCCTGGCTCACACTGAAGTGGGCTAAGATCACACACACCACAGGTGCCGAGGCCTGCACTGATGCCTGGCCTTGGGGTCGCAGGTCACGACTGAAATGGCTAGGCCTTCAGATGCTGAAAGGATGTCCGTTGTTATTTACTCGATTATTAAACGATTGGTTATTTCCTGGGTTATCCGCGGGTGTAGAGCGTTAGGCTCTTGTCTTTCCATCGGGTCTGTTTGATGCGGGGTGGTGGTTTTTGGGCACAGCCGCGTGGTGGTTCTTTCTGGGTCAGATTGGGGTTAGCCTGCCTTTAATCTCCCTATTTGTCACACACGGTTTTAAGACGGGGGGGGCAACTAGCCCTGTGCTGATTGAGTTGTTAGTACTGATATTAGTATTAAACACACCAGGTACTTGTGGTACTGATTTTTGCACCCAAACAATAGGTACTCTAGGACACATGTCCTCCATTACACACATCTCCAGACAGGACTGCCCGTTCCCCCCCCCTCCCCCCTCCAACTTTTGGAGCAAAAGGGGTCCAAACACTTGTGGGGTTGGCAGGCTTTGACAAAGGTTGGTGGCGAGCTCTCACATCATTCGGCTTAGGATGATTCCGTAGAGTTTTGGGGCAGGTCACAGGCCGCTTCCTCTCGCTGTGTTTGTTCTTCGAAGTGTGGACGGGTCAAGTGACGGAGGAGAGCAATCATCGCATGGTATATCTGGGCATGAAGGAATGACAGGCAAGATTGTAGCGTAGGCAGGTAGTGGTACTTATCGGGGATTGGATGTTTGTCTCAATGGCATGCCGCCATGCAAAGTGACCATGTACTTAGGTCACGTACATCAGGTAGTGACAGGTCAACAGGGACCATTTGTACTAGAACATACAGGGGTGGTTCCCACCACGGTTGGTGAGATGGGAGGCTGTCATCTTTATTCGCTCTGGATACCCTTACTCCAACACTCCTATTGTAAGCTGAGGATGCCTGTTGACGCTGTTAGACCTGCTATTAGTTATTAAAATCACCTGTGTGCCTTGGCATGGTCTGTCTCGCATCAGGGCCAGTTGGGGGTAACTGTTCAGGATACGGTTAGACTTCTTGAACAGAGACTTGTCAACATTCTCCTAGGAACCCATGATTAGCAGGAAGGTATTGTACCATGGGGAGCCTATGGTTGTGGGTTCGTGCACAACAGTAGTAAGGGAATTACATTCTGCTTCAACAGGCTACGTGTTCCATCATTAGCACCAGCAGCTGTAAAGCTCCTATTTTCACCCGGGACTGGGACTGGTAATGTCATACAACTCTTGCAGCCAGACACAGAATAGGCAAAGACATACATTGATGATGCAGTAGCATTGTTTGTCTCGCTTCCAGGCCAGTCGGGGGTTACCGTTCTGGGTACGGTTCGACTTTTGGTTGTGTTGGATACTTGGACAGGTGCCCGTGCACCGGTCCAAGGGGACATGAGCACGGCGATAAGTGGTCAGTTGCTTCAGTTATGCGCAATTTCCTGGCAGTTGTCAGCGAACATTCAGAATACTAAGGTTAGTGGTTAGCCCGTTGTCCTGCCTGTCAGAGGTGTTTTAGCTTAGGCGTGGCCACTTTCTGTCTGCTGGGGGCAGGGCGTGTGCAAGTGCCAAGAGGGTGCGGGTTGCCTGGTTAGGGCTGAGATGTTTGGAAGGGAGCACCAACACTGGCAACCACTAGAGCGCATTTGTCAGTCATAGAAGGTTGAATTGATAACTGATGGCAGGGTACCAGCCACTTCAGTTACGGGCATTTCTCCTGGCATGGCCATGCTGGGGGTTAGATGCCTGTGGTTTGCCCTGGGATTCATGCTAACAGGCAGGTCGAGCGGCAGAGTTAGATGGGCTTGGGTCCGACCTCGGGTCACAGGTGCAGATCCTGGTAGGTTTACTTAGTATCCTGGCCTGGATCGCGATTGAAGTAGGTATCATTGATTTGAGTAGCGGTAACGGGTAAATTCCCTCGCCCTGCAGCCTTGTATGGCAGCTATGCAGGTGTGTTTTAAGTTGCCTGCCAACCAGGGCGACATGGTACACGGGTTTGGGGGAAACGCAAGATGCAGATCCTGGTAGGTCACTTAGTATCCCGTCCTTGAGTTCAATGGAACAGGTGCCATTGATTTGAGTAACGGTAACGGCTACTTTCCCCCACCCTCCAGCACTGAATAGCTGTAGTGCAGATTGTGGAAGTTGCCTTCCAATGGGGGCGAGTTGGTCCATAAGATAGGGGGGAAACCCCTGGTTAACACATTTGGGCTACAAAGTAGCAGGAGAACTATTGGCATTCCCAGTATTCCAAATAGATAGGTATTGTAAGCGTTGGTTCTCCTCTGAGGCACTTGCCTGTTTGCTCCCTGGTATACTAGCAGAAATTTGGGAGGGTAAGGCTTCTCATTGGGTGGTGACTGACGGAATGCGTTGGACATACTCCGACTAGTGCTAGACTCAGACAACTGAGTAACAGAGGGAGTACGGCGGCCTTGTCAACTCTTACCTCCTCCCGCATTGGCACCGCCTGTCAGAAGTGTCTTGTCAAAGGTATTGTTCTTCAGTCATGCAAAGGTACTTTGAACTATCGCCTATTTAGTTTCCAGGTCAATTCAGTGTAAAACCGACAGGGAATTTAGAGAGGATGGGGGCACCTGCCCTGTTGGGCATGCTGGCCTCCGGTCCTGGATTGGCAAGACTTGTTTTGGCTGGACCTGGGAGGAGCCCGGTAACCAGCATGTTGTAGGAGGCATACCTTGGTGGGGGGCCCTCGTAGTGACGGTGGCCACTCCCAAAGCTGTGGAGGAGGTACAGGGCGATCCAGAGTCTGCAGATACCAAGGGGTACTTCATGCAGCAGCACAGCATGGTGCTAAGCCAGGATACCCAGGGATGTCTAGTGTTGTCCCCTGGAAGAACTACGGCGCCCCGTTAGTCCTACGGGCGGTTGTGGGTCCGAGCAACCGGGGGCTGCCATAATACGCTCCGCCCACCTCTCACAGGGGGCGTGTGAGTAAGCAAGTGGACTGGTGGTCCACTGATGGGAGGGGGTGGCCCCTCCCAAGGTTTGGTATGCATCAATTGGCGACTGCCACGGTGTGATTCAGGCTTATCAGACGGGCAGGCGGCACATGGGTTCGCCTGCCCTGGGATCGGATCGCCCGTAAGATAACCCACCAGGTTTGCATATTGGTTATGCTAATAAACCTGCAGCAATGTTTCTCCACCTACATATGTGTCGTGTGGTTTATTTATGTACTTATGTGTTATGTCCAACAGTTGCAGATATTGGCACTATGCAAGGCTGCCTGGGGGGGCTGCGCAGCAACCCCCCTAAAAGGGCGGCCGCCTTAGTGCCGCATGATGGCACTGGGGGTAGCCGGTCTAGTCCCTGGGGTTTGGCCAGGGAAGACGTCCGGCAAAAGACCACTTCCGGCGGAGGGGGGAGGGGGCAGGGGTATTTAGGCTGTCCTCGCCCCTTCCTCACCCTCTTGTCCCTCTCGTCTCGCCTTGCCCGCCCCTCCGCTTACCCAGCAGACAGAGGTACATAGGAGGGGGGGTTACACTTTCTAACATGTTACTTTGTGTTGCAGGAGGAGTTACAGGGCGATCCAGAGTCTGCAGATACCAAGGGGTACTACATGCAGCAGCACAGCGTGGTGCTAAGCCAGGATACCCAGGGATGTCTAGCGTTGTCCCCTGGAAGAACTACGGCACCCCGTTAGTCCTACGGGCGGTTGTGGGTCTCAGCAACCGGGGGCTGCCATAATACGTCCGCCCACCTCTCACGGGGGGGGGGCGTGAGTAAGCAAGTGGACTGGTGGTCCACTGATGGGAGGGGGTGGCCCCTCCCAAGGTTTGGTATGCACCAATTGGCGACTGCCACTGTGTGATTCAGGCTTATCAGACGGGCAGGCGGCATAGGGGTTCGACTGCCCTGGGATCGGATCGGCCGTAAGATAACCCACCATGTTTGCATATTGGTTATGCTAATAAACCTGCAGCAATGTTTCTCCACCTACATATGTGTCGTGTGGTTTATTTATGTACTTATGTGTTATGTCCAACAGTTGCCGATATTGGCACTCAGTTATATATATGGCTGTTGTCCTCACACTGTAGTTCATCACGCAAGTCGCAGCCACCAGCACGCGCGCCAGCGTTTGTACATTTATGTCCCCGCCCCTTCCTCGCTCTCTTGTCCCTCTCATCTCGCCTTGTTCTGCCTGGACGCCGTTTTATGCTGCCTTTGGGGGTCCGGGAATTCTTGCTTGCGGTGAGTCCTCGTTTTGCCCCTTCCGCCCCTCCTCCATCTCGTGTGCGGCAGCCAACCGGCCATTTCCTGGGGGGCTTGCATGGAGGGGAGGGGGCGAGGCTCCCATTGTAGGGACCCCCAGTTCGGGGGCATGTGTCGCGGTCTTGTGGGGGCACAAACGGCACAGTTGGGGTCAGAGGCTGGCCACGTTGACCCACACTATCCATCTGCATTTGTAACTCGTTTTCAGAATTTTTAGAATTTCCTGCGGTGGGGGTCCGGCACGAACCCTGTGTGCTGCTCTGCTCCGAATGGTCACCATGTTTACAGAGTGCATTCCCGGCACGTTTCGTTTAGTGCCCTGGCCGTATCGTTTCACTATTCATTTTGCTCTGCATAACTTGTGGTGGACTGAGATAAATCTCGAAATGTTCCTAGAAAGCCTCTATTAAATAGCCTACATTGCTATCCCGACTGACTTCGCTCTGTTTGATCTCTCGACTGATTTCTTGTTCTATGTCAGTCATATACGGGGGACAGATGTGGCCTGTGTCCCTGCTCAATTAGTCCTGCTCCCCACTTGTGCCTTATGATCACAGCTGCTGAATGTGCCAGCAGGCAACACAAAACACACGGGTGGCTTGTCCCTGGCCGGCAGCTGTGCAGTACGTGGCGGCAAGTGCGGTGCTGTTAGTGTCCCCCTCAGGCGCAGTATGCAATCTGGGGTGGCGGGGGTGAGCGCGTGTGTGTAGCCACGTGGGCACTCATTCTAAGTTATATTTTAATGTGGCCAGACCTGAATAGTGCGCGAGACGCATGAGGAGCACAGAAGCTGTTTAGCGAGCTGTGACTTTACCGTCCACGTCAAAGGTACTTCTCACTTACCCCTGACATCACAGGCTCCATTTCGTAGGCTACATGTCAGCAGGCATGGGGGGTGACCAGCGGTACCACCCAGCTACTTTCTCACGATTCTGGCTGGTGCTCCGGGCTATCAGGGAGTAGGTGGCGAGCGAGGGGCTCACACTCCCCTTTCCACGAGCACTAGTAATCTGACGGTCTCTCTGGTTTGGGCGCCGGCTTGGTTTCATGCTGGGCAGGACCCAGGCGGGGTCATGCCGTGGGGAAGAGGGCAGCGAACTACTAGTGTGGCATTAGGATCGCGTGGTCGTGCTCGGCGGTGGTTCGGTACCCCCGACGCCTTTTTGATTATCCCAGAGCCTCCCTGGCCAGGCTATATGCGGTGTTGCGGGAGCAGCCTGGTCAGGCACGGCCTCCTGGCGTGGCTCGGGGGCGAGGGCAGTGGGCGTGGCTAGGGCAGCACAGAGTGTCGGTGCGAGTCCCGGAGGGGTTCTTTGGCAGGGTAGCCCTGCATACGCAGTTGGGGGACAGGAGGCGGGTTGTCCCGGGTCCCGTGTAATCTACAAATAAGCAAGGCACCTATGCACTGACTTGCAACCGCAGTCATGTATTTATTCATCATCTGAAGAAGCGCTTTGATGAGTGGGTAGCACGCATCTCCACACGCTTCAGGGGGCGCAGGTGTAGGGCAGCTTTTCTGACAGGGTGTTGAGGTGAGGGAGACTGCAGATGCAGTGGTGGCAGGAGGCGAGGGAATTGCGGTGGCGGGGAACTGTGCTGGCAGTGGTTCACGTGCATGAGTTGGAGGGTGGTATGGCTGGCTGCCCGGTATATGGTAGCATTAAGTAGGAGTGCCTCTGGAGGACCTCTTCCTCTCCAAAGAGCTGTGAATGGCCTAGGATTTGACCGCAGTCAGAAATCCCGCCCGATCGCGAAAGCTTGCACAGTTCCCTACCCCCCACATGCACAGGTTTTTTCCTAAGAGCTAACTTATGCCTGTTAGTGATATATGCCGTCTCCCAACCGTCCCGTGTCCCGGGAAGTTTAAGTAATTGTTTCTTTTGGGATCCTGATCCCCTTGCTGGCTGTTGGTGTTCCTGCGTAACATATTAACCCTTTCTATGTTTCCTGGCGTTTCCGCCCACGGGTTGTAAGGCGGTTGCTGCGCGAATTCAGCAGCTCAGCCTGCATGATATTCTTGCGGCGTAGGGAGTGCAGCTGGCACCCTGACCGAGCAGCAGGGGGGCTTCACGGTCCACCAGACCTAGTGTCACGCACGTCCGGAGTGCACGGTGACCCATGCGCTACACTCCTATGCAGTCCCGTGAACTGTTGTGACAGGAGCAGAACTGCACTTCAAAAGCATTTTATTGAGTGGGATAGGACAGCGCTAGAGCTCGTGTTGCTGGAGCCGGGCCGCACCAGAGCGAGTGTCAGGACTGGAGCAACGCCCTGCTGCTCGGTATATCTTGCAAATGTCCTTAAGTTGTTGAAGAGAATAGTTCTTTAATTTTGATGCGGCGCTCGGCGGTGGTAAGTCCGGTAGAGCTAATAGGGTCATTTAAATGGCGTGTCGAACTCAAGCTCGCGGAGTCGTCCTCCCTCACCATGATCGTCCTTCAGCACAAGAACAACACTATTTCTGTCTCCTTCCTGCGGGTCGAGCATAGGACTTGTGCCATAGGTTATGTAGGCCACTGGGAGGTAGCGCTGCTCTGTTTGACTGTGATTATAACTGCAGGTTGTGGAGCACTGGGAACATTATTTATGAATGGCCTTCGAGTGCTCCTCTGTTTTTACTAATATTAAGTGTTGGCTGTTAACCTCCATTTCCATTCTGTTGCAGTTTTCAGAAGTTGGGAGTTAATGTGCATGTTAAGGACTGTCCTGTCAGGCACCGGTCTCACCATCACCTAATCGCTACATGCTTTCTCCCCCTTTACTCATTATGCTCACGGAAGTGTCTCTCATATCGTTGTGTGCCCGGTCACATTAGGGCTGTCAGCTAGGTGTGTCGACGGTAGCTCGCGTTTGGGTGCGCATTGGGGCAATGCGGTGATAAAGTGTAGTTTGGTAGTCAGTTGTATGGGGAGGTAACTTCAAGGTGACTGATTAGGTTTTTGCAGCCTCATCATTCCAGAACCATCACATGTACAACGGAGCGACAGTTGTTGCTTAGTTACTGAGGCACCTATCTCCCAATAAGTTTGGCTGTAGGGTAGTGTCCTTTGGTAGTGCGTAGCTTGAAGCAGTGAAAAAGGTCGCATTTTGCCGCACATAGGTATTATTTGTTAAGAGTAGGATGTTAAGGTGAAAGCCCAACAGGTTACGATGATTTGGAATTATATCGTCATTGGCATTGAGAGTGAGGATTCGGCGGCGGTGCTGGCGGTTTGCCTATAACGGAAAAGGAAGAGCTGGAGGGGGCCTTCGTTCTGAGGAGGTCGCTGTATATCTTGTGCATTTCCTTCATCATCGCCGTTTATTAAGGGCTCCCCCGGGTGTTGTGTAGAATTGGCTGTTTTCTGGTGTGGGGGGACAGCCCAGCTTTCGTATTCGCAGGCTGACATGAGGTAGAATAGCTCGCGGTTGGCCTTGCAACTGAGCTATGATGGGGAAATATTTCACTATATGCAATTAAAAGCACTGATCAGCCAATAGATGGGCTTGGTGTAGGTAGTGCTCCTCGCGTAGCAAATATAGGGATGCGATGATATGTGCTCAGTATGTCATGAACTGGAGCTCATGTTTATCGTTTTAACACCTTTGCGCTCACATACACAGACATTTGTATAATCAAAATGTATTTCTCTATGCGCATTAGAGTAACGCTGTGAATGGTTACCATGCAGGCTTTCAAGGAGCGGGACACCTAGTATATGTGCGGTGTGCCAGTGCCCAGCCTGCATGCCATAGTTATTGCCTGAGCTGCTAGGGGAGCATTTATAGTAGGCATCTAAGAAGCAGTGACGTAGCCAACAGATGGGGCCTTGGTTGCAGGGACACAGGAGGAGAGATGGGAGGTTGATTGATAGTATTTCGTGCCGCAGCGGGGGACTGGGCCTGTTTTTGGGGGGGGGCTGGGTTGCAATGCTTTGTTTGATTGGCAATTGAGACCGAGTGGACTTAGAACACCTAGTAAATGTGCGGTGTGTTGGTGGCTGGTCTGTATGCCATAGCCAGTGCCTGAGCAAGCTGGGCTGCCCTGCAGACCAGTTTTAACTCTGGGAAACAATTGTAGCTTGCGCAGGGCTCTCTCGGTTCTGTCGAGGTCTTTTATATTAGCCGGGTGCTCCGGAGACGCTTCACCGCTGTGGTCGGGAGCAGGTGGGAGGTGTCACTTTGCCTTCAGCACCTATGCTAGGTGAAGAGTTAAGCTTAGTGTTGAGTGAGTTTTTCTGTTCCCGGGTCGTTCATTGGGGCTCCTTGGGGTAGGATGTCCTAGCGGCAAGGAACAGCTAGGGTGGTTTACGTGTGCTTTAGCGATCATGAAGAAAGTATGCATCGCGGGCCCTGGCTCACACTGAAGTGGGCTAAGATCACACACACCACAGGTGCCGAGGCCTGCACTGATGCCTGGCCTTGGGGTCGCAGGTCACGACTGAAATGGCTAGGCCTTCAGATGCTGAAAGGATGTCCGTTGTTATTTACTCGATTATTAAACGATTGGTTATTTCCTGGGTTATCCGCGGGTGTAGAGCGTTAGGCTCTTGTCTTTGCATCGGGTCTGTTTGATGCGGGATGGTGGTTTTTGGGCACAGCCGCGTGGTGGTTCTTTCTGGGTCAGATTGGGGTTAGCCTGCCTTTAATCTCCCTATTTGTCACACACGGTTTTAAGACGGGGGGGGGGCAACTAGCCCTGTGCTGATTGAGTTGTTAGTACTGATATTAGTATTAAACACACCAGGTACTTGTGGTACTGATTTTTGCACCCAAACAATAGGTACTCTAGGACACATGTCCTCCATTACACACATCTCCAGACAGGACTGCCCGTCCCCCCCCCCCTCCCCTCCAACTTTTGGAGCAAAAGGGGTCCAAACACTTGTGGGGTTGGCAGGCTTTGACAAAGGTTGGTGGCGAGCTCTCACATCATTCGGCTTAGGATGATTCCGTAGAGTTTTGGGGCAGGTCACAGGCCGCTTCCTCTCGCTGTGTTTGTTCTTCGAAGTGTGGACGGGTCAAGTGACGGAGGAGAGCAATCATCGCATGGTATATCTGGGCATGAAGGAATGACAGGCAAGATTGTAGCGTAGGCAGGTAGTGGTACTTATCGGGGATTGGATGTTTGTCTCAATGGCATGCCGCCATGCAAAGTGACCATGTACTTAGGTCACGTACATCAGGTAGTGACAGGTCAACAGGGACCATTTGTACTAGAACATACAGGGGTGGTTCCCACCACGGTTGGTGAGATGGGAGGCTGTCATCTTTATTCGCTCTGGATACCCTTACTCCAACACTCCTATTGTAAGCTGAGGATGCCTGTTGACGCTGTTAGACCTGCTATTAGTTATTAAAATCACCTGTGTGCCTTGGCATGGTCTGTCTCGCATCAGGTCCAGTTGGGGGTTACTGTTCAGGATACGGTTAGACTTCTTGAACAGAGACTTGTCAACATTCTCCTAGGAACCCATGATTAGCAGGAAGGTATTGTACCATGGAGAGCCTATGGTTGTAGGTTTGTGCACAACAGTAGTAAGGGAATTACATTCTGCTTCAACAGGCTACGTGTTCCATCATTAGCACCAGCAGCTGTAAAGCTCCTATTTTCACCCGGGACTGGGACTGGTAATGTCATACAACTCTTGCAGCCAGACACAGAATAGGCAAAGACATACATTGATGATGCAGTAGCATTGTTTGTCTCGCTTCCAGGCCAGTCGGGGGTTACCGTTCTGGGTACGGTTCGACTTTTGGTTGTGTTGGATACTTGGACAGGTGCCCGTGCACCGGTCCAAGGGGACATGAGCACGGCGATAAGTGGTCAGTTGCTTCAGTTATGCGCAATTTCCTAGCAGTTGTCAGCGAACATTCAGAATACTAAGGTTAGTGGTTAGCCCGTTGTCCTGCCTGTCAGAGGTGTTTTAGCTTAGGCGTGGCCACTTTCTGTCTGCTGGGGGCAGGGCGTGTGCAAGTACCAAGAGGGTGCGGGTTGCCTGGTTAGGGCTGAGATGTTTGGAAGGGAGCACCAACACTGGCAACCACTAGAGCGCATTTGTCAGTCATAGAAGGTTGAATTGATAACTGATGGCAGGGTACCAGCCACCTCAGTTACGGGCATTTCTCCTGGCATGGCCATGCTGGGGGTTAGATGCCTGTGGTTTGCCCTGGGATTCATGCTAACAGGCAGGTCGAGCGGCAGAGTTAGATGGGCTTGGGTCCGACCTCGGGTCACAGGTGCAGATCCTGGTAGGTTTACTTAGTATCCTGGCCTGGATCGCGATTGAAGTAGGTATCATTGATTTGAGTAGCGGTAACGGGTAAATTCCCTCGCCCTGCAGCCTTGTATGGCAGCTATGCAGGTGTGTTTTAAGTTGCCTGCCAACCAGGGCGACATGGTACACGGGTTTGGGGGAAACGCAAGATGCAGATCCTGGTAGGTCACTTAGTATCCCGTCCTTGAGTTCAATGGAACAGGTGCCATTGATTTGAGTAACGGTAACGGCTACTTTCCCCCACCCTCCAGCACTGAATAGCTGTAGTGCAGATTGTGGAAGTTGCCTTCCAATGGGGGCGAGTTGGTCCATAAGATAGGGGGGAAACCCCTGGTTAACACATTTGGGCTACAAAGTAGCAGGAGAACTATTGGCATTCCCAGTATTCCAAATAGATAGGTATTGTAAGCGTTGGTTCTCCTCTGAGGCACTTGCCTGTTTGCTCCCTGGTATACTAGCAGAAATTTGGGAGGGTAAGGCTTCTCATTGGGTGGTGACTGACGGAATGCGTTGGACATACTCCGACTAGTGCTAGACTCAGACAACTGAGTAACAGAGGGAGTACGGCGGCCTTGTCAACTCTTACCTCCTCCCGCATTGGCACCGCCTGTCAGGAGTGTCTTGTCAAAGGTATTGTTCTTCAGTCATGCAAAGGTACTTTGAACTATCGCCTATTTAGGTTCCAGGTCAATTCAGTGTAAAACCGACAGGGAATTTAGAGAGGATGGGGGCACCTGCCCTGTTGGGCATGCTGGCCTCCGGTCCTGGATTGGCAAGACTTGTTTTGGCTGGACCTGGGAGGAGCCCGGTAACCAGCATGTTGTAGGAGGCATACCTTGGTGGGGGGCCCTCGTAGTGACGGTGGCCACTCCCAAAGCTGTGGAGGAGGTACAGGGCGATCCAGAGTCTGCAGATACCAAGGGGTACTTCATGCAGCAGCACAGCGTGGTGCTAAGCCAGGATACCCAGGGATGTCTAGCGTTGTCCCCTGGAAGAACTACGGCGCCCCGTTAGTCCTACGGGCGGTTGTGGGTCTCAGCAACCGGGGGCTGCCATAATACGTCCGCCCACCTCTCACGGGGGGGGCGTGAGTAAGCAAGTGGACTGGTGGTCCACTGATGGGAGGGGGTGGCCCCTCCCAAGGTTTGGTATGCACCAATTGGCGACTGCCACTGTGTGATTCAGGCTTATCAGACGGGCAGGCGGCATAGGGGTTCGCCTGCCCTGGGATCGGATCGGCCGTAAGATAACCCACCATGTTTGCATATTGGTTATGCTAATAAACCTGCAGCAATGTTTCTCCACCTACATATGTGTCGTGTGGTTTATTTATGTACTTATGTGTTATGTCCAACAGTTGCCGATATTGGCACTCAGTTATATATATGGCTGTTGTCCTCACACTGTAGTTCATCACGCAAGTCGCAGCCACCAGCACGCGCGCCAGCGTTTGTACATTTATATCCTTATGAGAAATGAAGGGTCAGGGGTGAAAGGAAGATGGCAGCGAAATGCACACAAATGCTGTTGACCTTTCAAAAGGAAAACAACCACGATTACTTATGTTTTTTAAGCGTGCGTTGGCATATGCTTAAGTCTTTCTACATTTCCGTGTCACGTCCAAATGGTACTTTTTACTGATTTTGATTGTTTCATTTAAGGTATTTTGGGCACATTTACTAAGCGCGTATAGCTGTAACTGCGGCGCTGTAGGGGCTTCTATATTTCTACGGCATGGCAATACTGAACTCTGTAATGACTTCTATTGTTTACTTTATACTGTGTCTGGGGCAGTCACTAAGGGCATGTAGCTGTAGCTCTGCGAGGGCACTGTATGCGGAGGTACTGGTCTTTAAACAACCGTGCACCGCTGTCTAATGTATCTAGTGCTTAAACAAGGCTTCCTGGCGCTGCATATAAATTGGCTTACAGCTGTCAGAGATGTGGGAAGCAAATCTTGTCATCCCCATATCCTGGCTCTTCGTGAGAGAAGCAAGTCAAGGCTATGTGCCTGACAGTGCACTTCTCTCTCCTTCACCTCTTTCTTCTTCAACTTGAATCGAAAGCATGATTTGGAAAATATAAGCTGGTTCTAATTTTACGTTCCCCTGCAGGAAAGTTTACTGCTGCATACCTCTCCTCGAAGTTCATCTTTCACCAATAGAACACAAATCTAAACTATTTCCACCTACAGCGCCATCTCTTTCTCTCGAACTACTGCATTCATTTATATGGCCTCTTCTAAAGTAATTTGCATTTAGTTTTACATTACAATAAAACCAAAGCAAAAACTAGAGCTTGCTCTGGGGATTATTGTCTCAAATGTTAGGCGTGCTGATTGGCTGGATGGTGTCACTTTTTGAAAAAGGAATTAGCCACTGAATATGGTGACAATTAGCAAAGGCAACACTTCGTAAGGCGGGGTACTATTTCCCAGCTGCTTGTGTAGAAAAAATATAACTTTATTTGAAAACTATTTTTTTAGGTCTATTTCAACCCCGTTATGCCCCTAATTACTGGCATTATTACAGTATAAAGCGCTATGTGAAAACAAGCATTTGCAGCGCAATCGGTCTCGCATTTGTGAGAGTTTGAGCTATTGGCATCGTAAATAACTATGCCTTTTATTTATGTATTTTGAAAACCTGCAGGCGGTGCATAAACACGCATTTTGTACTTATAGTCCTTGCTCAGGAGAAGCAAGGCTGGCAGTAAAAGAGGCGCAGTTACTGCCAACCTTGCTTCTCGTGAGCAACTACCATAAGTACCAAGTGCGTGTTTGCGCACAACTTGCAGGTTTTCAAAACACAGAAATAAAAGGCATTGTCATTTACAATGCCAATAGCTTAAACTCTTGCAAACGCGAGACCTATTGCATTGCAAATGCTTGTTTTTTTCCATACACTCTGTTCCCCTCTGATGCGGCTCGTCTGGGCTGGTAAAAAAGCCTGTATCCGATGGGCATTTCTTCACCACACCAGACATGAAATTGTACTATATGTGTGCCAAAGCACAATCCCCTGGTCTCATCCTCAACCTTTTATGGACCACTCAGTGGTGGAACGAGATGTCGCCCACCCAACACAGTTACAGTCAATGCTTTGGAACAAACCTACTAAAATATTCACGGGAAGAAACATGACACAGAGCACGGCCGTGGCATGGCAAGCAGCTGGACACTTCTCTATTCCCGTGGATACTCCTTCCTGGACACCCCCATTTACCACTGACCTCTGAACACAGGTGGGGAATAGTTTGAGGAATTGAATTCGAACATAGAGCAATATGGTGACCTCTATCAAAACAGCTTCTTTTTCTCATCAAGGGCCGACATCCTGTTACGAGCAGAATCAACACCTCTGTATGTCCTTGTGTGCGAGCGGCTCAGAGCCATGGTATTGTTTCACCCAGGAACCACCTAGTTTCCAGCCGCTGAAGCGGTTATTACCGGCTGCATCAGGAATAAAGCTAGTTACGACGCCAAGCTACTCTCTCCAACTCACTGCTCCTTATCTACTCGCCACTGTCCAAGCCCGCCTGGGATCAGTGACTGAGCCCCCATTATCTGATCGCGAATAAGGGCACTGCTGCTCTCAGACTGCTCGAATATCCTTTAGCAGCAGATTTAGAATGATTCATTTTAACTTTTTACATATGCTATACCATATTTAATTGTATTTATGGGAAAGGGGGCTCTGGGAAAACTCGAACTGTGTCCGGGCTTTTGGCATTTGGCATAGGCGTCCCCTCAAATACGCCACTGCTGGATGTACTCTCAGGGACCTAACTGGGGAGAGAACGTTGGGGGGTGCCAAACTGGCTTTTTAGGTCTCGCCTGAGACAGCGCTTTAGCGCTGTTCTGGCGAGACTTATAGTAGGCACTTTTGGAAGTGGAAACGAGTGCATTTCAGGCCGCCAACTACAGTGCATGTGCTCCGGGCGCGCGCACCATTTGGCAGCCTGAAAGCATTCGTTTTCTTTCACTTTCGCGGCTGCACGGCCGCCCGCGAAAAGTTCTCACCATTTGCCAGCCTGCATTGCCTCTCTCCCCTACCCCCTCCCTTATCCTCTCTTTTATCACACTCTGTAGTGTTCCAAAGAATGTAAACAGGACCCCGCTTCCCGGAGCCTAATTGAAGTCATGCCGATTTTTAGAGCACTACTTCAAATAGCTGTTAGCAAAATATGTTAAAGCATGGCTTGCCGCAGTTACGGACCTCTTCATTCCCAAACTTAACTCCAACCCCTCCCTCTCTTACACTCGCTAACTCCCACACAGCTCAACATTACAACGTTGCCTGGTGATGGACTTATTTTCCATGGTTAATGTCCCCGAGCCCATGCTGGGTGAGCCTCTGAGCTCAATATTTCAACATTCTCTGATGATGGATTTCCTTTCCAATGTTAATGTCTCCGAGCCCATGATGTGCGAGTCTCGCAACTCCACATTTCAACGTTCACCGAGCAGGCCCTTATCTCCCCACCCTGCCAGTCTGTGGCGGCACCCTGAAGCCCCGCGCCACAGAGTGATCCCCGAACGCGGATATTAATCATGCTAACGACCCCCTCTTTAATCTGAAAGGCGACCCGTCCCAGCCTCCACCTTCTATGTTTCTTCCCTCAGCCACTTCTGAGTTGCGCTCCTTGTTCGCTAATTACATTTCTTTCTTTGCTGATGACTTCTAATAGGCTCGGACGGGAATAATTATGCGGAGACATTTCATGGCCTGCCGGATCAGGAATTCCCAGTGAGTTAGTGACAGGCCTTTCAGTCGCCGGCAGCCTTCTCCCGGCACCGAACAAGGCCCGAGCTGCGGCCCCGGGGGAGCCCAGCCTGCTCCCACTGTCACTCACACCCCGGCCTCCTCCTCTGCAGCACCCCCACCCCTCCACTCCCCTTCGCTCCTCTTCTCTTCACACCCACCCACTCACTCCCCTCCTCCGAATTCCGCCGCCACCCCCTCCTTCATGCAGCCGATTCTACCCCTTCCCGCCCCCTTCTCGCTGCTGGTAGTCGCTGCGGGGGACCTCCAGCCCTCCACACAGAATGAGCTTCTCTTGAAGGGCAGCTATCGACGCCCCTTGATCTCTGATCCCCAAACAAGTTACTTTTTTTTTTATTTTTACAACCGCAGTAGTTTGGTCTGGCCTGTTTTGACTGTATCCCCACTGTCTTTCACATTAGGTCGCCTCCGCATTTTATCCTTCCTGGCCCACCACTGACCGCACACCCACCAGGTTAGCCCCGCCCTTTCGTCCATGTGTGGTCTCGCGCGGCACTCTTTCATGTTAATGAAAGTTTTATCACACTCGGTGTGCGTCTCAAGGGAGGCCAACGATTGTTTAAATTGTCATGTAAGCCCCTTTCATGTGAACCTGTAGCACTCCGAGTAGGGACAGCATCGGGGGCCAGGTTCCTGCCCAGACCAGCCCTCTCATCGGAGCAAGCTCATCCCCTGCAGCCCCACCCCCAGTGAAAACATCGGGTGTCTGCTCTATGTGAACACGTAGAATATAATAATTTCCTAGTGGTAAAGCAATAGAGTCCTCTCCTGAAGTGTGGCATTTGCTATCCAGGTACTTTAGATAGTAGTACCGTAGGAGTTTGATAACCACTCTTTTCCCTGACCTGGTCCAGGTGCTGCAGTGGTATTGGTAGCTGGTTAATGGCCAGACTAACAGTGGCAGAAACGGGGAGAGGCCGTTATATTGACATGGAGAGAAAGGGAGAAAATTGAGGTAGGCAGACATAAACAAGCATTTGCAATGCAATAGGTCTCGCATTTATACGAGTTTGAGCTATTGGCATTGTAAATGACAGTGCCTTTTATTTATGTTTTAAAAAAAACAAACTTAAATAAAAAGCATTGTCATTTACAATGCCAATAGCTCAAACTCGTATAAATGCGAGACCTATTGAATTGCAAATGCTTGTTGGGGTTATGTTTCATCTATCACAAAAGTGAACAGAAAAGGAGTGGCTCTTTTACTCTTAATTGCTAAACGTCTGGTTGCGAATTGCTGGAGCAGGGAGGCGGCTCACACGATTAAGCGGCGGGTGGACAGAAGGCTTCATTCATTGCTAGGAGCAGTTGGAGTCATACACAGAGTTGTTGCCGGCAGCCGGCTCAGTCGACAGACCTCTGGGCACCTCTTTAACCAAGACTCTACTTCGCAGACTGGTGTTACTACCGACGGGTCAGCACCCCTGGACCCTGGAACAGACTCCCCGGTAATGGCCTGATGATCACTTATTGCGGGATCGTGGACTCCTGGCATTGTTTGCTAACTCTGGCGTGTTTGCATGTGCGATCCCGAGGCTAACACGGGTGGAGCGGGCCTGTGTTTCCATTCTGACTGCGGCCTGCCGCATCGTAAAGCAGTTTTATGGGGTGGATGTATACTATTATTGAGATATATTCTCTGGTAGTTGTGACTGCATGTGTTTTCCTTGCCCATGGAAGATGGAGTTGCGACAACATCTAAATTCCTTTGCTAATCAGGTAACCAAACATCCCATCCATACTTTCAACTTGTGCATTCCTCGCTCTCTTTTGTTGAGTTTTCTGTATCTTGATATGGTCGTTGTTCTCTAGTTAAACCACTACATTGCCTGCTCAAGATTCTACAATTATTTAACGCTCTGCTCTATTTACGCATCATTTATTTGTAAATGAAATCTCTCTTTATGAGCGATCTCAAAACTGATGTCTTAAAATGTTCATTTAATTGTCCTCTGTCTCCCATTAATTCCCAGGCCCATCTCTAGCTGCTTCCTGTTGAAAATCTCGAAGAGATGATCTTACTCCTCGCTCTGAAATCCAAATATAACAGAACTTCTTTGCAAAATCCCAGACCATGTGTCAATGCACACTTGATATTGCTGGATTTATATATTACCAGTCTTAAAAACAATGACCGGGTTCACTGAGCAACATTTCTCAGGCCTTGATGGAATGGCAATCCCTCTAAAACAAATTAAACTGAATGTTCAATATATCAAGGGCTCCTGCTACTTGATTTTCTATTATATATGTTTATATTATGAACAAAACCTCTGTCAGCTCTGACACACGGGGCCTACTCATTAAGGTGAACTTACAAGTGAGTAAATCTACATGTGCAGGTTTACTCTTACACTTGTTAGTAGCTCCGCTACTTTTAGCTATTCACCATTTACTCAAAAGTGTAATTCACATGTCTCACTGGAGCCGAATATACATGTGTAAAGTTACTACAGCCAATAGGGAGTAGTAGTAAGTTCAGCAAAACACCTGGTCAAACACAGATACTGCAACACCATCCCACAGAAAATAATGGAGGCAGGGACTTAAAACAGAACCTCATAGAAAATAATGTTACATTTAATTCTCTCAAATACTTACAAATATAAATAATGTTAATTTAATATTAAACAATATCTACAAATAAAACATGTTTTGTTTTCTTTTAACACTTAACAACCTTTTTTACATTTAGAAGGCCTTTAACATTCGTTGTTATTGACATACAATTGCATTACATTTAATTAATTGCATACTTCACTTTTAATAATTATGAAAACATAACAAATATATTATTTTACTTAAGGTGGGATATGTTTAATAAATATTTAAAAAAATAATGCTAATTTAATTACATATGTTTAAATTAAATATTTAATTCAAAATTAAGTTAATAGTGCTGTCGCTTTTGATTTTCTTCTACATTTAAGTTAAAATACATGGAGTTAATTTAAATTCATATTGAACATAAACATATTTTTACTATTTTTTTCCAAGTTTAATAAACTTTTAAAATGTCCCCATACTTTGCTACAAGGAGGGCTCTGCACCAGTGATCCTTCACTGTCTCTAATTTGCCATAAGTGGAAGAGGGTTCAGTATGTCCATATGACTTCCTTCCAAAGGAGTTTTAACCTCTAAAATCCTTCCCTCTCACTCCCTCTTCTGTGTGAATAAATAGCTATTGCTATCCCACTGGGTTTTCCATACCTGTAGTTGTTTCTATAGATGGTATAAAGTCATGCAAAGTGGTGTTGATACCTTTAGTCAGTGATATTATTGATGATTTTCTAAAATAAAAATAATTAAGCCTTCATTCTTAGCAGTATAAGGGAATTATATCAGTAATCGTGGATCCAGACTGGCTGATACAGTGGGGATCAGTTATTCTGCGACGAAATTTATTGCCACTTTACATGTAATCTCCTGAGAAAGGGGGAATATCAGGAATCAGAGTCTGTGCATACTATTACCACAGTAATTCCTCATGACTGTGGGTTTGCCAGGTGAATTGTTCAGGTGGAGAGAAACATCAGGACTTCAGTTTTACCACTTTACATGTAATTCTGATTCAGTCAGTAATTCCGGGTAGAATCAGAATTTACCACCATTTTTTAATTTGTTAAAAATACTATCAAGGGGGCGTGACCAAGGAAGAGATCCAGCAGCATGCATCTCTCTTGAGCTCCGTACACCGGGACCCTAATCTCCCTCCAAAGGCAGGTTGTTGGCTGTGAATTGCCCCACCCGCGAATCCCCTCCGCTTCAGGAACACAGCGGGGTGCATGTGGGTGAGAGACAAGTGGAGGATACAGCGGATTGCCCCGAGCGAGGTGAGGCGGTGGCCATTTTGACTCTTCCGCAGATTGTGGGTCGGGTCGCTCCTGCGGCAGGAGGGAGACTGCAGAGTGATAGCGGCCCACTTACCTTGTTATATGGGAGCCACACTTGTTGAGAGCTTGTGGGACCCACCAGCTTCACCGTCTTTTGGCCAGGCACCTGTGGCGGAGCTGCGGGGTGTCGGGCGTGCAGAGGCTCGGGGGCAGGATTGGGAATAGGCCGGGTGCACCACCCTCGCATTGAATCGTTGGAGAGCCAGCTGGTTGGCATGCTGGCCCTCTGGGATAGCCTTCTATCATCCTTGCTGCAGAGGCACCTGGGTGCTGGCTGTACAGCGGCTCGGGGGCCGGATCGTGCGCTACCTTCTACACCGCAATACCAGGAGACTGGTGGGTGACTGCGCTAGCCCCTCACAAGTGACCTGGCTCCATTTCTGAAATATTGTCAGGCACTGCGAGGGTGTCAGGCGTGTAGTAGGTCAGAAGATATGCCGGGCCCAGGCTACCTGCCCCGCCTGCCATGGTGAGGTACCGATGGACTTTGGGGTCGATGCAAAGGCTCTCCCTGGTTGGGCCTACTCTCCTCCTTGTCTTGGGCAGCGACCCTACACCGACGTCACCCAGAAACTCCTCAGGAAACTACAGAACGTTCAAAACGCAGAAGCCAGACTGGATCTTAACATCCCCAGCCGCAGCTACATCACCAAACACCTTGGAGAACTCCACTGCCTCTCAGTCAAGAAAAGAATCACCTTCAAGTTCTTCACACATGCCTAAAAAGCTCTCCATGACTCAGGACCAGCATATCTGAACCACCGCCTCTTATTCCACGTACCTGCCAGATACCTTCGCCCTGCCTGACTGGCCCTGGCCACCGTCCCTCGGATCCACAGGACCAGAACCAGAGGAAGATCCTTCTCCCACCTTGCCGCCAAGACCTGGAACACCCAGCCTCTCCACCTCAGGCAATTCCCCATCGCTGACTCAAATCAGGAAGGATCTCAAGACCTTGCTCTTCGAATGAACCCTTTGCACCCAGAAGGATCAGCAGCCCGAGACCCCTATGGGCGAGGAGCCACACTATATAAACCCCTGACTGATTGATTGATTGATTGATTGACCACTGGGGGAATTTCCAGTGACAGTTTGATACAGCAGGAGGGGCCCGTGTGGTGGATGCCCCTCTCTCTTGTCCTCCACTCGCGGCCCTGTAGGCGAATAGGCCCTTCCCTGAGATAGGCCCTCCAGGATGGCTTTGAGAAATGACATCAGAGCTGTGACTGGGGGTTGGGGGCTCCCCAGCATTTCGATGACATCTGGCATTATTGATGGACAGCCTTTGTGCCAGACTTGACTGGCGTTGATTTCTGCGCAATGCAAATTGCACCACCATGGCTTTGGCTTTATTGGGGACACTTAGTCTTGAGGCATCAGAGTTGTCCTGCCGTACTTTTGTGGCCATCTTGCTCTTGGTTTTGGCAGCGATTAGGCCCTCTGCTGCCTGGAGCAGCAAAAACTGCACTTGGATCCTAAATCCCAGCCAGGGCCTGGTCAACCAACTCTATGGGACCACTACCGTGCAGAGGATAGATGGGAATCCTGATCCCCTCCATAGTCAGACAACGGAGGTGGTGAGTCGTGGGGTCCATGTCTGATAAGGGCAGCCCATAAAGTGGATCAAATCTCCTACTCACAGTGGAGGGCATACTATAGATGGGATCTGTTCCAATTTCCCTCTACTGGTGTCTGATCCTCTTCCTGTTTGGTGGACAGATCATTTTTTAATTCCTTTTTCCTGGTCCACTCTTTCATCCCCTGTTCCCCCTAGTGTATCAGCAGGTAGACCGCCTCCCCGTATTGAACCTGAGATATTTCGGTCTATTTTAGATGACACTCGGTCGGGTCTGCCAGGCAACCTTTCCGTAGCTGTAAATGGATTTACACTATGGCTGTCAGCTGCAGCTGAGAAATTTGTCATCCCTTCCGATCGCAAAAGAGCGAGAAATTCTCCCTCTCAACCCTGGTTTTCTAACGAACTTAAACTACAAAAATCTGTTTGTAAAAAGTTCGAACGGTTGTGGAGACAGGCGTACAGTTCCCTAGCTAAATCAGCTCTTAGAAGGGCTCAGAAAGTTTACTACGCCATGGCAAAGACTGCCAAGGGGGTATATTATGCGGAGCGTATCGCACAATCAAAAAACAACTCCAAAGAAATGTTCTCAATCGTGCAGAGTTTCCTGGATCCTAGAGCCGAACATAGGCCCCTTTTAGGCTCAAATGACTGGTGTGAAAAACTCTCAGTTTATTTTGACAATAAAATTAAATTCATTCCGGATGGCTTGATGACTGCCAGCCAGCCTCTGGAGCTACAATTATCTTCCATGATGGCTACGGCAACTTCGGTTGGTCCTTCCCTGACCACCTTCTCGGTTGTATCCCTCTCCGACACTCTGGCGATACTTAAGTCGCTGAAGTCAGGTTCCTCCATCGACCCCTGCCGTGCTAGGTTGCTAGCAGCAGTGGCAGAGACAGTGAACCCTGAAATTAATAATATAGTGACTCTGTCGCTTCAGACTGCTTCGGTTCCACCGGAGTGGAAACAAGCTAAGCTCCTTCCGTTATTAAAAAAACCCTCCCTGGATCCAGAATGCCCTGCCAGTTACCGCCCCATTTCTCTCCTTCCGGCTGTGGCTAAGATCTGTGAGAAAGCTGTCCATAGACAACTCTCTGAGTATGTTGAGACTTCTGGGGCCCTCCACCATGCCCAGTCAGGTTTTAGAGCTGCTCATAGTACTGAGACTGCTCTGGTTGAGGTGACTGAGGCAATCAGAGTTTGCCTTGTGCTTTTAGATCTTTCGGCTGCATTTGACACCGTGCCACACCAACAACTTTTGGCACGGTTGTCTCAGATTGGTATTTCTGGGCAGGTATGGAAATGGATCGAGTCGTTTCTTGACTATCGATCACAACAAGTGTGGCTTCCACCTTTTTCTTCGACCCCGCGCTCTTTGGATACGGGGGTCCCGCAGGGCTCCACACTTAGCCCTCTGCTTTTTAATATTTTTCTGACTCCTTTGGTTTATTTAGCGGAGGAGCTGGGTGCGAAAGCTATAGTCTACGAAGATGATACCCAGCTCCTCTTTACTTGGAGTAAAACGGATTTCTCCCCCTCGACTGCCAGGACATGCCTTGCGGAGGTTTTTAGGTGGCTAGCCAGGGCCCAATTAAAGTGTAACGAGGAGAAATCTGAAGTGCTTCTCTATGGGACCTTTCCTCCCAATATTAGGGAGGAGATTTGGCCTACTGGCTTTCCTCTTCCGAATGCCTCTGGCTGTCCTGCTAAAAATCTCGGGATCTGGTTTGGCCATGATCTGAGATTTAATACGCAGATCAGCAAGCTTGCAGGGGCATGTTTCGGGATGCTCAAAAAACGTAAGAAGTTTCTGCCATTGCTCCCTAAGGAGGTCAAAGAAATGGTTACACGGGCACTTATTCTGTCTAGGCTGGATTATGCCAATGCACTGTATTTTGGACTTCCGGCCTACCAATTGAAAAAATTGCAGATCGTTCAGAACGCGACAGCTAGAACCTTACTCGGCTTGTCAGGTAGATCTAGTGCTAGCCAGAACCTTCGGACACTCCATTGGCTTCCTGTTGAACAGCGAGTTCGGTTTAAGGCCTTGGTGCTGGCTCATGGGGCTCTTTATCAGACTGTGCCTTTCTATCTCAGAAGGCGCTTTATGTTCTATGAACCTCCTCGGCAGCTTCGCTCGAAGGGTCAATGCCTCGCGGCGGTCCCAAGGTTCCCTTTGAGCTACGAAGCTTGAATAACTCTAGGTTATTTAAAAAACAATTAAAAACCTTATTCTTTTGTTAAACCATTGGGTAGGATCTTTCGGAGGTTCCTCAAGCATTCCTTCCTCTCTTGCTATTAGGCATTCGCGCCGGGACACTTTTTTAGTATCTGTGCGCGTTACAAAATGAGGCTAACATAACATAAGGCTAACATAACATAAATCTAAGCCGCAGCGTTCCTCCTCCATTTGCAACATGCTTCAAAAGTCTGATCTGCCTAGCTCGGAGGGTGGGGGGGAAGGGTTCCTCCCAAACGCTGTCTTCAGCTTCGGGTGGATCCACACACTCCTGCTACTATGGAAGACATCCAGCTCCTGCTCGCTGAATTACGTAAGTACCTCACATCTTTGCATCAAGACTTCACCAGAGCCATCTCTGAACTTGATCAATCTTTGCATCAGACAGATGCCCACCTGACCACGGTGGAATAGAGGGTGGCGGATCACATCTTGGACAATTTGATAGGATGGCCCGTATTGAAAAATTGGAGAGGGGACACCTCACTTTACAGGACATGATAGAGGACCTGGAGAATCGCTCCAGATGCAATAATATCCACGTCCGGGCTAGCTGCTTCTATCTCGCGAGCTGATTTAGAGTCCCAAGTTATTTGCTCACCTCTTCCAGCTTCCTCATGATTCTCCGGTTCTCCTAGATTGTACCCACAGGGTGTACTCTGCTTTCCAGCAACAAAAGAACTTGGCTCCAGATACACTGACACAGGTTCACAACTTTCATCAAAATGAGCTGATCTTGCGGGCCGCACGCCAGCAGGAACCCATCGTCTTCCATGGTGATTCAATTTCAAAGACTTCAAGGACATCACCCAATACTTGCAACGCAACTTCAAGTAGGTGGTAAACCACTCGCAAACAGGAAGAGTCCCCAGGAGACCCCTTCCTCTTTGTGAGTGTGTGCAGAAATATATTTTTTAAGAGCATGCAGTGGTCCGAGGGACCACTGCCAGCCCTTAAAAAATGAAACTGAAAAGTTAAATTTTTCTTTTTTAAATGCATCCCGTTTTCCTTTAAGGAAAACTGGCTGCATATAAAAAATAATAAAAACAGCTTTATTTAAAAAGAATTTGATATGAACAGTGGCCCCTCACATTAAGGATAAGGTAAGATAATTATTATAGAAGTACAATGAGATCTATAATGTGTTGTCCAGCTGGACAGAAATATTGAATATTCCAAATATGCACAAAAAAGACAAAACAAAAAAGTGGAAACACAAACCGTGCGACAATTAAAACATGAAAGGAACCTCAGGCGTTTCTTTGTGCTTGAAAGAAATCAGGGGATTGTCAAGCATATATTAAAGAAAACACCTTAGCAAAAATCCATAATACATACAACAGTCAAGGTGTTACAGAGTTAAAAAGCAGTCACAGACATGCAGGTCTGCTGACCCCAGCAGACCACTATCCCTGTGAGTGCTAGCCATTCCCAATGAGGTTACAAATTGCGCTTGTCTCATGAATATTGATGAGGCATGCAATTTGCGACCTCATTGGGAATCGCTAACAGTGTCCGGGACACTGTTGTAAATTCACTTTAGCGAGTCAAAAATTGCGAGACGCAATTCGGCGCAATTTGCGACTTGCTAAAGTGAAGGGTCATCCATCTGGCCCAGTATCCCAATTCCTCCGATGAAGACACACCGCCTTGACTGCTTGACTATCCTGAGTGGGGAAATGCTCCCTGTGTTTCCTGGGGAGGTTAAAATGTTTTCTTCCTCTTTAGCCGATAACTGTTTTCTTTTTTGCTTCCTCGTACTAATAATGTGATTGCTGGTGAGGGAGGGGCCATATGGGTTCCACTATGTGCTCGCCCCTTCCTTGTGGTTGTTTGCTTGTTTTTTCAATGTCTCACATATTTGCTGTTGCTCACGCTTGTACTTATCTTCTTCATTTATCCCAGCTTAATGTTTACTTGTTTACAGATTGGTGGCCGCCGGCCTTTTAGTTGCCGGGTACCGTCATTTCCGGCTATTGCCAGATATGTTTCTTGTTACTTTGTTTTTGTTATTGACACGTTTGTGAATTACACACCTTGCTAGTTTGCGAGAGCCACACATACATAATTCGTCCATAGACGCACTGAGAGTTTGCATATATATCTACTTATGACCTCTCTACACATTGTATCTCCTAATATTCAAGGCCTCAACACCCGCTTAAACGTAGGGCATTAATAAATTGGTTACGCCACAAGGAGGAGGATGCGGGCTTATACAAGAAACTCACCTTCTACGAACTGACACTAAGCGCCTCCGCTTCTATTGTTATCCCACACAATTATACTCCTGCTACAAATGCAAATCTCGAAGGGTGGTCATTCTGCTTTGCAGAGACCTCTCCATTACCCTAGATAGCACATATAAGGACTATGAGGGAACAGATAGGTAACCGTGATATTTTCGACTCAACACGACGGTCCATTATCTCCCTCTACGGTCCCAATGTAGAAAGAGATTACTTTTACTCTGACCTTTTTCCAAGAGTTTACCACTTCCATAAGGGTGCTATTGTGTTGGGAGGGGTCTTTAATGTTCCTTTGGACCCGGACTTGAACCGCTCTCATCCCCAAAGGGACGAGCCTCACCCACCTCTAGACTTGACTGAGTATGGTTAACTTGACTTTGTCCAATGCTTGGCGCCACCAGTACCCCCAAGAACGGACTATACATTATTTTCAAACATCCACAGAACTTAATCAAGAACTGACTATATTTTGATATCCCAGTCCTTATTGCCTTGGCAAAACAAAAATGTATGTTGGCTCTATATCTGATCACGCCCCAGTGTTGCTGACTCTTAGTTTAGCACATCCAAAATGCCTGTTCCCCCGGCCATGGATTGTCAATGAACTTGTACTCAGGGACCCAACCCTTCGTGATCGTATTAAAGATACCATCCAACATTACTTTCCTGAAAATAACACAGGGAACGTGGCACCTGCGACCCTCTGGGAAGCGATGAAAGTGTTTTTTTGGGGAAAGCTTATCTCTCACACTGCAACGTTTGAACGCGCAAACAAGCTCCATCAACAAGAATTTGAGACTCAGATACGACAGTTGGAGGCATGCCATAGAGAAGGGAGCTCCCACAGGACTTTGCGGGACTTACGTCAGCTGCAGGGTGAGCTGGAATATCTTTTTTGTTTTCTAATTTTATTTTTTGAATTTTCAAAATTACAAAAACAGTAAAGAAAAAGTATAAGAAGCAGTACAATTCAGTGGAGCGGTACAGGTGAAAACATAGTAAAATAGCATACACAGCAGTACATGTGCTGTTGGCATAACTATTACAAAGCATCAACAAGTATAAGTGGTACACTAACAGTTTATGCATGACAACATGCAATAATACGTTGAAGTTGAGGAGAACAAAGAAAACTCATAATTCTGTAGTGTTGTCACACATCCACAGGCCCTGTAGACACAGGTTGTACTTGAAATGGAGAATCAGCGTCAACCCGTGTTGCCAATAAATAGTTTTGAAACGGTTGCCATATATCCACAGGTCGGGAGGCCGGTGGCCGCAACTGTGCCTACGCGTCACTAGTGGTGTTGCAATAGGTTATGCTATGCAGCCATGCATTAAGTGTAGGACTCTGCGTGCTTGCCCATTTAAGGGCTATTTCACGCTTACTACAGAAGCAGAGAGCTCGACATTCAGCCCGCCTTCCAGATTATGCGCATACAGGCCCTTACCAAGGTGGCCCCCCCAGCGCGGAATACTTACTCTTTTACTGCTCTGATAAACAAAGAATGCTAACACATGCCCTGAAGAAGTTCATTTTATGAACGAAACACGTTGGCTGGCAACCTCTTTTTGAAAATAAAGAATCACTAAAGACTTACTAACATCAAGGCTCATTGACTAATTGACTACCATTGTCACGATAACGAGCAGTGCACCACTCCACAAATCCTATTCTCTCACTTTTCTGCACAGCAGTTGGCACTCAACAACGGCGAGTGCTGGAGCAGTTTTGTGCATGCTCAACTTAGTTTGACTACCAGTTTACAAAAAGGGAACAACACAGGGAAGTGCGGTCATTGTGTCCGCCGTTGTCTGGAACCACATTGGCTATTTCACGCTTAGCAAGAAGGAGCACTATGGCAACAAAGCGGCGCTTGGACTTGGGAAGATCATGAACATAACCCAACAGTGCCAGAAGCGGTGATGGCGCATTCGCGGCCTCCACCATCTTAGAGAGCACCCCAAAAATGGATCTCCAGCAATTCTCTATTCTATTGCATGTCCCCGTCACGTGTGCAAAGTCGACCTCCGGAGATTGACACCCCAGGCAAGTGTGCGGGCGAGACGGGTCCATACGATGCAATCTACAAAGGGTGATGTATACCCTCCACAATAACTTAAAGTGGAGCAGCTTGTGCAGGTGGTTGGGTACACTCGGCATTAACAACACCGACCCCACTGTTCATCCGCCAGGGGGTAGCCAAGGTCTCGCCCCCATGCCGCCCGCACACCTGCATCATGACTTGGAAGCAATGCCACCACATCCCTGTACATCCGGGCCACTAAGTGCGCGCCAGTCCCCACTCTTAATAACCCCAGTTAAAATTGTAAAGTCGGGTGGTTCCAAAGGATATCTATCCACAGTGGCGTGCAACGCCCGCTGTACTCTCAGCAGCACAAAGTGGTCCATTGTGGTTGCAGTGTGATGACGAGGGTCATCGGTACGAGAGAAGATTTGCCCTTCAGGGAACAAGTCGCCAAATGTGTACATCTGAAATTTGGCCAAGGTGCGTTTCACTAATGCCTCCTGTATGGGAACCCAGCCGTTGCCAGCCAGTGGCAACACGGGAGAGTGTAACACCCGGACCCCCGTTACACGTTGCAACTTGTGCCATGCCCAGCTAGTCGTGGACACTGTTTGGATGTCTTGCGGGTCTTGGGAAACCCCAGTGGCAATAGAGTGTTAAGCTGGGATGGCAGCACAAACTCAGCCTCAGGCCTATAGTATGGAATCTGTCTATCTTCACAATACCAGTGCCGCGTGAAACTCTCCTGTGCCACCAAGTAATAAATCTGCAGATTCGGTACGCCAAATCGTCCCCTCTCATATGGAAGTATTAAGGTGTCCCAGCCAATGCAAGCCTGTTTACCACCCCACACCAATCGTGTTAGCAATGTGCGCAGGTTAGAAAAAAAGCTATTATATAGTAGTATGGGAATGTTTAGGAAGAGGTACAGACATTGCGTGAGCTGGAATATCTCTTTATGAAATCAGAGGCTAAAGATGCTTTATATTAACCAGAGATATTATGAGAAAGGGAACAAAGCGGACAGACTCTTAGTGCATAAATTAAGCATCCATTTCACCCGCAATCACATCCGGGAAATGGTAGATGAGGAGAGTTGCCTTTGCCATGAGACAGAGGCGATCCTAGTGATTTCTAGTAACTACTACTGTGCTCTTTACCAAGTTCAACAGCTTAACACTCAGCGACACGATGATTATCGGAGCACCTATATGCATTTGGATAGAACAGAAGAGTTGTGCCTTCTGGAAGACAATATCATCAACCCAGATGAAGTTTAGGTGGCAATTAGCAGCATCCCCTCACGTAAGGCACCTGGCCCACATGGCTACACTGCCACTTTTTATAAAGCCTAGGCCTCCCTTTTGTTTGAGCCTTTCATGCGTGTTTCTAATTCGATTTTAACATGTTGGGTGGTCACCCTCCTCAACTGTGATGTGAAGCGGTTATCTTCCATTCTGGTTACTCGCCTACCTCATGTTTGGCCGACTACAATTGCCCGACACAGTCGGGCTTCATTCGCAATAGACAAGCAAACGATAACACCTGGCTGGAAGTGGCCGTTATAGAAGTAGCAGAGCGACTACACCACCCTTTGGCCCTTCTCTCTCTCTCGACGCTGAGAAGGCGGTTGATAGGGTGGATTGGAGCTATCTCACTGAAGTCCTGGACAAAGTACAGCTAGGCCTCAAAATGAAAAAGTTTATTTTGGTTAGTTTTGAGAAACTACCGACAAACTCAAAAATCAATGTTTTTTTTCTATCAACCCATCTGGCTCACGCGAGGCACCTGTCAGGGATGCTCACTCACCCTTTTCATATTTGCTCTTATGATAGAACCATTAGCAGTAAAGATACAAGCCAACACCCAGATTCCGGGTGTGACATTTAATGGCGTTGAGCATAAGCTTGCCTTATTTGCTGATGTCATCCTCTGCTTTATTAAAAACCCTGGTACCACGGTCCCTGCCCTAATGGAGGAGTTGTATGCCTTCTCTCAGGTGCCAGGCTTCAAAATTAACTTCACTAAGTCACGGCGTATGGGAGTTGCTGATCCCCAACATAGTCTAGAGGACCCCATTAGACTGGCAGGCTTTCAGTCAGCCCTTCCCTGTTTAGGGATCTATTTGTAACCTCAAACGAAGGACTTATATGACTGCAATGTGCCCCCTTCTCACTGCGTTCTCACTGCTTTTTTAAAGGACTTGTATCACTAGAAATCTCATGGTTGGGTAGACTTAACCTGAAAATGAATTTTCTGCCCTGATTGTTATACGTTCTTCAAACTATCCCGCTTACCCTCTCTCCTGCAGTACATAAGCATATGCGGGCATAAAACGCTGGCTTTTTTTAGGTGGGTTTAATCTCCGAGAGAGTCAGGGGCAACCCTGAGCAAGCCAGTCTCAGAGGGTTGTTGGGGTTCCCAAACATTATCACTTATATTTTGGCGGCACAACTCTGCCCCTCCTTGGACTAGAATCTTAACACTGGCAAGAAATCTAGGATCCAGGTACAGCAGGCCTTTTCTCCTTACCCCCTGTAGGTGTTATTGTGGCTACTGTTGTCTTTCCCAGTACAATCTGCCCCATTGCCTTTGACGTTGTTGCTCTTGTTCTATTGGGGAGAGGTGCGTCGGTGTAGGACATTCTCGACTTACCCGACCTGACTGACCCCCTGGCGAACAATCCTGACATCGCCCCAAGCGCGACTCATCCCAGTTCCTTTAGCTGGAATCAAGGGCGTTCCCCCATCCCCGGATATTTTTCTGACAATGAATTTGTGGTCGAGGGATGACTTGATTGCCAGGTTTGCCCTCACCCGCCGACATGACTTCAATTTGACACAGGCACTTCACTAGGCAGGCAAACCCTATGCATGTCGAGCTTGTCAACGTGATGCCGCACCTATAGAGTATTTGAATAATATGCACTGAAAAGGCATCTCGTGGCTATACTGATATCTATTGCAGCTGCCTCCCCTTAAAAAGCATGCTTATGTGTTACAGTGGGAGAGGGATTGGGCTGTATAGATATCTGATGACACTTGGGGGGCGATCTGGCAGAGTGGCTCGAGAGTTGGTCTGTATTCGTTATAAAGAGAATGCCTATAAGCTCGGTGGTACCCAAAACCTGTTCTTTTGGCCAAGATGTTTGGGGGTTTTGATTTAAGTTGGAAGGGATACGGTGAGAAGGGAACCTTTTTACATACTTGGTGGGCATGGCCTGTGATTCAGTCTTTCTGGGTAGAGATACAGATTATAATGCATTTACAGAAGAGCAGGGTCAGAGCTTAAAAAGGTCCAGCGCCAAACGTCACTAAATAGTAGGCCTATTAAATTAGCATTGAGTCTCGGTGCAGTTGGTCTAGGATGTGACCCACATACATCCCAAGATGGTGGTTAGAAACCACTGTTATCCAAAACTGAAAATTAACCCCGCACCCGAGAAAATTGTTTTCTATTTATATAACTGTCATAGTGCAACTTGTTCTGACAAATAAACACAATATGTAAACAGATGAATAACTTCCCAAACGTAAATATCACACAGTCATGTATCTTGAATGTAGTTATGGAAAATCTTTTATTGTGAATCTCTTGTTCCGTTATTTTTTAAAATCACCACACAATTGCTTTGCGGGCCATTACCAATGTCCACCTCCCACTTGAACCCCAGGCGTTTTTATTGGGCGATGTGGGGGACGATCACATTTTTCCCTTTACGACCCTTCAGGGCCGCCTTATATCTCAATTACTCCTTGCAGCATGGCTCTGTGTGGCACAACTGTGGAAACAGCCACTTTCTCCTACTATAACTATATGGTGGGGGGAAGGTTTCCGCTCTCTGTGCTATGGAGAAGTTGACTGCTCTTATCTGGGATGGGTGGCTAGATTTGATGCTACCTGGCGCCACTTCACCACCTATGTTAATCGATTGCAAAGAACAGGAGGCGTCCATTTGTCAATGTTGCGAACATTGCGCACATCTGGCATTCATATTATGTTTTCTTCTGAATCAGACGAAGGCCCAGTTGAAATGGGAACATTGTGTGGGGGATTGGGGTAGTAATTGCTTTAGTTAACGCTTCCCTTTGTATATGGATGTATGCGATTTGTTCTTCCCATTAGGTGTGAGTCTGATTTATTATCTCTGGCGACTCTGTATGATGGGTCTTGTTTATGTTTTCATCTGAAAAGGCAAAATAAAATTGTTTAAAAAAAACAACAAACTCTCAAACAGAGTAATCTGGTATTTAGAAAGGGATCAAATAGTGATATCCACTTAACTTCTGGCTTTTCTCCATGTGTATTGAGATTTTCGCAGCAATGATCCACTGTGATCAAAATGTTTTGAGACCAGCTCTTAAGCCTTGATTACAGTCCCTGGCATTTTACGCTGATGCTCTTTTACAATACAGAGCTAATCGAGACATAGAACAGCAGGTATATCAATTTGCAGAGTTTGCAGAATATTTTGTTAACCGTAAAGCAGAGATTATGTTCCTAAATTGAAACCTGCAGCTACAGCTACATTAACGTTAAGTACCTTGGGTATAGTTTTCAAGCTATTGTACGGAAATATACAGGTTATGTCTTGAAGATGAATTTAATACATTTAAAAAGGAAATATTTAGCATTGATAATATGAAATGAAAATTTATTAAATGGATGAATGACATAAAGCTGATAAAGCTTTGTAGATTTTTGTTTATGGGGCAATTCACCATCAGCAGAATGCCAACCAAATTTTTGTTACACTACCAGATTAAGGGCCTGATTAGGATGGCAGGCGAACGTGACGGATCTGGACAGCCCGACATAGTGTCGGGGGTCCCACAGGACAAATTACAATGCAACCTCCATTGTGGCGAACGCATTGTCCAGGGTTTCCATTGTGGTGGGTGCTGCTGGCTGCAGCAACCGCTGCAATGGAAAAAAGGGATGTGTAACATGTCCCTGTACTACGTGACAGGCACCATGCGGTGCCTGTCACTTGGTACAGGGATCTGTTGGGGGGCACTATAGGTGCCCACACCACACCCACAGTCAAGGGCCCTGGATGAAGGAGGCCTGCTACGGGCCCCCAATGTCCATCCTGCCAGCCTTTACATGGTGGGTGAACCGCCATGGAAAGGATGGCAGGGAGGGACCATCCTAATCCCTATGGCGGGGTCTGTAAGGCACCACCACCATTTGAGGGATAGGAAGGCCTCTGACGCACCGACGGGCTCAATGAGCCTGTCGGATGCGTGGCGGTTGGAGGTACCGACCGCCACGGAACCGCCCACCAAATTTCAATGGCGGCCGGTTCCGTGACGGTCCTTACGTTGACTGTGAGACCGTCACCGACAGCCTGATCGTAATGAGGCCCTAAGTTATAGAGTTTCTTTCAAATAATAAAATAACTAGAATATCTATTTAAAAGCTATCCAGACATGAGATTAAAGGCTGAGATATCCTTATGTTTAATTTGACCTAAAAGGTCACAGTCTGTCTTTTA
Organism: Triturus cristatus; assembly: GCF_964204655.1. Classification (NCBI taxonomy): domain Eukaryota; kingdom Metazoa; phylum Chordata; class Amphibia; order Caudata; family Salamandridae; genus Triturus; species Triturus cristatus. The sequence continues at coordinate 345,998,118 of NC_140585.1, read as the reverse complement.
TGGAGGTACTGGTTACTAGTATTATTATCCATGCTTCTATGAAGATAGTAACTGAAACTGAAGACCCAAAGTGAATCCTCAATAGAAACCACCGATGAGTCTCAAAACTTGCAGTTGCTAGCAGTAGTATGGCAGGACAAACTTCAGCTGAATCACTCCTTCCTGATGAACAAATATGCTTCAATTACTGGAGCATTGTTTTTAAATAGTAAGAATTGGGTTACATTTATTGAAGCAGGATAGGTTAACATGAACCAAATAGCAAAGGAAGAAAGATGTTAATTACTGGATTCCACCAAAATATGGATCAACTATAATACTCACAGTGTCATTTTTATTTTTGAACAAATCTAAATAATGTATCGCTCAATAGAGGATTTCATTATGCATACTTGCAAACATGAAATGTTATTAAGCTATTATCGAAAATGAATTAAGGAAGATCATCAAACAGATGATATTGATAGGATACAATATGCTGAGGACCTATCAAGTATAATAATTGAAGCAGAATAGGTTAAACACCAAATACTTTGAGCAAGTATAAGAGCTCTCAGGCACTACAGCACAATCATTATTTTACAAGGAACCATCTGAATTTCATTACATTCAGACATTACATTTAATCTAAAAATCACTCTTGTTCACAATTATTGCACCACTAAGAAACCCTAATGTGCGTGGTGTATGAATGCATTAAAGTCTGTCAAAATATTAGGGACCAATCAATCAAACAATAGGTTTTTTTATTGAAGCAAAACGTAACTACCGAAGAGCAGATTTTAATGGCCACTGTTAGTCATAACATTATGCAGAGATGGATAACCACAAGTGTCTGACTACGAAAGGTTTTGGACATATGCCTTCTCTATATAGTTTTTTGAACTGGGCTGAAAATAATCAAAGCTCATTTAAAATAATCTGTCATCCATCGAAAATTATCTATGGGCGACGAAAATATGGAACTGTTTTAGAAAAAACCCATAACATTGGCTAGATTTAAAACTGACAGAACAACCTATTTATGCAGTCACTGAATGTTTGAGTTTGTGGTGGCTTAAACCTTTCTCTAATCCCACACAAATACGGAGAATCCAACATATTATGAAAGCAAAAAGTGCTGCAAATGTTTTGTTCCACAGCTAAGCATAACTAATCTCAGGTGGAAAGGCACGTGTTTATGATGTTGAATCAGACTAATTCAAGTGTGATACGATCACCTACTAGTGTGCTGTTAAAAAAGAAATACAAATGTAAAAAAATGTAGATGGTACATACAGAGGCAAGCGGATGTGGCAGGTAAATAGTACCGTTGAAGATCTAGTAGCTTAATCTAGTAAAATTAACCAGCATTAAAAGGATTCAGAAAATGCCCCAACACACATAGACAACTCCAACCACACACATCAAAGAAACTAGAATCTGCATAACACTGTTTTTCAATATTTCACTTATAATGACAGCAATGGAGTGTTATGAAATTCAGGTTAGGCTATGGATTGTTTCGGTTCTCGGAAATTGTTTCCTACCATCAGATTTTTCTGTGAATGTACATTATACTTGGAAATATATCAAATATTAGCGCAATAGAAACTATTAGGAATTCATCCATCTTCCCAATGAGCCAATTTGCCGTTTACTTTGCCAATATAATGATGTCTGTCAATGTTAATTGGGAAATTGTTCCTAAAGGTTATTTAAAGTCATTCTGGGAATTAAAAAGTGTGGGTGTAAATGTGCATGCCAATAGCTCGAGGAGACAGTTGCTCTGTTGCTTATGCCAGTTTTATATTTGCACTATGATATACTGCAAGAGATGTGAACATTGCAGAGCAGAGACTTGGATTGGGTTTCTTGCAGCCAAAGTAAGTAGGTAAAAACGTCTGCTGAATTAGGAAGCCGAAGCGTTGAATAACAAGTCATATATGCTTCCAGAGCTGCTTCCTATGCCAATGCTATTTCAAAAATTAACAGCTTGTTAAGTATCTGACATAAATGATACTATACTTTGGTAAAGCAATATGCAGTAGAACAGATTCGTTTCTATGGATACTAAGTCTGAAAACTTATAGGAAAGCCAAACCATAGGCTCACGCTTAGCTCTTTGAACTCAGAGTGAATACTGTGTTATTAAAAAGCTGGCTGCTGAGCAAAACCACAGTCCACACAGATCTCACCAAGGGTTGCTTGCAAATTAAATCAAAACCTGCACTGTGGAGCATAGAGTGATTGTCTAGCTCACAACTCCAGTAATATTCATTGGAATAACACATTCATTGTACATTTCTGTGGGTAGCCTGAAGGTCACCGGCTCGATTTCCAGTAGGACTTCTATCCTTCTCGGGTCAATAAAATTTGGTACTACGGAGTTAGGTAATAATTAACACCTGCTTTTGTCTAGAATTGAGAAAAACTGTACAATATGTTATGTAAGTGCATTATGACAATTTGTGTTAATAGCAGCAATAAATACCATTTGGCTCCTTCACATGAATGAACATTAATCATTTCCAACACTTAATTTGATCGTTATTCTGTAATGATGTCATTCACGGATGTAACAACCACTGGCAAATACAATAGGTTTCGGTTTATTGTGAAAAAGCATGTAAACACAGGCATACAGTATGTTTTCATGCAATAGTACATTAAAAACCAGGACTGCTGAATTTGCCGATGCTTGGTAGTAGGACTGGTGGTATATAAACATCTGTTATTCAGCGCCAAGATACCCTACTGAGTAAACGTGTGCTTTAAAAATGCATGTTATGTTAGGATGTATTGATAGCCATCACACTGAAGGTGAGGCTAATTGTATTAGTGGTATTGTAATGTAACTAATGGTGATGGTATTTGTGCAGTAGTGAACTGTTGGTGATGGGTATTGGTGGTGGTGATATTGGTGGAGTAGCAGTGGTGGTGTGATTAACAGCATTAGGAGCCACATTAGGGTCAGGCTTGCAGGAGGCATGAGAAATGCATTAAAAAAATGCCAGCTGCAAAAAGATTGCTTCCTGTATACAATACATGTGAAAGGTAACTGAATGGAACAGAAAGTGATGGCTGAGTGCAGCTCTTGCATTGTTCTTTTTTTAAATAAATCTTTTTTATTGAAAGAAACAGAGAAACAATTCAAAGGAAACACAGACACAAAAATGAGCAGTTGTCAAGATGGTCAGATCACGTAAAATAAACAGCGAATATATATAATTGATAGGATAAAAGGAAACATCACTGAAAATATTTCGGTCACTTACTGACATCCAACCTTAAAGTGTCTTTGTCAACATTAAAAGGGGAATCATCATCAAAGGGGGTGCACAAAAAACCTCTGCTTTCGTTCCAGGGGCCCCATATCTTAGTCCATTTACCTGGGCACCCTCTACTCTCATACACCACTCTTTATGCCTGCATGCACCAGTCTATGTCCTCCGCCCAGTCCTTGGGCTAGGGCACGACTCCCCCCCATCCATGTCCTGGCTATGTTGCATTTTGCTACAATACAGCCCAGCGAAACCCATGCTTGTTCAGTGTGGGAGAGGTCAGTGGCATCCCAAATATTTAAGATACAGAGACGAGGGCAGATTTCTATAGATTTGTGACATATTCGGGACATGGTGGATAAAACCTTACTCCAGTACTGTTGAAGGATGGGACAGTCCCACCACTGGTGTAGGAAAGTGCCCGTGGAACCACAGCCTCGGGGACAGAGCGGGGAGTCCACTAAACCCATTTTAACAAGTGCTGTGCTGGTGTAATAGGCTCAGTGAAGTATTTTGAGTTGTATAAGCTTGAAGCGAGAACGGATAGCCACCTCCCGGGAAGAAGCCATGGCCTCCCTCCAATCGTCATCGGGTAAATCCCCTACATCATCACTCCATTTTGTGCGTAATTTATTGAGGGTTTCTGGCGAATTATTAAGTATTTTATGGTAGGTCAAAGAGATGGCCTTATCCGGGAGATAATTGTCTAGAAGCCTATCCTCCAGAGGTGATGAAGGGGGATGATTAGAATCTCTGGGAATTACCTTACATAATGTACTTCGTGCCTGAAGATATCGAAACATTTCCGCCTCATGTAGTTGGTATTTGGTTTGTAGCTCACTGAAGGAAATCACCGCACTCTTCGCCCACATGTCTTCAACTTTGTAGAGACCAATCAGATCCCATTTGTCGAATCCCGGTTGACTCGAGAGCATACCTAATTGGCACGATTCCAGCAGTGGAGTAACCCGCGTAATTTTACCTTTCCAACCTAGCGCCGCAGTTGCCGCATGCCAGATCGAAACTGTGGTAGAGGTCGGTGTATAGTTGGGCAGGTGCTTGAGACCTCCATACAATGCCCGCATGTAATTGCCCGTCGTCATATTAAGCCTGTCCATCCTGTATGCTGGGTCCGTAAGAGGACGGTGGGCCCAGTGATTAAGGACCACCAATTGTGAGGCCAAGTAATAGGTTTTAAATCACAGGGAGAGCAAAACCCCCGTCGTACCAACTTTGTGTAAGTTTGGTCAAGGCGATTCGGGGCGTACCGCCATTTCACAGTAGTGAGCGGACCTCAGGATCAATGGTCTGAAAGTAGTGGGTCGGAACGGGATAGGGCGTATTCTGTAGGACATAGAGGAAACGGGAAAGTGCTATAATTTTAAAGAGGGCAGCTCTACCTAATAGAGTAAGGGGCAATGTCTTCCAATGTTGCACGTCAGACCAGAGGCGATGTAGGGGGGCAGGAGATTCTTCTGGTGGAATATGTCTTCATCCCTTGTGACATAGAGACCCAGGTAGCGGAAACCGTTCGTGACTATTTTGGCGTCGCAGTCCACGGGAAGCCGTGGGGGTTCTCCACTGAGGACATAGATCAGCGATTTGTCCCAGTTAATGGTGTAGCCAAAGTACTTTCGGAAGAGGGCAAGAATGTGCAATAACTTGTGGATCGAGGATCGTCGTTTGGTCAAATACAAAAGAATGTAGTCGGCGTAGAGGGAGAGCCTGTCCGACCAGTCCGGAGACCAGTTCAGTCCACGGATAAGGGGGTCACCTCTAATCCACAGCGCCAAAGGCTCCAGGGCCAGGGCGAACAACAACGGTGACAGGGGACAGCCCTGCCTCGTACCATTCCCCAACTCAAAAATCGCCAACCTGCCCAAGTTTACCGAGATACAGGCCAGGGGTTTAGCATATAGTAGACGCACCCAGGACAGAAATCGTTGGCCAAAACCGTACCTTTCCAGACAGGCGAATAAAAAAGGCCACTCAGTCATGTCGAACGCCATTTTGGCGTCTACAGACACAATTACTGCATCCTCCTGTATGGTGTGGGCTCTACCTAATACTCCGAAGAGGTGACGGAGATTGAGTGCCGTATTTCTAGCCGGCATAAAACCGGATTGGTCTGGGTGTATTTATTTATGAAGGTGGGGTGAGAGGCGGCGGGCCAAAGTCTTGGCCAGAATCTTGACCTCTGGGTCAAGGAGGGAGATTGGTCGATATGAGCCACATTGGTCTGGAGGTTTCCCCTTTTTGTGTATGACAGCAATGTTGGCTAGTCTGTGTGTTTCGGGCAAGATTCCACGATCCACACTCTCGTCATACATCTGTATGAGAAATGGGGCCAGCACTGTAGAAACGGCTTTATAAAGCTCAATTGGAAGGCCACTAGGACCCATGGCCTTCCCAGACTGCAATACTTCAATCGCTTTAGATATTTCTTCCGAGGTCAAGGCGGTGTCTAGGTCAGTGACATCTTGGGGGTCTAACCGTGGTAGCGGGAGAGTGGAAAGCAGCTCGACTGCCTCTTCTTGTGTGGAGGTGGACGTGGGAACATAGAGCCGCTCAAAATGGCTAGCAAAGCCATCAGCGATCCCATCTCAGTCATATTGCCTCGTGCCATTGGGAGCCACAATGTCAGCCACCCACCTCGTGGCCAACTATCGCTTGTCTAGCCATGCAAACAGTTTACAGGCCTTGTCCCCGATCTCATAGATGCGGTGCTGAGAGGCCCGGTAGTGCACTCGGACCGCATCCCTAGCTATATCGCTGTATTCTTTTTGTTTCACTGGCAGTTTGTGGGAGGCGTCCGGGGAAATGGATGCGCCCAGTTCGCGTTCGAGATTAGCCACCTCCTGTTCTATGTCTTCCAACTGCTTGCGTTCCTCCTTCTTGTGACTCGCCACTGCCGCCACTCCGCAGCCTCGGATCACCGTCTTATATGCCTCCCAGAGCGTCACATCTGATTCGAAGGAGCCCTAATTTTCTACGAAATAATCATTAGTGGCCTGTATCAACTTGTCCCGTATCTCCGGCACTCTAAGATACCATGGGTTGAGGGCCATCTCGCGGCGTGAGCGAGAAGGCACACCACCGTAGTGAGCCAGGATGGCAGAGTGATCGGAGATACCCCTAGGCAAAAAGGAGATTTCAGCGAACATGGAGAGCTGTGTGGCTTGGCAGAAGAGATAGTCTATGCGGGACATACTACCATGAACCCCGGAATGGAAGGTGTATTGTTTGTCGGAGGGGTGATGGGTGCGCCATACATCTACCAGTCCCATGGCTGCTAAGAAGTCTACTACGAGTTTCCCCTGTGGTTCTCCCTGTCGGGGTGGTAGACGATCCAGTTCCCCTGCTAGGGCAGCGTTGCAGTCCCCGCCCAGCAAGTTGTCCCCCTCAGGTAGGTTCAGCAAGTGGGGGCCTAAATCAGTCAGGGTGGAGGAGTGTAACTTAGGAGGTATGTATATTGAGGTCACGTTGAAGGAGCGACACTCCCACTATCCGGAAACCGTGACAAAGCGGCCAGAGGGGTCGCGTGTAATTTGATGGATTTGAAAAGGAAGGGAGGTGCGTGCGACGATGCCCACCCCTCTGTACCCCTGCGTGTAACCTGCGTGGGAAAGCAGTTTATAACCCCATCTCTTGAGGGCACAGTAGGTGGTGCCAGGAATATGCGTTTCTTGGAGCAACACAAGATCGGGGGGTGACGTGTGAGGTATTGTTGCACAATCCCCCTTTTAATTCAGTCACCCAACCCGTTCACATTCCAAGAGATTATTTTGAGGCGGCCCAATGTCGTGGAAGTGGTGGGGTCGTCACTCATTCGTGTCGGAGATCGAGAGCCCCACTTCCCACAGGGCCAAAGGTACAACAGTACATAACGAGACACATCACCACTGTTGGAAAGTAGAGTAAGCGGAACATAGAGGAACCCAGGAGGAAATTGGCAGAGCCTCCCGGGGAGACCCAAGGGATCAGGAAGGGAACATTGTGAGTGGAATCACACCAGAAGCATAACAGAAGTGTGCAGAGTAGAGCATCGTGCGTGGTAGTAAACCCTTCTAGTTTGCTTGTGACCTTAGAAGACCAACTGCTCATGAAACATAACAAAAAATGTAAAACCCATTCTGAAAAATGACCTGGAACCCCCCCACCCCGCCTCCCTGCAATGTGGACGCAGAACTGCCCACCACCCCAATTTGCAGAGCGCTTGCATACCCATAACTAGAGCCATGTGGAGGGGAACACTACACAGCCAAGCTATCCCAGTGTCCGACCGTCTCCCTCTAGAGAACAAGTACATTTGCCCAGGATGAAACAAAGGGCTTCGTAACCCCACGCTGGCAATAGGCAGCTCCGATCGCCCTGGACTGGATGTCTCCCAACCCCCCTCCCCAAAACCAAGTCTCGAGTAAACATTTATAATGATCCTAGGGTGCCCAATGGAGGACACAGTATGAATGTCAAATAATGTTCGGAAGCAATGACACCACCCTACCATTAAACCAGGAATTGTGTCAAGGGCCGTTTTATAGTCAGTGTCACAGCTAAACACTTGTAACAGGGTAGGACCCTAGCTCACGGCATAGTCTAATGATACTTGCATCCGGTTCACTTAGTCGACCTTTTCCAGGTGGCGGTCGGATCTATGAGGATAGTCCGGGGTTGGGTAACCCCCCTTTTGGACGAGCGCCATCCCTCAAGCTAGTCCCAGGCGTCCTCCGGTGACTGGAAGAAAATGATGTACTGTCCACTTGCACACGCAGCTTTGCGGCAAAAAGCATGGCATATTTCAAATTGTGGCCCCTGAGTGCCCATTTCACTTCTAGGAAAGTGTGGCGTTTCTGTTGCACCTTGTAGGTAAAGTCCTGAAAAAAAGTTTTGTTCGAGTTTTCAAATTTGAGAGGAGGTCCGACTCTTGCAGCTTGGAGGATAATGTCCCGATCGCAAAAGTTGAAGATCCGCGCTAGGATAGGACGTGGCGTAGAGCCTGGTTTCAGAGAACCCCCAGGGACCCTGTGTGCACACTCAACAGAAAAATAGTTGGAGAGGGAGCGGGACTGCAGATGATTCTGGATTAGGTATTCAACGAACAGGTCTGTGGCCTGTCCCTCGGCCCGTTCAGGAACTCCTAAGATACGCACATTATTCCTCCTTGCGCGCCCTTCGTAGTCTTCCAGTCGAGCCTCCAGGTCCAATGTCTGGGCCCGCAGTTGCTTGACCGTCATTTCTAGCTGCGTCGTGGAGTGCGTGAGTGTTGTGATAGAGTCTTCAGTCGCTTTGACCCTCTCTCCCATGTTCCTCAGATCAGAGCGTATGAGGTTAACGTGTATGGAGACAGTGACGATCTTGTGTTCCAGTGCTGTGCCGACCCCCTGGATAGCCTCCATAACGACCAGCAGCCTTGAGGCCCCGCTTTCAGGTTGTTGCCTCGCCTTCACGCCATCTTGTCTCCCCTCAGTCTCATCTGACTTAGAATGGCCGAATTTTGAAAAGTTTTGCAAATCAGATTGCCTGGCACCCTTTGCGGTGGCCATTGGGTTTCGTTCTCTACCTCAGGCGGGGAACCACCAGGCCAAGGGGGTAGCGGGCCCAGAGTAGACGTGACTGCAGACTGTGGCGGCCAGTTCAGCAGCATCGGTGCTCACCTTTGTTGGTCAGCTGCCACCCCATGATCCAAAGTGTCGACAGTTGGCACTGTCAGCTCAGCGTAGTCACAGGGGGCCCTGGAGCACTTGGGGGGTCACTGGGCCTAAATTAGCGTCTCGTGAGGAGGGTTGCTTGAGTGTTGGCGAGGCAGCCACGTCCGTCGTCACGGTGATCACCCGGCCGCCCGCTGAGCACAAAAGAGGGAGAAAAGCGTCCCCAGAAGTTCAGTCCTAACAACGGACCCTAGCACAGTGTGAAGGCGTAGCAGGTGGAAACAATGACGGGGACCCCTGTATGTATCTCTCCCGGGCATCTGTTGAAGGAGAACTTTGGGCCATCGCACGTCGTAGGTGCCCGAGGTGCATTGGCCGGAGCGCCGCAGGCCTCACCTGATCACCGGCTGTTTGTAGAGGCTGGTGCGGACCTCTGACCTCAGAGGTCTCAGAGCGGCAGCGGCTGTTAGCAAGGTCGCCTCACGCTGGGCGCCCCCCAGGGCCGATCCGCTTATCCCGAATGCACCGGGCGGCGGCAGGAGAGGCCGTGCGATATCACGGCGGGATCCTCACTTCTCTCCCAGCCGGTGACGCCAGAGCCGATTGTGCGGGCAGACAGGGTCGGATTCACTCCAATGATGGATCGGACAGATCCTTGAGTTCAGGAGTATTAGTGGCGGGTAGAAATATGGGCAAACGGATCAATGTGGTGGATGTAAGGCGAGATTTAGCCGGCGGCCGACCGAAGCTCTAACCAAGCGCGGCCATCTTGGGCATTGTCTAGCCACGCCCCTCCAGTTCTTGCATTGTTATACAAACAATTCAGAGGAGGTGGAATGATGTACCAAACAGCCAATAAGAGAAAAGTGAGAAAGGTAAATACCTCTCTAGGCTCATCTAGAATGTGTAATAATACCACACAAAAGGCTGAACTGGCTGATCCGAAATTAGCTAACAGTGTAGGGGATAGACCAAAAGCCCACTGCAATCCTGGGTGGTCAACTCAGACCTAAAATGCAGGTGATGTACAGTGGCAACACATATTTCCTGTCTCTAGATAAATTAAAACCAACTGACACCAAATTTATACAACTCCTACTGTGCCTAGTTTTAAAAAAACATTCACAGTCTTGTTTAACGTAAAGAGTGGCACTCGTCACTTATGGACTAAGAAAGTTGTGTTCAGTTGGTGTACACAATTCTTCTAGTCATTGCACCAAATGACTGTTGCACAGACAGTTTATACAACGATCTATTGCCACACAAACACATCAATTTAATTCTCATTTCATGTTCTGTACTTTTCCTGTACTATTATTGTGGGTGCATTGTCAGAGCTGTGTATGCATCCCAGTACTGGAATAATGGGATGCAGAAACTGAGTTAAAATACTGAAATAATGGGGTGTAGGTGGGGAATGAAATGTTTCGGTATAGGTGTGTGTGCGATCCAGTTATTCAAAGGAGAGATGCAGCAGGCCAGGAATGCAATGGATTTTGAGAGCTGTGTGCGAATTTGAGAATGCAGTGCCTGGAGGCAGGAGATGAGAAATGAAGTGTTGTGGCAATTAGTGTGTGGGAATCCCAGAACTAGAATAACATTGGTGCTACAGATCTGGATTGGATGAACTACAAAGATGCCAGCATAACAGTTTGGAGGACTGGGACATAGAAATTAGATACCCTCTGTGGTTGCGAGCAATGGAATAGCATTTGTGATGTATAAACAAACTCAGGTGTATTTTCAGAAATGTATATGTGGAAATGTCTAAGCATAGTGATAAAAAAAGAGCTTTCTACTTGCTGGTGCTTTAGGACCTAGGGGGTTTGCTGCCGCAGTCAAATGTATTTATAACGTTCTTGGCTTGTAAGTGCAGGGATGAGGGTTTAGCGGTGTGTGGAAAATGAGTCACAGACCAATAATGTATTATAGTGTTTTGGTCACCCATAATATGAGGACCCAAGGTTTCTCCTGTAAGTCTTCTAGGGTCAAGGTCTCTCTCCATCCAGGACCCCCACAAAGCGTTGGGCAGTCTAATCCCAACTGGGCAGCTAGTTCTCCCACACAAGATGGAGCCCTTAGTCAGCATTTTATGTCTACAGGAGGCCAGATAACTGGCACTTGCAGAGAATATGTAGTCCTCAGATTCAAGTGGAGCACAGGTGTCAACTTAGATTTCTTCACCAGCAGGATTCCTCCTTCTGATGAGTCTTCTAGTAGCCGGATTGTTCAAATTAGCTGGGTAAGTGGTGCCATTTTTATTCAGTGCACTAGCCAATGATGAAGGTTCTGGACCACTCTCTGGTCCCATCACCCGATACCTTTTTTGCATACCCTCCTGTCTTGATTGTCTTCAAACTATCCCAGAAGCCTTTGTCAGTCTCCCATCTCTAGAACTCTTGACCCCTCACCAGTCAAGCCATATAGAAATGATAAACCATCCCCTCGTAGGATGCGACAATGGTTCCAACCCTACAGCGACCAGAGGAAAATGTTTGACAATGTTTCGCTCAACAATAATGCTAAAAGCGAAGCCTTAGGCTGGACCCTCAGTTTGACCACCCATCGCTGTCAACTCCCAAGTCACTCATTCCCAAACAAGTGAAAATCAATTGCTCCTGCCCATCGTTAGTGTGCTCAGCAGCAGTCATTGTCAGCTATTCACCATAGGTACAGGTACATAGGACATGTTTCCTTAATATTTAGTATCTTCTATTTATATATACTAAGAAACCAAGCCTGGGGGCTACAAATCACTTTTAAGGGTGAATTTTCTGAGGTCTAAAAATAGTTTTTTGCATATGGCAAAAAAAATTCCTCTGACAATGTCTTGCAAAAATACAGATTTTTCTAAACTACCGAAAATGACAGCGAGATTTAAATGTGCCCTTTGCACAATGTGCCCCTTGCATGTGTGTAGAAAAACAAAACCGAGAATGAGTTAAGTTGAATCACCCAGCACCGTAAAAGTATCATTGGTTCGTTAGAGAAAGGTAGAGTCAATAAACATAGGGATTTTGAGATAAATTTTATAACTGATTACATAGATGTCGTGAAAATTAAACATGAAAACTTAGCACTTCTTGCCGAGTGATTTGATAACATATATTGGTGCAAAACTCTTATGTTACATTTAAAAAAAAAATGTATTTATTTATTTTATTTTTACATGATACTACTTTGAGAATGCAGGCGTAGGCCATAGTCACAGTTGCATATCTATGAGTAATAATCACTGACAAACATTACAGAATGGTTATACATGATATATTTGAGTGATTTTATAGTGTTTTTTACCATAAACTAGGAGTTTTACATTAAATGAAGTATGAGTTTAAAGATGTTTGAATTAACTTTCTCTTTAGGCAGTGTCCTTTTCCATGGCTTGATGCAATGAACTTTGACACATTGTCAAATATTGCTTATTTGTTCTGATCATGCCACATTCCTTGAAGGACAAGCCAGACACTTTTTCTTAATTCTCCTTTGTGTGGATTTCATGAGTACCTAACCTTTTGACCCTGTCCATGTAGACGCTTTTTGTCGAAAAACCTGTGAGGATGCAATGTACTGTTCTTCTCATGATTCGTATGAGAATATATCCTGGAGTAAAAATTTGTACCTGCTATACGAAAGAGTGATCACATCAGCAAGATTTGTAGAGCGCAGCTCATCACCCCGAGGGGTATCCGGGAGCTGGGATCACTCCTCAGTAGACAACGTAAAGATGACAAATATGCACTATAAAGACTTTGTGTGTGTGACCATTAGAATTAGGAGGAGTGAGCTGGACTCCCCCGCTTCTTCGTAATCTCTTTCCATTATTGGTTTTGCAGCTTGAGGACTCTTTGGCGATGCTCTTGGGAACTGTGGCTATTCCTATGTTCCATCACTTCCTTGACTATATCCTGCCTGCCGAACTATCTTGTTTTTTCTATGCCTTCCGCTAAGGTACTTATCTGCTGGACTATTTGGAGTCATCTGGTGGGAATCCAGAGTTGAACATTTTGGTTAATACTCCACTTCCTTTTGCCTATACTTATGGACTTTTCCCTAGCAGACTTTAACTTGAATCCTGTGTCCCTATTGAGGGAATTCTATTGAACCATCCTTAACTTTGGAAATCATCTTTTGCATTCTTTGATTTCATTGACTAAATGTTTAAATTTTTCTAGCATGCATTAGTATGCATAGAAGAATTGCTATAAATGTTATTTAGTTGTATGAATTTTGAATCTCTAATACAATAATTTGTTTATTTCAAAGAGCTGTTGTGAGTAATTTATTTGACATGTAATGTTCTTTCTTTAAAACTGTGCTTTGGAGTTGACTACCAATTAATGGTTGTTAGAAATGGGTCCAAGTAGAAACCTTCTTTCTAGTCAGAGTAAGTGAGTTACACACTCAAGATAACCCTTGCTCACCCCCGTGGTAGCTTGGCACGAGCAGTCAGGCCTAATTTAGAGACAATGCATAAAGCATCTGTCCATAAAACACACACTAACACAGTGAAAACACTAAAAATGGACAGCACGACAGTTAAAAAAAAATCCATTCTTTTTCTAAAACAAACAAGACCAAAATGACAAAACTCCAACATACATAGGCAAAGATGCCACCTTTTAAAGGTGTAAGCAAGTTTGTCCATAGAACTCTATGGATGCGTTGATTTTAGCACTAATGATGCGCAAACTTCAAAGACGAAAAACAGCCAAAGAGGAGGGAAGCGTTGGACAACACAAGTAATGCATTGATTCTTAAGTCCCAGGGGAATGGAGGCGTCAGTTCTGCTGCACGCAAGAGAAGTGTTGCATTGATTCCTTACTGTGAGGAGAAATGATGAGTTGAATTCCAAACACGCAGCCTCCACTCCTTACGGCTTTGCTGGAGACTTGGCGCACAGGTGCAAAGCATGGAAAATCCAGGTGCGCTGGGTCGATGCAGCGGTGAAACAGGAGCGGAGTTGATTTCCACAACCGCAGACAGGTGATGCGTTGATTCATTCATCTGCACAGCAGAGCCTGTGTCGAAGTCGGAGCGGGGGTCTTGGACGTCGGAGACACAGTGCTCTGGACTCGGGCTGCGACGATCTTGGAGTCATGCGAACAGGCGCTGTGTTGATAGTTCGGCCGCAGCGCGGCAATATGTTGGTTTTTCAACTGCACGGCAAGCTTGTGGCTGGAAAAACAGCTGCTGAAGGGCGATGCATAGATTTTCCGTCCTTGAAGCAGCAAAACCACCTCCAAGGACCCAGAACTGGAATTGGCACCACTTGGCAGGTAGGAACTCCTAGCAGAGAAGTTCAGGGGAGCTGCAGATGAACAGGAGACAGCACACACAAGCCATTGGAGAACATTGGTAAGCAGGATAAGAAAGTATAGTCCTGTTCTCTGCCCAAGACAGAAGTAGCAAACAGTAGGCCAGCATGACACAACACACCAACAGCAGAGTGGCAGTTTTCCTACAGCTTTTCCAGCTCTTCTTCATGGCAGAATCTCCTCTGGATCCAGAAGTGTTCTAAAAATGTGGGGTTTCAGGTCAAATATTTATACCCCCTTCCACTTTTGATATAGGCATACTTCAAAGGATAGTCTTTGTAGTGTGCAGATCCCGCCTTGCCATAGCCTGGCTCCAGACACACTATAGAGAGGTGGAGACAGCATTGTGAGAGGACAGGCACAGCCCTATTTAGGTGTCAACCTCAGCTCCCTCTGTGTGACTGTCTAGAGTTAATGAAAAAACAGCCAACCTGTCAGTCTAAACCATACATGGATTCCACGGTCAGGCAGAGGCACATGGCGGTAAAGCAAAAAAAAAAAAATACCCACTTTCTAAAAGTGCAGTAATCAATACAACACAATAGCGGAACTTTTTGTCAACGTCAACTTCCAATTACCAATATGTTTGCAGTACCGAAAGACAGGAATTAATTGATAAAAATGATAGAGGATTGAAGTGAAAACATGTGTTAGAGAATTAGGAAAGGACAGACAAACTCTTATTTGTAGGATGTACTTGTGTTAATTGTATGTTTTTGTATAGATTTCACAATTGTGATGTATTGATTACTGCATGCTAAGCAACTGAGGCACCCGACAGAACCAACTGTAGTTTATAGTATCAATACCCAGGTTCTGAAGGACATTGGGTCACCCCATTATCTTTAATCACTTTCTAAGAGTGGCATTTTCAAACGCGCATTTTCGAACACACATTTTAAAAAACACCTTCACAGAGAGATATGTTTTTAAATCCAGAGTTCAGGGAACCCAAACTCCAAATGTCTAGCTCTTCCCAATTCAAAGTTACACTTGTGAGGTGTTACAAGGGAGCTCCAATGATAACCTAAGGGAGAGACTGTCCTTGCAATAGTGAAAAACTGAATTAGCAGTATTTCACTAATAGGACATGCAAAACACAGAAATACATGTCCAACCTTTCACATACACTGCACCCTGCCCATGGGGCTACCTTGTGCCTACCTTAGGGGTGCCTTACATCTAATAAAAGGGAAGGTGTGGGTCTGGCAAGTGGGTGCACTTGCCAGGTCGACATGGCAGTTTATAAATACACTTGCAGACACTGCAGTGGCAGGCCTGTGACATATTTGCAGGGCTACTCATGTGGGCGGCACAATTAGTGCTGCAGTCCCAATAGTAGCATTTGATTTACAGGCTCTGGGCACACACAGAGCACTTTACTAGGGTCTTACCAGTAAATCAAATGTGCTTATCATGGAGTAACTATCGCAATCATATTTTACACAGGGAGCACTTACACTTTAGCACTAATCAGCAGAAGTAAAGTGCCCAGAGTTAAAAAATGAAGTCCAGCATACAGTCAAAAATACAGAAGGCAGAAGCAAAAAGACAGGGGAAAACCATGCCAAGGATGGCAGGTCTAACAAAGGTCCTCATTGGGTAGACCAGCAGTGGGTTATCCCAGATTCCACCACTTACTGCGACGAAGAAAGGTCCATCCGAGGACCAATGCCCCTGTGGTAAAATATAGGTAGAAGATTGTGAAAATTCAGCACTCCTTTGGGCCCGGTTCTGGATGACTTTTTTTCTGTAAAACGTGCTTCCCCTGCCGAACATATTAGCTCAGTATTTCAGGCTGCAGGCCAAAATGGTGAATCTGGAGTAATACCATAACAGTCAAACATGTGGGTGGTTTGACTCTGTGCAGGTAACACTTATTCAGTTTTGTAGTGCAAGCACCTCATTGCAGTAAATGAGATAAAATGGGAAACATCCAAATGGCTTATTTAACTTTCCAAGGATAAAATGGCTCAGCAAGTGCACCAGTTCTTTAGAAATTAAACGTACAAGCCGAGGAATACAAACTTGAATGGAAACCTGTGTTTCCACCCGAATCGGTAATTGAAAAATACGTATAACGATGGTCTTAATTTAAACAAGCATTTGCAATGCAATAGGTCTCGCAATTACACGAGTTAAAGCTATTGGCATTGTAAATGACAATGCCAATAGGCATTGTTATTTGCAATGTCAATAGCTCAAACTCGCGTAAATGCGAGACCTAATGCATTGCAAATGCTTGTTTTTCTAAGTTGTCAAAAATAGTCAGGATAAATGCAGAACAGCGCACGGAAGAGGACAGGTTTCCCGCCTCCGTGCCCCGCTGCACTCCTTAAGCATAACTCACGAGGGGTACACAAAGGGCATAGACAATGAGGGCCGTGGGGAGCCTGCTTATACCTCGCTGGGGTGGTGATGAGAAAAGCAAACCCATTCTTTTTATTGAGCCAGCCCCACCCTCCTCGCCTCCCCTCATTCACACTCCCTTCCGAGGGGGTCTGTGCCGCGCGAGCAGGGGGTCCGAGTGTGTGTGGGGCTCAGCCTCACCCGGTGCACCCACTGACACACTGGTAGGTGTACAAATGCCGCATGCTGGTTACAGCGCAGGGGGTTAATGCTCCTAGCACACCCCGCTCCCCAGTCTTCTGTCCTGTATTATCAGCCCGTCTTACGCTAGCCTCGCGCCTCCTCCTCACGCGAGTAAACATTTGGCTAAAGGCCTCAGCTCAACCTGAATGGCGGGGGTGGCCTTGTGAAGTGCCTCGCGCGCCCCCCGATCGCTGATGGTTTTGTGCTGAAGTACACAGCTGATAACAAGCCTGTGACCCCGGCGGCGGCCGGGCCGCTAGAATTACAGGGTAACCAGGCGAAAGCTGGCTGCAATACACATATATCATAGATGTTGGGAATCTTTGAGCCGCTGACTATCTGTCAGGTCTTGCGAATTCGTACTGCCAATACAGCTCTAGGTGGGATTTCGTGGTGATGAAGGGCGGGTAGATGTGCCCAGGTGTCACTTCTTCTGCTTTTCGTTCGATTAATGTATTTAAACACCCCTTGCAACCAACAGGCACTTTCAATGAGATTCATCTCGGGCAGCGCTGCGAGGTCATATTAGTGCAATGCAACGCTGCACAGATCTCTGTAACATAACATTCTAGTCACCTACTCTGTCATGGGGTATAAATCAACATCAGGGCTTTCTATCTTTTAAAATCTGCGCGCCAAGCACCCCTCCCTGCCCCCGGCCCGTTCCCTACAGAAACACCTGGACTCAGAGCTGATGACGCACATCCCATGCACGCGACCGGCCAGGGTGCACAGAGAAGCGCGTGGCGCCACGTGAAGTGCTTTGCATAATGGTACAGTTACAAACAAGACCCGCGTCTACTCTCAATCGGTGCCCGCCCTTTGCATATTAGCCTCGAGAGACAGATGTTTTTCCAAGAGACAATATGAAAATTACCCTCTGAAGAACATCCCGGCGGTCGGTGGGCCTCGGGTCCCAGTGACGAAGCCTGCAAATCCAAGTTACAATAAAAGCATGTTGACTTTTGGGTACTCTTGTGTAGCCAGAGGAAAAAGTGAACTTTAAAGCTGTTCATCGTATGATGAACTAGCCGGGCATACTCCAGAAGGAAGGGCACGTGAGGGAAGAGAAAAGGGGCAATTTTGCAAGGCTAATGTCTGGTAGGACAGGACCGGTGACAGCCTGACAAAAACAGATATGCTTTGAAGTCACTGCAATCCTCTTTCCATCAGGCCTTGACGCTTCCATATGGAGGGTGCATGTCAATTGCCTCTGACCCAGTTCACATCCCAGCCAGTGGCGTAGCTAGATCTTTTGGTGCCCATGGTGGTCCCTGCGTTTGCTGTCCCGCGACGGCAGTAGGTAAGAGCGGGGTGTAATTTCTGGGTTTAATATGCCTGTTCAAAATATTGTAACGTTGAGATATTTTGGTACCCAATTGATGATATATGGAGAAAAAAAAGTGATGTCATTACGACGTGTGCTCTGCACTGAAGTGTGTCTTTCAGAAGGAGACCGCACAAGTACCGTTTTGCGCAGCTCTTAGTTTCAAAATCCTATCCTTTATACTGAATGAAATAAAAAAAAAATACATTGCAATGTGAGACTCCAAAAGCCCTGTTCCTGTACGGTTATCATTTGTGGAAAAGCAGCTCGACCGTGCATATATCAAAAGTGTCTGGGTTGCAAAGACATGCGTTTTTGTGTATTTTCAAAGCACTGCCTATTTGGGTTTACCCTGTCGTGTCTGCAGAAGGGAAGCAGCTTGATTATCATTTTGACATGAAAGAGTGAAGATGGACAAAGTAAACGATTGTGACGAAGAGACGTGGGGCAGAGCAGAAAGCAAGCGCCAATCCGCTATGAGTGGTGTAATCAGGTCTTCGGACACTCGTGCACGGGGCAGTCAGTACCTGAAGTTCTGCCCACGTATACAAGTCGGGGGCAAATGACGTGGGAAATGGGTAAAAAAACACAAGACAAGCCCGCCGCTGGAAAAAAACATGAAGCTGACGAGGAGGGAGTGGGAGGGGCTTTCACTGAAAGTGACACGGCAGTGAAAGGAAAACAAACAAGCCCGGCGGAGCGTGGCGCGAGCGCTTGGCAGGGCAATTTAAAACGACCCATTGCTCATTGAAGGTGGGAACAGGCTATGCGTGCAGCCAGAGAAAATAAACAAACGAGAGGGGAGGGGGGAATGCCAGCTACAGAGGAGCCCGCGAAAGTGAAAGTGATCACGATCGCTACGAAGGAAAGACACATGGCGCTACGCGCGTGCACGTTCACGTGCACTGTAGCTTTAGGCCACGGCAGCACTTTGAAAAGCCCAGATATAAAATGTCTCTTAGAGCCTTTGGCTCACGAGACCTAAAAACCAGGCCTTAGAAGGTACTGGGTCATTCGAGATACCTATATTTCACTTTACATACTACAAAGGGGGAGTTCATTAGCACATGGTGTCAGTCCACACATTTCTAAGTACATTTATGGTCAATATATCACTCAAACAAATTTGCTTTACAATTTAAATTCTTTCATTTTGTAAAGTAATTTGTCAAATTTAAGGTTTAAATGCAACATGAATTGTATTTGTTTTACCTGTTCTGTTAGAGTGGACTGAATGACACTAGGAACAATAGCTTGAGTTGCTGACAATGAACTGTCTCCTGATGTCATAAACATCTCTGAAGGCAACAGGCATGCAGTAGATTGTGGCAGTTCCAGAAGGCTATCATCAGCGCCTGTCTTGGATCCAGGAATGCCAGAAACTAAGGATTGAAAAATCACACAAAAAATCAATCTGTGAAATAAGTCAAACCAGTCTTGATTACATTAGTGGACAGACAAAAACAGAACCGTGATTTCCAGGACCATTTTGTAGGAAATAATCCACAGGAACAAATATAATTTAGTTTTGTAAGGATAATGCTAACACTGTCTGTTACTAAGAGGATTAATCATTCCTAAGATACAAAAATTACAAACAAAATGTGAATCAATGCAAAATATAAATCCAAAAATGGCTTGGTGTGCTATGGATCGTTTACAATACTATGAAATGAAATGACAGAGTTATAAAATGCACAATGACCACAGGGCATCAAGGCACTAAAGAAAGAGTGCTCTGAAGGAAAAAGACAGAAAAAAAAACTCCAAGCCATAGGAAAATTGCTGGCTATAAATGAAAGAGTAAAAAGCCATGTCTTCAATCCAATCAGGAAACTACCATGCTCCTGTAGATCACTAATGGCTCATAGAAGAGAATTCAAGAGTTTTGCTGCGGCCACAGAAAAAGCCCCATCTCCCCTCCTCCCTGGTCTTCCTAAATTTGGGCACAACTACAAGATTCGAGCTAGCCGAC
Organism: Triturus cristatus; assembly: GCF_964204655.1. Classification (NCBI taxonomy): domain Eukaryota; kingdom Metazoa; phylum Chordata; class Amphibia; order Caudata; family Salamandridae; genus Triturus; species Triturus cristatus. The sequence goes on along the minus strand of NC_140585.1, from coordinate 345,977,995 downwards.
CTAGGATCTCTATTGGGGTATATCGCTGAAACATCTTTGTCAGTCAATGCAATTTGGAGATCCCCACTGTTTAGGAATTCCAAGTATCAGTCTCATGGCCGTATTTTGTACGAACTATAGTTTAGCAGTTGCTGATTTGTTGATCCCCAAATAAAGTGTATTGCAATGGTCTAGACTAGAAAAAGTCAAGGTAAGAACTACCTGCTTGCATGCTTTCAGAGAGAAAAAGGGAAACACCTTCCTCAAGGTTCTGATGATCCAAAAACATGTGTATACTATACGAATGACCTGGAGGTCAGACAATAGTTTGGTATCCATTAATACTCTGTGATTTTTGGCAGAGTCTGCCTGGGTGGGCAATAATTAGCATATCTGGCAACCAGGAATTATTCCAGATGGAGGGACGGTTGCCAAAAATCAAGACCTCAGTCTTCTCCAATTCAGTCTAAGATAGTTGCTGCTCATCCAAGATGCTGAATGCATTGCCTGCATACATTTCTTGAAGTAGCAGCCATGGTCTCTATATCCTTGGTGATGGACACAATGATTTACGTGTCATCAGCAGCGATTAAAAAGATTAAAAAGAGTCAGATTCAGGGAGAAGCCCTGCACCCCGCATGGCATAAGGATGGGATCAGAACTTATTTAGTTTATAACAACCATCTGAGATCTATTCTTCAAAAAGGAAATTAACACATCTAGGGCCAGATGTAGATACTCCATAAATACAGAATTCTTATTACCGAATTTTACCGATTCGGTATTAAGAAATTGGTATTTCTTATGTAGCTAATGAATCGGTAAAAAATACTGATTCCTTAATATTCCTTATTACCGAATCGGTAATACCGATTCGGTAATAAGGAATACCTACCCATTCATTCCTATGGGCTTGGAGGCCTATAGGAATGAATGTAAAGCCATTCTGTATTAGCGATTTGGTATTACCGAATCGGTAATACCGGACACCCTATTGCACCCCTGAAATGTGCCTGTGTGCACATGTGGCGCACATTCATGCCCTAAGGGCATGGATGTGTGCCACATGGCACTTAAAGAAAAATTCAATAGTTAATTTTTAAAGGAATTTGTTAATTACCACCAACTTGAAGTTGGTGGTAATTAACACATTCTTAAAGCACATAAGCACTCTTTCATGTGCTTTCTACATTGCATTTATCGATTCGGTAAATACAGATTTGGTAAATACAGATTTGGTAAATACCGATTCGGTAAATACAGATTCGGTAAATACAGATTTGGTATTTACCGAATCATCACCTACATTAGGAATGGCTAAATACCGGTCGGTTACCCTGATATTTACCGAAATTCGGGGTTACCGACCGGTATTTAGCCACCTACATCGGGCCCCTAATGCTGTCCCAGAATGTCCCAGGTTCTGCAGCGGGCCAGCCATCAGGGTTAATGTAAAAGTACTATAAAAACAAAACATCCATATTCATAACATCAAGCACAATACTGTGGGGCAGTGTTCCTAACTGTGTGAAAAAATCCTTGTCCTGGACTCATCAGCTGAATTCAACAGTCTTGTATTAGGCAGTATTAAAACAGCCTTTCTACATGCATGAACGTAGACCACGCTGTTTACAATGGTTCAGGTCCTGCCTAAAGAATACTCAAAAGAATAAGGTATGATGTTCCTAAAGGGGAGAAAGGGCAAAGGGGAGTAGGTCAGAGAAAAGGAGCCACTACAAGAGGATTAGTTCCTTATTTGGAAATGAGGCCCTCACACACCCTTTCGGGTGTCATGCTTCATCATAGGGCTTGCTCCTCGTAGGCCCGGCGCTGCAATGCCTGTCAGGCACCCTCAAGGGGGCTCTTTATTGGAGATCTTTTCCCAAAGCCATGATGTGAAGTGCAAGTTTAGGACCTTTTGTGTAGATTGAGGAAGAGTAGGTGTCGATGTAGTGATTAGTGACTTAAAAAAGGCTAGGCAAGTCTCAAATAAAAATGTTATCCATTAGTATGCCTGACTTATTAAAAATTTTGTCACCAGTGGGGACAATGATAAGTCACTAGGGATAATTTTAAGTCACTAATCACTGCCTCAACACCTACGTTTCCTCAATCTACACAAAGGGCCCTTAACGTCACATCACGGTTTTGGAAAAAGATCTCCACTAAAAAGCCCCCTTGAGGGTGCCCATCAGGCATTGCAGTGCCGACCCGACGAGGAGCAAGCCCGATGACAAAGCGTCAAAATACACAAGCAGTGCAGACGCTATCCAGCTCTACATAAAAGTCTCAATAAGCCACAATATCAATCGCAATAATGACGGCCTCACCCTAATCCATTCTTGGGTGTCCATAGCTGAACCTTTCCAATACTGAGTTTATCCTCCTTGCCAAGAGAACCAAACAACCCCGGGTTAAAAAACAGTTCTAATTCATAAACATGAAGTAAAAGCTTCCTCTTATACGCAAAAAGACAATATTATTCATATGTTGTCCCTCTACAATCGCCTCATTGAAAGAAATATTAGGCTTTTAATCATGGTGAACTAACTGTACTTGAATGACTCTTGCTAGATATGCCACCATAGTGGCCAATCGTGCCTCAAAGTTCAAGTGTTCCTCTTTGACATTAGTTTTAAGGTGTTCCATGGCTATGTCCCACATGCGACTACAGCACTGGAAAATCAAAGAAGGGTCAGGTCTCTTCAACCACATATTTATTGCTGATTTCTCTGAACCCCTTCCAAACAGCTACCTCATCATTGCTCGACACATAATTAAACTCAGACTGTGTCAGGCCCAGCAAAAACAGTGCTGGGGTAAACGGCAGAAGAAAGCACAAAATCTCTAAGTGTTATCGCAATCTCTGTCCAGAAGGGCTGAATGTTTGGGCATTCCCACCAACTCAATACATTTCTTAACCACAATCTAGATAAAAACATGGAGCCTCATTCATGGACATCACTTGAAGGGAACACCTACCCTGCTGTTAGTTGTGCTTGCTCCTTTATTTATATGTACAGCACACTGTAGCTTTGCATCTAGGTTTTGACTACCTTAGGATACATCTCATGAAAAAAAACCCTGGTTAATACAATTTAAAGAAATAAGACACGCACCATTCTATATGATATTTATTTCTGAAAGACCCCTAACATTACTAAGTTACTACGGGTATGTATATATTCCATGAGCAATTTTGCAGGATCCAATTTACCCTGATACTCTACAGAGCCCCTCACATCTTCCCCTAGGAAAGTCTATTTTTCTTCATGAACACTTCACATCAGGGGCCAAATTTTAAATTTGTAAGCTGTTAGGCAAGCATACCAATAGCCAACTTAAGCGAATGTAGATCATTCAGTAAACACACCACACAAACGTGCAAGGGTATTTAAAACATATGTAACCTTGCCTGAAGAATTAACAAACGTTCGAAATAGCAAATTATTAAGTTAGACAAATCTTTTTGTAAAGTGGTACTAACCAATATTTTGTGGTGAGAATAAAGTTACAGATATACATTATACTTTGCCAAATATTTGTTATGCGTTTTTTTCAGGTCACACAATATGCTCAAAATTTACACAACAAATCATTGTTTCACTAGAGTACAGTGGTCACACCACATTAGACATGTGATGTTCTTTATATTACCACAAAAGCACTCTTGTAGATTTCCTCCTGTGATTGGAGTACATTGGAGTACATTTCCAATTTCTTTTGCAATTCACAAAGGTTTGCCTGGAAGACAGTGACAGTTACAAGTTCCTGGAAGTCAAAATGGCCCCAATTAGGACAGAATGGACAAGGTTATGGACCAATATGCGGTTCAAAAGGCAGTATATCACGCAAGGTTCTGATCCATCAAACAGAACAGGATTTGGAGTCCCTGGTGGAGTTACTCGGGTCTCAGGACATGACGAGTGCCTCTGACTGGCCTAGAATAAGATGATTGTTAATCTCTATACCGAACTTTATTTAAAAGCTATCTCTAAAAGGTAACTGCATAACAACACAAGAGTGGTCCTAGAACACTGTAATCCTGGGTATATTGTGCACTAAATCTAAACAAAATGTACTACAACAAATAATGTTCCCAAGGGTGGTCCTAGAAAACATTTGAGAATTCCTGTGTACAGTAATGGGAAGGAAATTCTGTATGCCTAAATCTCTGTAATGTATATTTTCACAATGGGAAATGACTCATCAGAGAGCAACTTTTATTTATTCATGGAGGGCAGACATGTTGTCCACGGACCCCTGGAAGTCCCTAACTGTTTAGAAAATTAAATAGTATTAACAGATTTATAAAGTCTATGTGAATGTGAAATTGGAGATTAAAATTAAGTTTCTATCCTCAGATTGATTTGTGGAAGCAGCACAAACAGACAGTAGTATTGAGGATCGATGGCCTCAATTGAATTTAGAAAAGATCCAACCTTCCAGCCAAAAATTAAAATTTCAATTTGTGAATTACAAAAAATACTTTATTTGTGTATTTGTCTGATGAATGCTTGTTTTTGTATTTTTATGAATACTTTTGAGGTTCAACTAAGCGAACTTGATTCGAGACGGTCCCCATCTTCCAGTAATGACTCATTGGGTGCACGGACTCCAACCATTATTCAGTGGGGCTGCCCAGATTCTGGTAATGATTAAGAGGGGTCCACAGAAGTCAAAAGGGAAGAACCGTAGATGGAGGGCATTCTCACCCATGAACATGTATTCCCCATCTATGTCAAAAGGTTTAGTAACACAAAAGCTGATTAGATCTGTCTAGTAATATAAAACCATACATTGTTAATCATAAATGTTGTTTGGTACTATTATTACAAACACTGATAAAGCCAAAAGGTCTTGCCTTTATAATGAGAGTGCCGACCTGTTTGATTTGCCAATGTTTGTTGCTAAGGTATAGCTTAGAAAAAGAAAAAGAAAAAACCATTGAGGAGGAAAAGCAAACACATATTAGGTTTCACAAAATTGTACAACGACATGGCATGGTTTATTTTTCAAATACTTTTTACTCAGGAAACTATAAATAATTTATAAAAGAGCGAGGAAATGTAAGAATATAAAGGGAAATGCTTGTCAAGGCCTAGTTTGCTTTGCACAGGATTCAACCATTTTGTTATTTGTAGTTGCCCTGAGAGCAGATTTATCGGGTTCCAGGGTGAGTATAACGCAAAGTACACCTTCTGCCTCCTGTGCTATCTAAGTGAATGCAGCAGATGACCGTTCCCCAGTCCCATAAATGCCTTAGGGGCTTATTACGAGTACGGCGGGCCATAGTACTGCTGTAGTCGCGGTGGAGGTCCGACCACGACCACACTACGGGCACACCTGCAGTATTACGAGTTTGGAGGTCAGAATGCCACAGGACCGCTGGGGATCCAGGATCCTATGGCGGTCAGGAGCCACAATATGCTGGCGGTGTATATTCCGAGTTGGCTTTCCACTGCCCCTTTCATGGATGTGAGCCCGCCATGAAAAGAGTAGCAGAGAGGCAACTAAGAAGGGGGCCCGATAAGGGCCCCCTGTCACTCCTGGGCTTGGGGGTGCATGCAGGGGGGCACATGTTGTGCCTCCCTGGTATTGCACCCCCGGGTCCTGCACGATGTGGCATGCATGTCACACCGTGCAGGAACGTGCAGTCTGTGGTCTCACGGCAGCGGTCTGCATGTTAGGCTCCCCTATGAGCCTAACAGACTGCCACCGTCAGATAGCCCCTGCACCGCCCAACCGACCAGGATTACACTTGTAATCTGGCAGGCGGGTGCACCGCAGCTATGGCGGTCCGCCAGCAGACGGCATGGTGCTGCCACGGCTGGAGGACCACCAAACTCGTAATAAGTCCCTTAGTGTGCCACAGCCTGCAATTTCGTGCAATATGTGGAATGCAAGAGATAAAACAAAAACAATTATTAAACTCTGCTCTTCTGCTATGCAGCCAGCACAAATATCCCTACTGCTGTGCTTTTATGGACAACCTGGGAGGAGAGGGTAGTAACACAGTGCAGGGGCTTTTTCGACGGGGGAAGCAGCAAACAAGGGAGAGGGTAAGAAAACGCATGCACTCTCAGACTGGTCAGTGAAAAATGAAAAACTAGTTCCCAAAATATGAACAGTGGAAGGATACAGGTCCACCAGTAAAAAGGATCATAAAGAGGCAATGCCCCCTGGGAGAGGCAAACGCGTGGAAAGGAAAGCAAGCCATCAAATAAGCAAGCAAATGAGACCGACAACCAATGATAAGCAATCGATGAGCTGTAAATTCACAATGGGCCTACTGCAACCAGACAGCTTGTACTGCCACACAGGCGAGAACTAACAGGTCATTTTCAGATCAACACTGGTTACACATGCACATTTCTTTGAAAATCCGGCTGACAGTATATGTTGCAAACTTCAGCCTTCATTGTTATCATCTGCTTGCAAGGTCGGTCTGACACTGGCCTTCACAACATTCTAAGGAAATATTTTCTTTAGAGCCTCTGAAAGTGACACTGACAGACAATAGCTGTCACAAAGCAGGTTACCAGGTTATCTGTTTGGGCTATTACCCATCACTCACCTGGTCCGCTCACCCATACACAATAGTTTTACACTGTAACCCAAAATGTTTTACACTCTGGCTTTACAACTTGATGGGCAAGTAGTTAAGTATGAATTATCTTACTATATATGCAAATCAAGCCTTGGTTTCATTATTATTTATGCAAAGTAGAAAATGTTACAATATTTTACTATCATCTGTGTTCATTAATGTAGAGTCTTCATAACCAGATGGCTGCTGCAGAGAATTAAAGAAGCGAAAGAGGGGAGTCTATAATGTTTTTTCAATTTCATGCAGGGGAGTCAATAATGTTTTTTTGAATTTCATGCAATCAGGTATGAACGGGAGATGCTTTAGTTAATAGCTGCAGATAGACGACTGATATACCACCATAGCAAATGTACTTTGCCCAGCACATGACCAGCAGGTGTTAGGTAGCTAATTCAAGACTCTTGGTCAGGTGGAAGCGTAATACTGCCCAAGGAGGGAGAAATCTGAATGGTAGAAAGCGCAAACCATGGGATGATTTAGAATAAAATAACTAAATATTATGAATTTTGTTCAGATGTCAAATATGCACTCAAAAACTGGCAATTCAATGCATATCTAGAATACACAGATTTAATTCTGTAATGGAAGACAAATACAGGTCTGGAATTTTGAAACTATAATACATTTTAGGATTAATTTAAGGCATCAATAAGCTTTAAGTTTTCTGCTTGCACAGCACAGCGTTATTAGGAAACCCACAATATTCCAAACCACTCTGGAGACATGCTTTAGTCAATACACCATCAAGATCTAGCATAAAAGAAGGGACTTTTTCTGCCATGAAGACTTCATGTAACAGCTAAACTCAAATAATCAAACATCGTAAGGGGGAGAAAAGAAACATGTATCTTTATTCATGTACATTTTATCCCTTTAAACCATGGGCCTGGGATCAAGGAACCTTTCAAATTTAATGCCAGGGGCTAAATACTGAAAATATTTAGTAAAATATCCTATTATGAATTTAAAATATTTATACAATAAACATATCTGAAAGGAAACTTCTAGGATTCCTTTTTTGTTATTATTAAATCAACTGTGTGGGCATCTTGTGGGAGCCAAAACCACTGCACTCACAATCGACACTTGTCCGGACAGGTTAAAGAAAAATGGTTTTCATATTCTTTAAGTCAAATAAACCCCTTTCTCAAATAAATGCAGAGAAGTGTTTGTGGGTTAAATATCCTTTGCAGGCATCATGTGGCAGAAGGTTACTTAAAAGGCTGAGGTTGTCTCAAATATACCCAATGCTTTCATATGCTTATGTTGCCGGCATCACCACTATTAAATTATTTAATTCATCTTTTGCCTTATTCTTTACTTTGCTATGCAGCAACTAAATAACGATCTTTGATTTGTTTCTTGTCATGTTCTCCAAAGTATATCCTTTATTCAAGGACACGTAGCATGACGTCCATATTTTGTTGTCATTACAAATAAAGTCTAGGGTCTTGTTAAACCGGGTGGTGATAGAAAATCCTCACATTTCTAGATGACAGCCCAAAACCGGAGGAATTTTCCACATCATTGTAACCAAATGGTGGAAGACAGTCCAACAGTTCATTTGCCCTTGATGTAACCACAAAGTAGAGATACTGGTGGATTTTCCATTACCATTCAACACAAAATGAGGCCCTTTTTCTTTCCCACTTTAGTCCCACAAATGTGGTTGTGATTATTCAGTAGATTTCTCTCTCATGTTCACCATTTCGTTCATTTGCTTTGGTTGTCACAATTTCCACAAACTAGACAATCAATAAGTACGATCAGCATTTTCTTTTGCTTCTTCATTCCAGTTCAAATTATGGAGTGGCAAGGAGAGCAAATTTGATCCATTCCATATGTTTTAAAGTCTTCAGTTGGTATGTGGTTGTTTCAACTTAAAAAAAAGATGTTATTTGGGGTACAAATTGCAGATTGAAGTTTCAAGAGAAGTTAGCCTTATTCCTAGCTTTTCCAATTGAATAAACATATGATACAGAGGAAATTTCTTATCTACGTGTGACCAAGTTTCCATATTTGCCAAAACTGATTGACACTGCTGTACTATACAAAAACAAATTCATTTTACACTTCACCATGCTCTGTTTTTTTCCATTGCTCAACTAGACATTTCATTTTTCCATATTACTTAGGTTTGCAGAAAACATATTTCAAAAAACGGTTGAAAACAGGCCTCTTGAAAATAGCCCACACTCAGCTACACTACTTCCCTCGAGTCAGCCAAAGTCAAATATAATCACGGAGGGCTTAAAAATACAATTATAAGAAAATGATTGGATTAAACATTATCATATATCCAGAACAGATCTGGAAAGCTGTGAGGGAATTTAAGTGTGGGGAGGTAAAAGCATCAAATGGTGTTACATCAATGTCAAGCAAATAAAAATAAATATATAACTTAAGGAATCTTGGGGACAAGCCATTTACTATTGCACGTGCCATGACAATATTTAAATGATGAAATGGTGGTAAACATTAAAAGTCTGACTGCTTCCGTTAGTTTCATTATCTCCTCAAGACTACTGTGATATTTGACTCTGGACTCTGCCATGCAAAACATGTCTTTCAAAAAAGCACAAAATAGCTACTGAAGTAAGTCAGCGGTGTTCTAAATCACTGCAGCAACTGTCACTTTGATGCTGATCCTTAGAAAAGAGTGAGGGCCACAGGCTACATAATTATAAATTCTTTGAAAACTTGTGCCTATCCCGAGGACTTGGTTCTTTTTCAATGAATGAAAAAGTGCATTAAAGCTGCACTACGGTACAGTGGGTTGTGGTGATGTTACTGGCATCCTCTTGCAAGCTTGCTTCCCACTTCACTACCTACTTCTTCACAATAAATTTGAATTAAAAATGACCTAAGATAATTGCAATGAACATCAATGGCAGTGAGTAAAAAGTGTACATTTATGTTGATGATCTGATTGTGTTTGTAAGTAAATCTGAATCTTTTTCCACTCAGATTTTGCAAATAGCAGCAATAATTGTACCAATACTACTACTAATAATAAACATAACCTTTTTTGATAAAGAGTTCAATTCTATCTGCCTGCCTTTTCTAAGCACTGTAAATAACAAATCAATCAATCAGGGATTTATAGAGCGCACTACTCACCCGTGAGGATCTCAAGGCGCTGGGCGGGGGGGGGACTGGATTCGGGCAGCTCCGAGGTCATCCGAAGTGCCAAGTCTTGAGGTTCTTTCTGAATATTTGCAGTGTAGGGCTTCATCTGATGCTGAGGGGGAGTTCGTTCCAGGTCTTGGCCGCGATGTAGGAAAAGGATCTGCCCACTGTTCAGGCTCTGTGGATGTGGGGGCCTTGGCCAGGGCTAGGTCGGTACAGCGGAGGCTTCTCTTGGGGGCGTGGAAGGAGATTCTTTCGTTGAGGTATTGAGGTTCGGTTTTATGGAGAGCTTTGTAGGCATATTGTGAGCAGTTTGAAGGTTATTCTCTTTTCGACAGGGAGCCAGTGGAGGTCGTGGAGGTGCTGGGTGATGTGGTCGTGTCGTGGGATGCAGAGGATGAGTCTGGATGCGGCGTTCTGGATGGTCTGGAGTTTGCGAAGGAGTGTTTTGCTGATTCCGGCATAGAGCACGTTTACATAGTCCAGCCTGCTGGTGATAAGTGCGTGGGTGATGGTCTTCCTGGAGTTGGGAGGATCCATTAGAAGGTCTTGTGGAGTATGCAGAGGGTGTTGAAGCAAGTGGAGGCCACGTGTTGATCGGGCAGTTCATGGTGAGTGAGGAGTCATGTATGATGCCAAGGTTGTGGGCGTGGTCTGTGGGGGTGGGAGGGTTTCCGAGGGCGGGGGTCAACCAGAGGTTGTCCCATGCAGAGAGGGTGGGTCCGAGGATGAGGACTTCCGTTTTCTCCGAGTTGAGCTTCAGGCAGCTGCTGCTCATCCAGGATGCAACATATGTTACTGTTACCTAATTTAACAGCCTTTGAAGGATGGGTGGCTCTGTCTACTTTGCAGAGATTCAAACTTGTGTTTTTCAGAAAATAGTATTGGTCAATATTGAGTGTTCTATTTCTAGAGCTACCCTTCCAGCTTATTGATTGAAAAGTCTAATACTTTGGCAGAGCACACTCTAAACTTTAATCTAAAACCAAGAGTTGTTTGAAACCTAAGCATACATTTACATTATGTGAACAATGAGCATGGCAACTGTGCTACGTATTTAATATTTCCATCCCACAAGGCTCCTAGAAATATTAAAAGAATATTAAAAGAAAATTGTGATCCCTTTACAGAGGGCAACTGCACAAACAAAATGATGGTCTTACCAAAACATTAGTAAACTAACATGGAGGACTACATCCGGTTTTATGCTTCCATTCATGATCTCTTGAAGGCCAGCTTATAGGAACAAGGCAGAAAGTCAAAGCATTCAATGAATATGCTCTAGACCAGGGCTTGGTAGAGGGCAATGATTTTCTAAATCTTTAATTATTCCACAGTATGTATGTTACCTCAAACTGAAAAGCTCCCTATCTCTCAATCATGTGAAATATTAAGATATTAGTATTTGCAACCCTTGACCTACTTGCATTTTTAATCAATTTTGCAGGAATACCATAATTAGATAACGAGTTGAGGACTAAAGATTTTTAAAGAAATCTGCTTTAGGAATTTGAAGATTAACTGAAAGTCACCTCATCGTTTATTTCATGATCATTCTCCATTCTGGAGATCCTAGAGGTACAGGGGTGTAAACTTTTCTCACAAAGTTAACAAGTCCCCATTACCACTGCATAACACATGCTCTAACAGATTTGAAAGATATATGTGTTCCTGTGGTCCACAAATGGATAAAGATTTCAAACATTATCTTTATCTTTACCAAATAATAATATCCATAGACACAAATGGCTCCAGCCCTTCTTGATGGAAATAGGGGTCCAAACTGTCAAGCAAGTTCTTTTACATGTGAAAACCGCCAAGCGCTCATCTTTGTGATGAATTGAGAAAGAAATCACTCATGAGGTGGATAAGCTTGATATATAATTAGATCTACACTAGGAAAGAACTGCCATTTCCAGTGTTATCACTGGGTGTACTTCTACACAAAAGAGCATTGCTAAGAAACCCCTAGACTCCTTTCTTTTCTGGGCTCTTGACCTCTGCATTTAAGAAATTCTTTTCTCTCTGGCGACATCTGAATTGGGACAGGGTGTTCCTCCAGGAATTGTTTGCTATACAATTCTACCTTGAAACCTTTTGGAAAGCAGCACGCACCTGTCCTTGCATTTTCCAGGTTGTATCGGTTTTTCCGTAACCAGACCCAGGAATAAAGGCAAAAGACTCAACTGTACTTGAGATAGCAAACTTAAAGTTGTACTCGAGTGTAGCAGGCAAACGATCAGTCAGATTTCTGTGAAATTTGGGAGTTTTATAGATTATGGTGTGCAGTTGATCATTTTTGGTAGTATTGGTAAGTATATTAAGTATTTTTAAAGATATGAGACATTTCAACTTAGCGCTATTTGAGGCCGCAAAATTACCACAGAATTGTGAAAAATACCGTGAAATTGCTCAGTGCTTGCCAATGAAAAGCAGTATATGATTTACGAAAGTAAAATGCTGTGTTCTGGGTTGGGAACCTAGATCTAGGTAAATACCATGTTGTATATTTTTCTCTACCTATTACTACTTTATTAAAGTTCTACTAGTTAGGGAAAATTATGTTTAAGTTTCTATGTATTTAAAAAAAAAAAATAAATCACAGAGTACCGCAGTACCAACCAGAAAATAATGTGGTACTTACATTTTTTTTTTTTTAAATAAATATGTACAAAATTGAAAAATACACTGCACTACACTATACTTTACACATATAGTGAACTACTGTGTTTTTCTCTTTTTTAAATGTTTACTTTAAAAAAATAAATTAACGGAGCACTGTGGTAGTACTTACAAAGCACTGCACAGCTTAAATCCTTTTCAAATTATTTATTTAAAAAATTACAATGTACTACATTATATTTCACACATGTAGTGCACTTTTTATTTTCTACTATATTTATTTTTTATTTATCCTATATGTACCACAGTACTTTGCAGGCACTAGTACGGTACTCCGTAAACTTTTTTTTAAATCACTTGAAAGATATTAATACATTTCTCTACCTATTACCATTTCAATAAAGTTGAAATACGTGGGGAACAACAATAAAAAACTACTACTTACCTATATACTGTAACGCAGAACAAAGCCATGGTGTGGTGAAAACTACATAGCTGCCTTTTACTTCTGTAAAGGCAGCCATTAGCCAATGATATACAGCCTTGTACCACAGCATACCGTGAAATTACTGCAGTATACCGTGGCACAATATGTAACATACTGGCACATTACGATGGTGGAGGGTAGGCGACTGGCTGACAATATGTTGGCGGTCGGCCCTACCCTCCTACGATACAACCACTGTGCAAGTGGTCATAAAATGCATTTTTCTACTGCGGCTTCTGCTGCGACCTGGAAAAGCACCACAGCACAAGCCACAGTAGAAAAAGGCACTCTACGAACATCCATGCACTGTGTGCCAGACACCATTTGGTACCTGGAACGCAGTGCATGGATGTGTGGGGGGCACCACATGTGCCCCCCTGGCCACTGAGCAGTGGACCACGGGGGACCTGCTCAGGACCCCCAAAGTCCCTTTTTATCTGACTTTTCATGGCAGTGGAACCGCCATGAAAAGGCATTTGGAAAGGGACATCATGATCCTGAAGCTCGCCTCCATTCAGGATCACGATTCTGACAGCCGCCCAGACGGGATCAGTAGACCCTGTCGGAGGCAGCAGTACATCCCTCAAGATTAAAGGGTCTGACTGCCTGCATCGTAATGTGGTGGTTGGCCCAAAGGCAGTCTGTCTGTGGGACTGCCACCGACGGCCTGTCAAGTGGCGATCCTACCAGCATTGTGATGATGCCCTAAGTGTTTTGTCACATAGACCTTCAACAGTACTTAACCAATTTACATCTAACACTAAAAATTACCCTTTCTGCCGCATAATCTATGTTCCTGCGTAATTTCATTTATATCCATTCAGAGACTTTCACGCTATGTCTCATTAAACTATACTCTACTACACCTAACGCCAATCTACTCGACTCTATAGCACTCCACTCTACACTATTCGACTCTAGGCCACTCCACTCTATGCTATTCCACTCTGTGCCTCTCAATTCTACGACACTCCACTCTATACCATTCCACTGTACGCCACTACACCCTATTCCATTCCACTCTACACCACTTCACTGTACACTATCCCACTCAACGCCACTTAACTCGATGCTATTCCACTTTACGCCACTCCCACTGTAAGCCACTCCACGGTATGCTATTCCACTTTACACCACTCTACTCTACTCCATGCTACACTATTACTCTCTATGGCACTCAATTCTATGCCACTCCACTGTACACTATTCACCACTCAAGTGTATAGCAGTCCACTCGAAGCTATTCCACTCGATGCCACTTCAATGACGCTACTCTACGACACTCCATGCTGTGCTATTACACTCTACTGTATGCACCACTCAACTCTATGCTATTCCACTGTACGCCACTGCACTCTACGCTATACCACTCTACCACACTTGCCTCTATACGCTACCTCACTCAAAGATTTATGACTCTATACCACTGGACTGTACGCCACTCTACTGTAAGCCACCTGCAACTCTACTGTGTGCCTACTGTGTGCCACTCCACTCTATGCTATGCTATTTCACTGTACGCCATTTAACTCCACACCACTGTACGGCACTACACTCTATGCTATTCCACTCCACTGTATGCCACTACAGTGTTCGCCACTCCACTGTACAATTATACACTTTATGCCACTCGACTCTATGCCACTCCACGCCAGTCCATTGGACACCAATCAACTCCACTCTACAACACTCCACTCTCCGCCACTTGACTACATCACTCCACGTTACTGTATTGTGCGCAACTCCACTGTACATCACTCCACTCTACTCCACATTGTCACTCCACTCTACGCTATTCCACTGTATGCCACTCAACTTTATGCTATTCAACTCTACACCACTTCACTATACGACACTCCACTCTACATCATTCCATTGTACATTACTCCACTCTTCGCTACTCTACTGTATGTCACCCCACTCTATGTTATTCCACTGTATGCCACTCAACTCAACGCTATTCCACTCGACATCACTTCACTATAAGCCACTCGTCTCTACACTATTCCACTCAATGCCACTCAACTCTATGCTATTCTACTCTTTGCCACTTCACTGTAAGCAACTCCACTCTGTGCCACACCAGCCTATAGCACTCCACTCTAAGCTGATCTACTTAATGTCACTCCACTCTATGCAACTCCCCTATATGCCACTCCCCTCTACGCCACTCCACTATATCACGCTACAGTGTACGTCACTCCACTGTATGCCACTCAACTCTACGTCGCTACACTCTACACTATTCCACTGTAAACCATTACACTCTATTCCACTACACTATACAGCACTCCACTAAACGATATTACACTCTACGCCACTCCACTCTATGCTATTCCACTCTACGCCACTACATTCTATGCTATTGCACCTCTATTGTACACCACTATGACACTCCACTCTATGCTATTCCACTCAGCGCTATTCCACTCTATACCACTAAACTCTGCACCACTAAAGTCTACGCCATTCCACTCAGCGCTATTCCACTCTATACCACTAAACTCTGCACCACTAAAGTCTACGCCATTCCACTCAGCACTATTCCAATCTATACCACTAAACTCTGCACCACTAAAGTCTACGCCATTCCACTCTATGCTATTTCACTCCATGCCACTGTACTCTGCGACACTAAACTCTGCGCCACTCAACTGTACGGCACTCTACTCTACACTATTCAATTGTACACCACCCCATCCATGCTATTTCACTCTATGTCACTCCACTGTATGCTTCTCTATCCCACTCCATTCTACACCACTCCACTCAGTGCCACATGCTATTCTACTCTACTCCACTCCACTGTACGGCACTCCGTTCTATGCCACTGAACACTATGCCACTCCATTCCACACCATTCCACTCTATGGCACAGCACTCTACACCACTCCACTTTACACTATTGTACTGTATGATACTCCAATTTATGCCACTCTACTATACGCCACTCAAATCTATTCCACTACACTCTACCCAGCTCCAATATATGCCACTTGATTCTAAACCACTCTATGCCATTTCACCGTACGGTATTCCACTCAACTCTATGCTATTCGACTCTATGCCACTCCAGCTACTATATTCAAATGTACGCCACTGCACTCTATGTTATTCCACTTTATGTAATTCTGTACCACTCCACTCTATGCCACTCTACTCTGTGATACTCCATGGCACTTTACTCTATATTGTTCTACTCTTTGCCTCTCCACTTTATGCTACTGTACTCTCTGCCACTCCACTTTGCGCCACTCAACTCTATGCCACTCCACTCTACGATATTCCATTCTACGCCACTCCATTGTACACCACTCCACTCAAAGCCACTGCACTCTACACCACTCCACTCTACGCCACTTCACTGTACTGTGTACCATTCCACTGAACACCACTCAACTCTACGCTGCTATTCTACTCTTTGCCACTCCACACCACTTGACTGTATGGCACTCGACGACCCTCCAGTCTACGTTATTCCACTCTACTCCACTTCACTTGACTGTACGCCACTCCACTCTATGCTATTCTACGCCACTCCATACTATGCCACTCCAGTCTATACCAATCCACTCTATGGCACACCAGTCTAAGCTATTCCACTCTGTGCCACTCCACTTTAAACAACTCCACCATATGGCCCTACACTGTATGCCTCTACAGTGTACACCACTCCACTGTATGATATTGCACTCCACGCCACTCCACCCCACTCTATGCCACTACACTCTTAGCTAGTCCACTTTACGTCCCTTCACTCAATGATTTTCCTCTGTACGTCAGACTCCCCCCTTTCCTTTCCGACCCTACACCTACCGAGTCCCCCAGGGGTCCTCCCTCAGCCCTACACTCTTCAACATCTACATGGCTCCACTCGCCCCCATCGTCAGAACCTACGGGCTCAACATTGTGTCATACGCAGATGACACCCAACTTATCCTCTCCCTATCCAACAAACCCAATACCGCCAGACATAATTTTTGAGAAGGCATGGAAGCCGTCACCAAATGGATGAAAAACAGCTGCCTACAACTAAACACCAACAAAACAGAAGTACTCATCATGGGCCCAAACCCTGATGCATGGAACGACACCTGGTGGCCCCCCTCTCTCGGAAGTCCACCCACCCCCACGGAACACGCACGCAACCTGGGAATCATCCTGGACTCAGAACTCAAAATGGACCGCCAGATCAACTCCGTCTCGTCCTCCTGCTTCCACACCCTCTGCCTCCTACGTAAGACCTTCAAATGGATCCTCCTCGAACACAGAAAGACCGTCACTCACGCCCTGGTCACCAGCAGACTCAACAATGGCAATGCACTCTACGCCGGAATCAACAAAACCCTCACCCGCAAGCTACAGAACATCCAGAACGCCGCCGCAGGACTGGTCCTCGACCTGCCAAGACACTGCCACATCTCCCAGCACCTGCGCACACTCCACTGGCTCCCCATCGAAGCTAGAGTCACCTTCAAGATGCTCATCCACGCCCAAAAGGCCCTCCACGACACCGGTCCAGCATACCTGAACAGCCGACTCAAATTCCACGCACCCGAGAGGACCCTACGATCAGCCCAGCTCTCCTACGCGGTTGTACCCCGCACCAGAAAGACCAGATCGGGAGGCCGCTCCTTCTCCTTCCTCGTGGCCCGAGCCTGGAACGCCCTCCGCTCCACCTCAGACAGATAACATTGCTCCCCATCTTCGCAAGAAACCTCGACAGACCCCCTCCTTGATGAACTGGAGCCTGCTGACCCCCCCCCCCTAGCGCCTTGAGACCCTTATGGGTGAGCAGTTGCGCTTAACAAACGCCTGATTGATTGATTGACTCTATTCCATGCCATTCCACTGTATGCCATTCCACTCCACTATATGCCTCTAATGTGTATGCCACTCAATTGTACGATATTACACCCTACGCCTCTCCACTCTAGACTATTCCACTCTACGCCTCTCGACTGTACACCCCTCTGTGCCACTCCACTCTTCGCTATTTCATTGTATGCCATTCCACTCTATGTCACTTCTCTCTAAGCTATTCTCTACGGCACTTAACTCTATGCCACTAATAAACTCTACATCACTAAACACAACGCAACTCAATGCTACGCCACTCCTTCTACACCACTCCTTTCTACACTACTCCTATCTACGCTATTCCACTCTAGATTGCTTGACTTTACTACAATAGGGAAAAAAGACTTTAGATGTTTTTCTTTACCTTTATATTGTCCCTGCTTTTTAGAACAATGCACATTACACTTGGGGCACATAGGGCATACATTAGGGGTGACTTAAAATATAATAAAAACGTTGTTTTGGACTTTGGAAGTACTTTTAATTCCAAAGTCGAATTTGGACATAGTTTTATATTAAAACCAGCCTTCAATGCAGGCCTGGCTTTAGGATGACACCAGACACCACAGCAGTGTACACTTAAGTGCAATATGTCCACTGGGGTCTCTAAACCTGCATGCCCTACCATATCCTCGGGACTTACAGGTAGGTTGTCTTTGCAAACTAGAATTTTACCAATTACCATATATCTTTAGAGGACGGAGCACTGGCCCAGGGCATGGTTAGCAGAGCCCAGGGCACTTTCAGAGTCAGTAACCACAAGCATCCGTCACAAAATGGGAGTGATCTGGGCAAAAAAGATGACTTTTCTACAACTTATGCTATTCCACTCTACAGAGGCAAAAAGAACAAATGATGGGTGGGATGCTGAACAACGCAAACATTCACCCCCAGTCAGAAAGATCTGGGTTCAATCCATCCTTTTTGCTCACCACACCACCCCAGTTTGGACCCCGCCATATGTAAATCAGTCTTGACCTGTGCTCCTCATGGGAACAGTCCAGTCCAGTACGAACTGCCAAGCCAATACCTCCCTGGACCGGTCCCAGGAGGCTTGTTTCCGGTCCAGGGAGGACCAGGTCTGGCATGGGGAGAAGGGTCAAGACTGATTTTCATATGGCTAGTTCTAAACTGGAATGGCATAGGGTGAAAAAAACAATGGATTTAGGCCCCGATTTCTGTACTTGGGGTGAATGTTTGACATTGTTTCAGAATTCTGTCCATCAATTCTTCTTTTTGTATTCCACTCTGCGCCACTTGAATGTACGCTACTCTACTCTTGGCTATTCCACTCTATGCCCCATTCCACTATGCCACTCCACTCTACCCTATCCCACTATATGCTACTTGACTTTATGTTACTCCACTTTACGCCACTCCAGCCTATGCTATTCCACTCAACACCACTGCACTCCTTCCCACTCAAGTTTACAACACTGCACTCTACGCCACTCTACTGTACACCATTCCAATGTACACCACTCCACTCTGCGCAATTCCGCTATACGTCAATCAGCTGTCCCAAACTCTACAACATTCAACTCAACTGTATGGACCTCCACGCCACTCAACTCTGCACTACTCCACTCTACGCCACTACTCTTTACACTATTTCACTGTACGGCACTCAACTTTATGCCACTTCATTGTACACCACTCCACTTTATAACTTTCATTTATAATTCACACACCAGCTTCTAATTAGTATAACTTGCACACCTCTGAACACGTTGTCAACTAGGTAGCCACACTACAATAACTAAAACTTGCACCCTTACAATGCACTGCTTATTCCCTATCATATTACATCACTTTACTATATGAAATCATAGCTTTCATCACAACACTTATAACATCTCAAATGATCTCATTTGTGAGAACATTGTGCATCGCAACGGTGCGAGTTATAGTTATTGTATTGTGACAAGCAAGTTGACAACAATGGGTTCGGAAGTGTGCAAGTGGTGGTAATTTGAAGTTGGTGTGTAAATCATGAATTTTAAGTACCACTATAATTTTAACATTTCTAATGTTTGTGTAGTTTAACTTTGGTTTGAGTAGAAACAATAAAAAAAGTTTTCCTAACTATAACTACGTTTTAACCTTTGTTTTTTTCATTGACTGTATATATATATATATATATATATATATTACTGCTCCAGGTGTCCCTCTCTTAGAAATGCACTCAACACATGAGACCGGGTGAATACCCCGCCCCGTAGCTCCCAGTTATCAGGAGGGTGCATTCCCCGCGGCGAGGGCTGCCGCGAATTCGATGACTGCTCCAGGTGCCCCTCTCATAGAAACGCACTCGAAAGAGTTGATGTAGCAATCCTTTATAAGGCAAACATCTCACAGCGCTGATGGCTTTACAGCATGTCAAAAAGCCTGACGCGTTTCAAAGCTAAATTGCTTCTTCCTCAGAGGCTTGACAAATGCAAAAGGACACACCCACAGTTTTAAATCACATCCCACGCCCATCATAGGGCAAAGCATTCTGGGTCCTGTAGTGCGTCCATAAAATTACAGCCCATATGGGCGCATCACTGTTTCATTGCTGTCCATAATCAAAGCCCACAGATGGGCCCCAGCGCGAAGATGCATCCTGCGCCATCAACAGACTCCCACACATGAGGTCAGGTAAATAGCCCGCCACGTGGCTCCCAGTTATCGGGGTGGTGCGTTTCTCGCGGCCGGGGCTGCCGCGTGTTCAATTACTGCTCCAGGTGTCCCTCTCTTAGAAATGCACTCAACACATGAGACCGGGTGAATACCCCGCCCCGTAGCTCCCAGTTATCAGGAGGGTGCATTCCCCGCGGCGAGGGCTGCCGCGAATTCGATGACTGCTCCAGGTGCCCCTCTCATAGAAACGCACTCGAAAGAGTTGATGTAGCAATCCTTTATAAGGCAAACATCTCACAGCGCTGATGGCGTTACAGCATGTCAAAAAGCCTGACGCGTTTCAAAGCTAAATTGCTTCTTCCTCAGAGGCTTGACAAATGCAAAAGGACACACCCACAGTTTTAAATCACATCCCACGCCCATCATAGGGCAAAGCATTCTGGGTCCTGTAGTGCGTCCATAAAATTACAGCCCATATGGGCGCATCACTGTTTCATTGCTGTCCATAATCAAAGCCCACAGATGGGCCCCAGCGCGAAGATGCATCCTGCGCCATCAACAGACTCCCACACATGAGGTCAGGTAAATAGCCCGCCACGTGGCTCCCAGTTATAGGGGTGGTGCGTTTCTCGCGGCCGGGGCTGCCGCGTGTTCAATTACTGCTCCAGGTGTCCCTCTCTTAGAAATGCACTCAACACATGAGACCGGGTGAATACCCCGCCCCGTAGCTCCCAGTTATCAGGAGGGTGCATTCCCCGCGGCGAGGGCTGCCGCGAATTCGATGACTGCTCCAGGTGCCCCTCTCATAGAAACGCACTCGAAAGAGTTGATGTAGCAATCCTTTATAAGGCAAACATCTCACAGCGCTGATGGCGTTACAGCATGTCAAAAAGCCTGACGCGTTTCAAAGCTAAATTGCTTCTTCCTCAGAGGCTTGACAAATGCAAAAGGACACACCCACAGTTTTAAATCACATCCCACGCCCATCATAGGGCAAAGCATTCTGGGTCCTGTAGTGCGTCCATAAAATTACAGCCCATATGGGCGCATCACTGTTTCATTGCTGTCCATAATCAAAGCCCACAGATGGGCCCCAGCGCGAAGATGCATCCTGCGCCATCAACAGACTCCCACACATGAGGTCAGGTAAATAGCCCGCCACGTGGCTCCCAGTTATCGGGGTGGTGCGTTTCTCGCGGCCGGGGCTGCCGCGTGTTCAATTACTGCTCCAGGTGTCCCTCTCTTAGAAATGCACTCAACACATGAGACCGGGTGAATACCCCGCCCCGTAGCTCCCAGTTATCAGGAGGGTGCATTCCCCGCGGCGAGGGCTGCCGCGAATTCGATGACTGCTCCAGGTGCCCCTCTCATAGAAACGCACTCGAAAGAGTTGATGTAGCAATCCTTTATAAGGCAAACATCTCACAGCGCTGATGGCGTTACAGCATGTCAAAAAGCCTGACGCGTTTCAAAGCTAAATTGCTTCTTCCTCAGAGGCTTGACAAATGCAAAAGGACACACCCACAGTTTTAAATCACATCCCACGCCCATCATAGGGCAAAGCATTCTGGGTCCAGTAGTGCGTCCATAAAATTACAGCCCATATGGGCGCATCACTGTTTCATTGCTGTCCATAATCAAAGCCCACAGATGGGCCCCAGCGCGAAGATGCATCCTGCGCCATCAACAGACTCCCACACATGAGGTCAGGTAAATAGCCCGCCACGTGGCTCCCAGTTATCGGGGTGGTGCGTTTCTCGCGGCCGGGGCTGCCGCGTGTTCAATTACTGCTCCAGGTGTCCCTCTCTTAGAAATGCACTCAACACATGAGACCGGGTGAATACCCCGCCCCGTAGCTCCCAGTTATCAGGAGGGTTTTACCTGACCTCATGTGTGGGAGTCTGTTGATGGCGCAGGATGCATCTTCGCGCTGGGGCCCATCTGTGGGCTTTGATTATGGACAGCAATGAAACAGTGATGCGCCCATATGGGCTGTAATTTTATGGACGCACTACAGGACCCAGAATGCTTTGCCCTATGATGGGCGTGGGATGTGATTTAAAACTGTGGGTGTGTCCTTTTGCATTTGTCAAGCCTCTGAGGAAGAAGCAATTTAGCTTTGAAACGCGTCAGGCTTTTTGACATGCTGTAACGCCATCAGCGCTGTGAGATGTTTGCCTTATAAAGGATTGCTACATCAACTCTTTCGAGTGCGTTTCTATGAGAGGGGCACCTGGAGCAGTCATCGAATTCGCGGCAGCCCTCGCCGCGGGGAATGCACCCTCCTGATAACTGGGAGCTACGGGGCGGGGTATTCACCCGGTCTCATGTGTTGAGTGCATTTCTAAGAGAGGGACACCTGGAGCAGTAATTGAACACGCGGCAGCCCCGGCCGCGAGAAACGCACCACCCCGATAACTGGGAGCCACGTGGCGGGCTATTTACCTGACCTCATGTGTGGGAGTCTGTTGATGGCGCAGGATGCATCTTCGCGCTGGGGCCCATCTGTGGGCTTTGATTATGGACAGCAATGAAACAGTGATGCGCCCATATGGGCTGTAATTTTATGGACGCACTACAGGACCCAGAATGCTTTGCCCTATGATGGGCGTGGGATGTGATTTAAAACTGTGGGTGTGTCCTTTTGCATTTGTCAAGCCTCTGAGGAAGAAGCAATTTAGCTTTGAAACGCGTCAGGCTTTTTGACATGCTGTAACGCCATCAGCGCTGTGAGATGTTTGCCTTATAAAGGATTGCTACATCAACTCTTTCGAGTGCGTTTCTATGAGAGGGGCACCTGGAGCAGTCATCGAATTCGCGGCAGCCCTCGCCGCGGGGAATGCACCCTCCTGATAACTGGGAGCTACGGGGCGGGGTATTCACCCGGTCTCATGTGTTGAGTGCATTTCTAAGAGAGGGACACCTGGAGCAGTAATTGAATACGCGGCAGCCCCGGCCGCGAGAAACGCACCACCCCGATAACTGGGAGCCACGTGGCGGGCTATTTACCTGACCTCATGTGTGGGAGTCTGTTGATGGCGCAGGATGCATCTTCGCGCTGGGGCCCATCTGTGGGCTTTGATTATGGACAGCAATGAAACAGTGATGCGCCCATATGGGCTGTAATTTTATGGACGCACTACAGGACCCAGAATGCTTTGCCCTATGATGGGCGTGGGATGTGATTTAAAACTGTGGGTGTGTCCTTTTGCATTTGTCAAGCCTCTGAGGAAGAAGCAATTTAGCTTTGAAACGCGTCAGGCTTTTTGACATGCTGTAACGCCATCAGCGCTGTGAGATGTTTGCCTTATAAAGGATTGCTACATCAACTCTTTCGAGTGCGTTTCTATGAGAGGGGCACCTGGAGCAGTCATCATATATATATATATATATAAATATATATATTTTGCATAAATATATATATATAGAGATATATATATATATATATATATATATGTACATACATATATACAAGCATACACATATATAAATAGAATAACTGTCATAAGTGATAAAGGTATAGTATCGTACTTATCTAGGAGATCGGAATGAAATTGATAAATACTGGCAAAAAAGCGAAATATTTTGCAGAGCTTTATTCAACTTTGTTTATGTCTTAATAGTGCATACATGATGCTATGTACGTTTTCTCTCTGAATACTAGCAATTCATTTATTATGACATGACATATCCAATATTGTTTCTCTTTTAGCTTCTTACGGCGCGGTGCACATTTCTTAGTGAATTAGTAAAAACTATAACATTAACACAACATAGTGATGCAGGAGATAAGAGCAACTTTTTGTAAAATGAAAGATGAAAGTGGCAGGGATATTCGGAACCAGTTTAAAGGGACACAGATAGGATACTGGCAGGACTATCTTGACTGGGTTTTGCAGGGGTAAACTGCTAAAACAGAGTGGGCCTCACATGTTATAAAATGCGTGTGCCGTGCGCACCCATAAGTTTACCAGCTGTGGGAGGCACCACACCTTCCTGGTAATAGGACCAGTGGTACCGGGGCATCTCAGTTAAAGTTAAATAAAGGGGTTCTCAACTGGGTATTTGACTTGCCACGCTTGCTGCGCCACAAAGACAGAGGTTGAATGTCTCCTGACAAGTTATGATTGCATTTTAGTTGTTTTAGCATTCGGAGTGGTGCTTACAATTATTCTTTCATTTGGCAGTCAGAGAGAGAAAAGAAGGTAGAAGAAATGCAGGGTACGAACTGGGCACATTTAGCAGGAAAAGCCGGCAATTACGAAGCTCATAGATCATAATCTGGAATTGGGATGCAGAGGTTTCAGCAGGGCCAGGTGGAAGCAGATTTTGGTCTGCTTGGTTTACCTCCAAGGGGCTGTTTTTTGGGATCTGATGGTCCTTTGTAACCTCGAGGACTGCTTGTGGCATCTGAAGTCTGGCATCTGGCCGTTCTGGGGTCAGCTGATGGCTTCACCTCAGAGACATTAGGTATGTCTATGGTTCATTGCGTGCCTTATTAGGTTTTCATGACTAAAGACATCCATGGCTCGGGCCACATGCCCGAATTGCATCGGAAGCTGGGCAGGCACGTAGCTAGTGGGGACAGTCACCAGCGTATATATGGTCTTTTGGTTTTGAGAGACACGCACACACTCTGCATGATAACTGGAGAGGTAGCGGAAAGGGGTGGAATAACGGGTTTTCTGTAAGTTGGCAAGTAGGCAGTGGCTTCCCAGTTGAGCCTCACTGGTGGGGGAATAGGAGAGCACAGTGAGGGACCGCCAGAGTCTAAGCCTGTCAGCTGTCTCCCAGCCAAGTAGGTCTACTCAAACCCTCTTTCTCACGTGGTCGCCAAGTCGAGTAGCATCAAGGGCAGCATTAAGCATAGGTCACCCTGAGTCATGATACCTGATTACTGGTTTGAACCCAAGGGGCACAGTTGGGCAGCAGGTAGGGGTACCTGGGGGCGCACTACAGTAATAGCCTGGCGGGCTTGTAGGGCGTCAGTGAGAAACGTAAGGTTATGGGCTACACACAAATAGGCACTTTCTGTCAGCTGGGGTGTGAGTGTGCCATTCCCAAGAGGGTGCGGTTTGCCTTGATAGTGCTGAAATGGAGGGGATGGAGCACTAATACGGACAACTACCAGAGCACATTTTGCAGTCATACTTAAGAGGGTGCAGGTACATTACTCATAGGTTTACTCCATATCCCCTGATCAATATGAATTGCATGTTACCAGTTGCTTCAGTTAAGCGAATTTTCCTTGGGAGTTGTCAGCTAACACTGGGACTGCAATTTGGTGGTCAGTCGGTTGGCAGGCCTTTTAGATGTGGGTTTCTAGCTCAGGCATGTCAATGTAAGGGTTAAGGTGCCTGAAGTCGGCCCTTGGATACAAGTTCACAGGCCTGTGGAGCAGCAGAACTGAAAGGGGCTTGTTTTCGACCTCTTGGTCACAGGTTCAGATCCTGGTAGATCCACTTAGCATTTCATCCTTCTGAGGTCAATATATTGAGTACCATTGAGTTGAGTAACATTAAACATGTGTAAATTCTCCCGCCCTATAGCCTTGGATGGCAGCCATGCAGGTTGTGGAAGTTGTCATCCAACAAGTGTACTACGGTCCAAAGATTGGGGAAACTCTGGGTTAAAGCACAAATGGGCTACAAAGTATTAAAGAACATTTGGCATTCCCAGTATTAAAAAAAGGGCAGGTATTTATACATATGGCTCCCCTCCTGTTCACACTGTCTTGTCTGCTCCCTGGTATACTAGCCGACGTTTGGGAGGGAAAGGCGTCACCTAGGGTGGTAACTGGCTTAATTCGATGGACATGCTCCAATAAGCGCTATACACAGATAACTGGGTGAGAGGAAGTAAGGCGGCCTTGATATCTCTTACTCCTACCTGCATTGGCAAATCTTGTTAGGAGGTGCTTGTCAAAGGTATTGCTCTTCAGCCAGGCAATGTTAACATCTAGCCAACACCAAATTAATTGTTTTAGGTCATCCTGGGTGCATATACACTCGCTGGGGTAGGGACACCAGTGTGGCAACACAGCACCGGTTGGCAGTTGCCATTATACTAAATGGGGGGGGAGGGGGGGGGGGCCAGGTCGATCATACTATGTCTCTCCTTTTCAGGGCAGCACTGAAGGGCTGGGCGAGGCGAGTGCCCCGGATACTGGGTCCCCCTTCGAGTTTCAGACTCGGCAGGACATGCTTGCAGGTGGGGCGATGGGAATCCCAAGGCGTTAAAGGGTACAGCCGGCCGTAAGCCACCCTGGGGAGGGGTAGTGTTATTTTGCAGGCACTGGAACAGCTTCTGTAGAAGCAGCGGGGGGGTGTCTCCCCTCCCATCACTGTGGTCTGACACCTGAGAGGTAATGATTTGACTTTCCAGGGTAGGAGGGTCCTGCTGCCAGAATTTAATTACTTCTGGTGTAAGTTATGCAACCATTGGTAGGCATGTGAGTTTGATAGTCAGAGATACCCCAATGTAGTATGGGAGGAGCCCAGCAAGGGGGCCGTGGAAACATCACGCAGGAGAGTTAAGAGTGCCAGGTGTAGAGGCCCTGAACAGAGGGGTTTGATTTTATCAGGCATGACCGGCCGCATGCTAAAGTCCACAGGGAGTTTTAAAAAGGATGGGGGCATCTGTCCAGAAGGGGGATGCTGGCCTCCAGTCCAGTATGAGCTTGGACTTGTTTTGTGGGACCTGGGATAGGCCCTGGAATCATCAGGATGTAGGTAAGAATGCCTACCTTGGTGGGGGGCCCTGGTTGTGACGGTGGCCACACCCAGAGTTGTGGCGGAGTTACAGGGCAATCCAGAGGCTGTAAGGTACAGAGGGGTACCCTCTGCAGGACCACAACAAGGGTGCAAAGGTCAAATATCCCCAGGGAGGTCCTCGCGTCGGACCCTGGATGAGCGACGGCACCCCATTAGTCCTACGGCGGTTGTAGGCCTGAGCAACCGGGGGTTGTCTGGAACGCTCCGCCCCTTCGAGGGCGTAAGGGGGTAGACTGGCGGTCCAGCTGTGGGAGGGGTTAGCCCCTCCCCCAAAATTGGTACGCACCGATTGGCGACGGCCATGGTGTAATTTGGCTCATCAGGCGGGGGAGGGGTCGCCCGCCCTTGGATCACCCATAAGATAACCCACCATGTTGGCATATTTGTTATGCAAATAAACATGCAGCAATTTTCTCCACAAACAAGGTGTTGTGTGGTTTATTTCCAAATAAAATTGCTGTATGTGAGATGGAGAGTGTTGCTGATATATGCACTATGTGGTTATACCATCTCAAAATTAATTTCAGCAATCTTATTCATACCGGCGCTTGTGGCCTCTGTGTCAGGGGAAGATCTCCAAAAGCTCCAAAAGGTTTCTCTCCAACAAGTTAAAAAATTGAGGAAAGAACTTCACAAAACAGTCCAGGGAGTCGGACATGCATCCTATGAATTAAAAGCAGGCGCAGTGCCAGTCACCCACGCCCATACACAAAATCATTTCAGTTTGCACAGGCACATTGCATATTTTATATTTTGTTCATGGAGAAACCTTCATCTAAATCGCAGCACCACTCCACGTCCAATAGGCGATGCTGGATGTGTTGCCATGACCCAGTGCACTAGTGACCTTTGCTGTTTGCCGATCCTATTTAATGTGACCGGGTTGACTGGGAATAGTTTTGGCACGATTGCATGCCTGTCTTTCATTCGTATCTGTACACTAGAATAAGTCCTTTGTGTTCTCGTTAACACGTCCGTGTTTACATGACGAATTGTGATAGCTATTATTGAAATAACGTCGCAGTAAATACGCGTGGTAAAATGCACGCAGATATGTCTTTTGATTCCATTATGTATTTCGATGTCATTAATATTGCATTACACTGGAAAGGAGTCCTTATTATAAGGCGTAGGCAGGCACCCACTCACAATAAGGTCTTAAAAGATGAGACACTATTTAGTCGATCATACAATGTAATTAAAGGACTGACTGCTATCTAGAACCACAGTTATTCTCCATCAAGTTTGTGGTAACACATTTCGAAAAAAATAGAAAATATGTGTGAATAACGGATTTTTGTGCACATGCGGCGCCAGTCCATGAAGTTTAGTTTTATACTTGGGCGGTTCACATTTCTTTTTTAAGGGTGCGGAGTGAAGCCCTTTTGGTACGTGTTGGTGACATTTCACAACTTCGCTTCATGTAAATATTTGTTTCCAGTCCCTGCCCAAGTGCTTCTCTCAAAAACTCTGAAACGGGGAACGCTTGTGAGTAAAGGTAATATTATTTATAAGCAGCCTGAATGGTTGGGTTCACGTGGCATTCCCTCAACTTAAAAGACAGATTGACCAGGAGGCTAGAAAGAAGCAGCAAAAACAAGGGTATTCATCTATCTATTCTTTTCCTGTAACTCGCCTCACTCTGATTCATTCTTTTTCCTGGAGTCTGGCTGGACTTCTAGCTGGACTGTTTCTAGCATCCAATGAGACATGTTAGTGTGTTACTAAATTCCTTAAAAAAGTCAAAATTAATAAATAAATGCCACACTGATTGGAGTCTCTTTCGCTGTGCACTGCGCAACAATTCCAACTAGCGGTATGTCATCGGTGCTTGCTGCTACAAACAACTCTGTCAGTCACTCACCTGTAGCAGATGTGTAACGAGGTTCTTGTGTTGCCATTGATCAGAACAAAGTCATGTGTGTTGAAGAGGTCATCAGGCTGATCACGCGCGTTTCTTGCTTTGCTGGGCTTGGGGTAAACCTATTGCTCACATCTCATCTGCTTTAGATGTATTTTATGTTGGATATTATAAAACTTATCACAAAATAAATAAATAAAATGGGGCCGAATAGCATTTGGAGCCAGACAGTATGACTAGTTGTGTTTATAGTAATATTCGTTAGGTAGATGGCCCAGGGTGTCAATATGTTGTGAGAAGGATTAGAGGCCCGCAATAAAAAATTAAAAAATAGAGAACGTCATGTTTTGTGAAAACAAGTGTGACTTGATATTCTTTATGAATTGCAAACTCTGTGATTCTCGGAATGTTGTGACCCAGCTTCAGTGTCTCAGAGCCTTCGAGGTGACCACGGTCTCAAAGCAGCCCCATGTGGCTGGCCACGTCATTGCCCTTTAGAGCATAAGTGGTTGCACCCTGTGCCCATGAGACGCCGCTCTTGTCCTCAGTTCCATCTCATGCTATTTTAGAGTCTTGCCCGAGGGGAGGTACAGTTTTGACTCACTATTTAATTTAATTCAATTCAATGCCAAACCCCATTACCACAGCTATACATTTTGGTAGTGCCTCTGACACTCCGCAGCAGCCAGTGTGGCTCATGCATAGGAAGAACTCAGGTCATGACATCTTTAAAGCATGCATATACCGTAAAGCGCTCTGAGGATGTAAGTAAACCTGAAAAACTTTCAGCATACACAAATCAATTTTTAACAATTACCATAGGCCAGGGTTTTAATTGAGTCGTTAACTTTTTCCGCCATGTGTTGCCCCAAAACAGGTCCCCATACAATTACAGTGTCAAGAGACATACCAGTACAACATAAGGAAAGTGCAACAAGAAGGAACAAGCGAAAGCGCCGCCAGTGTGAATAATAGTGCATCCGTCTCACGCAGCGAATAAAGCATCCAGGCCCCGCGTGCACATCTTCTGTCCGTCCGCGTGCACATCTGGAATCCGTATTGATTCCAAAGGGCCCTCGTATGGCGAGAGCAGAGCATGCGCGCTGCTAACGCCAGGCAAGACCTAAAAAGTAGCTCCTAAAATGTGAGCAGCGGAAGGACAAAAATAAAGGTGCTATGTTCCAAAGTAGAAACAAGACAAAAAATTAACTAGGCAAGCAAGTCATCGAATAAGACGCAAGCAAATGAGAATGCCAATATGGTAAGCAATGGGCGGGCTTTAAGCCCACCGTAAGATCAGGTAAACTTACAATAATTATTTTGCAGCCAGGCAGCTTGAGCTGTCTGGTAGAATCGACTTGAAAATGACAGCGACTATAGACAAAATGAGGGAAAACACAAATCACCACCCATACTTAAACAACCAAGAGTATTCTATATGTATGGCAGTGGCACACAATACAGGCAGCATCTTTATCGGAGAGGAAGGGCTCCGTAGCCTCGAAGACACAGCAGGGCTTGCACATGTAAAGCATGTAAAGCAGTGAACAGCTGTTGTTGCATTGTAGCTGACACCCTGGCCTCCAGAACTCTGAAACAGACATACAAAAAAGTCAAAATCAGACAGGAACATCAACAAACAAAGCAGAAACAATACCGGTCGATACATTACCATCAATCCCCTAAACAACATAAAACACAGCTGCGAACAACACATGAAAAACATTTGCTCTGTCGCCTTACCATTAACATGAACGCACAGTCAGAATCATTTTCATTGGCTTTCAGCAAGCTCGACCTTCGTATCCGCAGCTCTAAATATTGTACACCAGCGTGGTACTTGCCGTTTGCAGCTACAAGATCGGCGGGCAAACCAATCAAAACGCCATGCGCCAGGTTCTTGAGGATTTCTGTTTCTATGCCAAACAATAGATATGAAAACAAAGCACACACGATCATTAAAAATATATTTTTAGCACTGAACACACGTGTGAAAAATAAATGCACATAAAATAATACACACCTGTGATGTGAGGAGTTAATTTTCACGGGAAGTCTGAGGCACAACAACGTAGTTCACCGACAGAAACATCACCAAAAGTACTCTTATAATTAGCATTGTAGGAAGCACTGAACGGACAGAAACAGGTGGTTGAAGACTTTGGGCATTATACTACAGTTCCCACAAATCCCAGACGCAGCCATTGATGAGTGACCAGGAAGACAGAAAACAAGCACAATGTAATGCTTCCCCCCACCCAACTGCTCCATTTCAAAACATGTCTCTGCTCCATCCATCCGTTTGTGTTCTCTCGTTTCTTCCATATGCCCCATCTTTTTCTCTCCGCTTTCCCTTAGCTTATTTTCTCAAATATTTGTTTTCTTTGTCCACGATCCTCTTTACATTATTATCATTGTGGCTCCAATTCTTCCAATCCTTTAGTCTCTTACCAATTTCTTTAACAATAGTTCAGTCCAAAAAAAAAAAAGCCTTTTGAAATGCCACCAAGATGGCTTAGTGAGTTAGCCTTCGCCACAGACATTTGCAATGTTGTCACAAGTCTGCGTTTCAGCAAAGCCAGCTCAGGCGCCTATTCTTCCATGAGTGGTTAAATCCGTGCGATTAAAATGGGTAGCAGGGCTATATCTCATTTACAATACCTAGAAAAGTCATCCATGTGAACAGGAGCACTGTGTAAAACAGGTTATTATTTTGCCACTCCTCCGGAGTCAAATGTTATTACTTATTTTTTTAGAACTAAAATAAGACACTAATAAGAAGGTGGTTGGAAGGATAGGAACAGGAATGTAGCAAAGGGATGGTTTGCACAATAGTATTCACTTTAAAAATGCGTAAGCCCTTCTATATTTATAGGAAAACACGCTCCGATATACAATTTAAATTGCTGCATATCTAGCACTATTAGGTATTGTTTACAGAAGACGGAAATCCGAATATAATTACACTATTAAGAATATATACTTAACACACACTGCATTTAGTTAATGTTTCTTTACCCTTTCCAATTACTACACAATTACATTTACTTGGCGACTAGTGACTAATTGGCCAGTGCCTATTTAGCCAGTCCGGTTACTGGTTTGGAAAACACGATCGCCCTACTAGGAGGTGAAAGTCTGACCAGCCCTCTTACCTTTATGGCATGGCACAGCCAAGAGGTAAGGAGCGGCACTGGTCCCCGATAATAAAACCACAATATTCGAGTTTGATCTGCAGCCTGAACCCCAGATGCAGACAGTATACAGTGAATGTAGACGTTAAAGGGCAGAGCTGGTCTGCAGGCCTCCCATCCCTTCCGGGGTGACAGGGCCCCACTGGACTTTCCCAGGAGGGGTCAAAGATCCCTTAGCTGCCCTGAATTTAGGGACACTGCCAGTATTCATGGTATGTCTCCGTTGCGGACATGGGTGGTGCTTATTACAGTTTGGCAAGCATGCCAAAAACAAATACAGACATCATTCCAAATCTCACAGTCAGCTGACAGTCAATCGATACTTCACTGCAAACAAACCAAACATGACAAATGTTGCACAGCACGGGGCGAAGTTTACCGGCCAGCAGCAACAGCAAGCACATGCATACGGAGTGTGGACAAGGGGGCCACACAGCCTAGTTAATGAACCAAACAATAGTACTAACACATTCTTCAGGAGAACGAAAACCCAAGAATGCTCATAATAGAGTTTATATAATGCTTTATTAGAACATTGGAATGTTGGGAGCGCCATTGTAGACAATCGAGTGCTCCATGCTTCTACGGGCCGGTGAAGGCCAGCAGAGCAACATTCCAATGTTTTACAAAGGCCTCTCGGAGCTCGAGGGGATTTAAATCCCCTCAAGCTTCGAGAAGCCTTTGTTTTATTTGTTAGAACATTCTACCCTCTAGTGGCAGAATGTTCTAATAGCCTTTTAGCCCTTCGTAGCAGGGCTATAGCGGCTATTAAAGTCCCGGTCCATTGTTAAAGTGCCTTGCTTTCGGCTCGGGCCCTTAATAGCCGGTATAGGCCGCTACGGCGGGCTATAAGGCTATACTAGAACATTAGAATATTGAGCACTCCATTGCAGACAAAGGAGTGCTCTGGGCTTGATGGAGCAAGGACTCATAGAAATGCGACTTCCTCGGAAGCAATCCGCTCGTTTAACTCACTAACATGTTATTAATTGCTTTTTGTGTAAAACTAATGCGCACCACTCAAACACCCGGGTTAGTGAAGCTTGCTTGTGTTTACTAATACGAATAACACGGACGAAGGACTAAACAGCTTTTAATGGAGAAATCTTTATTGCACATGCGTCAATTGCATCTATGCAATGTGACGAAATAAAGATTGGAGGGAAATTCTTTAACATGAGCAGAAGGCACTAAAATGGAGTCTTAAAGACTCGCGTGCATGGCACCTGCTTAGCTGCAGCGAAAACGAGCTATTTTACTAATGCTAATGCGGGGAAAGTGTTAATAAGTAAAGGGGAATAGAGTAGAGATGGGTGGTATACAGTGAAACCATTTATTTTTTTAAGGAACATTTGTCTTTCAGGCTTTACTATTAGTGCGCATTTGGGCCTCTCGTGTGTAACTGAAGCAAGCTGAGCCATGTGACTGAACTGTTGGAATAGCACTGAGAAGCTACGCAGGGCTGGCAGTGTTACATTAGGGACTATTTCGTATAAAAGTGGAGTGTGAAGGATAGCAGAGTTCGCTGGTGAAACTTTGGTCTTATTTCCTAGTAAGGGTAGCACTGAAGGAGTAACAGGTTCTTCCGAGCTTAAATGAAGGGTAAACAGAGGTTTTATTCGTAGTAGAAGAGGAGCAAAAGTAACAGGTTCTTCCGAGCTTGAATGAAGGGTAAACAGAGGTTTTATTCGTAGTAGAAGAGGAGCAATTCTGAGACTCCAGAATATGTCAAAATCTATCCTTTGTTTAATAGAACAGGCAGAGTAGCGAATGTTTTTTTCTTGTTATTAACGAAAAATGTAATGAAAAGTATTAAGAAATAAGTTTTCGTTTTACCTTGTGAAGGGAGGGTCAGTCGCCGGAGTTGCACTGACGTCACAGAGAGCCGCGCTGAGATTGGTTGAAAAAGCGGCCGTGTGACAAAAGCAGATTGTAAAGGAGGGGTCAGTAGTGAGGAGTAAAACTGACGTCACAAAAGGCCGTGCTGGCATTGGTCAGACCACGAGTGTGAGCCTGAGTTTGATTTGATGATTAGTTAGAAGCCGCGCTAGGATTGGACAAAAGAGAAATTGTATGCAGGATTCTGATTTGCTGCCAGTGTGAGTCACGCAGACAGAAGATTTCAATTTTATATATCGTTCATCTAGAATGTATGGAGAAAAGAAACAAAATGTCATTAATAATGAAAATTAAGAATTTCTTTAGGAAAGATAAGCCTGTATTGACTAGAGAGGGAATTCCTATTGCGCCACCGAAAATACCTGCTTCTTTTATGATGATGGAAAAAGGATTTCACACTTGTGTATGGTTGGAAAATTGGATAGAATATACGAAAGGTGATGGAGTGTTAGCGTTCCCTGAAAATGGTACGTTTAATGGGAGAATTCTTCAGAATTTGAGGATGAGAATGAATGATTTAGAACTGAGACCTAGATTAACTCAGTATGAGGCTTTGGAAGAATGGGAGATTGAATCATATGAACATGAGAAATGCCGAGGTGGAAGATATAAAGGCTTTTCCCCCGATATTTGAGTGAGTCATGAGAAGGTCAGATGAAGCAATGGAGAAGAGCTATGGTATCTGAGGGTTTATATCCACTGTTAATGGCAGAGGAACAGTCTGGAGGCAGGTGTAAGGAGAAAACGAAACACCTGAATGTGACAGGCTATGGTGAGTCAAATGATGAATTGAAAGAGGATATTTTAACTACAAATCCTCCACCGTACCAAGCAGGACCCAGTAGAGTCACCCCAAGTGCACCGGTAATGGGAACACCCTTAATACCTCAAGTTTTACATGATACATCATTCAATAAGGTGCTTCAAGACAAAGAAAGAGAAGCAGTAAATAAAACTAGGGAAGAATTAATACAGAAAATAAGTCAATTGAATATAAGCTCTGACGCATTGACAGTACCAGTGATCATAGGTCCTGTTATCCCCTTATATGGAGATAAAGTCAACTGTCCAAAACCCCAAGCTGTAACAACTCCTTTGAGTAATCCAAGAAAAGAGATAGTAATAGCTGATGATCAGGTCAGTGAGTGTGATTCAGTCATTTCATTAATGGACCTTCCAATAAGGGAACATTTAACCGAGACCCCTAAAAGAATTACACCCAGAAATTCAAGAGAAAGAAGGACCATGGTACCTTTAGGAACTAGAAGTTCGACAACGGTCACTCAAGAAGATTTAGAGAGATGGGAACAGGGAATAGAAAAACAAAGCTCAGCACCAAAGATTTTAGATATTTACAAGTTGAAAGTGGAGTTGGAAGAAATGTTTTCTGGAAATGTGGGAATAGATGGGTTGGATCTTTACAATGAGGAGGAGGAGTTGTTTATATGTAGGGGCATAACCAGAAATGCAAAATTGTTTCATGAGAGATTGACAGAGCTTGCTTCAGAAATTGGAGTGGATATAGGAAGATCAAAATTGTTACAGAAACCTTACAGAGTGGAGTTTACTGATAACTATTTGGAGAATATGAATGTGTTGAGAAGAAAATTACAGGTGAAAGAATTAATGAACATTTTGCAGAAGTGGGGAGACACTGACAAGTGGAGAACTAGGTGGACAAGAAAGAAGGAGGAAGCACAGGCAAAGGAAGTGCCATCTGCATTCTTATTAAAGGAATCAGAAAAGGCAGAAATATTGAGTCCCATGAGAGAAGTTCCTGGTGGTGGATATGTCCATGTTCCATGGAGCAGACAGGATATTTTGTAATTTACGAATGATTTCCCCAGGTTGAGGGAGAAACCAGTTGAATGGTATAAAAAGTTTGAAAGATTTGTTAAAGATTCGAAAGTTCTGCTGAAGGATCTAGATGGATTGTTTGATATAGTGGTACCTGCTGATTTATGGACAGAGTGTAAGATTACGATTGATTGGCCAAGTGAAGAGTATCCAAGAGATTCTAAAACAGGAGCACCCGCAGATGATGTGATGAAGAAATATCACCAAGTAATTACTTTTCTGAAAGGGAAAATCCCTCCTAAAGAAACAGATTGGGTAAAGATAGATAGAACAACTCAAGAGCTAAATGAGTCTGAACATGAATATTATGAACAGTTGTTACAGGTATTTAAGCAGTATAGTGGTTTTGAGAACATTGGTGATAAGGATATGGGACATTTTGTGTATCGGTTTGTGTATGGGTTGAAACCGGAGATGAGTCAGATGATTCAACAGCACATGTTGTGCTGGCAGAGGAAGTCGATCGATGACATTTTGAAATATGCAAAGTATTGCGGAGACGACATTGAGGCACGGCGTAGAAAGTTTAAAGAGAAAATGATGTGGGCACAAGTGAAATTGGCAGAACAGCAGGAAAATAAATTATATTCTCAGATCGATAGTCAAATGAAAGGGCAGAATCAGAATGATCAAGTGGTGAATGGTGGTAAATTAAGAGGACGAATGAACAGAGAGGAAGCGAAGAAGAAGTTTCCTCTTATACGTGTGGAAAGCTTGGACATTGGAAGAACGAGTGTAAGAGATACAGAATAATAATGGGCCAAATCAAAATTTAAATCCACAGACGTAGATTGAAGTGATTATGAATCAACCGCAGCAGGTATCAGGTGCCACCAGCTCCTATGCCAAAATTTCGGAACCCACAAAAGTACAGTACCAGCCCCGGACTTCAAGGAGAAAGTGGTAAGAAAAACTCTGTAGTTTCACAATATCTTTTACAGAATAATAATGACGAAGAGGAATACTTACAATGACGTTGCCTGAGGAGGGAGGAAGAGGCGTGCGTACTTGGCTCATACTTGCCGGTAGACCAGTCCGGTCTATTTATTGATGGGAAAGAGGAAGGAAATGATATCACTTTTCTATTGGATGCTGGTGCTACCCGGTCTACTGTGAGAACAGCAGACATCCCAAACCTACCAATCTCGGGAGAAAGCATCCAAGTAGTTGGAGTGTCAAATGAACAAATTAGAACCCCAATCACAAAGCCAATGGAAGTACATATTTGACATTTTAAAAGACATGCATCGATTTGTAGTGTGTGATTCTAGCCCAGTAAATCTGTTAGAACGATACCTACTGTGCAAAATGAATTGCACAATCTATTGTACACCGGATGGTGTCACATTCCAAACCCCTGATGAGGATGTTGTATACAAGATATTGATAGCCAAGTAAGGTACAAATGTCGATGGAATGTTTCCATTGATGACTGAAAGTGAATTACCAGAAAAAATTGAGAACCACAGTGAATCTTGGTGTATGGGATTTTACAGGAAAAGATATTGGGCTCATGGCAAATGCAGATCCAGTGAAAGTAATGGTGAAAGAAGGAGAAGTCTATCCAAACACACGACCGTACAAAATGAGTCCAGAAGTAAAAGCAGGAGTTGCACCAGAAATTGACCGAATGATTAAACAAGGCATTTTGAAAGAAATAATGAGTAGCCCTTCTAATTTACCAATAATAGGACTTAAAAAGCCCAGTGGGAAGTACAGAATAGTGTAGGATTTACGAAAAATAAACAAATTTGTTGTGCCTTGTTGCCCCGTAGTGCAAAATCCAGCAGTGATTCTTTATCAGATACCCTGGAATGCAGACAGGTTTACAGTAATTGATTTGTGCCAAGCCTTTTTCTCTATTCCTTTGCACCCAGACAGCCAGTATTTATTTGCATTTAAGTTCCAAGACCGTATCTTAGTTCCTCAAGGGTATACAGAAAGTCCCTCGATTTTTAATCAAATGCTGAAAAAGTGTCTGGAGAAATTAGTCATGCCCAGAAACTCAGTCCTGGTTCAGTACATTGATGACCTTCTGGTGGCATCAAAATCATGAGAAGATTGTGTCACTGACACAATTGCATTATTGAACTATTTGCCCGAAGGTGGACACAAGGTGACTCCAGAGAAATTGCTGTTTTGTCAGCAAGAAGTAAAATATGTAGGCCACAAAATCGAAAGAGGAGTGAGAAAAGTTACCCCAGAAAGAATAAGAATATTAAAGCAAATGCAGTTACCAAAGACAGAAAGGGAGATGAGAATGTTTCTCGGAGTAGTTGGGTACTGTAGGCAGTGGATTATAGGATTTTCCCTGCTAGCAAAACCATTGATTCAGTTGACCCGAAAGAGAGCAAACAATCCAATTGTCTGGAATGATGAGTGTGTGGAAGCGTTTGTGAAGTTGCAAAATAGTCTGTGTGAGGCCCCTACCTTAGGCATGCCTGATTATACGAAAGAGTTTGCATTGTTTTGTTGTGAGAGAGAAAATTGTGCACTTTCAGTGCTGACTCAAAGACATGGATTAAGCCGACGTCCAGTACCATATTTTTCTGCTACCTTGGATCCTGTGGTTTCAGCTTTACGTGGCTGCTTACAAGCAGTAGCTGCTACTTGTATGAGTCTGGAGCAAAGTGAGTCGATTGTGATGAGATATTCAGTCACAGTATATGTTCCACAGTCAGTTGAGATTCTTTTAACAAGAACCCCTAGTCGGATGACTAAGTATGAAAAAGTGATTAAGGGAGCAGAAAATGTGACAGTAATCAGATGTACAATAATGAACTCTGCTATCCTATTACCAGACCCATACTGTGAGGAAGTGAAAGACGATGTAGATCATGATTGTCTGGATGTGACTGAAATGTGTACCAAGCCCCGTCCCGACATAAAAGAAATGCCCCTAAAAGAGCCAGATCATGAACTG
This sequence comes from Triturus cristatus, assembly GCF_964204655.1. NCBI lineage: Eukaryota > Metazoa > Chordata > Amphibia > Caudata > Salamandridae > Triturus > Triturus cristatus. The sequence goes on along the minus strand of NC_140585.1, from coordinate 345,939,179 downwards.
TTTGTAGATGGCTCTTGCCTAAGAACAGAGGAAGGAGGACTCAGTGCAGCTTACGCTGTGTGTAAAGTAACAGGGGTCATTGAAGCATCCTGTTTACCGGGAGTCAAGTCTGCACAAGTAGCCGAATTGGTGGCCTTAACATAGGCATGCAGAATAGGGAAAAATTGGAGAATAACCATATTTACTGATAGTCAATATGGTTTCGGGCCTCCAATACGAAATGGCAAAAATGTAAAATAATTATTAGAAGCAATACAAATGCCAAAAGAAATAACAGTGGTTAAGTGTGCTGCTCACCAGTCAGGAAATGACCATGTGGCGGCAGGTAACCGATATGTAGACCAAATTGCCCAATATTGTGAGAAAAATAAAATGGCACGTAACCGAAAGATTGAAACAAGTGAAATCAGCTGCCAACTTATGCTTTTCTCAGCTCTAGAAACATGGGATGAGGTTAAACAGTTGCAGGAAGAAGTTGAGGCGAAGGAAAAAGACATCTGGATAAGGTCAGGTTGCTAAAGAAGGACCGGAGACGATGTTTGGGTGTACACTGATGGCAGACCTGTCATTCCAGATTGCTTACTCTCTCAAATGGCAAGAATGTATCATGGGGACACACATGTTGGTAGGGATGCCATGAATAGACTATTCACACAAAATTGGTATATTCCAAAGTTTAGGGTAGTCACAGAAAGTCTTTGCCAGAGATGCTTAATTTGTCAGCAGCTAAATCCAGGTAGGAAGATAGTGGTCAGTTGGGGAAAAATTGGAAAAGCAGAAGGCCCATTCACAAGATTGCAATTTGATTTTATTGAGTTACCCCCACACCAAGGATTAAAATATGTACTTGTCATGGTGTGCCTGTTCTCGAAATGGGTAGAGCCATATCCCACCAGATGAAATGACAGCCTCACAGTGGTTAAATTACTGTTGAGGGAACTGATACCCCTGATTGGTTTCCCAGTGACTTTGGAATCAGATAGAGGACATCATTTTAATAATGAAATAATTTGCTTAATCTGTGAAGCATTCAAAATTGAACAAAAACTGCACTGTGCATACTGCCCAGAGGCTTCTGGAGTGGTAGAACAATTAAACGGCACAATCAAGTCAAGGTTAGGAAAGGTGTGTGCATCAACTTCACTGAAATGGCCAGATGTATTGCCTCTTGTGTTAATGGGACTCCGAAGTATTCCTGGCAGAAACACAGAATTGAGTCCTCATGGAATACTCATGGGAAGGGCAATGAGACGAGCAGACATTCTTGGACATAAATTGATGAATATAACTGGTGATTTGGTATTGGACTATTGAAAAGGATTGGCTAACCTAGTGCGTTCTGTCTATCACCAGGTTGGAGAAGACGCAGTTGCCAGGCAGCCAACGCAGGCGCATGATTTGAATTCTGGAGACTGGGTGGTAGTGAAGAAACACACCAGAAAGTCGTGCTTAGCACCCAGGTGGGATAAACCACGTCAAGTCATACTGGTCACTACTACAGTAGTGAAGTGTGCAGGTTTAGCTAATTGTATACATGCGAGTCATACCAAAAGAGTTCCAGGCCCCACTGAAGAAGAACAGCGACTGATTGAACCAGTTGAGTCTCCTAAAGGTTGAGAAGTCGGAGAATCTAGAGTGATAGATTCTGAAGTGATTGTCAAGGAACAACTGAGCCCAAACCAGGGGGAATGGATACCAGTGATTGACGCACCTGAAGTGGTTATTCAGACAAGAAGAAGAACAAAATTAGAGAGACAAGAAAGTAGAGAGGACCAGATAGGTGTAGAAGAACATGCTCAGGCAGAAGAAAACAAAGCTACCCAAAACCTTGCGCAGGACCAGACAGAGAGAGAAGAACATACTCAGGCAGAGGTGAACAGATACATTCAAAGACCTGAGGAGGGACAGACAGGAGAAGAAGAACACGTTCAGGCAACAGAAGAACAAATTGTAGTAAGACCTGAACAGGACCAGTTAGGAGAAGAACAAGTTTGGGCAGAAGAAAAAGATCAATTTGAACTAAGTTCCGAACAGGACCAGCTAGAGGAAGAAGAACAGGTTCAGGTGGATAACAACAGGCCTGAACTGGAACAGGTAGAGAGTGATTCTGAAGAAGAAGAACTGAATGTGCTTCGACACCCTGAAAATAAAAGAACTTTAGAGAAAGACGAAGAGGGTGAAAGTGCAGTTCAGATTAAAAGGGTCAGGAAAGGTGACAACTGGCCAGGCGGAGTGAAAAGATTGAGATACTATCTGAGAAAAACAAGATAAAAACCAGAGCAAGTGAATGAGGTTACTAGTCAAACTCAGTCAAAACAGTCGATTGTGAGAAACACTCAAAGAAGTCCAAGACTGAGAAATTTGAACAACAAATACAAGGGTCCTGAGTAGACCTATGTAATATTGGAAGAATTAAAAAATTTAGACTTAAGTGAAGAGTCTGAAAAAGTAGATGCTGCACAGATTAATGAAGGAAAAGTGAGGCCACCTTGAAAATACAAATTTGAAATTCCTAGTGAAATAAAGAAAAGAAGAGAAATCTTCTTAGACTAAAATGGCTAAAAACGAAGTCACTGAATGACCAGAATGAAGTTTTAAACAAAGATGGTGTAGAGCTTGCATATGTAGCATTTTGCATGTAGCATTTTGTTAGTGATCTCAGTATGGCTATTTCTAACAGTAGCAGTTCCTTATTTTATGATAACAAATAAGAATAATAATACAGATACTAATGGAAAGGCAAATACAGTAAAAAGAGATAGAGTTGAATTAGAAGCACCAGATGAGACAGATTTCAGTATGTAGATACAATGGAGATTAGTGATTGGTATGTTTGTATGAAATTACCAGCGTTAGTGTCACAAGGTGTCACATATCACCATTTAACTTTAACATATGGTATTTAATGTAGTGTACTAGCAAGTCTGTTCTATAGAACAAAAAACTTCAGTATTATTATTCAAACTTAGATGTAGTATTCTCAAAACTTCCTATTAAAATGAATATGAATCCAGTGCTTAGTAGTGAAGATGCACAGTTTATGGGCGGATTTTTCCTAACTATGAAATCAATAGATATAGTAAAGGCACACAAGCATAACCTAACATGTATATTACGTGAAGAAGAGAAAGTGTTTTTGAATTTAGTTGACGAAAGGAGACAGGATTTCCAAAAGAAAGCTGCTGATCAGAAAACTCATGCACCACCATGGGCTGAGAAAGAGGGAATCTATAGAGCTGACAAGGCTCATGCTGCGATGTCCCAAGACTTTGTGAAGAAAGGAAAATCCTGCTTCCATAGATTAAAGACAGATTATATTAACGTATTTATTGGTTCCAGTGACTGTGAACATAACTTCCTAAATTTTGGGAGATTGGGGACTAAAAGGGGGAACTGATCCATTATTTCATGGAGTTTACTACGTGTGTGGGAATAATGCCTACTATAAGCTGCCTGCACGGTGGTACGGGAGTTGCCATTTCGGGATTGTATTGCTGAAAATTTACCACGGAAAAAGAATCACTGGAAACAATGAAAACGCCAATGGACTAACACAAAGAAAGAGAGCTAGTTTTTCAGAAATAGTAGAGGACATATTTGGTGCATTGATACCTTCAGTGGGAGTCTTTCTAAATTCACATAGAATTTGTCAATTGTCAACAGTAGTTGATCGTCTCTTGATGGATACTGCTGGGGGTTTCTTGATGATTAATACGGAGATGGTTGCGATTAGGTCTATGATCTTACAAAATCGACTGGCGCTTGATATTTTATTAGCAAAAGAGGGCGGAGTCTGTGGACTGCTGAAAGTTCAACACTGTTGCTCTTACAATCCAGACAAAAGTAAGGAAATTAGGGGATATATTAAGAATATTATGAAACCTCATGAAAATTTGAAACCACTGGAGGTTGACAGTGAATGGGAAAGACTAACAAAGTATTTTTTCAATAGGGACTTGGTTTACTAATTTTGGGAAAAGTGTTTTAGGTCAAATAATTCTTCCAGTAGTTGGAATAACGATGATAGTTTTAACAATAATGATTTGGTATAAGTGTTGCAGAAACAGAGGAAAGGGAAGGAAATATAAATTAATGTGAAAGGAAAGAAAAGAAAGAATACAATGCAATACAGATGGAGGAAATGAAAGGGAGAATCTGTAAAAAGATGAGAGTTTTAGAAAATAAGGATGAAGATGAGAAAGCAAAAGAGGAGAATGAAAATGAGAAATACTGAAAGTTGACATCTGGTTAGGGATGGGTAATTTTGTGATGGCTCAAAAATGCCATCAGAGAGGGGATTGATGGAGCAAGGACTCATAGAAAAGAGACTTGCTTGGAAGCAATCCGCTCTTATTAACTCACTACCATGTTATTAATTGCGTTTTGTGGAAAACTAATGTGCACCACACAAACATGCGGGTTAGTGAAGCTTGCTTATTTGTTTACCAATGCGAATAACTCGGACGAAGGACTAAACAGCTTTTAACGGGGAAATCTTTATTGGGCATGCGTCAATTGCATCTATGTAAAGCGATGAAAAAAAGCTTGGAGGGAAATTCTTGCGCATGAGCAGAAGGCACTAAAATGTAGTCTTAAAGACTCACGTGCAAGGCACCTGCTTGGCTGCAGCGAAAATGAGCTATTTTACTAATGCTAATGCGGGGTAAGTATTATTAAGTAAAGGGGAATAGAGTAGAGATGGGTGGTATACAGTGAAACCATTTATTTTTTAAAGTGACATTTGTCTTTCTGGCTTTACTATTAGTGCGCATATGGGCCTCTCGTGTGTAACTGAAGCAAGCTGAGCCATGTGACTGAAATGTACAACTGCGCATGCCTAATGAAAGTGAGCCCAGAACGATGACACTGATCTGAACCGGAGCCACGGTCGCAAAATGACTTTGCTTGAGAACGGACGGTGAAAAGGTCAGCAGAATGAATCTACATGTTGAAGTTTTAACAAATGTTGCAAACGAAATGTGAGTGCGGGTGGGAAATAAAGATCATGAATAAAAATTAAGGGGATGGGTTTGTAAACAATGGGCTAACTGAATAAAGTGATATGTAAGCATGGTGTGATGATCTACCCCCCTTGCCTGACCAATTAGAATTCGAATTTTTACGATATTGAAACTTTGGTGCGTGGAACATCCAGAATGAAAGGTATAATTACGGTAACTTTAGTTAGTTAGAGAGCGCGATTTGCTCAATGCTGCAGAGGGGAGATGCTGTTGGTGTAGCGGGTGATGCTGATGCTGGGAGAGACGCTGTGAGATGCAGATGAAGAAGCCGAATGCAGAACTTTGTATCCTAATTTAATTAGGGTTAGATAAGAAGATCGCAGAAGAATCTCGAGGAGGAAGAGAGTATTAGAGAGGGGTGCGGCGCAAGCGTCGGTATTAGAGAGGACATCTAACCTGTCCTGATTCCTGTCCTAAAGCCTTTGTCGCCTGATCTATCCCGGGGGACCCTTACCAGCCCTTTGGTCAGGGGGTTGGTCTTCACACCATTCTTGGTAATTATTATTTCGTGTATTTGCAGATGACTTTTCTCTCTGTCCTCTCCTTTTCTGAGCATAAGTCAGTGCAAGTGTTCGAAGTATGTGGTTGATCATTAATTAATTGAATTTTCTCTCCTAATGAGTGAAGGTGACCGAGCTGTATTTTTGAAGTATTTCACATGCTCTAAAATTTAGATAAAGCTTTAAAATCTTAAAGGAGTTTGTGGTTATTTCATTTAATTAAAGTTCGGGTAAGTTAGTTTTAGGTCATTATTACTATCAATTAGTTCAACTAATGGTCTATCGACCAGAGGAAAGAACCTTTTGATCTGTGAAAGGTTAGTTAAGGATAATGAGTAACTAAACCTGATATTGTGATCACACACAAACTAACTCCAGCGGTTTACTCAATTTGTGTGTATATGGGCCCAGGTGAGTATATGGTAGTAGAGTATCTGATGTTGGTACGCCGCTGGATCAGGCTTGTACGGGCCGGTAGAAGCCCGCAGAACAACATTACTAATGTTCTTTTTCATTCACAGCTGGGGTGCCATAACAGCAGCCGGGGAACCGGAAAAAGGCAGTTTGAGCTGCTTCAGTGCAGATTCTCCCGGGGCAAGAAAGCGCACCAAAGGTGGTGCGAAAATACCTGGCCAATAGGTGGCCAGGTGATGTTTGAAGACCCCCAATGGGGGCGGGGGGATGCCGTCGCAGGCCAGCAGGAGACAATGTGGGGTTATAAGCGCAACGCCGCCCCAGCACAGCTTACTTTTCATCCTTGTTTTCAAAATATTATGCCTTGTGCGATGAAGTGGCTCAGTGTTTGATCTTTGAGGTCTGCTTCAACCTGCATTTCCCAAGTTAAAAATGCTACCAGGCACCATGCAGCCTTCCACACTGCAAAGGTTGGCAAAGTGAGTACCTTTAAATTGCATGATAGACCATGTGATGTACAACAGTCGCATATGGCAATCATGCAATATGAATGAAACAAAGTGAAATGAAGCAAAAAGGCTCACGCAGGTAAAGATGGTAAGTTTATTTATCTTCAATGATGTTCCCAAATGCCCACACAACTCCCTCAACTGTCAAGATCTGTTTCTGACTAAAGCTCCAATAACATTTTAAATGCACTCCCAAAGTGTTCCAATGTTCATCCGTTGTCCTAAGACTGAAAGGGGAGGCATAAAGGAACAAACCAACTTGGGATACTGCTTAACTTTGACAAAACACGTAAATTGAATTATAGGGAATATCTAAGATTAAGAGAAATTGTAACAATGAACCTATGTAAATCCAACTTAATGTTATTATGTACACATTTTTGTTCTATGCACAGCGCTTAAGTATAAGTGTTCAACAAATAAAATGAAATCAAGAAACATTATGAAAATACGTTCAATATCAGCGACAATAATACTGCTGAACAGTATCGGGTAAAGAAAGGAATGGTGTTTCACATTGCGATTTCATTGTACAGCAACTGGAGAGTGAGACTTCAACACGTAAAGGGCATGTGCGAGAAAGAAGTCACATATTAAAGGTTTTGGAACGGGAACTCCGGTACAAATACAGCGACGGTTTTTAAGGAGCACGAGCTACTAAAAAAACATAGTTGTATTACATGACATGCCCACAATCCTATTGTGATCAACTCAAGAGTACTAAATAACATCTTGAAACAGAACTGCCCACTAATGAGACGGTGCCCACTTCGTGTGTGCGCCGAGCGGGAGACCAGCACAAGGCAGTTTCAGCATTTCCGATCTCGCATTGAGAGATGTGTTGCTAGATAACTCATATAGCAGGAAGTGGCTATGTAATGTCTAGCGCAAATGATTCCTGCAATATTGAACTTGTGCCTGGTGTCGGTATCATGTCTGGGCTTTAGGATATGATTGATGATTAAGTTAATTCTGCCCTAACACAACCTGCACTAAAAGGGCAGAAGTCTCTCTAGGATGACGAGGAAGAGAGCGAGTCCACTACAAAGAGAAAATACATTCATGGGGATCAACATCAGGAAAACCTTAAACATATAAAGGTACATTCTGGGTTTCCAGGCCAAAAATCTAGCAGCAGATGGTGGTTTGCTCTAAATACAATACTCCTCCACCACAATGATTACCAATACATAAAGTCAATGGGAATATGTTATCCAAGGAATGGAGGGAGATTGATAAATTGGGATTTCCTTGGTTACTCATTAAAAAATATGCTGCACAGATGTATAAGGAAAAACATCCCCTGATACTGAAGGACAAGTCTTGACCAGTATGGATTCCCCACCTTCTTTGGTGTCAGAAGAGGCCTCCATCTTGGACCCCACATAGTTGTTTCCAAATGCTTATGTGTGACATTTTCAAAATTTCAATGTAATTATGAGTGGCATTCAATGACTAGGAGTGACACTTTCACATAAGCAAAAATCAAGCAATGAAGACAAAGGAAACATATAAAGATCAGAATTTCACCCATTTGAGCAACAAGAAACTCTAAGAAGATCTTCAAACTGCTGCAAAGCACCAGAAGTGGTAGGGCACTAATCGACATGACACACAGAGTATGTGCAGGCTCTCCACATGGGTCCCGACAGTAACCAAACTGAAACAGGATATGAGAGAGGTGCTAGTACGTGGATCTCAGCTGCCTTAGCATGCTAATACATTATGAAAATTACTAGTTATGACAGGCTGACAGACTGTCTTGTCCTTGCAGAGTCTGAGCGTGTCTGGAGCACCAGGCAAGCCTCAGAAGACTGAGAAGCTGTCATTCATAAAAAATATTGAGAGCCTCCTTCCGACATAGGGTACAGCTACATGTGTTTTTACCATTAAATATTTTACCGCAGTCAATTAACAGGCTTTGTGTGGTACAGCATGGGCAGCAACTATTCAAGTTCTCTTTAAATGCACAAGACAGGCCTGACAGGTGCTGAACCCAACTACAGTGAGAAGATAGACTGCAGAGCTCAGCTGTAACTTACACAACAGGGCAGCACAGAATGATCATGACGTGCTCTAAAAAGTAAATTTTCGCATGTCTGAAACTGTGGAAGCTTGAAAAACACCAAACATTGTTGGTTCTGCATTTAACTTGTTTTTGAGTAATAAATGGTTTTCTTTACAGTTGGATCGTGTCAAGAAGGTAGAATGAAACAAAATTATTCCGCCATTTAGACTCTATATGCCTAAGAAGTCCTTTGTTCACAACAATTCAGCACTGAGTTTCCAGGACAAACATTCCTTTCATGGCTGTGCTTGGGGTTGGGGAGCTGTGGCAGAAGAAAAGGCCAGACAACAGCTGTAATCTTAAAATCAGCAAAAACAATGAAAATCAATTTCAGGGTGAAGGAAAGAATAAGCCTCTTTTTTGGAAAATGGCACATCTAATAACGGAGAAGTGGGTTCTGAATATCAGCCGCAAAGGATATACAGAAGAATTCCTCTCCCCTCGAGTCTTATTTTATGAAAACCAAGAATCCCTTAAAAATACAATTAATGGCAGAAGGAGTTCAAGCCCTTCTGGAGAACGTGACAGTGATTCCAGTCCTATCCACAGAGAAAGGCACAGGATTCTAATGAATTATTTTTCTTGTTGCCACTACCTTTCATCCAGTTTTGTATGTGAAGAATCTGAAACAATATGTGAAGCACTTAACTTTCAAGATGTTTCAGTTCAAGGTATCGAACCGTTGGTCTCAGAGGTGGTTTGCTGATAAAGTAGGATCTCAAAACATGCATTTCCACGTTCCCATTTATCAACATTCCCAGAGGCACTCCAAGGTTAGACTGGGAACCAAAAACCACCCCTGGCATTTTTGACAGACAAGCCCCAGTGCTGCATTTGTTACTGGGGGCTCATATAGCAGCACTGCTGCAAAACAGACCCCCGAAAAAAAAACAGCCCCCACTGCTGCAAAATCGGCCCTCACCCTTCCAGCCTTCCAGGAAAATGCCTGATTCCAGCTACAGCCAGTCTGGCCCTGGGTACCTTCATTTTAAAGTAGTAGACAGCCATTAACAATTTGCACTTCTGCCCTCAGGTCTCTTGTCATCCCGGAGGACTTTGACCAAGGTACTTGCTCCAGTGGTTGCTAATTTTTGCCACTTCTTTTCTAAGGCGGTAGAGCTTGCTTGGGTAAAAAAGTCGCTTCGGTCTCGGAGAGCCATGGACATCCAATGGGAATAACATTTCTAGACAGACAGCTTCTGTTGAAATTTGCCTTCCTGGATAGTCTTCCACCTCAGTCAGGAGGTTTTTTCCAGTATGTGAGGACTCTGTGGGGTCTTCCAATACTAGACCTTTTTGAATTTCCAAGAAATACTCTTCTTCCTCGCTTTTACTCAGAGACAACTTGCGAGGAAGCTTGGGGGTGGTTGCTCTTTTGATTCCTTGGCCTCAAGAGCTCTTGTTTGCCTTACCTTCGATTCTCCTCCTGCCAAGGGTGCTTCAGAGATTTGGAGGGAGAAGGCCATAGTGTTCCTCATTGCTCCTTTATGGTCAAGGAGACCTAGGTTTCCCTTCCGATCCCAGATGATGACAGATCCACATTTCACCCTACCCTTACTTCCCAAGGCCTTTTGATTTCGAGTTCCAAAATTCACACAGTTTGGTTAGTTAAATCTGATGACCTGGAGATTGAGAGGGCTAGGCTGCAACAATTATATGGCTTAAGAGAGGTAGCCTGTGACATTCAGTCTTCTAAGAAGGATTGAACTCTTGAGTCGTTGGCGGAACTTCTCCTCTTGGTGTAGCAAATCAGGCTGTGATCCCGTCTCATGGGATCCATTTAAGATTCTGGATTTTTTGCAGGATGGTTTCTCCAAGGGGTTGCCTATCTAAATGGTAACAGCTCAATAGGCTTCAAACAATTCTTGTAGAGGAACGTCTCGATTTGTCACTTACTGTTACTCAAGCAAAAAAGCTCCTAAAGTTTTTTCAGATGAAATAAACCAATTGTATCTAATCCTATCCCTTCATGGGATCTTTCTATAGTTTTGCAAGGGGTTACAAAATAACTTTTTGAGCCATTAGCTAAGGCTCAGATATTATGGGTTTCCACTACAGGTGCCTTTTTGGTAGCAACAACTTCGGCAAGAAAGTTGGGTGAGTTAATATCCCTCTTGATTTCTTAACCTTATTTGAAGTTTTTTCCAGACAGAGTGGTTCTTAGGTCAGACACTAGGTTCAAACCTAAAGTACAATCATGATTTCACATCTCTAAAGAAATCATCTATTGGATTTTTCAAGAATTAGAAAATGTTCATTCTTCTCTAAAAGTCAGGAGAGATTTGCTGATTTATTTGGAGAGATCATACAAATTCATATGTTCTCTGTCACTTTTGGTCTCTATTGGCTCATCAAGCCAAGGAGAAAAGGCAGTTGTGGCCCCTATCAATATATTGCTCCAGCAGGCAATTTCTCAGGCCTACATCTGTGTGGGAAAAAGAATTCAGATAATGTGCTGGCTAGGTCAACCTGAGCTGTAGCTATATCGTGGGCTGAGGTAGGAGGAGTATCTCGACAGGATCTATGCAGAGGTGCTACCTGGGCAAATCCAGATAATTTCCTAACTCATTACAACGCAAGAGTTATCTCTGAATGATAATGTCCATTTTGGATCATCAGTTCTAAAGTCAACTATGAAGTAATTGTTAGATATATTTATATTTGTGTGAGCAGCATTACATTTTGTCTCTTTTTTTAATTTGGTACATCCTCATACATAGGACAAGGAGGATGAGATACAGGAAAATAAACCCATTACATACCGGCAGTGCTTAATGTGAGCCGGTGGTTTCCGGTGCTTGGCACCGGCACTTAATTCGTTTATGGTGCTTGGCACTGGCACTAAATTGTCAATACCGCACTTATGACAGTCTGCCACATGGTGGCAGTGCTCATCTAATTTATAGATGAGCAGCACAAAGGTTGTTGATTAATTCAATTTACCTAAAAATTACTAAAACCCGCCTCCCCAGCCATTCCTTTAGCTTTGGAGACATGGAAGAATCGCCACTGCCGCACATGCCGGCGAGAGAGAGGCAGTTAGTAGTTGTTTTGGTACCACCATTGGCAGCGATGACCGGGGCAATGGGTGGTGAAAGCTGCAGTGGTCTACTGCTCATGGCCCTGGCACGTATTATTTTACAAATAAACCACTGCTTGCCGTTAATCTTCATTACCCTTAGGAGGGTCCTACTCATCATAGTAGGTTCCCACCTCCCTCCAATTTCCTGTGACACAATTTCTGGGCTTGGTGACTCAGAAGGAAGTGGGATGTGTGTGAAGCATCCTTATGCCCAATCAACCTTTGGTAGTGATCCCTGTTGAAGGCGGGCAGCCTCATATGTAAGAATTTTGACAAGGAGGACTATCCTAATAGTAATGAAGATCACCTGTAAGGTTCCTCACATGACGCGTCTATATAATTCATGTTATATAGTTAAGAACATTAGTAAAACATTGAAACAGAACTAAAATACCATAACATAAAAAGTTGAAATACAATCTTCATGGGAACAATACCATGATGTGATGCCAACCATGAAGGTGCTTTACCTGGACCAAACAAAGGCTTCGACTCGCCCGGATACAAAAAGATGAGTAGCTATCTGAGGTCGGGGAACCACTACTTCTTGTTCAAAGAAGAACAAAGTTCTATGAAAAAATGTGTTTTCCTTGACCAGGCGGTTCTGACATCTGGCCTGTGTTGGCCATCTTCTTTTAAACTAACCAGCCAGGTCTTCTTTTTACTATATAAATACATTTTGTAGCAGAAATGTAGAGCCCTTAACATTGCAAGGCCCAGGGCAATGACGCCCTTTGCTGCTCTTTATGAAGGCAATGCATGAACCCCAACAAGTTGGAGATAACTGAAACTTCAGTGTAAATGATTTAAGCTATTTACTTACATTTATAATTTTATAATGGGTAGCACACAACATACTTACATAGGTATATTTTACAGGAACACTATAGTGCAGTTTAGCGATTTGGGAATAATTTTACCCTCAACCTAGTCAGAAGACATAGCCAATTCTATGGATCAGCACTATTTGGAATCTAAGACGTCAGCTGTGGGTGGCATCAAGATGTCCCTGAAAGTAAGAAACATTGCTTTCATACGGACTGGCAGCGGGGACAAGGGTTGAGGTAACTACGCTATCTTTAGGACATAAAGTAACCTTACAGCAACCTTTAAGGCACTTTCTTAAAACACCGGTGTATGACGTCATTGCACTAGAGACTCCAAAGTGCTAGCTCTATTTACGAACGCACCAAACAATTGATGAATAATATAAAAGGATTATACAGCATGTATTTGAGATGATGCTAGAGGCTGTCCTTCCCTCATTAAATCTTAGACATATAACCCATGTAGTCTTCAAATTACAAGTTAGAGGATTTGTCCTCAAGTTTCAAGGTTCAACATATAAGCTAATTTTGAGATCAAAGATGGCTGTTTTATGTCTAACACTAGCAGTTTTAATTTCTTGTACCAGCAGTGTATTAAGGTCGGGGAGAGGAAAGTAAGGAGGTGGGTGTTATGTGGATTTTGATTAGGATTTCTTTCCCTGATGATCTAGGAGTCTCTGACCTTTTCTGTAGTGAAAGATACTTCTGATCAGTGAAAATCAATGTGAGCTACTGAAGGCTAAACAACTCATGATTTGTTACCAGACACCCCCACACTAAGCTTCATTGACTTTAAGACTAATGTCCATAGAGTCAGATACTATGGCTTGAAAAAAAATACTTTGACTAAGTGCACTTATAAAGGACTGCCATGTATGTCAGGGAGAGTGGGGTCTTCTGGATGTATGAACAAGCGTGCATATGAATGGCATATATGTGTATGAATGACTGAGAGCTTGTGTCATATGGTCTTGTAGCACAGGACATACCTTTTGCCATCTGTGGCACCGTTCCATGTATAACATAAACATTTTTTAATTTTTTTTTTTTTTAAATGGGAGAAATTTAAAGCGCAAACAAAAAAGCTCAGCAAAAATGTACAAAATATGGAAAAAATTTCTGTACTTCAAATTTCTCAGTTTTAAAAAATAATTGAATTTTCAGTTCTACATATGACACAGTGTCTATTGGCCATTAGAAACAAGAGGCCAGCCGTTAGTAAATGTGACACTTTGAAATGGAGAGTTAACTTAACCATTAGGACAACTTTTCATTTTAATTTTCACCCATTTTAAAGCACTCAGAAACATCATTTTATTCTCATTCCCCAATAGCAAGTCCACAAGGACTGTTATTTGAGAGTTAAATACCTTAATACGTCAGTTCTTCACCTCTGGGCCACAACCTGAGTCATACATCTCAATGAGCACTGCTCATTATCAGGCCCTGCAGACTGATTATAATAATGTAAAATAAACACAGCTTTCCCTTATCTTTAAAAGGAAAATGTGACCCTGTGCTTATTTAACAAGGATTTGCATAGCAATAGGACTCCCATTTGTCGGAGTTAGAGCTGTTGGCGTCGTAAATGACAATGTCTTTTATCTATGTGTCTTGGTTTGGAGTGAAGTGGGTATATGAATAGACACAGCTGCAGTACTGCCTAGAGGACTTAGAATGAGAAGTTACCACTGTGACCAGAGAAGCAGCTGCAGCATTGTGTAGAGGACTTAGAAAGAGTAATAACCCATGAGACCAGATAAGCAGCTAGCAGCGCTGTCTAGAGGACTTAGAATGAGGAATTACTGATAGGACCAAAGATGCAGCTGCAGCACTGCCTAGAGGATTTAGAATGGAGGAGTTACTGAGGCACCGGAGAAAAAGCTAGAAGCACTGTCTGGAAGAATTAGAATGACGAATTACAAACGGGACCAGAGTAGCAGCACTGTCTAGAGGACTTGGAATGAGGAATTACAACTGTGACCAAAGTTTCAGCTAGCAGCATTGGCTAGAGGACTAAGAATGAGGAACCATTGTTCTAAAATATATGGAGGTTTTCTGTTTAATACTGCTTGTTAATGAATATAGTCAAAAAATAATTCCTATAATAATGCACGGGGAAAAAGCAAATTGGTTTAGAACGTTGATAAATTAGAATTTGCGCATTGGAAAGAAGGTTTTGGGTCATCCAAATTAACAGATATGGTAGAATTGAGAGAGGTGTCTTCTAAGCTGAGGTATTCTAGCACACTAATTAAATAAAATTGAATAATCAAAAATTACAATAATTAACATGTGAGTGTTACTAGGTGTCTTTGAGGGTTGCATATGTTAAGTCTAAGTAATGCTGCATACTTTTAATTTTTTTTAGATTAGTGCTGAAGAAAAACCATGAGACTTGATTATGTAAGTGAAAATGTTTTTCATCGCTAAGAGGGCAAAAGAGTAGAACATCTAAAAGCCACGGGAAGGTTGATGATAACTGGGCCATGTTAGAACAGACTGAACTGAGACACTCGCTACTATAGTGAGTGCTATGCCATGTGCTATTTAAAGATGAAATCAAGGTATGGTTGCAAAAGTCATTTGCACTGAGAACCACGTTTGGTGCAAATACAAGAATACAGACGAATGTTGAAAATCTTGCACATGGCAAAATTAATGGACAAGTAGTGTAAATGTTCACTGTTATAAAAGTCAAGATTGCAAAACACTAAACTACAGAGCAGGTTCTTTGCTGAATGGGAGATTGAACCGTATGTTTCTGATAAAAAAGGAGGTCCGGCTGCACTGACAAGGTACAGAGGTGGGCAAAATTGGAACAGCTGAGGGAGAAGTGGACAATAGAAAATAGATAATCTCCGGTTTTGAGGCGTTAAGCATAAAGCAACATTGCCCATACAGGAAAAACACATATATTATTGTCATTTGTATGATGCTTTCTATACCTCTTGCGAGGCCTATTGGCACTATTTTGGATGGTCCATATGTATTACTTATTAATTACACGGCAGTAAATTATCGTTGTGCTAAAGAAAGGGTGAAAAAAGTAATGAGAATAAAGATGTGTGCATCGTCAGCATATAAATAGTAGCCAAAGCCAACGTTGATGATTATATCCAAAGGACCATTTTAGATTTCAACTGGACAAATTTTGTAGGTTGTATACTGCTTATGTGCACTAAAATGTAGTAAAATATGACATGGACGGTTACTTTGGGGAAAACAGATAGGAGCGCCCCAAAGCAGGACTATGTAGGTTACGACAAAGGGGCACGTTGACTGTTTTGTGAACTGGCAGACTTTGTGTGAAGTTCAGTGGGACTGACTGGACACAACCCGCAGAAGAAGAGTACATTGGCATTAAATGAACGTGTGAATGGAAATGCACATCCGGCGCTGCACGACGTGGTAAATTTGCAAAGCCCCTTTAAGAGAAAAGTTTGCGGACCTTCTTTGCTAGTTTTTATTTAGTGTGCGCGTCACCTTCACCTATTTTAACAAACATATTTTTAAGTTACATGCAGCATACAAGACCTTTTGAAAGAACTCAAAAGCTGATAATTGCGTTATCAGCTATAAAGTACAAGACAGTCTGCTTCCATTAATTAAGCACCAGTCCCTCTGAAACATATAAAAGAAACTCCATCGACGCCAAACGGTTCTGGCTCTGGTTGTCCTTGAGCACCTAGACTAATGGTGAGAGCAAGAAGAGCTCAGGAGCTCTCGAGGACCCCACCCTCGACTCCTGCAGCTCTCACAATCGTCAACAGCAGCGGGCTTGCAGAAGAAATTGAGACCGCCTCCTAGAACGGAACTACTGGCGAACATCTGCTCATCTCCACAGCAGTGTTCTGAAAGGGATTTCAGAAACCTGTGATAGAGTGTCATGTTATTCTAAAAAATTGTAGGGGTGCATCATAATCACAGGTAGTCCGCAACCGCATATCTAACGGAATGTATTAACGTGTGGTCATTAGAAATGTAGTATTAAAACAGCATACATTAGCGTGAATAGAAATGTAATAATGTCATTTATGAAGATCAATGTAGTGTTTAATCGAAAATGTATTTTAGATGATGCATAATGAATTAGTTCACGTATAAAGTGATGCATTATGTTTATACGTACACGTATAGTTTTGCTTATTCATGTATGAAGTGTAGTGAAATCAATGCTTAGAATGTGACTTTGGAAATGTATGTTTAAATGTAAAGGCCTGATCGCATATACGTTTAGAGAAAGGCCTATTCGTTTCTTATGTTAGCTGAATATTGTAGACCGAAGTGTTCCCTTGGGAAGGCTCTCATTTAGAAGCAGTCAGCAAATTCTGAAAGTGGAAAGTTTTTCGATTATACATTTCGGTTGCAGGTGCAGGGACTCATAGCTTGTTAGGAAGACTAACCCTTTGTTTCAGTAGATAGGAAGGTAGGAGAAGCAGACATGGGAGTACACTGGAATGCAGATATGATACTTTCAGCGGAGAAGGTGCCTGGTACCCAAGGCCATACCAACGGTCTTTGGATGAAGTAAGAGTTTCATTGGAAAAGTACAGAAGGAAGACCTGGCTGAAGAGGTGTGACGAGGGCGTGTTCTACTGTTTTGTGATTTTGTATTAGGGACAGTGCCCGGAGGGTGGAGCAGTTGAGGATTAGATGGGAAGCTAGAAGGAGCATCTCAGAACGAGCTCAATAGCTTTGGTAACTGATTTAAGCAATGTGAGTGTACTTCTAAGGAAGTCTTCACTACTGACACCTTTTCTCTCTTGTCTGGGAAACTTGCTAAGTAGGGATGTCACTTTAGAAGTAGTGTAGGGATAGACCAATTGTTTTTCTTTTAGGTTAATGAAGTCTAACATAGAGATTGGAGCAGTTATTGGTTGCCTGATGCTTTTGGAGTTAACTATTCTCCTCATTCGGATGAGACTCCTGCGTAGGATATTCTTTGTATTAGTGCCCATTTATTTTCTTAACCTCGTGA
Source organism: Triturus cristatus (assembly GCF_964204655.1). Classification (NCBI taxonomy): domain Eukaryota; kingdom Metazoa; phylum Chordata; class Amphibia; order Caudata; family Salamandridae; genus Triturus; species Triturus cristatus. The sequence continues at coordinate 345,921,777 of NC_140585.1, read as the reverse complement.
TGAGGTGCTTGTATATGCAACTATTTTTGGCTTTGTAATAAACCTTTAAATTTGGAATTCGGAATTCGGAGTCAGCGATTTTTGGAGTATAAGGTTGAAGTTAATTGGCTATGTTGAGAAATTCGATTTTTTTCCCTTCACACTATTCAGCAGGAAAAAAGGTTCAGTCGACCTGAGGATTCTTAGGGATGGTAAGATACGATAAGATAAGAATCCAGCTTTATCAGTTGGTAGCAGAGTAGGTTGGTTTTCTCTGATAGTAAGGGGAGATCTAGATCAGGATAAGAGATTACTGAGTCCCATAGAGCTCGAGCGATGGTAATCCATTGGATTGTAAGTGGTGGACGACGGAGGTTGATGGAAACCGATGGAGAGTAGCGGTGCAGCGGAAGTAGCAGTTCATGGTAGCGTGAGTATGAACAGCGTGATGTTTGTTAGATTGCGGTGTTGATTTGAGTGTGTGATGTCTTGCGGAGTTGGACTGAGAGTCGAGTGATTGAGGTTTGGACTGTGAGCTCATGCGGACCAAGAAATTTGACTTTGATATCCCGGGATAAGAGATTGTGGTGTAGAAGACACCCACAGCTGAAATTGTTGACCAGAGTTTGTGGGAGTCATGAGACGTCGTTGACAACCCACGGATGATAGGGAGCGTATGTGTGAGTGCGTGAGTAGCCAACGCTGGTCGTAGGTTGCTGTATGTGGAACATCAAGAGTTTGAATCCTATCGACTGATTTAGAGGCGATTGTTCGGTCGTTTTGCGGACAGACAGTAGCCTGATTTGAGCTCAAAAGTTTTGAGAGACTGTCCGATCGTTGGTGGACAGACAGTCAGAGAGGTAATTGTCCGGTCGTTTAGTGGACAGATAATTACCTCAGAGTGTGAATGAGACAAGTGTAAGGGTGAGAAGCGAATTGTAAACGAGGGTAACTGCTGCGAGTGGAGAAAGGGTGACGTCAGACGGTGCCGCGCTGTGATAGGTCGGTTGGTGTGAGTCGCGCTGGTATTGGTGGATTGACATCAGGACGTAAATGAAAATACTGTGTGCAAACAAAAATCAGTTCTATCATGAAATGTTTTAAAGTTTTACGAGAATTCTGTAGAGGAGACAGACATGTGGTTACTCGGGGAGGAGAAGAATCCCCTCCCGAGGATACTCCAGCACATTACATAGTTAAGAATGTAGGGTTGCATACTATAATTTGGCTTCAAAATTGGCATAAAATGACTCAAGGAGAAGGAGAATTGACTTTACCACGAAATGATACTTTCAGGTTAGACGTGTTATACCAGTTGAAATCTGTGATGTCTCCCTTGCAACCTCTGCCTAGACCAACAGAATTTGAGGTGCTACACGCATAGATTAGAGCAGCGTATGACCGGAAAAGAGATAGAAGTCAGGAAAGAGTGAAGAAGTCGATCAGGGCATTCCAAGATGCGAGATGGGATGCATTGGAGAAAAGGTGGAGAGTGGAAACGATTGAGGGGGATAGATTATATCCGCTAATAGAAAAAACAGGGTGTGCGCAGGCAAAGAGTGTAGAGGAAGATGACAGTGATACGGATGACAGCTTGGTGGACAGAGTGTTGTCAGAAAGACCACCTCCATTTAATCCAGATTCTTAGGAAGGAAAGGCGACACCAGTAGAAGGGATTGGTGGATCACAGACTCAGTCAAATGTGAGAGTAGTAGGGAAAATCTCGACAGGAACCAGGACATGAAAAATACAGTCTCCAGTAGGTACAGAAGCAGCAGGAGTTTTGAGGTTACCGGATACTCTAACAGTACCGGTTACCATTGGACCCATAGTATCGGTTTATGACCCGGACCAAGTGAAAATTGGCAGTCTATCACAGTCAACTGCCGGCGAGAGAATCACTACTGAAGGGATTGGCACAGTGAGTCGAAAAGCACAGGCTCTGAGACCTATAGAATGGAGCACACCATTGCCAGCTACCGCAGACTCCTCTAGAGGACAGGTGGATGTGAGACCGGTGAGACCAAGGTATTTGGCCGAGTCGAGCTCAGATCTGAGAGTGTGGGTACCACCTGCGAGGAATCAGAATGGTAGGACGACAGGGAATAGTGAGCAAGCCGATTCAGGAAACACACCAGTCTCTAGGAACATAGCAGAAGAGAGTGGGTCTCAAGACCAGAGCTGCGAGTATGATGAACGAAGCGCAGCTTGTTGAGAAATGTTGAGAGGTGCCATGAGGGCAAGGATGTTGGATGTAGTGAGGTTGAAAGCAGAGGTAGATGAAATAATTTATGGAAATCTGCCTTTGGACAAGATAGAAATTTATGAACAAGATGAGCTGCTTTTTGTAGCAAAGGATGTGACTCGTAAAGTGAGGACTGTACATGAGAAACTGACAGACTTGGCAAAAAGGTACGAGGTGGATTTGTCCAAAACAAAGGTGTTGCAAGGAGGCCATAGGTTGCAGTATAGTGATCAAGAACTGGAAGAAAAGAGGGTCATAGGATTGAGGACACACATCAGAGATTTGATTGTAGGGATGCGTGCATGGATCATGCTTGATAAATGGGAGGAAAGGTGGTCTAAGAAGAAGAGCTCCAAAAAGAATGTAGGAGAGACGCCGCCTCCGGGTGGAGGGATGTTAGGGGTAGAGAATTACCCTTTACGAGAGGTACAAAATGGAGGATCCGTGCATGTGCCTTGGAGTAGAGATGATTTGGCTGCATTTACGAATGATTTTCCTCAGCTGAGGGAAAAGCCTATAGAATGGTTCAAACAGGTTGACTGTTTTGTTAAAATCTCGAAAGTATTGTGGATTGATTTGAACACATTGTTTGACATTGTAGTACCAGGTGATTTATGGTCAGCTTGTAAAGTTGCTGTTGAATGGCCGACTTCTGAGCAAGACAGGGATTCTGTCACGAACGGTGTGTCACCTATAGTTATGAGAAAGTTTGAATAAGTGATCACTAGGTTGAAGTTGAAGATCTCACCTCAAGATATTGATTGGGTTAAGATAGACCTAATTGTTCAGGAACCAAAGGAGACAGTGCATGAGTATTATGAACAGCTCTTGCAAGCCTTCAAACAGTACAGTGGGCTAGACACCTTAGACCCCAAAGATATGGGACAGTGTGTCTCGAAGTTTGTTTTGGGGTTGAGGCCAGAGGTTAGTCTCATGATACAGCAACATTTGATTTGTTGGCAGAACAAGCAGGTGGATGAAATTTTGCAGTATGCAAGGTACTGTAGTGACGAGGTAGACTCGAGGCACCGGAAGTTGAAAGACAAAATGCAAACGGCTCAGGTCCAACCTGGTGGAGGGATGCTGTGAAGAAGACAGGGAAATAATCAAGGGAATCAGAATGTGCAAGGTCAGGGAAGAGGGAAACCTGCAGACCATAAGACGGGATTGTATGTGGCGACATTGAAGAAGACCACTGCATTTCATCTCTGTCACCAGATAAGACATTGGAAACGCAAGTGTCCCTTGAACCTGGCAAACCAGGTGCAGCAGGAGGTAGAGGTAGCTCAAGTACCTGTACCCGAAGTGGTCAAAACAGTGACAAGGCCGAGATCGAAGAAAGGAGGGATCTTCAGTCCGCAGGTACAAGTTCCCCAGCCACCGAGGGTCCCGCAGGGAACTCGGACCTATCAGCAGATGCCTCTTTTTGAAGGGTATGATGAGTACAGCTCAGACCCGTTGCCATGACGGTGCCTGAGGGGGAGGAGGACTGCACACTTGGAGCAGTCCTGGCGGTAGACCAGAGGGGACCGTTTGTGGAAGCAGATGTTGACGGTCACCCTGCCACCGTTTTGGTTGACACTGGTGCTACCTGGTCTACTGTAAGATCAGCAGTAGTTCCTAACCTACCCCTCTCGGGACAATCGATCTAAGTTGTTGGAGTAGCAAACAAGAAAATGACTAGGCCATTGAAGGAAGCGATTCCTGTGAGAATAGGAACTTTCCGAGACCGGCATCAGTTTTTGGTATGCGACTCGAGTCCAGTCTGTCTGTTAGGGAGAGATCTATTGTGTAAGTTAAATTGTACCATTTATTGCACACCTAAGGGAGTTGAAGTACAGACGAAAGATGACGATGCCACCTTTAAGGTTGCCAATCAGCACTTGTGTATAGAAATGTACCTTGCGTTGATAGTGGAAGAGCTTCCACTCGATCTGAGAGACTCTGTGTCACATGAAGTGTGGGACTTCACCGGTGAAGAGATTGGATTGATCAAAGGTGTAGAACCAGTGAAGATTCAGGTCAAACAGAATGTAGAATGCCCTAGAGCGCCCCAGTACAACCTGTCACACGAGACTATTGCAGGGATCAAACTTGTAATCGAGTCTATGATCAAGCAGGGGATTCTGAAGGAGATAATGGGCAGCCCATGTAATTCAACTATCATGGGACTACAGAAACCGAGCGGGAAATTCAGGATCGTGCAAGACCTGCGAAAGGTCAACACAATAGTTGTTCCATGTTGTCCAGTGGTATCGAATCCATCAGTGATATAGTTTCAGATTCCACGTGAAACCGAGTGGTTTACAGTGATTGACTTCCGCTAAGCATACTTCTCGATACCTCTCCATGAGGAAAGCCAATTTCTTTTTGCTTTCCGACTCGAAACGTGTTAATAGTGGTGTTGTATCCCTCAAGGGTATACAGAGAGGCTATCGATCTTTAATCACATCTTGAAGAAGAATCTTGAGAGTCTTGTGTTGCCGCAGAACTCATTTCTCGTGCAATATATAGATGACCTGCTCATTGCCTCAGAAACGGAAGACGCTTGTAGGATTGATACAATAGCCCCATTGAATCATTTGGCAGAGAATGGACACAAGGTGTCTCCGAACAAGTTGCAGAACTGTATGAGCAAAGTGCAGTACTTGGGCCATAGAAGTGAGAAAGGCAAGAGAAAGGTGTCACCAGACCAAATTGAGGCAATTATGAATATGGCTGGGCCTACCACTCAGCGAAAGTCAGAATGTTCTTGGGGATGGTTGGCTACTGTCGTCAATGGATTCCCAACTTCTCTTTTGAGGTGAAGCCCTTACAGAGGCTGACACACAAGGATGTAAGCGATCCGGTACCATGGGACCACAACTGTTTGGTGTCGTTCTTAAAGCTGAGAGAGGCCATGTGTCGTGCTCCGGGTTTGGAAATGCCTGATTACAACAAGGCTTTCTCGCTGTTCTGTTGTGAGAGAGAAGGTTGCGCATTGTCATTCTTGACTCTTAGTCATGGGGGTGTCCGTAGACCAATTGCCTATTTTTCGGCTACTTCAGATCCAGTAGCTTCTGCGTTGCCCGGATTTCTCAAATCCGTTGCCACAACAGATGTCAGCATTGAAAGATGTGAGAGCATTGTGATGGGGCATCCCTTAACAGTGTACGTACCACACTCTGGTGAATTGTTAATGACAAGGACTAAGACACAGCACCTAACGAACAATAGATTAACACGCTACGAGCAAGTCATACTTGCCGCAGAGAATGTGACTCTGAGAAGGTGTTCTGTCTTAAAACCTGCTACATTGATGCCTACACCGAATACAGATGGTGAAGATTGTGAGGACCATGATTGTCTCGATGTGACTGAACTATGCAACAAACTGAGACCTGACATTGTCGATGAACCACTGCCTGACCCTGATGATATTTTCTTTGTAGCCGGTTCATGTCTAAGGGACAATGTCGGTCAGTTGAGAGCAACATTTGCTGTATGTACCATCACATGAGTTGTCGAGGCTGCATGTCTAGAAGGAGTACACTCCGCACAGGTAGCTGAAATCATTGACTTGACTCGTGCCTGTTTGGCCACTGAGCAAAGCCGAATCACGATCTACACTGACAGTATGGGTGCGGTGTGGTTCATTACTTCGGACAGTTATGGTCACAGAGGGGATTCATGACATCATCTGGTTCGCCCATTAGGAATGGGGAGTATGTGAAACAGCTATTAGATGCATTGTAATTTCCTAAGGAAATAGCAGTTGTAAAATGTGCAGCTCATGGGAAGGGGACTGATTTTGTCTCCTTGGGCAATAATTAAGCCGATGAAGTTGCCCGTTTCTGTCCAGAGCAAGGATGTATATTTACAGGAGATTACACAGGAGAGCGCCAAGAAAGAACCGAGCTCAGCATGATGTTAGCCATGGCAGACACTTGGGAAGAACTAAAACAACTGCAGGATGGGGTTACCGAACAGGAACGAGATGGATGGATCCGATCAGGGTGTGAGAAAGGAGATGTTGACGTTTGGGTTTCAAGTGATGGTCGAGCAGTGTTACCAGAAAATGTATTGAGCCCAATGGCAAGACTGATACATGGTGCAGTACATCTTGGTAGAGATGCAATGGTGCGTGTGTTTAGACAGACGTGGTACAATCCGAGATTTCGAGCGGTTGCTGAAGCAGTGTGTCACGGGGGTGTTACTTGCCAACAGATGAATGCTGGAAAGAAGACTGTGGTTACTTTGAGTCACATTGGGAGATCGGGAGGACCTTTCAATAGGATGCAGATGGATTTCATTGAGATGCCTAAGTGTAATGGGTTGAGGTATATTCTGGTCGTGGTGTGTTTTCTAAAGATGGTTGGAGGCTTACCCAACACATATGTGTGACACTCTCACTGTAGCTAAGCTGTTATTGAGGGAGCTTATCCCGAGGTTCGGTTTTCCGACCTCTTTGGAATCAGACAGAGGGACACATTTCCACAGTGAAATCATGAAGTTGCTTTGTGCTGCATTGAATGTGGACCAGAGATTACATTGCAGGTATTGACCAGAGGCTTCTAGTATTGTGGAGCCGGTTAATGGGACTTTGAAAGCCCGAATGGCAAAAGTGTGCACATTCACATCTCTGAAGTGGCCTGATGCATTGCCCCTTGTGCTCATGAGCATCCGCAGTGTTTCAGACAGGAGAATTGGGTTATCCCCGCATGAGATCTTGATGGGGAGGGCGATGCGGTTGCCAGCAGTACCAGCTACAGCTTTGATTAACATCACTGATGACTTAATTCTTGTTTACTGCAAAGGACTGGCTGATGTGGTCCATTCTGTGTCTCAGCAGGTGCAAGCAGCAACTGTTCCAGCCTCGAGTGACCTATGCCACAACCTGTGTCCCAGGAATTGGGTGCTTGTTCGTAAGCACGTGAGGAAGAGTTGCCTGGATGTTCGGTGGCGAGGCCCTTACCAGGTAAACCTGGTAACGAACACAGTAGTGAATTCCGGAGGATTGCCAAATTGGGTGCATGCCTCCCATACCCGCAGAGTTCCAGCACCCTTGGAAGAAATAGCCCCTCCTGTGAATGAAAATCCAGCTGATGTGGCAGGGCCACATGAGAGGGCAAGTCAAGCTGTGAGGGTCACTGACACAGCTGGTTGTGCACCAGAACAAGCTGAAGGTGGTTGCGTCAATCAGAACCCCAATTTCGACTCAGATGAAGGAGGTGTTGCTGTGGGTGGAGTAGAGTCAAATTCAGCAGAAGAAGGAAGTGGTGCACAGGGTATTTAGGGAGAGAGCAAAAGTGCGATCAGAGCAGACGAGGTTTGGCCCGTAAGTCAGAGGCGACTGAATCTGAGGCTGACAGCTGAAAGAGACCTTGCTCCGGTGTCTGAGATGTCTGAATCAGAAACAAGTGACAGAGAACAGGCTCAAGGAGGTACGAGAAGGTCAGCGAAAGTCAGAATGTTCTTGGGGATGGTTGGCTACTGTCGTCAATGGTTCCGAATCCCCCCCTTCTGAGTGGAGTTCGCCATCTGATATTGCACAGATTGACCTTTCCGATGTTTGGGTTTGATCCACCGTCTCATGAAACGATAATTCTTCGTCTTTAACTTTTGCAGCATGTTTTAGAGATTCTTGGAGCTGATCTTATTTTGGACTAAAAGTGAACTTGTTGTAAATAAGAGTCTACAAAGAAGATAACCTAGGCCCGAGTGGAAGAATAAAAAACGTAAGGACTTTCCACAGAAACGAAGAAAGAGGGCTAGGGAAGTCTTTTGTGGACCGTGTAAATAAGGAACTGAGATTGCAAAGGGGATTTCCAGCTTTTCAGAGTGTTCTTCGAATTGGTAACAAGCGACGAGTGGAAGAAGAAAGAGACTTGAGTGTTTGCTGTTGGAACCAAGAACTTTTGAGAACTTTTCCGCAATCATGGAGGCTGGAGATACACATCGTAGATCCAATTTAGTAGTAGGCACATTCGTAGGTGCAGTGATTAGTTTCCATAATCATAGTAGTTTGGTTTCGTATATAGTCCCACATGAGCAGGCAGTGGAGGTGCAAGGGACCCCCTATACCCACCACTCCTAGCAAAAAGGAGGTCACCATAGAAGCTGAAAGAGCTTTACCAATCGAAGAGAGTCGTAGATTTCAAATAGATTTGTCTAGAGGTGATTTTAAGCTTAATGCGTACGCCAGACTGCTATACGAGTACGTGGATGCGATGGATGCGAAAGATTGTTATGTGTGTATGCAGTTACCTGCTTCAGTGGAAGAGGGTATTAGGTATCATCACCTTCCACGGACGTATGGGATTTCATGTAGTTTGTTGTTTAGTATAAGTATATTTTATGGAAAAGTTCAGTTTGAGTATTTCTTTTCCAATTACGATGCAGTGCTTCCTGAAGTTCCAGCTTACAAGCATTTGAACAAGTACGATTACTATAAACAAGAAGATAGGCTTAGCAAGTATTTCATACCGTCTTTGGAATTAGATACAGCATATGCCCATAGACACAATTTAACATGTTCATTATCAGATATAGAGAAAAAGAATTGGGGATCAGGTAGTAGATAGATACAGAAAACTGACACAGACACGAGATACAGAAGAGAGTCCAGTAGGTTGGACTAAAGAGGAAAGATCTCACAGAGTAAAGGGGAGTTATGGTCCTATAGCATTAGACAAGGAGCAGAGAGGAAAATTGTGTGTGAGATGTATGCAGACGTATTACGAGAAGGTCCCAGTGGGACAAAGTACGTGTGATCATGTTTTCACTATGGAAGATTCTACTAAGAACTTTCTACAAGGTTCTGTACAAGTGATACCAACTGTATATTATGTGTGTGGAAAGAAGGCCTATGTTAGGTTGCCTGCGAATTGGTATGGTATGTGTTATTTGGGGATTATTTTTCCAAAGAGATACCATGCAGAGGATCTGGAACTTCTAGAAGGTGGAAAGCATTCGAGAGTGAAAAGAGCTGAAAGTGCAGGGGCAGTGATTGGCGATGTTTATGGAGCATTGAAACCAAGTTTGGGAGTAATTCTGAATGATGTGAAAATTAGAAGGTTGGCGACTGTGGTTGATGAGTTGTCAATGAATACAGCAAAGTCACAGTTACTTGTGGATGGAGAGATGTTGTCGATATGAAAAATGGTTTTGCAGAACCGTCTTGCTTTAGATGTTTTGTTAGCAAAAGAGGGCGGAGTCTGTAAATTGTTGAAAGTTCAAGAGTGCTGTACTTATATACCAGACAATAGCAAAGATCTAGAGAAATATATAAGTAACATCACTACGATCCACCATGAGATAGAGGATCTGACTGAAGAAGGAGCTTGGGAAAAAGTTGGTAAAGGGTTTAGTCAGGTGGGGAATTGGTTTTGCAAACTTGGGGAGAGGTTTTCTTGGCTATGTATTGAGACCTCTTATCATCATTGTGGTCTGTGTGGTTTTTTTGTGGGGATTTGTCACAGCCTACAAGTGGTAGAAAGGAAACAGAGTTGAGAGATCTCTTAGGGAGAATGAGACAAGAATGGCTAGACTGCAAGACAGTCACTATCAGAACCTCAAGAATTTGGAGAGATTCCAATGGGGGAAAATGGCAACAAGTTTGGTTTAGGTCGGTTCTTTCTCCAAGGAAGTTGTATAAAGGTGTGATGACACTAGTCATCAAAGGGGGGAACTGATAGAGCGTCATGTTATTCTAAAAAATTGTAGGGGTGCATCATAATCACAGGTAGTCCGCACCCGCATATCTAAAGGAATGTATTAACGTGTGGTCATTAGAAATGTATTATTGAAACAGCATACATTAGCGCGAATAAAAGTGTAATCATGTCATTTATGAAGGTCAATGTAGTGTTTAATCGAAAATGTATTTTAGATGATGCAAAATTAATTAGTTCACGTATAAAGTGATGCATTAGGTTTAAACGTGCATCATATTAAAGTCTACACGTATAGTTTTGCTTATTCATGTATGAAGTGTAGTGAAATCAATGCTTATAATGTGACTCTTTCAATGTATGTTTAGATGTAAAGGCCTGATCGCATATACGTTTAGAGAAAGGCCTATTCATTTCTTATGTTAGCTGAATATTGTAGACCGAAAAGTGTTCCCTTGAGAAGGCTCTCATTTAGAAGCAGTCAGTAAATTCTGCAAGTGGAAAGTTTTTCGATTATACGTTTCTGTTGCAGGTGCAAGACACATAGCTTGTTAGGAAGACTAACCCCTTTTTTTCAGTAGTTAGGAAGGTAGGAGAAGCAGACATGGGAGTACACTGGAATGCAGATATGATACTTTCAGCGGAGAAGGTGCCTGGGACCCAAGGCCATTCCAACGGTCTTTGGATGAAGTAAGAGTTTCGATGGAAAAGTACAGAAGGAAGACCTGGCCGAAGAGGTGTGACGAGGGCGTGTTCTACTGTTTTGTGATTTTGTATTAGGGACAGTGCCCGGAGGGTGGAGCAGTTGAGGATTAGATTGGAAGCTAGAAGGAGCATCTCAGAACGAGCTTAATAGCTTTGGCTACCGATTTAAGCAATGTGAGTGTACTTCTAAGGAAGTCTTCACTACTGACACCTTTTCTCTCTTGTCTGAGAAACTTGCTAAGTAGGGATGCCACTTTAGAAGTAGTGTAGGGATAGACCAATAGTTTTTCTTTTAGGTTAATGAAGTCTAACAGAGATTGGAGCAATTATTGGTTGCCTGATGCTTTTGGAGTTAACTATTCTCCTCATTCTGAGTCGGATGAGACTCCTGCGTAGGATATTCTTTGTATTAGTGCCCATTTATTTTCTTAACCTCGTGATGAGGAGCTTGTATGTGCAACTATTTTTGGCTTTGTAATAAACATTTACATTTGGAATTCAGGGTCAGTGATTTTTGGAGTATAAGGTTGAAGTTAATTGGCTATGTTGAGAAATTAGATTTTCTTCCCTTCACACTATTCAGCAGGAAAAAGGTTCAGTCGACCTGAGGATTCTTAGGGATGGTAAGATACGATAAGATAAGAATCCAGCTTTATCACCTGTGAATGAGACACTAAAGCAACAATCACAGTAAAACCCTACAGTGAGCACGTAAAACAAGACACACCTTTGAAAACACGCATTGTAAATCAAGACACACCCTCGAAAACATGCACCAGCAATGCAATAGGTCTTGATGTTAAACATAAAAACGGTGCCGCGCTGAAACATAAAGTGCAGTGCCCGTGTTGCAAACATGAAAAGGGGCGCTGTGCTGAAACTTAAAACGCGGAGCCCTTGTATATCAAAAGCTATGCTCATGGCAGCCCATAAATCGGGCGCCTTGGTGATAAAAATAATAATAAAAGCGGGCGTTGTGCTGTGCGCTCAGAGGTGAGGGGGAGGGCTTATAACGTGAAGCGGACGCGGAATGAAAACGGACGGAAGCAGCACCTAAATGAAATAAATAAAAAATACAAATAGGAGGGAGATAGCTATTAAAAACCAGTAAAGTGAAAGCGCAGCATGGGGCGCTTATACAAAAAAAAAAGCATTTGGCTTTCAACTTGACAAATGTTTTTTTTTGTAAAAGTGCCCCATTCTGCACTTTCACTTTAATAGCAGCCGCACAGCTTTCTTTAGATGTCTAGTGGCATTTATAGTACTACAACCGCCATTATAGGTAAAGAGCGGAATGAGGCGCTTGTAAGAAAGCAAAAATAGTCCATACATAAATATATAAAACCTACGGAGTATCCCATTCCCGGAGGCGCGAGCGGGAGGAGGTGACCCGTATTGAAACTGAGATAACCGAGTTGGAGGGTGATCTAGAATGTGGGGTGACGGATGACAAATTACATGTTCTCCGACTCAAGCAGGCAGCCTATAAGGCCCTCGTCACAGAGGCGGCCAGGGGCCTCAGTAGAGAGCAACAGGGAAGACTTTATGACGTGGGTGATAAGGCTGGTAAATTGATTGCGTGGCTGGATAAAAAGGAGAGAGCGAGTCGAGTTGTCCCGTCGATTGAGAAACTGGATGGTGTGTGTGTCACTGAACCGGGAGAAATTGTTGATTGCTTCGCAGAATATTTCCGTGGGGTGTATTCCCCGGTATCTTCCCGCTCGGAAGAGGATTCCCATGCCCTGCTCAGGGACATTGCGCTGCCTTCCCTTTCGGAGGAGGACAAAGTGTCGTTGGACGCCGCCCCAACATCTGAGGAAATTGCCCTCGCCATACGTTCGGTCGCTTCCGGCAAGGCCATGGGTCCTAATGGTCTTCCCATCGAATTGTACAAGCTGCGACCGGATACGCTGGCGCCACATCTCCGTGCTATGTTCCTCGCGGCCCGTTCGGAGGGCTCCCTCCCGCTAGACCAGCGTCTGGCCACTATCGTGGTGATTCATAAGGAGGGGAGGCCGCGGGACCGGGTCACGTCCTACAGGCCCATTTCGCTGCTGAATGCGGAACCCAAAATTCTCGCCAAGGTGTTGGCTAATCGGCTGGTTGGCGTGGTGTGCGATCTGATTCACCAGGATCAGTCCGGCTTTATCCCTCATCGCAACACTGCGCTCAACCGGCGGCGTTTGCATGGGGTGCTCGCGCGGGTCCCGTTCATACGAGAGCCGGCCATTTTGGCGTCCCTGGACGCCACTATGGCGTTTGATACGCTTGAGTGGCCATATATTTGGGCGACACTGGCGAAGTTTGGGTTTGGCCCGGGATTCATCGGTTGGGTGAAATTGTTGTATTCCGGACCGATGGCGCAGGTGGCGGTGAACGGTAGAGTGTCGGCTCCGTTTGAGCTGGGCAGGGGCACGCGGCAGGGCTGCCAGTTATCACCGCTCCTCTTCGCGCTTGCCTTGGAGCCCCTGGCGGAGTGGCTGCGGTGGCATCCTTCTATCCGTGGTCTCCGATGGACCCCCGAGTACGAAGATCGCGTATCTCTTTACGCTGATGATATTCTTCTATACCTGGCTTCCCCGCGTAAATCACTGATTGTACTAGTTGATGTATTGCACTCATTTGGCCTCAACTCCGGCCTAGTCATCAATTGGGCTAAATCTTGTGTGTATGTCCTTTCTGGGGAGGCTCCTATCCTTCCGCGGGGTTGTCCTATTCAGATTGCTCCGCAGGGACTTAGGTACCTGGGTATCTTCATTACCCTGGATGCGGAGGACCGCGATAAACAGAACTTGCTTCCCCCCCTCCAGCGCCTGAAGGATGACGTGGCGCGTTGGAAGCGCTTGCCGCTCTCGCCGCTCGGCCGGGCGGCATTGTTTAAGATGATGTCGCTGCCACGTTTCCTGTACGCTTTACAGAATACAATGGACGTTGTCCCGGCGCGCTACTTTCGCGAGGTGGAGAGTTTGCAGCGCCGCCTGTTCTGGGAGGGTAGGCCGCGTATCGCCCTGGCGAAGCTGACGCTCCCGTGGTACGACGGGGGGGTCGCCCTCCCAGACATCAAACGGTATTACTGGGCCTCCCAGCTGGCTGAGATAAATCAGGGCCTTTACGGGCCCGCTCTAAACCCGGCCTTTGAGATGGATAAACTGTTACTGCCGGGTGGCGACTATAATCGGGCGCTTTATTCTAGCTCGCTCGACGCACGTCTGACGGGCCCTACGCGGGTCATGGTACGAGTGTGGCACGCGGCAAACTTGGCGATGGGGTGGAAGGATCGGTTGACCCGGGCGACGCCACTATATGCATCTGAGCGGCTGGGCTCCCTGTGGACCTCGAAGGGCTTTGAGAAGTGGGACATGATAGGCATCAGCAGGGTGGGCGATCTCTGGACGAGGGGGGGATTCAAAACGTTTGATGTGCTGCAGACGGAATTCCAGTTGCAGGACAGGGAGTACTTTCGATATATGCAGATCCGTCACGCGTTGTGCTCCGTATTTCCGGACGTTGCCTCCATCCCGGAGTACTCCCCTCTGGAAGATAGAGTGCTAGATGGGCATGTACCGGACGGCACGATCTCATTAATTTACAAAAAGCTCATCAATGATCGCTCTGGACTGCTGACTAGCCTTCGTGAGGCGTGGGGGGCTGATGGACTGGAGCTGGATGACGAGGACTGGGTGTCTGCGGTGGCCTCCCCGAAAGAGGTGGCCATACCGGCTCGCCTTCGCTTCGTCCAGCTCAAGATACTCCATAGGGTCTATGTTACGGGGCCGAGTCTGATGCGTATGGGCTATGCCGTGGACGGATTGTGTAAGCGTGGGTGTGGTTCTTTGGGGACCTTTCTCCATATTTTGAATGCCCGGAGGTGGTGCGATTCTGGCGTGGTGTGCATGTGGTTTTGCAGGCAGTCACGCATGTGCCGCTGCTGCCCGAGGCGAGGAGATGTCTCCTGAATGTGTGGGAGCCAACCGACTACTCAGTGCCGCAGACGTGGTGGGTGACTCTGGGATACATGGTGTTCAAGCGTGATATTGCGCAATTGTGGGGTTCCCAGAGGTTACCAACTGTCTCGGCGTGGAAAGGCAACATGGATTGGTGTATGTTTCGGGAAAAGGTGGTGTATGTTGCGAGAGGTAAGCCTGGGAAATGGGTGAAAGTGTGGGGCCCCTGGAACGCCTACCGTGGGGGAATCTGTACCCCGCCGCTGGCACCTGATCCGTCACCGGCCCCATCTCCTTAGCCCGCTTGTCTCCCGGGTTCTGGGCATCGATTCCACTTTGTCTCCGTCCCGACCTATCCCCCCTCTGCTATTCCTGTGGATCGGTAGGATCCCCCCCAGGGGAGCACATGCGGCTGTTTCGATTGTGGGTTGCCTTGTGGACTTGTTTTCTCGTTATTTATATAAAAATGAAACCGTTGTGTGGGGTCCGAATGGTGTGGCTGCCGACGCTTCTCTCCACTCCTGTGATCTCTCCTCTGCCGCAGCGTGTGTTCCACTGCTTGTATTATATGCTCTTCCTGTTTGCTAGCGGCCGGCCTGAAGGTTGTAGGCCCATCTTTGTATATCTTTTGGATTCTGTAATAAACGGTTTCAAAAAAAAAAAAACCTACGGAGTAAGAGAACTGTAATTGGCTGGTGCTCCTGGTATAAAAACGGAAGTGATTTATCGGGAACACCGGCCATTAAGAAGCAGCGATGGAGCTGTCAGCCAATGGCAAGCAGCAGCTGTAATTTCACCAGTGGTGAACGAAACTTGAGGGGGGGCCCCTTGCAGGATACGTGGAAGGGGCCCTCCGGTTGACCTCTTCATTTAGGACTTCTACAGAGTACATGTCTTGCAGGGGGGTAGGCAAAAGGTCTGCCTACTCCACTGTCCGCAGGTCTGCTTCCTAGGCTGTCGGTGCTTCTTCAAGGGTTGTGGTCTGTGGGTTCAGGTGACAGATTATGCCCTTCGAGTCTCTCTCCATCACTTCCTCTCTATCACTCACTCTCGTCTGTTTGTGTCTCCATCACACAATATCCTGCCTCTCTCCATCACTCATTCTCTATCACTCACTCTCCTCTGTGTGCATCTCAATCATATAATATTGTTGTTGTCTCTATTTATCACTCCCTCTCCCCCTGCTTCTCAATCATATAATGTCCTCTTTGTCTCCCTCATCACTCATTCTCTATCACTCACTCTCCTCCCTGCGTGTCTCCATCAGACAATCTCATCTGTGTGTATCTCCAACGCTTCCTCTCTATCACTCACTCTCTTCAGTCACCTCTCTGTGTCTTCATCATATAATATCCACTTTGTATACTCATTCTCTATCACTCACTCTCCTCCCTGTGTGTCTCCATCAGATTATCTTCAAGTCTCTCCTTATCTCTTCCTCTCAATCACTCACTCTCTGTGTGTCTCCATCACACAATATTGTCGTTGTCTCTCTTCATCACTCCCTCTCATTACTCAGTCTCCTCCCTGTGTGTCTCCAGACATTCTCCTCTGTGTCTGTCTCCAGCACTACCTCTATATCACTCACTCTCCTCCCTATGTCTCCATCATATAATATCCTCTTTGTCTCGCTGATCACTCATTCTCTATCACTCATTCTCCTCTGTGTGTGTCTCCATCTCACAGTATCCTCACTGTCTCCATCACTCATTCTTTTTCACTCACTCTCCTTTGTGTGTCTCCATCATATAATATTGCCCTTATCTCCTGCATCTCCATCATATAATATCCTCTTCGTCTCTCTCATCACTCATTCTCTATCACTCACTCTCCTATCTATAAGTTTCCATTAGATGATGCCATTCGAGACTCTCCATCACTTCCTCTCTATCACTCACTCTCCTGTGTGTCTCCATCAAAAAATATCCTCGCTGTCTCTATCCATCAATCATTATCTATCACTCACTCTCATCTGTGAGTGTCTCCATCAGACAATATTGTCGTTGTCTCTCTTTATCACTCTCCTCCCTGTGTCTCTCCATCAGATCATCTCCTTCGAGTCTCTCCATCACTTCCTTTTTATCACTCACTCACTCTCTTCTCTGTTTCTTGCTTTGTCGTTTCCTTCCCCTTTTATCTTTATCTCTCATACTCTTTCCTTCCGTTCTCGACCACACAAAGGTCTCTTCTCCATCACTTATGTCCACTCCTGTGCCCATCATTCTCTTTCTCTGTTGCTGCATCTCTCTGTTCATCACTCCCTCTAGTCCGTCTCCTCCACCCACCCTGTACTCACTCGTCTTTTTCTCGATCACTTCCTCTCACAATCCCTGTTTGTCTCCATCCATCCCTCTCCGTCTCTCTTTCTGAGTCCCTCACTTCTCCTTGTTCTCTCCCCGTCCCAATTCTTCGGTGCCCTCGCTCCTGCAGTCTTTTATGTCATTCCCTCTATCTGTATTCTTATTCCCCCATCTCTTTTTTCGTCCTGTACACTCTCTCATCAGTGCCATCTCTTCTATCTGTTTCTCCTTTATCCGCTTTCGGGTGTCGACCATTATTTCTCTCTCTGTCCTTTCTACAACACGCTCTTCACTTTCTCTGTAAATCTTTCCTAAGTATCTATTTTTATTCTCTCTCCCCCGATCTCCTTCTTCGGCGCCTCGTCAGGGGTAGTAAGCGCTATATAAATACAATTACAGTGACTTCTGTAAAGGGCGGCCGCTTCCTCTATCTCTCTGTGTTGCTGTCTCCTCTCCACCTCTCTCTCCTCGCCTCTCTTTCCCTTCTCGTTCTACGTCGATCAACTCCTTCATGCTCTTCGGGATCTCTCTTACCTGCCTTCTGTTCACTGATCACCCTCACCAGTCTGTATCTTTCACCATCACCTCCTCTCCCCTCTCAGACTTTCCCATCCTTTTCTCCCCCTCCAAGGCTTCACCCCCGATCTGTCTCTGCCTCTCGTCCTCTCCACCTGGCTCATTTCAGGACATGTCCACCCGCTCTACCCTCCTCGCAGCCCCCCGCTCGAGCTCTCGGATGAGAGTACTGTGCTGAGGGGGCCCCCTGCATCACGGGCCCCCGCACCGCGGGGGCTGTGGGGGCCTGTGTTACGCCCTGAATTTCTCTCCTGGGGAGTGATTACAGCAGGTCTTGCAGGCAGTGCATGCGCACTGATGCTTGACCTCAAAATGAACTCGAGGCTGCGAGCTACTCTGAAAGTATCTGGGAGCTACTTGTAGCTCCTGCTGGACTGGTTGGAAACACCTGTTAATGTGGCACTTACTACAATAAAAGTATAGGTCTCTGAGGCCCTAGTATGCTTTAATTAATATGAAGGAACATGATAAGTATAGGAGCCCATTTTTTGTTTGTTGGCACTTGTTATTATCTCTTTATTTATACCCCTAGCAGTACAAGAAACTATTTTAGCATATCGAAGCAACATTGCCCTTTATTGTTCTCTCTTGATGCAGTTGAGATGATCTTTATAAGTGGCGATACTCATATTTATAAGTGGCATAATCAGAATAGGTGATGTGAGAAAGGCAAATATGACATTTTCTGGAACCGTAAATACTCTTTTGGTAGTACAGATAGGGATGTGATTTAGAGGTATGATGAATACATACAAGTGCTGAAAGCTCCATCAGTTTCACCCGGAGGCAAGATTCTGTCATTACCTTGTCGATCCCTGACTCCTTTATAACCTCACATTAAGTATTCTGCCGTGTAATATTTTCCTAGAAATAAAATACTGTCAGTTAAGACTTTCCTAGTTCCCAAAAGATAATACATATAAATATTCATCTCGGTTTACGATCTACCTTCATGCTGTATGAAGTATTGATTTTGTTTTCTTGTTCTATAACTTGAAGCTTCATACCTCCATGATGTAGAGAGGTTAGGTGAAGGTTCCCTCGTGTTATTACACGTTTCACTTTTTGATGATGATGAATAGTGATGGTAATCCGGTCTGCAGTAGTCTCGTTCACATTTGGTGATCCCAGTGGGATAACAAATACTCATTTTTAGATTCTATGCAGACTGTTTAAATGTAACTTTTCTACTCGAGTTACAAACATTAAAATGTAAATCAAGATAATTTGGGAATTGACAGGACTCTATAAGTTATTCACAGAAGCAAAACACAGTATAATCCTAACATATTTATTACACGTGTTAGGGCCACCAGGCTGGGTGTTGATGATGCGAGGTCAACCCAGCGGTTGCTTAGCAAAAATAGCATTTCTTCTATTACATTTTTTTTTAAGGCTGCAGTGTGCACGCTCAAAATCTCAAAAGGACAGGCACCTTGTTTGTAAATTCTCGTTATGCACGCTTGGACTGTAAACTGAGCAGTGTCTGTCAATCAAAAAAATCCTTCAGATAAATAGAAATTTTGCCTGAACTGAAATCACCATTCGACCCAAACATTTAGGACCATGTTGAGAAGATAACTTTTGACTACATATAAGAGCTGATTTGCAAAGGCCTTTACGAGCATGGGAAGCAGTAATATGAGTACTACATCCTGCACTAATAAATCCCTTTCTAAATTAGCCCAATGGTGCTTGAAGTTTTTTTCCTAATTAAAAAACAAAAACTTTGAAGAAAGCGAGTATGTGCATGCTTCCCGAATCTGATTTGGGTTCTTACCAGAATATAGAGCTGGCCACGGCTTGCAGCATTCGAACAATGACTAAATTAATGGAGTTCTATTTTTGTGTAAAATACTGGTAGGTGTAGAACCTAACATGGTTATTTACCGCCCCCAAATAAGTGGTATACAAATGAAGTCGTTTTTTAAAAAAAATAAACTTTTTATTTGAATCATAACAACAAGCACAGCAATGCATTTTGTTTACAAAGTAAAAGGCACCAGATCCAAAGTATACATATCAGTTTGTACACACAACATCCCCCTTATACATGTCAGTCTAATACATCTACGACATCAGCCAACAAATCATTTAATCTAGATGCTCCGCGGCGAAGCAAATGAAGTAGTTTTGAAGCTGATGGCTAGCAATGACAACAATATGCTGACATCATTTAGGTCTATCCTATTTTCTTAAGGATTTGTGTTTGCTCATGTGTCCTGCGCTCACATGCTTACCTTATAATGCAGCATGTCACTGCCCGCCAGCACTGTTAATATCATATTTGCTGATTCAGCACCCAGAGCACTTGTATCTGAGTTGGCGAGCTCTCTACTAAGTCTGCCATCCATGCACAGTGTTCCCTAGACATAGCCTGAACTCTGTTATACCGCCAGGTGCCTGAGATAATACCAGAGTTGAAAATCTGCGCTAACACGTACACCTTACGAGTACAGTCTACTCTCCTGTCATGTCCAGAATGCATGGAACAGCTTACCCAACCATCTAATGCTGAAAAACATACAAAACCGACCCTAGGAACCTACACATCTCTTGTGAGAGAACAACAGGAGATCATGAACTCTGTGGTAAAGTCTACAAAGGGTTCGTCTAAATGACAGGAAGAGCAACAGGCTTTGGGCTTGTAGCACTGGAGGGCTGAAGAACTAACCAAAACGTTAAAAAAAAAGGATGAACCTCGAACAGCTACAGAACTGTTGTGGTATAGGAGAAGGAAACAGAAGAACTAATTGTGGTTGAGTACTCGGCAATGAGGAAATTCAGTCAGTAGAGTGTGAAATGTGTCAGGCGAAGCTATAAACATAGATATTCGGGAGTGATAGACACTCCAGGCTTTTACATCTGTAGATGCGCCACCTTCGAAACGAGCAAGGATGACTCTCCACTACTAACCACATGACCGACCCCTTGCTGAAGTCTATCACCGTTGATGAGTTCCTCGTATCAGTTCGATACTCTTAGTGCAAGGTAAGCTTTTTGGTGGTGCAGATGAAAGTAGAAACAAAGATAATCATCTGAATTTAGAGAAGATTCAGGATGCACATCTGGAGCCAGGGTCATAAAAGAGGATAAGAGCCAGAGCAACAAAATTAGGAGTCACAATGTCGTACAACTTCTACGCCCTCAGTAGGATCTGTGCGATTGTTGGACAACATAAACGGGATGGTGCCAGACTGATTCTATGTACCCCCTTAGGATTTGTTGGTCTTGTAACGCCCTGAACGTCTCAGGATCGTTTAACAGACACGACAATGAGGACGCAACCACTTGTGAAGGGTTAGTTCTTTTAATGAAGGCAAATAAAATACAAAGAACAAACAAAAGTTATAGTCACTGGAATCCTCCAGGCTAAGTACGTTACCAGCCCACAGCACGGATGGTCCTAACCGTCCTCTGCATATACGCCGATCCCGGCGTATGCCAACAGAGGGCAGAAATGAAATGGCCGACAATGCCAATCGGTAGGCTGTGAGGGGCACGAAGAGTGTTGGGGAGAATCGAGGAGTCAGGGAAACACCCAGCCGGGGTCTCTACCTGAAGGGAGCAGCCGCTCAACCTCTTCCTCAGACTGCACCGGGACGCGGAGTCACCTCCTGGTGATGCGTAACCGATACCCCAATCACAAGCAAGAAGACTGAACCGAGAGCAGCCGCTCGATCGATCCTGTGGACTTCCGAGTCTGTAACGCGGCAAACACCTCCTGGTGTGCGTTACAGCTGGCAGTCCCTGTGTCTCTGGTCGGGCTGGGAGTTACGACTCCAACCAGCAAAAGCGCCACTGCGCTTGGACTCAGCCGAGTCAAAAAGCGAAGCTCAATGGTTGACCGGTAGAGCTTCCGGGTCCTTCACAGGTGACGATGGGGCAAGACACGGCCCAGGGAGTAACGACTCGACCTACCTCCGTTCTTGCCTTACTGGAGCACCACTCCTGAACACTGCTCTTCACGAAGCAGGTACGTCGGTGTAAACACAATATCCGACAGCCTTGTACCTCCCGGTTCCTCCCTTTATAGGGCGTGTTTTCCTTGAGTTATGTAACAGCTCTCCTGTTTACATAAGGGCGTGTTTCCCTTGAGTTATGTAACAGCTCTCCTGTTTACATAAGGGCGTGTTTCCCTTGAGTTATGTAACAGCTCTCCTGTTTACATAAGGGCGTGTTTCCCTTGAGTTATGTAACAGCTCTCCTGTTTACATAAGGGCGTGTTTCCCTTGTATGACAGGAATTCTTGACAGTACATCCTCCCTCTCAGCGGCTCCCCACGGGTCCAGCGCTGGCAGGAAAACGCCGATGGAACAAGGAGACCAAGCGCGGAGCATGAACCCCTTCAGCCGGTTCCCATGAATGCTCCTCCGGGCCATAGCCTTTCCACGCAACCAGGTACCACAGCTTCCCCCTGCGCCATTTGGACGCCCGTATGCCCGACACTTCATACTCCACCTCCGACTCCACGCATACCGGCCTAGGTGTCCCAGACGGCTTGGAGGGTGCTGGTTTGAGCAATGATACATGAAAGACAGGGTGTATCCGCAATGACTGGGGCAAGCACACCTTCACGTTCACGGGACCCATACACTTGGTAATTCGATAGGGGCCCATGTACTTGGGATGGAACACACTGTTCTTTCGAAACCTCATGTTTCTTGTGGATATCCAGACGTAGTCTCCAGTGCGGTACAGTGGCCCGGGCCTTCTCTTCCTATCTGCCGCAGCCTTGTATCTTCTCTTGGCCTCTATTAGGACAGCCCTTGAGCGCATCAACGTGTCTTTTATGTGTGCCACCCTGTCCGCTGTGGCGGGAATCCTGTCCTCTCTGAACGGATGTAGAAATGGCAAGAACCTGGGATGTTGGCCATAGTTGCTATAGAACGGAGATGACTGTGTGGAGCTGTGAGTGGCGTTGTTATAGGCTATCTCTGCAACCCATAGCAAGTCGACCCATTCTTCCCTGCCCTGGTCCACAAAACATCGCAGATACTGTTTGAGCGTTTGGTTCAGGCGCTCGGTTTGGCCGTCCGTTTGAGGGTGGTAGCTGGTGGACAGGGCGGTCTTAACATGCAGCGCAGTGCACCAAGTCTTCCAGAATTGCGCAGTAAACTGCGATCCCCGGTCCGACACGATCACCCCAGGTAATCCATGCAGTCGTACCACATTCTTTAGGAGTAGTGACGCCAATTCCCCGGCCGTAGGGACTCTCTTGCAGGGGATGAAGTGCCCCATTTTCGTCAAGTAATCCACCACCACCAGTATTGCCGTCATCCCCTGGTCTACCGGTAGGCCCACCACGAAGTCCAGTGATATGCTATCCCATGGTCTATCCGGGGTCGGAAGTGGATGTAAGAGCCCTTGGGTTCGGCCATGGTCGGCCTTCATGGTAGCACACGTAGGACACTCCTGTCCCCACCTCCTGACATCCACTCTCATGGTTGGCCACCAGAAATGCCGTCCCATGCTAGCCACCGTTTTTTCAAAGCCCAAATGACCTGCGCATGGAGAGTCATGGCACCAGATGAATGCTTGTTTCCTTAGCCTAGGCGTGGGTATCAATAGGCACCTGCCCTTCAGGGGTATCCCGTCCTTCAGCTGCCATTCTCTGTGACTGAGGAGCCACCTCCGCCATGCGAATGACCTGATCCCTCTCTTTATTCCCCTCAGGAAAGTATCCGGTTGGATAACCCCCAATACCATCCTCGGGGAAATGATGGAACGCTCGGTTGCAGGCAATGGTTCCTTAACTGCAGATTGACGGGACAGGGCGTCCGCCTTCCGGTTTTCCGTCCCCGGCCGATATGTGATGCGGAAGTTGAACCCCGCAAAGAAGATCATCCACCGCAGCTGCCTGGGAGAAAGGTGTCTAGTGGCCGTCATGAACTGTAGGTTCCGATGGTCCGTGTACACCGATACCACATGTCTTGCCCCCATCAACCAATGCCTCCATTCGGTGAAGGCGTCCTTGATTGCGAGAAGCTCCTTCTCCGCAATATGGTAGTTGCGTTCGGCGTCGTTGAGTTTGCGGGACATGTACGCAACGGGATGAAGCACCCCTGTGTCGTGGTTGCGTTGGGACAAGATAGCCCCCAGCGCCACATCCGACGCGTCCGCTTCCACCACGTAGGGGAGATCCGGATCGGGGTGAGCCAACACCGGCGCCTTACCAAAGGCGCTTTTCAGGGCCTCAAAGGCTTTGTTCGCTTCAGGGGACCAGACAAACTCCTTGGACTTCCTCAGTAGCTGTGTGATTGGGGCCACCACTCCTGAAAATCCATCTATAAACCGCCTGTAAAAGTTGGCGAAGCCAATGAAACTTTGGACGTCCTTCACGCTTTGGGGCACCGGCCATTCTTTCACCGCCTTGATCTTTCGTTCTGCCATCTCCTGTCCCTCTGGACTCAGCATCACTCCGAGGAATTCCACGGATGTGACGTGGAAGTCACACTTGCTGAGTTTACAAAACAGCATGTTTTCCCTCAGCTTTTGGAGCACAGCTTTGACGTGGTGTACGTGCTCCTCCACACTGGACGAATAGATGAGGATGTCGTCGATATATACGACCACGTAGATATCCAACTCCTCTCTGAATACCTCATTCAAAAAGTACTGAAAGGCTGCCGGGGCGTTGCACAGACCGAACGGCATGACGAGGTATTCAAAAAGGCCGAACCTGGTCTTAAAGGCGGTCTTCCACTCGTCTCCGTCCCTCATGCGCACCAGATGGTATGCCCCTTTCAAATCCAACTTGGTGTAGATACGAGCTTTCTTGACCTGTTCCAGAAGTACACTGATGAGAGGCAAGGGGTACCGATTTTTTATGGTTATCGCATTCAATGCCCTAAAGTCCACACAGGCTCTCAGCTCCCCATTAGCCTTCGGGATGAAGAAGAGTGGCGAGGCGGCCGGAGACTTGGACGGGCGGATGAATCCTAGCCTGAGGAGTTTATCCAGGTACCCCCGGAGATGCACGTTTTCAGGCTCCGTCAGGGCATACAGCCTGCCGCTGGGAACGCTGGCCCCTGGCACCAGGTCGATCTGGCAGTCAAACTGTCTATGTGGTGGTAGCACTTCCGCCTTCACCTCATCAAATACATCCTCAAAACTGTGATAAGCCTGGGGGAGAGCCACATCTTTTTCTGCCGCTGTAGCCACCGTCTGACTCCCGCTCTCATCTGCGTCAAGGGATTCCGTTCTTATTCCACAATGCAGGATGCAATACGGTGACGTCATTTCGATGCGATGTGTTGGCCAATCCACAAAGGGGTTGTGTTTCTGTAGCCACGGCAATCCCAATATGACGCCATATTGGGGCGCTCGGATGATGTTAAAATCGATTTGTTCCAAATGGTTCCTCCCATATCTCATCGGAAGGACCCCCGTGTGCTGTCCGATGGGCCCCGTCACCAATCGCCTTCCGTCTACCGCATAGACGTCTTCGGGTACTGCTTTGGGAAGAAGCACTAGCCCTAGCCTGCATGCCTCGTTGGGGTCCATAAACATGCCAGTGGCCCCTGAATCCACCATGGCCACAACGGGTATCCACTGGTCATGCACTCCCACGTGCACCGTGATAAACAGGTGTCGTTGTCCCTTAGTGACCGAGTTGGAAAGTGAAGGGATGGATGAGTGACTCCGAGATGCCCCTTCTCTGGTCTTGGAGTCCTCTAGTTTTCCGCCGGTATGTCCACCACGGCTGTTACCGACCGGTTGGCCCGATAACGTGACGTCTTCGGTTTGGCAGGGCATTCACGTACGTAGTGGCCTTTTTTGCCACAATATAGGCACAATCCTTGTTTACGGCGTGACTCTTTCCGTGGCTGTGAGGCTCGCTCGTATTGCGCTGATGTCCATGGGTTCTCCCTTGGATGCGGTGGAAGTTTCAGGACTTCCCACCGTCACATAGGATGGAAGGGATTTTCCTTTTCTCCCATGATCCCCCTTTCTTTCACTTAGCCTATGTTCCAGCCGTAATACCAGGTTGATAAGGCCCTCACATGTCTTGGGTTGAGGGTCAATATGAGCCACGGCGTCCTTGAGCTCATCGCACAGCCCTTGATGGAAGAGCGCCGTCTGTTTAGCAACAGGCCACTTGGTTTCCGCAACCAGCCTTCGGAACGCGTTGAGATACTGCACCAGGTCGTTGGATCCCTGTCTCAACTCAAGCATTTCACGGTCCGCCGTGTACGAGTCAGCCCTTCTGTCGAATACCTTCAGGAATTCCTCGCGAAAAGCACCCCAATCACATAAGAGGGGGTCGTCCCTGCTCACCAGAGGTACGGCCCATTGTGCCGCGTTTCCAGCCAAATAGGATATAAGGAAAGCCACACGAGCCTGACTCGTGGGGAACGCCTTTGGTTTGCACGATAAATGTAGCGCCACTTGTGTGAGGAATACCTGCACTGTGTTAGGATCCCCACTGTACCTCTCTGGTGTTGCCAAGGGGATGGCTACCGGCATTTCCACTACTACCGCAGGGGTCTGGTTCGTGAGGGAGGTGCTGGGCGTGAGCGGGTCCAATTGGATAGCATCCAGTCTGGCTTTTACATCGGCTGTTTCTTGCCTAGAGGCAGCCACTTCAACTTGCATGGCCGCTAAAGCAGCCAGCACATCATCAAGTGTTGCCATGTCTGTTATCGACCGGGAGACAGTTAGTGTTATTAAGGTCGGATATTTTGTAACGCCCTGAACGTCTCAGGATCGTTTAACAGACACGACAATGAGGACGCAACCACTTGTGAAGGGTTAGTTCTTTTAATGAAGGCAAATAAAATACAAAGAACAAACAAAAGTTATAGTCACTGGAATCCTCCAGGCTAAGTACGTTACCAGCCCACAGCACGGATGGTCCTAACCGTCCTCTGCATATACGCCGATCCCGGCGTATGCCAACAGAGGGCAGAAATGAAATGGCCGACAATGCCAATCGGTAGGCTGTGAGGGGCACGAAGAGTGTTGGGGAGAATCGAGGAGTCAGGGAAACACCCAGCCGGGGTCTCTACCTGAAGGGAGCAGCCGCTCAACCTCTTCCTCAGACTGCACCGGGACGCGGAGTCACCTCCTGGTGATGCGTAACCGATACCCCAATCACAAGCAAGAAGACTGAACCGAGAGCAGCCGCTCGATCGATCCTGTGGACTTCCGAGTCTGTAACGCGGCAAACACCTCCTGGTGTGCGTTACAGCTGGCAGTCCCTGTGTCTCTGGTCGGGCTGGGAGTTACGACTCCAACCAGCAAAAGCGCCACTGCGCTTGGACTCAGCCGAGTCAAAAAGCGAAGCTCAATGGTTGACCGGTAGAGCTTCCGGGTCCTTCACAGGTGACGATGGGGCAAGACACGGCCCAGGGAGTAACGACTCGACCTACCTCCGTTCTTGCCTTACTGGAGCACCACTCCTGAACACTGCTCTTCACGAAGCAGGTACGTCGGTGTAAACACAATATCCGACAGCCTTGTACCTCCCGGTTCCTCCCTTTATAGGGCGTGTTTTCCTTGAGTTATGTAACAGCTCTCCTGTTTACATAAGGGCGTGTTTCCCTTGAGTTATGTAACAGCTCTCCTGTTTACATAAGGGCGTGTTTCCCTTGAGTTATGTAACAGCTCTCCTGTTTACATAAGGGCGTGTTTCCCTTGAGTTATGTAACAGCTCTCCTGTTTACATAAGGGCGTGTTTCCCTTGTATGACAGGAATTCTTGACAGGTCTATAGTCCTACTAGCTCACAGTGCCACCATAGGTACCCCTAAACCTGGGGAGGTATCAGAACCTCTTCTCTCCGTCACTTGTGCATATCCAGAGAGATACACAAGAAATACACAAAAAGGCGTTTCAATATTTGTTGAACCATTGTGATTCTTGTGTAAAATATATGAACTACAATGATTAATTAACAGAAGCAGAGGAAAGTAAATAGCAATATGAGAAAAGTGAAATTACACACACACACACACGTGTATATATATATATATATACATATATATACACATGTGTACTCCCATACTATGCGCTCCCTAACCTACTTACCTAGGGCGGGTGATCTGCCAAAATCCCTTACTGGATGATTTAACTCCCCATTACTTGTGGGTGAATGTGTTCATGTCCCAGTCTTGGTCACAAGTTGGACATGCCTCCTCGAAGAGGGTAAAAAGGAATCAGCTAGGCTGGGACTCCGAAAAACAGCCACATCGCAGTAACAGCAGAGTGCCCCTACTGGTCTGAACACAGAAATGATTTTGAGTGTATATAATAACAGCAGCATGCTTCTGTGCTGAGGCCTCAGCCAGGCTGTCACTGTTTACCCTCTTGCGATAGCTGTGTTGCCTAATGGACAAACAACAACATTTGCACAAAGGACGTTTAGGCCTTGTACTAAATCTTCAAGGTGTCCTGATAGTGTGCCTACGAAGTGGAAATGTAAGGAATATGGTTTCAGAGAAACTAATCCTGCACTGCCACGCACGCAATGTGTATCAAAAGTCATTGTGAAGTAAAGAAGGCAACTTAAGAAACGTGAATGTAAAATGGCAATGTTTCTTTCCCAGGCCTAACCCAGCCATGTGACAAAAATGTCAGCACCTGGTAGTTACTGGATCTGCTTTCAGAGAGATGAGAGCTGAATAATGTAATTTTCCTCACCACTTCTTTAGGCTTTTAAGAAATTATATCCTCGATATAATAGCATTAAAAGGGCTGTAAATAATCTGCCTTAATTACTTATTGTCTAAAAGATGTCTTTGGGCTTGTGGTGATAGCCGGTTTGTGAGGTGTATGTTGGGCTGTTGGATGGCCAGACAAGTCTAATTCGTGGCAATCCTGGCCAGCCTGAGGTAACAGAATGATAAGCTGATTGGTAACATATACAGGTAATTCAATTGGGCTTCACGAGAGCTAGGCGGATTTCCCTCAGATTCTTAAAGTGCTTTATTGATGGTAAGAAAGGCCTACTGTACCCAGTCACTGCTAGACCTGGCCAAGGTGTATTGGAAAGGCTAAGGGATAGTTGCTAACCAGCACGGTGCAGTCTCTCAGGCTGAGAGAGCTTATACATAAACCAATTGCTGACACGCTCCTAATAGGCTCATTAAGTGACGGGGTGAGGGGGGATCCCATCAAATCGTAGGCAGTCGTAGGCCAATGAGTAAAGTGCAGAATGCAATCACATTGCATTAAAAAAAGTCCCCTGAAGAGGGCCAGATCACTAACAAGCACTATGCTAGTTTGTTAAACTTGTTTAGCAAATCTTGTTGATAAAATGCATATTGCAATGTCATGTGGCCTATTGGTTTTGGCTCACACCAATCCTAGCTGTACTGAAGCAGCCAATTCTTAAGCCAGTTGTTACCGTGTCTGAAACTATTTCAGTTGGCTTCATGAGCCATGATGATTCCCATTCGGTTCGCAAGGTTCTTTTTTGATAGCAACGGGACAGCCGTGCCCGGGCCCTGCTGGCTGCGACTGGAGGGCGAATGTCGCAAACAGGAGTACACAGTGGGGTCACATTGGGAAGTGATAAAGCCAGATTCGTATCTGTCTTACATCACCAAGAATCCTTTCAGGTCGCCAAGATCTTTTTATCTGCTGAATAGCGTGGAGGGGAGGAAATCAAATGTCAGCACATAATCAATCGAATCAAAATTGATCTCTAAGGGACCACTGACTCCGAAGCTCAAATTTTAGGGGTTTATTAAAAAGCCAAAACTAATTGCACATACAAGCACCTCAACACGAGGTTAAGAAAACAAATGGGCACTATTACAAATTAGAGTCTACGCAGGAGTATCATTCGACTCAGAATAAGAACAACAGTCAGTTCTAAAAGCATCAGGCAGGCAATAACAGCTCCAATCTCTATATTAAAAGTCATTAACCTAAAAAGAAATCAGTTAGTCTATCCCTACTCTCTCTCTAGAGTGACATCCCTACTTACCATTTTTCCCCTTTAGGCAAGAGGATAAAAGGTGTCAGAAGTGAAGACTTCCTCAGAAGTACACTCACTTTGTCAGAGCTCGTTCTAAGATGCTTCTTCTAGCTTCCCATCTAAACCTCAACTGCTCAACCCACGGGGTACTGTCCCTAATTCAAAATCCCAAAAATGTAGAACATGCCTGTTGGACCTGTCAGCCCTAGGGTGGTCTCCCCTTCTATTTTTGATCGTGCCTCATTTTTTCCACCCTCATTTTTATGTTGGACTAGGTCTCCGGGCGCCTTTTCATTGCTAATGAGTGTTAAGGTGCAGGTGCTCCCTTCTCCCAAGATGGCTGCCGCAGACCCCTGCTACTGCAGAGTGGTCTTTCATAGTAGCACCCTAGCTGCCAGGAGCTGGCTGGAACCCCACAAGAAGTGGAGTGGAGAAGTGTAGCTCACTGGTTAGAGGAGGCATACCCTGAAGCAGAGGTCAGACCCGGGACCAGGGTTCGATTCCCGACGCGGCAGGGTCTGGAGCCCAATTGTCCACGGACTCGATAATTCTTGCTTCGGTGCCTACTCTAAGCAAGAGTTCACACTATGCAGCTCTGGGCAACAAGCTTGCTTAATCTCCACAACGGCCCCCCGCGGCGGGATGCCTGGCTTTCACCTTGGGGATGCCCAGTACGGGTTATCTCACAGGGAAAAACCAGGATAGGTTCCCAATGCAAGCGCCGAGATGCCCAAGGGTAATTTGAGCGCTATATAGGACCGCACATACATACATACATACATACATACAACAATGTTGCGACACCAGCCCGCCTTTTTGTCCCATAGGTAGAATGGGGAAGCTCCTGGAATGTGCTGGAACCTTCTAGAAGGGAGGTGGGTTTTTATTTTAGCCGCCTTGGCTAGAGGTCACCTGACCTAGGGCTACTTAAGTGAGGGAGGGAACTTTTTGTGGTGAGTTGGCCAGTGGGGTGAAGCAGAGCTGGAAGAATCCACGCAGGAGTGTAGGCGGTAGGGCCTAGCCAGGGACTTATGCCTCTGAGAGTGACAGGATTTAGGTGCTGCCTCTTAAGTGAGTGAGGGACCCTGTGAAACCCACTGATCTTGCCCAGCAGTAGGAGGACCCAGAGAACCTCTGCCCAGCCTGACTAGGAAGGACCTAGTCGCCATCTCCATCCCTACCCCCCTGTAACAGAACCCCTTAAGGGCGCCAGATACATCTGTGCCAACAAGACTTCATCTAACATCTGAGAACAGAAACCGAAGGCTGAGACTGCGTGTCCAGATTGAACTCTAAACTTATATGCCAAGCGCTGAGACTGCGTGTCCAGACTGAACTCTAAACTTATATGCCAAGCGCTGAGACTGCGTGTCCAGATTGAACTCTAAACTTATATGCCAAGCGCTGAGACTGCGTGTCCAGACTGAACTCTAAACTTATATGCCAAGCGCTGAGACTGCGTGTCCAGACTGACCCCTGAAGCCTTATGCAAAGCAGATTGAAGAACCACCGGGGATCGACCAGGTATTAGCGCTGTGACCCCTGCGCTCCCTGACCTGGCCTGGGACCCCCGGCAGCGTGCTCCGCTGAGCGCGGAACTCCCCTCCTTAATTTGAGCCCCCCCCCCCTGTGACGTGGAAGCCAGCGCGCTCACCGCAGCAGCCCGGAGGCCGGGAGAAGTGCCCTGCCGTGTCACGAGGCCCGTGGAGAAGCCCGGGGCCCCGTCGCTGCCGTCGCAGCTGTGAGAGAAGGTGCACGAGGCCGAGGACGAGTTCCCCCATCATCGTGGGAGCGGACGCCTTCCGACGTCGAGATCGAGGTAAGCCCGGAGGCTGGGATTGACCCCGGTGCGCCCCCTACTGGTTGGGAGCCACACCGCACCCTCAGCCCGGGTTCCCTCTCCGTGGGAGTCCCCCTCGTCACCCCGTCAGAGAGACCCCGCCGAGGGATCCTTGCCTTGTGCCCCCGTGAACTGTACTGAAGCGTGGTGCCCTACGAACTGCACCGGAGCCCGAGAGACTCGCTCCCCAAGTCCCGGTGCGCTCCCTGCTTCATGCCCCGTCCTGAAGTACTGAATGCTATTGCTTGCGAGTAGTGCTTTGTCCTTCCTGTTCCATTCCAAAGTACTAAATGCTATTGCTTACAAGTAGCGCTCTGCTCTTTATGTTTCATTCCAAAGTACTAAATGCTATTGATTACGAGTAGCGCTCTGCTCTTTATGTTCCGTTCCCAAGTACTAAACGCCAATGATTACGAATAGCGCTCTGTATTTGTGTTCCGTATTGAAGTGCTGAATGCCAGTGATTATGACTAGCGCTCTGTTATTCATGCTCCGTTGTGAAGCGCTAAATGTCATTGCTTACGAGTAGCGCTCTGTTATTTATGCTCCGTTCTGACGCGCTAACTGTCATTGATTACGAGTAGCGCTCTGTTATTTACGCTCCGTTCTGAAGTGCTAACTGTCATTGATTACGAGTAGTGCTCTGTTATTTATGTTCCATCCTGAAGTGCTAAATGTCCTTGATTAGGAGTAGCCCTCTGTGCTAGATGCCCTGTTCTGAGGTCGTCACCGGTTAGCGCGCATAGCGCTATAATCACCCCCCCTAAGGCGCTACAGGAAAGTGAAGCGCGCGGGTACATCTACGTGAATGGTAATTGTATCTCAGGCAGTACTGATATTTCATGAATTGCATTTATGGTATGACCAGCATTTATAGCTCCTGACTGACATGTACATCGCTAGGAATTGTATTATCAGCTTATGAAATGTACTGCTACCTCATGAACTGCATCTAACGTGATCTACTTGGATAAACTTGAGTATTTACATAACTTCTACCGTGTGGCGTCCCTTATTGTGTGTGTTCCTCGTCCCTTGTGCGGTGCGTGTTGTATAGTTGCTTTACACACAGACCTTTGTGTGCCCGACCGCTCGTGTCACGTTACCGCCCCATAGGGCCTGGAGACCCCAGGTCCTACATTGTTGGCGAGCGGTGGGATCCTAGGACCTGTGACCATACAGCACCCTTCCGTGAGGCGGAGGGCGCCACAATTAAACGCCTATTTGTTCCAGAACTCTAAAACCATTGATTGCTGCATTGTTATTTCCACTGTCCAGGTTGAGAGTGCAAGAGTACTGGTTAGTTGATAACTGTTACCTATACCCTAGGAAATTTTCTCCTTAGTGTCTAGGTCCCCACCTGCCAGAATGGAATTCCGGTTAGCTGACCTCGAGGGGTACACTGTGAAGCAACTAAGGGAGTTCAGGCAGGGGATGGGGGTGCCTGGGATGCGGAAGGCCAAAGGACTGGAACTCCGCACCGCCATTAGGGCATGGGTAGAGGCCCACCCAGAAGGGAGAGGGGATGAGGGACAGGAGGCGCCAGATGCACCTCAGGAGGAGAGCACCCAGGAAGTGATCAACATATTAAATGAAGATGTGTCTGAAAATGTGCCCCCAGGGAGACGTTCTGGGGCCAGTAGTAGGACAGGGTCGAGGAGGAGCGCGTCTCCCGAGGAGTGCGAGGACAGGAGGGAGGAGTGGCAGTTAAGGTGGGAGCTGGCCAAGTTAGAACAAGAGAAAGAAAGGGAATTGGCCAAATTGGAACAAGAAAGGGAAAACAAGAGATGGGCAATGGAGGAAAAGAAGCTGGCGCACGAGCTTCAGCTAAAAGAGCTGGAGTTACGCGCCCTCCAATTGAACGTGTCCCATAAGGACAATGGTGGCAGCATACCTCACGAGTCAAAATTCTAGCTACCGAAGGAAGTAATTGCCAATTACACAGTGGGGGACGACATCATGAAATGGTTGGAGGCATACGAGGTAGCCTTGACTGCCCATGGGGTACCCGAGAGTAATTGGGGAGGTGGTTTATACCGGTATATACCTCCCAATGTTAGGGACATATTTGGCCAAGGCGGATCAGGTCACGTATGCCCCCATGAAAGAGGCCTTGTTAAAAAAGTTTGGTCTTAACCCCGAGAAGTACAGGCAGAAGTTTCGTGGCAGCCATAAGCTGTCCACCCAGACATGGGTAGATTTTTTTGATTATGCGAGGAAGGCACTAGATGGTTGGGTGCGTGGCAGCGAGGTGCAGGACTACCAAGGGTTGTACGATCTTTTTTTAAGGGAGCACCTCTTGGATAAGAGCTTTTCGGAGCTGCGCCAACATCTGGTGGACCGCAAGTTGATGGATCCCCGTGAGTTTGCGGAGGAGGCAGATATTTGGGTGAGCACCCGGGTGTCTCACAAGGGCCCCGGGGGAGATGGCTCGAAAGGCGGAGAGGGTTTCCCCCAGAAGAAAGAGGGGGGAGATAAAAAGGTGGAGTTCTCGAAAGGTCCCCAAAACAAGTTTGGGAAGGGAGTAGGAACTCCACCCCGTCCAATTCCACAAGACCCACTTACCCTGACAGGAGTCAGCAGCCAAGGATTGTGCGGTGCTACGAGTGTGGGGAGATTGGACACTACAGGGGAGATCCCAAGTGTCGCAAGTGACCCCCAGCCCCAACGGGCGGGAAAAGTCCCGGGGTGAGTAGTATAGCGCTTGTGGTGGATCTGCCCTTAGATAGGAAAGGGGAGTGGACAGGCCTGACGCTGGTTTCACTTGGGGATAGAGAGGTGGTCCCCGTAGTGTCCCTGCCCCAAAACACTGCTAAGTATCAGCAGAGGGTGAGAATTAATGGGGAGGAGGTGGAAGCTCTGAGGGACACAGGGGCCAGCATGACCACTGTCGTGCGGCGGCTGGTGTCCCCAGACCAAGTAGTCCCGAGGAGTTCCATCCGGCCGTATTGGCTGACGGCAGTATTAGTCACTATCCAGAGGCTCATGTTCCATTTTAGTGGGGAGGAGTCAAAGGCCTACTGAGAGTTGCTGTGAGCCCTGCCTTGCCTGTGGGGTGCTTGCTAGGGAACGACCTGGAGCACACCAAGTGGAAAGATGTCGAGTTTCACGCTCACACAGAGATGCTGGGATTACCAGGGTGGACTTGCGTAGCCACGCGGTCCATGGCTGCCCGGCATGGAACTCACCCTGGGTTGGAGCCTGGAATCATGGCCCAACCCAAAGCCAAACATGGAAAGAAGAAGGTGGTAGAGGACATGCCCCGTGAGATGGATGGGGAGGCCGCAGAGGTGCCCCCGGAGTCCGCGGAGGTAGATGTCGTTCCTGTGGAGGACTTGCCGTCCCTTGCTGACTGGCATGTGGAAGGAGGGCCTACCCGGGAGGAATTTTGTCAGGCACAAAGGACGTGCCCCACGCTTGAAGGCATGCGGCGACAGGCCGAAGCCCAAGTGGCCAGTCAGGAGTTGGGAGGTTATCATGTGTATTGGGAGGATGGTCTCCTATACAGTGAGCCCAGGGTGCTGGTACATGGATCTTCGAGGGCCATAGTGGTCCCCCAATGTTACCGGGCCTTCCTGCTGGAGTTAGCGCACGAGATACTCTTAGCCGGACATCTGGGTCAGGACAAAACCTTTGCACGGTTGGTCCCCCATTTTTATTGGCCCAGGATGAGGTTTGCCTCAGACACCTTTTGTAAGACCTGCAAGTCTTGTCAGGCCAGTGGCAAGACTGGGACTAAGTTGAAGGTCCCGCTGGAACCGCTCCCCGTGGTCGGGACCCCTTTTGAGAGGGTCGGGATTGATATTGTTGGGCCATTGGACGCTCTGACCGCAGCGGGACACCGGTTCATCTTGGTTTTGGTGGACCACGCCACAAGGTACCCAGAGGCTATTCCTCTGAGGACCATCACTGCACCGGTGGTGGCGCGGGCACTGTTGGGGATTTTTACCCGAGTGGGATTCCCCAAGTACGTGGTGTCGGACAGGAGCACGAATTTCATGTCGGCCTACATGCAGGCCATGTGGAAGGAGTGTGGGGTGACCTACCGGTTCTCCACCCCTTACCACCCCCAGACTAACAGACTTGTAGAGCGCTTCAATAAGACATTGAAGGGGATGATCCGAAGCCTGCCAGAGGGCTTGAGGCGTAAATGGGACGTCCTCCTCCCCTGCTTGTTATTCTCCTATCGGGAGGTACCGCAGAAGGGAGTCGGGTTCAGCCCGTTTGAGTTGCTCTATGGCCATCTGTTCTGCTCGATTTTCCCGGCCTTCTTGTGAGGCACAATGATTGAATGTGACTTCAGTCTCTTACCATTCAAGCCTAAGGGTTAGAGTAGTGAATGGAGCCTATTTACTAGGCACTTCGACATGATTCTGTGCTCTTCCCCATAGATCAGGGCTTGCACACATAGCCTAGGGGATGGATTCGTTAGTATTAGGGATAACCTGTCCTGTAGTGAGGGTATTTCATGGAGCTGTGCTGAATTCAGGCCTGGTAGGCCTCAAACGGGAGAGACTCCATCTTTCTTTCTGCTCCGGCAGCTTGGGATGCTTCTAGGTCAAAAGTAATGTTTTAGTTATGAGGTGTTATTCGCTTGGAGAGAACCGGTTCAGGCCGGCCCTTATCGAAGGATTGTATTTTTCTTCATGCCGAAGACACTACATCAGGCCGGCCGGCTGGGAACGTGTCCTTGGTACGGGGAGGGCAAGAATTTGGTGGGCGGCAGGTTACGGGCCGGAATTTTCCATGAGGAAATGCACCTCTATATTAGTGAAAGTCTGAGGCAGTTACATGTTCAGTCCGTAGGCGGCATCTAGCCGTTAGCAGTAAAGCTACTACTTATTCCAGGGAAGACAGACGCCATCTTGAAGGCGGAGAAGAACCGAGAGACAGATGCTTTCCTAACAGAATAGCCAGAGAGGAGAGAGTAGCCGATAAGGAAGAGGTCCCAGTGACTCGGAGAAGGGTGATTCCAGGCGAGTCGAGGCACAGACGAGAAGGGAGCCTAGATGACCACTGAGTGCAGGCTACATACTACTAAGGTGATGTCGACCCTTTCTTATTAGAGTGTACAACTTAATCTTTCACTTTTCTTTGCAGGTATGTGTTATATCGTAATGTTATGTGATTGTGTATGTAATGAGTAATAAAGTATCCAGTTTGTACAACAATGTTGCGACACCAGCCCGCCTTTTTGTCCCATAGGTAGAATGGGGAAGCTCCTGGAATGTGCTGGAACCTTCTAGAAGGGAGGTGGGGTTTTACTTTTGCCGCCTTGGCTAGAGGTCACCTGACCTAGGGCTACTTAAGTGAGGGAGGGAACTTTTTGTGGTGAGTTGGCCAGTGGGGTGAAGCAGAGCTGGAAGAATCCACGCAGGAGTGTAGGCGGTAGGGCCTAGCCAGAGACTTGTGCCTCTGAGAGTGACAGGATTTAGGTGCTGCCTCTTAAGTGAGTGAGGGACCCTGTGAAACCCACTGATCTTGCCCAGCAGTAGGAGGACCCAGAGAACCTCTGCCCAGCCTGACTAGGAAGGACCTAGTCGCCATCTCCATCCCTACCCCCCTGTAACAGAACCCCTTAAGAGCGCCAGATACATCTGCGCCAACAAGACTTCATCTAACATCTGAGAACAGAAACCGAAGGCTGAGACTGCGTGTCCAGATTGAACTCTAAACTTATATGCCAAGCGCTGAGACTGCGTGTCCAGACTGAACTCTAAACTTATATGCCAAGCGCTGAGACTGCGTGTTCAGATTGAACTCTAAACTTATATGCCAAGCGCTGAGACTGCGTGTCCAGACTGACCCCTGAAGCCTTATGCAAAGCAGATTGAAGAACCACCGGGGATCGACCAGGTATTAGCGCTGTGACCCCTGCGCTCCCTGACCTGGCCTGGGACCCCCGGCAGCGTGCTCCGCTGAGCACGGAACTCCCTTCTTAATTTGAGCCCCCCCCCCCCCTGTGACGTGGAAGCCAGCGCGCTCACCGCAGCGGCCCGGAGGCCGGGAGAAGTGCCCTGCCGTGTCACGAGGCCCGTGGAGAAGCCCGGGGCCCCGTCGCTGCCGTCGCAGCTGTGAGAGAAGGTGCGCGAGGCCGAGGACGAGTTCCCCCATCATCGTGGGAGCGGACACCTTCCGACGTCGAGATCGAGGTAAGCCCGGAGGCTGGGATTGACCCCGGTGCGCCCCCTACTGTTTGGGAGCCACACCGCACCCTCAGCCCGGGTTCCCTCTCCGTGGGAGTCCCCCTTGTCACCCCGTCAGAGAGACCCCGCCGAGGGATCCTTGCCTTGTGCCCCCGTGAACTGTACTGAAGCGTGGTGTCCTACGAACTGCACCGGAGCCCGAGAGACTCGCTCCCCAAGTCCCGGTGCGCTCCCTGCTTCATGCCCCGTCCTGAAGTACTGAATGCTATTGCTTGCGAGTAGTGCTCTGTCCTTCCTGTTCCATTCCAAAGTACTAAATGCTATTGCTTACGAGTAGCGCTCTGCTCTTTATGTTTCATTCCAAAGTACTAAATGCTATTGATTACGAGTAGCGCTCTGCTCTTTATGTTCCGTTCCCAAGTACTAAACGCCAATGATTACGAATAGCGCTCTGTATTTGTGTTCCGTATTGAAGTGATGAATGCCAGTGATTACGACTAGCGCTCTGTTATTCATGCTCCGTTGTGAAGCGCTAAATGTCATTTCTTACGAGTAGCACTCTGTTATTTATGCTCCGTTCTGAAGCGCTAACTGTCATTGATTACGAGTAGCGCTCTGTTATTTACGCTCCGTTCTGAAGTGCTAACTGTCATTGATTACGAGTAGTGCTCTGTTATTTTTGTTCCGTTCTGAAGTGCTAAATGTCCTTGATTACGAGTAGCCCTCTGTGCTAGATGCCCCGTTCTGAGGTCGTCACTGGTTAGCGCGCATAGCGCTATAATCACCACCCCTAAGGCGCTACAGGAAAGTGAAGCGCGCGGGTACATCTACGTGAATGGTAATTGTATCTCAGGCAGTACTGATATTTCATGAATTGCAGTTATGGTATGACCAGCATTTATAGCTCCTGACTGACATGTACATCGCTAGGAATTGTATTATCAGCTTATGAAATGTACTGCTACCTCATGAACTGCATCTAACGTGATCTACTTGGATAAAATTGAGTATTTACATAACTTCTACCGTGTGGCGTCCCTTATTGTGTGTGTTCCTCGTCCCTTGTGCGGTGCGTGTTGTATGGTTGCTTTACACACAGACCTTTGGGTGCCCGACCGCTCGTGTCACGTTACCGCCCCATAGGGCCTGGAGACCCCAGGTCCTACAATGCCCTCCGGCACACCTCTCAAAACAGGTCTTCTTCCATTACTTTTCCACTGAAACTTTTCTCCCATCCAAAGACGGTTAGATTGTCCTTGGGTACCAGGCACCTTCTCAGCCGAAAGTATCATCCCTACATTCCAGTATACTCCCATATTTGCGTCTCATGCCGTCCTAACTCCTGAAACAATGGGTTAGTCTCACTAACGAGCTAGGTGTCCTTGCACCTGCAACAGCAACATGGGAACGAGAAACTTTCCACTTCTCTGAGATTTTCTAACATCCCTGAAACCCAGAGCCTTACCAAGGAAAATCATTTTCAGCCTACAATATTTAGCTAACATAAGAAACGAACAGGCCTTCTCTTAAACGTATATGTGATCAGGCCTTTACACAATTTAAACACACATTTCTAAAATCACACTATAAGCATTGATTTCATTATACTTCATGTATGAGTAAGCAAACTACGCGTGCAGACTTTAATATGGTGCACGTTTAAACCTAATGCATCACATTATACGGGAACCAATCATTATGCATTGCCTAAAATACATTTTTCGATTAACCACTACATTGAGCTTCATAAATGGCATAATTACATTTCTAATTTGCTCTAATATATGCTGCTTTTAGTATTACAATTCTAAGTCACACGTTAATACAATTCCACTAAATATATGGGTGCGGACTAACAGTGATTATGATGCACCCCTACAAATTTCAGGAATACATGGCGCTCTATCAGAAGCAATATTTAGGATTAATGTAAATCAGGCAGACTACCACTGTTAACTGCTCGTGGGGCAAAAGTTCAGTACCTTACGTGCTTCCCTGAGGAATCTCACACACCTAGCTGAAAGCTGTGCACCAGCTCCACTCGACATGGAGTAATGGCATTATTAGATTGCATTATGCCCAAGTTTCAAAATATCGGCTTTAACCATTAGCACTTTAACAAATGCAGACCACATTCATCAGTGATTCTTGCCTAAAATTACACACGCTTTGAGCTTAGCGTAGTAGCCCAAGAACCGAACTTTCAGCATGCATGATTATTTGCAGAGTCCAAATTCCAGCCATATTTGGGATGACAGCGAGGAGTTAAGAAGGTCAAACAGACGTCTGCAGCATCGAGTTTGGGCTTTATCCAACCATGTGGTGATGTGATCGTTAAATATCAACGAGCCGTAAGTTAGAGTAGGCATCAACTTGGCATCAGTTACTTTGCAAATACCTGTAAGATCTGGTCCACGCATCTTTTTTGCAAGTTTTTTTTAAGCTCATTGTCATGGACAATGCAATCTTATTTAGGCTGGCGAGCTGTGTTAAATTGGAACCATACTGGTTAAGTAAATGCCCAAATACTTTAGGCTCGATACTTGCTCCAGTGCCATATTGTTCATGGGAAACTTTAATTTGTTGACGGTATTGTTGTTTCTAACTCCACATACCACGATTTTTGTTTTTGAATGATTGGCTGCTAATTTGTTTTCCCTGCAATACAATGTGAGTGCTTCCAACAGGTCATCTGAATTCTGGAGGCAAATGAGGTGGGTGCCCGCAAATTTGGGAGGGAAGGCACGGACTGAAGCTAGTGTGTTATTTATGCCCGCCAGTTAAAGGTTAAACAAAACTGGGGTGCATCCTAGTTTTATACCAGCATTAGTCCAGATCGTATGGGTTTTGACACTGTCAGCCGATATTTTCGCTTTGAACCAAGTCCACGTGTAAAGGCTCCTGATGGCTCTCAGTAGGTTTCCCGGAATGCCCGAGTGGGACAACTTCTGCCAGAGTCTCGATCTGTCCACTTTATCGAATGCAGTAGCAAAATCGATAGATGCTACATACAGAGGAGGGACATCTTTGATGTTAGCGGCCTTGATTAGAGAGGAATAATTGATCAGGTTGTTCTCAGCGCCGTGGCCGTGCCTAAAGCTAGCTTGAGTAATGGGGATTAAGGCCTTCATGTTAGTCCTTTCCACTAGCTCATTTTTTAAGATTTCTGCAAAACATTTACCCTCAATGTTGAGGAGGACAATAAGTCTACAATTGGTTGGTTGATTACTTGAACCTTTTTTAAGAATTGGCGTTAATATAGAACTTCTCCAACTGCCCGGCACATCATTCAACCAAATGCAGTTCTTGAAGAGAGGGCTTAGCTGAGAGGCCCTTTCCGCTGATGCTTATTTGAATATTCTGGTTTGAAGGACAGTTTGGTCACGGGGTCCCTGCTGAAAAGAAGCCACACGTAAATATTCTTTCCTGCACTGGTGTACTATGCACACGAAGTCAATTGACAATTTCTAAAGAGACTATAGGGAGTTTTAATCGTGAGACCTATTAAACTAGTCATTTTGGAAGTCTCCCGTGTGGGTAGGTACATGCTGTTTTACTATCTTTAATAGATAAATACAATAATCTTGCATATATGCAGTGGCATTTCATCAATTATTATTATTACAATTATTATTATTATGGCAGCTACCAATTCAAAAGCAATGAAAAAACATAAGGCACTAAATAAATGTAACCCTTCCAACAATCCAAACAGCTATTTACAGGTTCCTGCCTTTATCTTTTAAATTGCACATACATGGACATCTACAACATGGAACTGGGCAGCAGTGGCTAACCATCCCTGTGAAAGGCGCTACCAACCTCTTTCAACAATAAATTAAACCAGTGCATAACTCAAGTTACAGCAACATGATGCAGCACGCATTGTAACATTGCTCTCCATTCCAGTGGCCTCAGCAGTCCCTTTTATGTTTGCATTTCCAAGAGACAACGTGACCTAATCACTTTTATAGACAAAATGGATAAAAACGCTTTAGAGATTGATTGCTCATACCAAAACCCACAAAGGCTTGAGAAGCAATCAAGGGACTGAGAGCAACGAGTCATTCTATAAAAATATCTTCATATGCCTGAGACAGAAACCATAGAACTAAGTGTATGGAGTCACTTGGACAAAGTACCCTTGGAGGCCTTAAGAAGCCATCAAGGAGTACAATTAGAAATGTACACACATTACTATAAAAAGGCTTGATTATTACAGAAAAAGGCACTTTTCAATATACATGGGTGTTAGAAGGACAATGTATGTGTTTACTAATTCTTAATTAATCTTTAATTATACAGATAACTTGGACCCTCCTGAGGCGCAGCCGGGAGTAGAAGGAGACAGAACTATTCACTGTTTTTAAAACTTAAAATACTGTATTTTTGTCACTTGGATTTTAACTCACTCACCCCTCCTGGGACACATCCTCTGTGTGCAGGCACCCTTCCACGCTGAAAACGAGCGCTGGGAAGGGCGAAATCGCCGCATTTCCCGCCTAATTATCTCCCCTCGCCCTGATTGGGCACGCCCACTAGAGGCCACGCCCCCTTAGTCCTAGCTATAAAAAACGCGCTGAACTACAA
This sequence comes from Triturus cristatus, assembly GCF_964204655.1. Taxonomy (NCBI): domain Eukaryota; kingdom Metazoa; phylum Chordata; class Amphibia; order Caudata; family Salamandridae; genus Triturus; species Triturus cristatus. The sequence continues at coordinate 345,879,875 of NC_140585.1, read as the reverse complement.
GCGAGTCAGATAACTTGGACCCTCCTGAGGCGCAGCCGGGAGTAGAAGGAGACAGAACTATTCACTGTTTTTAAAACTTAAAATACTGTATTTTTGTCACTTGGATTTTAACTCACTCACCCCTCCTGGGACACATCCTCTGTGTGCAGGCACCCTTCCACGCTGAAAATGAGCGCTGGGAAGGGCGAAATCGCCGCATTTCCCGCCTAATTATCTCCCCTCGCCCTGATTGGGCACGCCCACTAGAGGCCACGCCTTCACCTATCCCCTTCTTCAAAACATGTGCATGTACCGGAAGCGCAGCGGATGAGCGCAGCGGGCGCGACGATTGCGCGCCGAAGGCGCGCATAAGGCAAGCTCGTCTGTGCTTGTCCGTGCCGAGACCGGGCCTAGGGCCACCCCCCCTATATCCCCGACTATAAAACTCAGACATTACAACTCGGAAACTCTCATGGGATTAAGACCCACCGGCAGAGATTGCCTTCAGCCCCAGTTTCATGCAGAAAACATCCCACATTCCTGCCCCTTCTGCCAATCAACCCTTAAACCTAAGCCGGCTCCAGACCATTCACATGAGTACCGCATGTTCTTGCTCAACTGCAGATCCCTGCCCAAACACAGGGCAGAGTTCGCATTATTGCTGGAAGAACGTATGCCAGACATTGTCTTCCTAACAGAAACATGGCTGGCCACAGATTCGGACCCCGCGGTAATCACAGCCCTCCCTCCCGGCTTCCAAATCATTCGGCAGGACCGCCCTGAGGGCAGAGGAGGAGGTCTAGCTATTATCTATAAAGACCAATTCCTCTGTCGAGTAATTCCGGAGACCATCCCTGACTGCGAGAGCCTAGCCTTCTGCCTCGAACTCTCCCCTAACACCTGCTTCACAGGTACTCTAATTTACCGCCCTCCAGGCCCTCCCAAACAATTCCACAATCTTCTCGCCTCGATTGTGGCGGAATGCGTCAGCACTTCCTCGAACTTCACCCTGTTAGGGGATCTTAACTGCCACTTTGACTCCACAACCGATCACATAGCCACTATGATGATAAATGACCTAGCAGGGCTGCTGCTAACCCAAATCGTTAGGTCCTCCACTCACGTCAAAGGCCATTTGCTGGACCCTGTGTTCAGCAATTGCGCAGATCTTACATCTAGCCTACCAATCCCCCTTCCATGGACTGACCATTTACTAGTCCCCTTCACCTGGACCACACTCAAACCTCCAACCATTAAACCCACAGTACGAATAGCCAGAGCCTGGTCCCGCCTTCCAGTCAACAAATGGATGAGCAAACTCGCTAGCAACCCTCCTCTCCATAATAAGGATCCACGCCTAGCTGACCAGTCCTATGAAGACTGGATCACCCAATCCCTTGACAACACTCTCCCCAAAAGAAAAACCACTCTAAAACGTTCCCACAAATCGGCACCATGGTATTCAGAGGCCCTTAGGGCAAAGAAACGCCTATGCAGGAAAGCTGAAAGGAAATGGCGTCTGGACTTCTCTCCAATAGGAAAAACCCAATACCGAACGCTACTTAAAGAGTACAAAGAAGAAATCAAAGCCACTCAAGCGGCATATTTTTCTAACAAAATCATGTCAGCCAAATCAAAACCTAGGGAGATTTTCCTAATAGTAAAAAATCTCTCCAAGCTACCACCCAGCCCACCTGTAACCACATCCACAGAGCATTGCAACAATGTGGCAGCCTTTTTCCACCAAAAAATTTACAAAATCTACGCCTCCTTTCCCCCCCTGGCCACCTCCGTTCCAGCCTCGACTAACACAGTCTTGGCACACCCTACCTTACAGACTCCCACTACACTAGCTCACTTCCCCCCCCTAGATCTGGCATCTCTGGAAACTGTAGCCCGGAAAGTGAAATCTGGCTCCCCCAATGACCCAGCCCCACCAGACATTATAATGTCGGCATCTCAGGTCACCCTACCCATCATAATGGACCTCCTGAATGCCTCTATCTCCTCCGGCACGGTCCCTCCTGGATGGAAATGGGCCATGGTTAAAGCACTGCTGAAGAAACCCAGTTTGGACCCATTAGACTTCAGCAACTATCGGCCAATCTCCCTGCTTCCCTGGCTGAGCAAGGTGTTGGAGAAATACATCAACAGCCTTCTGGTCACCTTCCTAGAAACCAACCAACTGCTAGACCCCACCCAGACAGGCTTCCGACCCAAGCACGGAACCGAGACCGCCCTCCTCAAGGTCACCGAGGAATCCAGAAAAATCTTGGACCAAGGAGGATCAGTGGCAGTGATCCTCCTTGACCTCAGCGCGGCCTTTGACACGGTCAGCCATGACATCCTGCTGAACCGTCTGTCTAATGTTGGCGTCAAGCACCAGGCGTGGCTATGGTTCGAGTCCTTCCTGAAAGACAGATCCTTTCAGGTATTCGACGGTGAAGGAGTAGTTTCTTACCTGTAACTCCAGTTCTGTAGTAGGGGTATCTCTGTTATAGTCATAATCTATGAATAATCCCCGCCCATGTGCGGGGACCCCGGAGCAATCAAAAATATCTCTTAAGCTGTCCCGCATTTGCAAACCTGCAAAGACACTTAAGAGACAGACAAAATAATACAGCCTAATCACCACAAGGCTGCACTGGCCAGCACTTCCTCTGAAGTGAACACAAAAGCCAAAATAAAGTTGAAATGTCATTTTTATTCACATTTGACATGTTCCTTTATTATCACACACTCCCTTCACCAAAATCCCTTTAAACAATAGAGAGGAAGGGGTGGACAGACAAGCCCTATATGCTGTCATTATGTGTCTGCTAAAGGGATACCGTGCCTTTAAGAAACTCTCCAGAGACCCCCGGTATCCCAGGATGCACAGCCAACACAAGTTACTTTCAGTTCTTTTTGAAGGTGTATAACAACAGGCCTGATACCGTCAGGTTACTCCACCGGGGAGGAGGGAGGGTCGCTTATGACTATAACAGAGATACCCCTACTACAGAACTGGAGTTACAGGTAAGAAACTACTCCTTCTGTAGTAGGGGATCTCTGTGTATAGTCATAATCTATGAATAGAATGGCAAGCCCATCCCAACCAACAAGAAGCGGTGGAGTAAGACCAACCACCAACAAATCACTGTGCAAACAAATTCCTTAGCGAAGCCTGTCCAACCTGCGCATCTGCCCTAGCATCAGAGTCCAGGCAGTAATGCTTTGTAAACGTATGGACTGACTTCCAGGTGGCAGCCTTACAAATGTCAGCAATGGGAACATTCCTAAGCAAAGCGGTGGTAGCCGCCTTTCCTCTAGTCGAATGTGCTGTAGGCTTACCCCCTAATGTTTTATTAGCTTTTTGGTAACAAAGCTGAATACAGGAAACAATCCATCTGGAAATGGACTGCTTTGAGGTAGCTAAACCAGTTCTTACCGAACCATAATTAACAAACAGTTGATCCGACCTGCGGATATCTTTTGTCTTATCCAGGTAGAATTTCAACACCCTACGCACATCAAGTGAATGCAGAGACCTCTCCGCCGGAGAGGAAGGATGCTGAAAAAACGTAGGCAAAGTTATCATCTGATTCACATGGAAATCTGATATCACCTTAGGCAAAAATTTAGGATGGGTACGCATCACTACTTTAGAAGCATGGAAAAACAGTATACGGCTCTTGGCAACACAGAGCCTGAATCTCACTCACCCTCCTGGCCGATGTAATGGCTACAAGGAAGGCCGCCTTCCAAGACAAATGCTGCAGCGAAGCCTTATGGATAGGTTCAAAAGGCTCCCTCATCAATCTAGATAACACCACATTCAATTCCCAAGGTGGAGAAGGCCTTCTAACAGGGGGAAACACCTTACGCAAACCCTCCAAAAAATCCTTAATCACAGGGATTTGAAAAAATGAGGTTTGAGAAGGGCCCTTCCTATACGCAGTCAGAGCTGCGAGATGAACCTTAATAGATTGGAAATTAAGCCCAGACTGAGCTAACTGCAGCAGATAAGGCAAAATAACGTCTTCTTTACAGGATGTAGGGTCAAAGTCCTTCGCCTTGCACCATAAGCAGAATCTCTTCCACTTATAGGCGTAGGAGGTCCTCGTAGACGGTCTCTTAGCCTCTTTTAAGATCTCCATACAGTCCTGAGGCAGGTTCAAGTGTCCATACTGCACTAGCTCAGGAGCCATGCTGCCAAACTCAAGGACGAGAGATTGGGGTGAACCATCTGCCCTCCGAACTTCGTGAGGAGGTCCGGCCGGCACGGCAGGCGCCGGTGCGGCAGAACAGACCGGTGAAGAAGGTCGGTGAACCACCATTGTCTCGGCCACTCCGGAGCAATCAGGATCATTCTGGCTCTGGATTGCGACAGCTTGATCAGCACCGCCGGAATCAGGGGAATGGGTGGAAAGGCGTAGAGAAAGCTGTTGGACCAGCTGATCCATAGTGCATTCCCCAGCGTCCCTGGTTGGTAGTACCTGGACGCGAAGTCGCGGCATTTGCTGTTTTCTGCCGTGGCGAACAGATCTATATCCGGAGTGCCCCATTCTGCGAAGACGTCTCTTAGCACGTCGTCGTTTAGCACCCACTCGTGGTTCTCTTGAACGAGTCTGCTGAGCGCGTCTGCTTGGGCATTCTGCACTCCCGGCAGGTGGGTCGCCGTGATCGTCAGATTCCTGGCCACCAGCCAGTTCCAGATCGCCTGTGCGTCCCGAGACAGGGTGCGTGACCGGGAGCCCCCCTGCTTGTTGAGGTAATACATGGTCGTAGTATTGTCCGTCTGAACCAGCAGGGAGGACGTCCTGAAGGAGGGATGGAACGCCTTCAAGGCCAAGTGTACTGCTCTGAGTTCCAAAAAGTTGATATGGTAGGTCGTCTCCATCTGCGACCATATCCCCTGAATCTGAAGAGGGCCCGAATGCGCTCCCCAGCCCTGGAGAGACGCATCGGTCACTATGGTCTGGGCCGGAATGTCCTTGTGAAAAGGGGTCCCCTTGCAGACATTCTCTGGGGAACACCACCATTTCAGAGACTGCCGAGCGTGCTGAGACAACTGGATCTTGTCCTCCCAACGCCCCCTCCTCTGGTCCCATTGATCCTCCAGACATTCCTGCAGGGGCCTCATATGCAGACGTGCATAGGGGGTGAGGAAGATGCAAGAAGCCATCGACCCCAGTAATGAAGACACCGTCCTCACCGTAGGAGAGCGGGCTGAGATGAGATGCAGAGCCTTCCCACGGATCGATAAGCGTCTCTCCTCCGAAGGACACACGCTTGCGGTCAAGGTATTGACTGAAACCCCCAAGTACTGGAGACACTGCACAGGGATCGGCACTGACTTCGTCATGTTGATGTGCAGCCCCAGACGGTGAAGCAAAGCCGCCGTCCTGTTGAAATGGCACTGGGCTTCCTGATAAGTGGACGCTTTGATCAACCAGTCGTCCAGGTAAGGGTACACAAACACCTTGGTCTTCCGCAGGTGTGCCGCGACCACTGCCATGCACTTGGAGAACGTCCGTGGCGCAGACTTCAGGCCAAACGGGAGTACGGAATACTGGTAATGGTTGTTGCCTACCAGAAACCTCAGGAATTTGCGATGCTTCGGTGCGATCGGCACATGAAAGTAAGCGTCCTGCAGATCTATGGCGCACAGCCAGTCTCCTCGATGCAACTGAGGGTAAATCTGATGCAGGGACAACATACGGAACTTTTCTCGGCGGATCCACCTGTTTGCTTGACGCAGATCCAGAATAGGCCTGAACTCGTTCTTGTCTTTTTTTCTTACGAGAAAGAACCGTGAGTAGAGACCTTTTCCTTTTTGCCTCAAAGGAACAGCTTCTATCGCCTTCTTTTTTAATAGAACGTCCGCCTCCCGCTGGAGCTCCCGCACCATGTAAAGGGAGCGCACTGGTGGAATCTGTGGAGGCGAACTGGTGAAACGAAGACAGTAGCCATTGCAAACAATATTCAGCACCCACTTGTCCTGTGTTATTGTCCTCCACTCTGCCAGGTAGTGTTGAATACTTCCCCCCACCGGAGCGGGTAACGGATGAGGGGGAAGTAACTTTTCAGGGCTTCGACCCGGACGGGCCTTTGTTCCCCGCCGAGGACTGATGCTGGCCTCTGCCATCTCGTCATCCGCATGCGACCCGAATAACGTCGTGCCAGAGAATGGTAGATTGGCGATCTTCTGCTGCGCTTCCGGCTTGAGCGGAGTCAGCCGCAGCCAGGAATGCCTCCTCATATGTATGCCGTGGCAGTACCCATGGGCTGCCAACAACGACACGTCCCCCGCCGCACTGATGATCTGATTAGAGACCATCATGCCCTCGTTCAGCACCTCTTGAAAATCCTCCCTCTTGTCTCTGGGCAGGGAGGCCGCGAACTGTTGCAGGGAGTCCCAAAGAGACCTGTCATAGCGCCCCAACAGAGCGGAGGCGCTAGCGGCCTTCATTGTAGTAGCCGACGTGGAGCACATCCTCCTCCCCAAGGAGTCCATTTTGCGACTCTCCTTATCCGGGGGAGCCGTGGAGGAAGGCGTCGTAGAGTGTTGCTTACGAGCCGCCGCCACGATAACAGAATCCGGTGGGGGGTCCACTCTGAGGAACGCCGGATCCGAGTCAGGGGCCCTGTACTTCTTTGACAGTCTCGAGGGCGCCGGCTTCACCACAGCCGGCGTTAAGAACACCTCCATCGCAGGTTCCTCCAGTCCTGGGACCAGCGGGAGGAGGGGGCGCGACAGATGTACTTTATGCAAAGTCTAAAAAATCACAGACGTAGTGGGAATAGGGGTAGTCACTGATATCCCCAACTTCGCAGCCCCTCTCAGCAACACCTCCTGGAACGTGGCAATGTCATCCACTGGAGAGACGCGGGAAGGAGGCGTCTCTGACAGCGAGGGCGAATACTTGCCAGCCCCCGGAGAGTACGTGCCCCTCGACCCTCTGGAACGGGACCGATACCTCCGTCGACCATGTCCAGAGCGAGTGGAGGATCTGCGCCTACTCCGTGATCGCCTGCGAGGGCGAGAGCGAGATCTCTGCCGGTGAGGGACCCTCGGGGGAGGAGGCGGTGGCTGCGGTGGTGAGGCAGGCAGCTGAGGCACGGGCAGAGGCAGCGGAGGAGGTGGAGGAGGAGGAAGAGGAGGCGGAGGAAGAGGAGGAGGCTGAGGAGGAGGAGGCAGTGCAGGCACCGGTGGAGGCGCCGGTGGAAGGTCGGGCACCGGAGGCAAAGGAGGCCGCTGGGTACGCAGCGGGGTCAGATGGTCTGAAGCCCCATCACTTCTAGCCGGAGAGCCCCCATCATCATTGTCCGGGCTCGCGGCCACTCTCCTCTTCTTGGCGGGCCTGTCCCGCGGGGAAGCCACCGAAGGCGAACGTCCGCGCCTCCCCGATCCTCGACTGGAGATCGTAATCACCGAGGACGTATTCCCCGATGTCTGGGACGTCGAACTGTACCTTGACCTCGAACGGCGTCTCTTCGCCCTCGACGACGAGTGCCGCCCCGCAGTCGATCGTCCTCTCGACGTCGAACCAAGTCTCCTCGACGTCGACCTATGCCTCCTCGGAGTCGAGCCCCGCCTTGATCGCCGTCGCCGGGGTGTCTGCCTCGACGCCGACTTCTGGCGTCTCGACGTCGACCGCCGGTGCCTCGGCGTCGACTGCTGCGATCTTGACGTCGATCGTTGGTATCTCGACGTCGATCGTTGATGTCTCGACGTCGATCGTTGGTATCTCGACGTCGATCGTTGGTGTCTCGACGTCGATCGTTGGTGTCTCGACGTCGACCTGCGTCTCGGCGTCGACCGCCTCCGCCACGACGGCGGGCGCCGGGATCTCGGTGTCGACTCCGTCAGCGTCGAGCCGTGGGTAGACGGCGGCGAGTGCAGTCCATGGGGCTCGGTACGACGTCGATGTGTTGTCGACGTCGACCGTGACACCTGCGACGGCGACCCGGTCCCGGGTCTCGCCGGCCCCTCCCTCGACGTCGAACGCCGAGGCTGCCGCGACCCAGAGCCCTGGATCGACGGCGAACATACCGGTGCCTTCTCTCTCGCCGTCGACGTCGTCGCCTTCGACGTCGAACGCGACCTACCAGCCGGTAGGTGTCGTTTCTGCCCCTTTTTCTGCCCGGAGGTCCCTCCAGGGGCTGAAGCATGGGCGGAGGAGGGGGAATGGGACCCTCCATGCCCTGAAGTCTCACCGGTCCTCTGCTTCTCCTGTCCCTGAAGGCGAGTCTTCTCCCGGTCCCTCAGGGTCCTTTTCGAAAAGGTGCTGCAGATGTCACAGGCAGCTGGGACATGTGAGGGCGACAAGCAGAGGATACACACCTCATGTGGGTCCGTCTTAGCCTTCTTCCTCCCACACTCAGGGCATTTATCGAATAAAGCCATGCTGAGAGTGGGCCAAAACTGCTCCAGATTGCAGGCAGTAGTAGACAAAGGCTTTAGACGTCGAATGAAACCACTTTTAATCCAAAAAATCCGATTTTAATCAATTAAACCACCCAAAAGGGTAGAGCTCAAGCTCCAGGGTCCTGCTAGCAGGAGCCGGAAAAAAGAACTGAAAGTAACTTGTGTTGGCTGTGCATCCTGGGATACCGGGGGTCTCTGGAGAGTTTCTTAAAGGCACGGTATCCCTTTAGCAGACACATAATGACAGCCTATAGGGCTTGTCTGTCCACCCCTTCCTCTCTATTGTTTAAAGGGATTTTGGTGAAGGGAGTGTGTGATAATAAAGGAACATGTCAAATGTGAATAAAAATGACATTTCAACTTTATTTTGGCTTTTGTGTTCACTTCAGAGGAAGTGCTGGCCAGTGCAGCCTTGTGGTGATTAGGCTGTATTATTTTGTCTGTCTCTTAAGTGTCTTTGCAGGTTTGCAAATGCGGGACAGCTTAAGAGATATTTTTGATTGCTCCGGGGTCCCCGCACATGGGCGGGGATTATTCATAGATTATGACTATACACAGAGATCCCCTACTACAGAACAGTATCTACCAGCAGACCTTTAAGGTGCGGGGTCCCACAAGGCTCCTCTTTAAGCCCGGCGCTATTTAACATTTATATGAGGCCACTGGCTGAGGTTGTTCGTCCGTATGGAGTTAAGATCATATCCTATGCGGACGACACCCAGCTGGTGCTCTCACTGGCACATGAGGCCAACATTCCCATGAGCGGGGGACTCTGTAAATGCCTTGAGGAAGTAAAGAGCTGGATGTCTTCCTCATCACTCAAGCTAAACGGGGACAAGACGGAGCTGATGCTTCTAGGTCCCGCGAATCCTAGCTCCTTCAATTCCCTGTGGCCACCCTGTCTGGGCACCCCCTCAACACCCAAGGACAACATCAGGAGTCTTGGGGTGTGGCTCGATAAATCCCTGTCATTCGACACACAAGCTACCAAACTTTCCGCCACCTGTTTTGGCCGTCTTAAAATGCTCAAAAAAATTCTTCATCTTTTACCCATGGAGGCAAAACAAGTGGACATCCAGGGTCTGATCCTGTCCCGCCTGGACTTCAATAACATCCTATACCTCGCTGCACCAGACTACACACTGCGGAGACTTCAAACAGTGCAGAACTGTGCAGCTCGGACACTGCTCCAGCTCCCACGCCGACAATCCGTCAGAGCTAGTCTGACCAGTCTACACTGGCTGCCAGTCCGCCAAAGAATCCACTTCAAAGCCTTGTGTATTGCCCACCTGGCTTTCTGGGACAAAGGCCCAATCATCACCCGCGACCTAATCTCTCACTACCATCCAAGCAGAAACCTACGGTCAAACCAGACTTTTCTGGCCACCGCACCCAGAATAAAAAGAGCCAGAGCAGGCGGTAGGACCTTCACCCATAACGCTTCCAAGCTATGGAACGCCCTTCCTCTTCATCTGAGAGCCAATTCTAATCTTACCTCATTCCGGAAACAGCTCAAGACTCTTCTTTTCAACTCCCCACAATAATTCTGGTAACTATCCCCGCCTCTGCCTATACATCTGTCGGTCCCTCAGCGCTTGGACGCCCCCGGACATCAATCGCGCTTAATAAATCCACATACAAATACAAATACAAATACAGATAACCCAACCATCTGACCAAAATATAACTAATGAAGAGATTACAGTTTGATTTATTCCTACAACTTCTAACCTAAGCAATATTACAAAATTAAAACATTAATGATATTCACCACAATGGCAGAGACCTATGGTTCACTTTCTTCCTCCAAAACAGATCCCTAAGAGTCTATATGAATCTATCGCTATCTAAGCCCCATGCGATCACGCTCGGCGTTACTCAAGGCTCTGCTCTTTCTCCCATTCTATTTAACCTATTCCTTGAACCACTGGCTTACCTCCTAAAATCTTCCAATATCCAATACCACATGTAGGCTGATGACACTCAGCTGTATCTCAAAATCGCCTCCCCTGAGGACATCATATCCCTCAATTCCATCTTACAAAACACACACCTGTGGCTTACGGTTAACCATCTCAAACTCAACGCTGCCAAAACCGAATTTCTTCTCATCTCCCCACCGAAACACATCAATCTTTGGTTGAAACATCCTACAGCCCTCAAATGCTCGTCCCACATCTGCTAGATCACTAGGTATCACATTAGACAAACACCTAAATATGTAGGATCACATCATCGCAGCCACTAAAGGAGCGAATCATCAACTAAGCATCCTGCGGAAACTTAAACCCTATCTACCACAAGAAGACCTAAAACAAATGGTGCAAGCCCTAGTATTACCCAGACTGGATTATAGTAGTGCCACACTATGTGGCCTACCTCGATACAAACTGGCCCCTCTAAGAGCATCCCTCAATGCAGCAGGCAGACTGGTCCTTGGAACAAAAAGATACACACACATCTCACTGGATCTAAAAGCATTAAACTGGATACCATATGAGTCAAGGATCCAGTTGAAGATTGCCTGCATGACACATAAGGCGTTACACTTCAATACCCCCAATTACTTGGCTCAAAAGCTAAAAAAAATCAGGGGGCAACAGAAACTCACAAAGCGCGTTCATCCTGCTGCTGAAACCCCAACGTACTCACAAAAAAAAAGCGAGTGCCAGAGCATTCTCGGCTATTGCACCCAAGATATGGAACTCGCTACCACCGGATGTTCGCCTAATATCCTCTACTTCCTCCTTCAAAAAAGAAGCCAAATCTTTACTACTGAAGAAGATTTTACCTTAAGACAATATACCGATCTTACTGATATTGTACAGTCAGCAAACTTTCAGGGGGCTTATTCCCTACTATTACTGTCTTTATTCTAGACAAATCTGTGTTATACTATTATACTTTATGTTTTGTTTGATTCTTCATGCATGTATTTCCTGGTTTTTGTGTTTTTCTCAGACCAAATGATACACTAGTACCTATCATGTAAAGCGCTCTGATACCCACTAGGGTCACGTTCGCGCTATACAAAACTTTATAAATGAAATAAAATAAATAAATCTGACTGTTTCTATGTATACCTATGATACTTTAGTATTAACTACTAAACCAAAAACCTTCAAACTAGAATTTAAGGATCTCATTGAGTATGTATCGATATCAGAGCATATAATAAATATTGGCAAAAGTGAAAAAATGTAGGGGAGGGGGCTTCCCAGCCCTGCATCAGTAATGTCTTACATTCATGTTTTCCCCATAAACCTATAGAGATAACAAAATTAACTTACACTTGGGTTTGGTACTGAAGTGAGATGGATCAGAAACAAGAACACACTTTTATCAAGCAGTCCTTTTATAGCCAAATTTCCACTGCTTTAAAATTATTAGCAAACTACCACAGGTATTTAAAGGTATTTGCAACTAAATAAAGTATCAAGAAACACACAGGAATTGAAACAAGTGCTTGGTAGCAAACCTGTACTGAATGCTGATATGTATGTGAGAATCCAATTGAGAACCATGAGAAAGACAGCTAGACAATCTTAGTAAATCCTAGTGGGGAATCTTACCCAATTATTGAGAATCCAATGTCAAGCCACTATACCAGGAAAAGTTTTTTACCAGAAACATATCCTTAGAACAAGTGATAGAGGAATTTTAATGAAAATCGTTGGCGAAAGAATGGAAATTTGGGGGCATTCCAAATCACTGGTTTGCTCGGCTATCTTACCGTCAGCAGAGAAGTGACTGGAACCATAGCAAAGAAAATAACTGATTAGTTTGCTGAATGAAGAAATTGTATACAACTCTCTGCGACTTGAAAAAGATTTAGCCCAATTTCAGACTTGAATATGCAAGAGTGGAAAACGGCAGCCGGGGATAGGGATGCTATTCTCCTGCTGATGTCTCTAGGTTCTAGAATTACAGCAGTATCTTCCTTCAGCTGTGGTAATTCTCTCCTGAAGTTCAAGAGTGAAAAGGTCCTGGATTCAGAGGAGGTTATGGCTATCTCAAATAAAATTGTATCTCAACATTTACTTGGACTGTTCTTGTGAAACTTCTGCCGTATGTCTAAGGAATGCAGAAGGTCCTGTGGACAAAGAGAACTGACAATGTAGGAGAGAAATACCAGTTGTAATTAGATCATTTTGCTATAGATCTGTACTGGAAAAGTAAGGTGCCTTTTTGCAACTTAAAGTCATGGACCGATGTCTAGTTTTTGGGGGCTTTTGGAGCAACAGAAATAAAGTGCCATTACTTTTTCTAAAAGTGGGAGCCTTTAAAAAATCCATCCCTGACGGACCGCGATAAAGTGGCAATCATCCTTAAAAAAAGGCACAATAACAGAATGTTGAGCTGGTGCCAAAACTCAAACCTGGTTCCCCAGTTGCAAAGTCGGCAGCTCTGGCCCTAACACCATATCCTGTCCCCAAAGTGCAAAAAATAATCAAGTGATCATCTGGATAAAAAAACAAATATAGCATATAATTTAAAAGTGATTGTCGCTATTAGAGAACTCAGAAAATGTGTCCTCATTTTAGTTTTGTAAAGCACTAACCATAATTTCTATGGGAAAAACATCTCCTCATTTTAATTATTTCTAAAGGAAATGATGATTTAGGTATTGCTGTTTTGATTATATTAAGATGGCTTCAGGCATGCCACACTTTTGTAATAAATATAGAATGTTAGCAATATAGTTGTTTATTAGAACACTGTGGGGAGACAGATGTCAGGGCCAAAGATTCAGACAATTGAGGGCAGGGATGAAGAGGCATAGGCAGCAAGCTGACCACGCTGGGCAGGTTGGAAGGGCATTGGCAGCACAACGGACCATGGATGGTAGGAGGGAGGGGTCATGTGCATGGACTCTGCCAACAGAGGGCAGGGAGGAGGTGGGTAGAAGCAGCAAGGTAACTGTGCAGGGTAGGCGGGAAGGGCAGTGGCAGAACAATGGCCACACAAGGCTGGGGGAAGGGGTATGGACTTGAACAATGGAGTGCAAGGGGGAGGGGTGTTAAGGGCAGCAAGCTTAAACAAGGGCAGCACAACGGACAATGCCAGGTCAGATCCTGCGTCCAGCCCCCTGCCGTGCATTATGATGGACATCTTACTTTACGTTAAAAAAACTAGAAATTCACTTACAAAAACAAAGGTTAAAGTAACGTTATAGTTAGGTGTGATAAAAAGATCTGTTTTTATTTATTTATTAACCTTAAAAATGCAATGAAAAAACCAAAGGTCAAAGTAACGTTATAGTTAGGTGGATTTGTCAGTGACAACATTAACCTTTTGAACTAAAAAAAAACACAGAAATTCACCAGTTATAGTTAGCAGAGCCTTCCATGCACTGCTTATGATTGCAGGTATTACATCACTCATAACGTGTTCTATGACACCATCCCAAAACTCTCCATGCAGAACTAGACAAATTGTGCCACTTTTTGGGGGAAATATTCACGAAGGGTCATAAAACGGCACCAATGTTATAAGCAAGTCAAAAAACGCTTTTCCTATGAACACTAGGTCCTCACTATAACTAACTACTGGTAACCGCAGTACTAGTGCCTCCACAGCCAAGCCCCTTGTATCTTTGAAGTTTGCACCCGGTGGTGTGTGATGGGTGAGCAGTACTAGTGCCTCTGCAGCAAGGCACTTTGAGTCTGTAAGCCTGTGCCTGGTGGTGGTGTACCAGGCAGGCAGTAATTGCCCCTCTGTAGCAGGATCCCTTGAGTCTGTGAAACTTGCTTCTGGTGGTGGTGTACCGGGCAGACAGTGCTAGCGACTCTACAGCTGGGTCCCTTTAGTCCATAAAGCGTGCATCTGGTGCTGGTGAACAGGCGGGAGGTATTAACTCCTCTGCAGCTAGGCCTCTTGATTCTGTGAAGCTCAGAGATGGTGTACCAGACAGTGTTAGTACCTCTGCAGCTGGGTCTTTGAGTCCATGAAACTTGCACCCAGTGGTGGTGTGCAGGGCAGGCGGTATTAACGTATCTTCAGCCAAGCTCTTGAGTTTATGAACCTTGGACTCAGTAGTGGTGTACGGGGTTGCTAATACTAGCATCTATCTATGCAGCCAGGCCCCTTGAGTCAGCGAAGCTTACACTCTGAGGTGGTGTACCGAGCAGCAGGTAGTAGCACTTCCAAGGCTGTGCATACATATCATGTGCAATGGTGTTTCATTGCAGACCCTTCTATCATTTTGCAAAACTGGATAATCGAATCCACACATTGGAGGGCCTTGCTAGGCTCCATGAATCCAGGCACTGGATGCACATATTTTGAGACTTTTTATTTTAAGCACATGAGGGTAAGAGTGTACTCACTCTGCCTCCTTATGTGCCCTTTAATCATTTCCTCAAGACTCAAGAATCCTTCAGTCCTGTAATGTCTGCCACAACATTTTCTTTCCATATTGCAACAGCCAGTCAAATCCTTGCAGATCCACAGACCCAAACTGAAAGAAAAGTAAACCTGAGGGGAAAAAAGTTCCCTTGGCTAATAGGTTGCAGTTTGGTTTCTTTTTTTTTTAATTTTAGGATTTAAGGATACCCGCTCAAATGTCAGTATATCTCCAACTTTTCCTGAGGGAAAACCTCTTCAAGGACAACCAGAGCACTGCTTTAAGTACTAATTTCTCAGAAACTACTGAACGGATTTACACCAAATAATGAAAGGCACAAACCTTGAGTAAAGTTCTACCTTTTGGTAAAATGTGGTGTAATTTCGTTCAGATATTTATTGTGTATGCTATGGGAATTAAAATGGGAAATGGCACTTTTGGAACGCCCCTTTTGGCCCCTGCTTGAGGGACTTGCACAAAGCTTTCCAAGAAGAACCCAAAGTGGATGACCCTTAATCGGAAAGTTTCATGTAGATTCATCAAACAACACCAAAGTTATTAAAAACAAAGACAGACAGACAGACAGACAGACAGACATACAGACAGACAGATCGCCAGATAGCTAAATAGATAGACAGCTTGATAGAGAGATAGATATATTGATAGATCTTCACTAAGAGCCATCGCAGTGTATTGCTAGAATTTTTGATAAGAGAAAGAATACTTGCTAAAGTGAAATAGAAGAGATGGAATAAAATGTGTCAAGGCTTTATTTTCAGAATTTATACCGACTTTTGTATTAAAACAGCTAACAAACAGAAGGAAATGAGAGCAATCATGTCTGACTTAAAGAAACATAGGATTCCATCAACAATGATAGGGCTGGGAGATTGAAAAGTGCTTAGGCCGGATGCATTTCTGATTTTCTGAAGCTAGAAGATGCCTGAAATCTTCTGGATGTAGTACTAAGCAACTAAGCTTGGATTCAGATGGTCATGGTGGGCTGGAAGGGTTGGCAATGGGCAGAGCAGTGACACTGAAGGGATAGAGGAACCAGCGATATTAGAACATTCATCAGGGAAGAGGGAGAGGGAATATTCTAACGTATTGTGCACAATCCTTTCGTCCCATTTACAATGGGGTATGGGGAACAGGGGAAGGAAGAGGACTACTGGGCCGGCCAGGGTCTTCCTCTGAAGCAAATGACTGGGATTCGAATTTGGGGCAGGAATGGCACTAAGGGGACATAAGGTGAGGAGACGGGAGTGTATAAAGGTGGGTGTAGCAGTCAGCAGAGTTGGAGGTGGTAAAAAGGTGTGGGAAGCTTCAAAGACAAGAATGGCAAAGATGATATATGTTTTTATGCAGTGTAAACCTTTAACGTAAACCTGGCTATGGCAGATGAAATGAGTGAAGTGCAGTTGTAAACTGGAAGGTTAATGGGCTTAATAGTTCTCATAAGCATTGACTGGTAGCACAGAGTTAAGCAGCAGAGTTAAGTAGAAACTATTTTGATATTGTCTATTTACAGGAGACTCGTATAGCATCAAGGGCCAGGCTTGGTTAAAACAATCAGATCAATTAATGATATGTGATGCTCAGAATGTCTCCATATGAGGTGTGTATATATTAGTGCAACAAAACAAGTATATAATACAATGTATATGAAGTGATAATGCAGACGGATGGGCCATCACAGAGATTCTAATTGAGAAATGGCAGGTCGTAATATTTACATTATATGATCTCAATTTAGTTGACCCTGCAAACTATGATGCATTAGCACTTGAGCTTGGAAACCACACACATCCCCAACATAGTGTGTGGCTATTTTAATTGTCATGTTACTAGAAACACATCCTAGATCAGGATTGGGAATGCAAACAATTGGCAGAGCGAATTCTCGATTCTAGGAGTTACATGGGTTTGTGGATGCATGGCAGGGTGTGATTCGGTTAAACCTGGTTAGCAGTTACACTCAGACCTACATCAAGTACCTGTTGATTTTGTTGCATAAGCTAAAATGTAGATATTATCAAAAATGTATTTGAAACATTGTGTGTGTGTGTGTGTGTGTGTGTGTGGGTGGGTGTGTGTATGTATGTATGTATGTATATATGTATATGTATATATATATATATATGTATATATATATATATATATATATATATATATATATATATATATATATATACACACACAAACAAACTTGCCCTGATGCGGTAACAGACTCGGCAGCTGGTAGGTTTTTCAAGACCTTTATTGTTTGATAACCGGCAATGCAGACTCTGACAAAAATAGATCCTGACGCGTTTCGTGGCTGGCAATGGCTCCTTACTCATAGGAAGAAGACATGATGGATATATATATATATCCACAAATTCCACACACCTCCTGCCAAACACTTGAACGGGTGCCTCCATCGTGAGTTTGTGGTACTCACGCGTCAATCTCCCAACGGAGCACTCAACAGGCTGAATCGTGATAGTTTTTTATTGACGACATATTTCGGCATCCGCCTTAATCATGCTAATTTCAGAACACTGCCAACTGGTCCCCGTTTAAGTATGAGTTCATTAGTGCACATAGAAAGAGGACTTCCTTTCGAAATGGCTGGTTTTTTGATCGCCATTGCAGTGTGTTGCGAAACATATGAGGCCTGGACAGCTTCCACCATCAGTTCGTAGTTCACACATATTGAGCGCAGGCCATACCCTGTTACACAACACACAAGGTAGATCAGTCCTCTTCGGTTGACAGCGTTATGGGATATTGTACAGTGTTTAAGAGGTCTAGTCAGTAGTGTCGTCTCCATGGTCCCCAAACTCTATCAAATTTACTAGGGCACCCCCTGCTCAGATATGTGGTGCGCTCCTCTGGTCTATTCCTGCACCGTGGGCATTTCCGCCACTCCTCATCGCCTGGCTATATCAAGTTTCCCCACCACAAGGCCCAGGGAGGCAAAGACTAGCTGTGTTCTGGGCATGTCTGCCTCACTCGGTATCCCCAATGAGGGCGAATCCCGGGTCGAGCGGTAATGCTACTCCTAATATCTCCCCTAATTTTCCCATTCTGGCCGTCCAGAAAGCCTGTATGGTGGGGCATAACCATATCATGTGGTAAAAATTGCCTGTGATGTCTTTACATGTGAGACAGTCTAGTGTCTCTGACCTACCCATCTTGTGTAGCTTCTCCATGTCGTAGTACACTCTGTGCAAAATCTTGTACTGTGAGGCATGCCTTGCTTTAATGGCTATCGCTCTGGGGTGTATTAATGCCGCCTCCCAATCTATATCTTCCAAAGGCCCAACGTCTTTCGCTCACCTTTTCCTGAGTTCGTATAAGTTGTCTGGTTTATTATTGTTTATGGTTTCAAATGTGAGGGAGACTGCCTTCTCTAGCAGTTCTTCTTGTAGAAATGTCCCCTCAAGTGGAGCATATTCAGATATGTCTGTGCCTGGAATGACCTGTGTTTGCCATGCCATAAATTGGGATCTATGTAGCCCGTAGTCCTGGCTAATTTTGGGCCATGTTTCGAGTGTCCCTTTTTCCAGGATATCTCTAAATGCGGAGATGCCTGGGAGATCTCATGCCTCAAATCCCTTTCATTTCTGAAATTCTCTAAGCCTTCTCCCCTTCCAGAGCGGTGAAACCCTTGTGACCCGGTTTGCCCACCCAGTGGCTTTTGTGGCTCTCTCCCATGCCTCTATGGTGACTCTTGTTGCCAGTAGTAATTGTGAGGTGCCCTTCCTGCCATGTAGGTATTGTAGGTGTTTGTGTGTGTGTGTGTGTGGTGACATCAGTTCGATTCAGTCGATATGTGGGGTGGTCTTGTGCCCAGTGCATCCATTCGTTAATGAGGATGAGATGGGCTGCCCAGTAGTATGCCTTTATGTCTGGGAGTGCAATTCCACCATTATAGGGGCTTCGCTGTAGCGTCTGAAGCGCTATTCTGGGGTGTCCCCCCTGCCATAAGAGGGATCTAATGTCTCTCTTCAGCCCGGTGAGGACTGATCATGAGAGTGGGTGGTACGTGTTCTGGAGTGTGTACAGTAGTTGTGAGAGGGTAATCATTTTAAAAATAGCAGCTCTTCCGAGCCAAGATAAGGGGAGCTCTTTCCATCTTTCGGCGTCCTGTTTGAAAGTTTGTAGGACCTTTCCCAGGTTATGGTGTCTGCATCTCTCTCTATGTGGGGAGATAAAAATTACCAGGTATTGAAAACCTTCCTGTGCCGCCCTCAGGTTGCTAGGCAACTGCAGGTTATCCAGGAGTGTACCTGGGCTATAAAGCATGGACTTGTTCCAGTTTATCTTGTATCCGGAGTGTCGTCCGTACACTTCTACAGTGTCAAACAGGACTCGAAGAGTGGTGTCAGAGTTAGTGATATAGAGCAGGCGGTCGTCCGCAAAGAGGGAGCTTTTCTGTCTCGTTGCTACTTGGTGCTACCTTAAATCCATGAATTCCTGGGTGTTGTCAGATATTACAGGCGAGTGACTCAACAGTGAGTGTGAAAAGGAGTGGTGATAAGGGACATCCTTGTCTTGTACCCCGTCCGATTGGGAAGGGTGGCGACTTCCTCCCATTCACTCAGACTGTGGCAGTTGGCATGTTGTAGAGTAATGCTATCCAGCTACGAAACTTGGGAGCCTATACCAAACTTGCCAGTGTGCATTCTAGAAACGGCCAGTGTACCGCATCGAACGCATTATCTGCGATCAATGACAGGAATATGAGTGGTGTGTCTCAGCTTTTTAAGACGGGTTCATACCATCGTTGTAGCCCCCCCCCTATTGCATGGATAGTGGGGTTTGTGTCCAGTGTGATCTCTGTGATTTTACTGAGGGTGGATGTCTGAAGTTTGGGAGGTGTATACACGCATATCAGAGTAAATTTTTACCTGTCCCATTGCCCCGTTGACTCCTACATAGCGACACATGCGGTCCTGTCAAAGGCTTGTTGTCTTGAAGAGGGGGGGAATTTCTTAATTAGTATAGCTACTCCCCGTGACCCCTGGTGAATCCTGCATAAGCCAGTGCCGTGTATGAACCCAGATCGAGGAATTTGCCTTGTGTCCCATGCAGGTGCATTGCCTGTAGCATCACTGTATCAGGGTGTTTTATATGTTGTGCCACTAACCCCCTTTTTATTTTGCCACAGATTCCGCTGACATTCCATGTCAACACTGTGAACTCTGTGGCTTAGGCTAGTATAAGCGCGGTCATGGAACCTGTTCCTGTCCCAGCTTTGCGAGCAAGACTAATTAACTTTACCCCAGTCTTCTCGATGGGGACTTCCTCTCATGATGTCCTTCGCGACTGACGTTTGAAAATCTACTACAATGTAACGTAACCAACACCCTTTTTCCACCCTGAAAACCCCCCTCCGCACCCCACTTGTCACACCCTTAGCTGCAAGCCCCTTCATCTAGGAGAAGCAGCTAGTCTCCAGCGAGGATAAATAGGTCTGTTGTCCACCCCCCCTAAAAACGCCCTCAGTTATCAACCTTTCTAACCGTTTAACACATATTAAATAAATTGTAAGTCTGCTCACTGTTTTGAGTGACTCAGTCCTTTGATTTGGGGATTGTGCTTGTTCCTGCCAAGTCCCATTTGGTGATGTTCAAGTGCCAGTATCTGGGTGGACCGGGTCTGACGATTCGTCCAGTATTGCCTTTGTCCCAACCTCTTTATCTCGTTCCAGAGCAGCGATCTCTGTTACCAGTGGGTGTGTAGTTCCTGGTCTGGAGGACATCTCGGTGTGGTCTGAGTCGGTGTGTATGTCTATAGGTTTGACCCTTCGTGCAACCCCATTCCCATCACTAATCTGATCCCCACTAGTGTCTGCTGTGCGTCTCTGTTCTTGGGTTGGTTTTTGTTTGTTTCTGCGAGGTTCTCGTGGCAAGGCCCAAAGCTTTTCTCTGTTGGCTGTTGTCTTTGTCAGTCCATTGTGGCTTCTCTCGAAGGACTGGTCTTTCCTCCACCCAAGCTCATGCATCTGCGGGGGACTGGAAGAAGTGCGTTCTCCCCTGGTAGATGACCTTCAGCTTTGCTGGGAAGAGTAGTATGTGTTGGATATGATGGGCCCTGAGTTTAGCTTTGATGGAATCAAATGTTTGGCGCTGTTTTTGGACCTCTCGGCTATAATCAGGGAAAATCATTATCTTGGCGTTTTCATGCCTGACCTCTCCCTTGAGACGCATTTCCCGCAGGATCATGTCACGGTCGATGAAGTTAAGGAATTTTGCAATGATTGGTCTGGGCGCGGCTACTGGCGGTTCCTTGTCACTAGCGTATGATGCGCCTGCTCTATGGCAGGTTGAAAAGTGTTCTGATGAAATTATGTCTCTAAGCCAGGTTGCCAGGAACGTTGGTACGTTGGTCCCTTCCACTCTGTCGGGGAAGCCCACTAATCGGAGGTTGTTCCTCCTCGCCCTATTTTCAGCATCTTCCATCCGACATGTCATTTCTGCAGTAGTGCTTTGGAGGTCCGTTACACCCTTCTGGAGATCTTTGACCAGGTCTTCTACCTCCAAGATTCGGGTTTCCGCCTCTGTCACACGCTCTGAATCTTTGCATGGGCCTTGCGCAGGAGTGCCATCTCCGAGCAGACCTACCCTATTTTCCCCTCCAGCAACTCTGGAGCTTTGTAGTGCTTGGAGTAGTACAACGGTGTCTGAGGGAGTCTGTACAGCCACTGCAGCCTCTGCCTGTGGCGTTTAGACCTTTGTAAATCAGTCCACTTTTCCCTGTTTGGGATGCTTGGGGTCCTTGTCTTTAGCCATCATCTTTTGCAGGTGTAGTGATCTGTTTGGTGGTTTCTTGCTGGTCTCTGGCCCGCCCAACAGTCTATCCCCGGAGGAAGGGGGCAGTGCAGGTTGTACTTTGTAGTCCGTCTGCGAGAGACAGGGGAGCTAAGGTTATGTATCTCGTATCGCCTGTGATCGATCTTCAGAGACCGGGCGATCAGTCTATCCAGACCAATGTGTGGGTCCTTCTGTCAGTTCCTATGATAGCCCGCCATTTCCTCGGGACAGCTTAAACTAACCAGGCACCCCAGAGCAGCCACATGAAGTGGGTGATCGGCCCGGGGGTCCCTTGCACTCGTGGTCCGCTCTTTATTCCAGTCTTTAGCTTGTCCTTGGCTCTTGTCTCGGTACTCTGTTCTGACCGGGCCTACCCCTCCATGGGTGAACCCCGTGTCATGTGATTTAAGGTGGCCCTGTTATTTTCCCCTGGTTCAGGGCCCTCTGTTCTGCCCCGGGTGTGGTGGGGCTTGTTCTTCTTTAGCCTGGCCTAAGTTCTTTGAGGGGGTCACCGCAGTCCTACCTCCCCCTCAGTCTGGCATGTCATGTGGAGGCGGGAGGGAGTGCAGTGTATCGGCCGCCTCTCTCCTCTGTGTCACAGTGGGATCTGTTCACTTCCTTGTGGGCCTGTCTCTGTGCCTGCTTGCAGGCTCACCTCTCAGTGATGCTGTTGGTGCTTGTTGACTTCACCCCGGCTCAGGCTGTTCCCTCCTTTGTTTCGCTGCGGTGTCACCGACCCCGACTTTACCGCTTCCAGCCGGCTGGGCCCATCCCAGGGTCTACTATGCCGGGTTAGGGCTCTTCACACCCGGACTCGGGACATCCACTGCGGCTCTCCACTGTCCCGCTGTCTGTCATCAGGAGCGGGTCAAGCGGAAGCGGGAGGGAGAGCGGTGTGGCGGCCGTCTCTTCCATCTGTGGTATGGTGCGCTCCATTCGCTTTCCTGTGGGACTGTCGCTGCCCCCACTTTCAGCCACACCACACAGTGTTGCCGGTGCTCGGAGTTGTAGGTTGCGTTCCAGCTCGAGCTGCTCCCACCTTCGCTATGCAGCGGTGTCGCTAACTCGACCTTCACCGATCCCAGCCAACTGGGCCTAGTCTGGGGTCTGCGGTGTGGACTGCCCGCCCAAGATCAGGCCTCTTCTCGTGTTTGCGAGACCCGTGCTCTCAAGTAGGCCGGGTCACGTCCCGCTGTCATTGCAGGTTGAGGCTCCTAATGTCTGGTCTCGGGCTATTCTCTGCAGCTCTCCACAATCCCGCTGTCCGCTCCCAGTATCGAGGCAGTGGCTACACCAAGGTAGTCCTATCCCCTGCAGCAGAGAACCCCGGGGTGGAAATCGCTCTGCACATCAACCAGGCTGTTCGATCCCCAGAGGGGGAGCTGCCGTCTCCCCTCGGGCCCGGTCAAGCGATGGAAGGCGCCATCTCGTGAGACGGCTCTTCGGGCTGCGTTGGTTCGGTGTTAGTGTGGTTTCTTGTGTTAAGCCTCTCTTGTGAGCACTTAACTGCGTTCCGCACCTTTGTGCCTGTCGGGTAGGCGCTCCTAGCACTATCAAGCCCTTCCCAGGGTGGCAGGATTCATCTCGGATCAGGGGCTCCGGCAGGAGCTCTCAGGACGCACGTCTCACTCGGCCATTTCCTTCCATTAACTCATTTTCACAGTATGCCTCTTTAAACTACACTCTACGACAGGACACAACACTCCACTGTACGACAAAACTCCACTTCACTCTACGGCATGACACTCCTCTCTATGACAAGTAAGTCCACTCTATAACATGCCACGCCACTCCACTCTACAACATTCCAGTCCATTTTATTCTACGCTATGCCACTGTACGCCACTCCACTCTACACCACCGCAATCTATGCCACTCCAGTGGCAAATACGTAGAGTGGAGTGAGGTACAGCGACTCTACTGTACCACACTCCACTCTACTCCACTCTATGCCACTCCACTCATTTCACTGTGCGCCACTCCGCGTTACACTATTCTACCATATGCATCTCCTCACTACACCACCCCACTATACACCACTTCACTGTACGCTATTCCACTGCACACCAGTCTACGCCACTCCACCCTACAGTATTCAACTCTATGCCACTTCAAGGTATGCTACTCTACTTTACACTAGTCCACTCTATGACACTTCTATCTACGCAACTCTATTATACGCTATTCCACACTATGCCACTCCAAACTATGCAGTACATTGTACACCACTCCACTCTATGCAATTCCATTGAATGCCACTCTACGCCAATCCACTGTCGGCTATTTCACTGTATTGCACTCCACTGTACGTTACTACACTCTACGCCTCCCTGGTGCATGCCATTCAACTCCACGCTATTGCATTGCATGACACTCCACTCTGTGCCAAAATATCCTACCCTATTACATTATGTGCCACTCCACTGTATGCCAACCACTACACGCTATTCCAGCGTACACCACTCCACACACGGGCACTACACTCTACGCCACTACAGTATATGCTATTCCAATGTACACCACTCCATTGTATGCATCTCCACCCTACATCACTCCACTATACACCACTCCACTTTTCGCTATTCCACTGTACACCAGGCCACTCTACGTCACTTTATTCTATGCCACTCTGGTCTATACTATTCCAGTGTACACGACTCTACTCTATGCCAAGACACTGTACGCCACGACACTCTACTCCATAACACTGTACGGCACAATACTCTACGATATGAGACTCTATAACACAACACTGCACTCTATACCGCACGACTCTATGTCATTGAAGTCTACTCTGCTCTACAACAGTATCTTCCACTCTGTGACACTCTACGCCCCTCCAGTCCACCAAACTCTATTCAAAGTTATGTCACTCCAGTGTACACCACTGTAGTACAGTCGATGTGACTGTACAACACTGTAGTATACTCTATGCTACTGTACCACACTCTACTCCATTCACTCTCTGACACTCTACACAACTCATTATATGTCACTAAACCCAAATTTACACACTAATCCACCCCATCTGACGCCACTCTATGCCACTTGACTCTACGACACTCTATGCCTCTCTACCACTCACACTATACTGTACGTTACACCACTATCAACACTGTACTTCACTCTATACCACTCCACTCTAATCTACTCTACTCTACTCCCTGTACAACACCCCACACCCCTTCACTGTACCAGATGCCACTACACTCTGACACTTTTCGCCACTATGTGCTACACTACACCACGGCACTTTTCTCTACGACATGGCACTCCATTCTATGTTTCTCCACTTAACTCAATTCCACTGTACGACACTCCACTCTATGCCACTTTACTCTACGACACTCTAGTCTATTCTATACAACTCTACTCTATAGCACTCTGCTACACTTTATACGGCTGTACAACACTCTACTACAATCTATGGCCCTACACTCTACTCCACTGTATGCCACTGTACAGCACTCCATTCCAATGCTGCCACTGAAAGTCTACTCCACTCTAGGACATACTACACAGCTCCCTCTATGCCACTGTATCCCACATTACTCCACTCTACTCCACTCCTCCAATGTATGCCACTCCACTCTACAACATTATATATCACTTTACTGTACTAACTTTACAACAATTTACTATACGCCACTGCACGTTACGACACTTCCCAACACTCTACAACATGCCAATCAACTCTAAGGTATTCCACTGTACACCACTCCACTGTACGCTATTCCACTGTTTGCCACTACACTCCGCTATACGACACTCTATGCCCTTCACTTTACCACACAATACTCCACTCTATAGCACACCACTGTAAACTGTGTACTCTAATGTACATGAGTATATGGCACTCTGGTTGACTCTACGCTACTCAACGACACTCTATGCAACTCCCTCATTGCCAGTCCACCCCACTTTACTGCACTCAACTCTATGACACATTACTACACTTTATTCTACCGAACTACACTACTCCACTCTATACAACTCTTCTGTATGCTACTCTATGCCAATCAACTCTACTTCACTCTATGCTACTCCACTCTAATACACTGTGCCACACTGCAATCTACCCCACTCTACAACATACTAATCCACTCAGAGGCACTCTATTCTATGACACTTTCCAAGACTCTCCGACACGCTAGACCACTCCACTATACGACACAAAACTCACCTCCATGACACTTTACTCCACTCGATGCTATACCAGGTCACTCAACTCCACTCCATGCCACTCTACTCTATAACAGACCACTCCACTCTATTCTATAAACCTTTTACTCCACTCTATTCTTCTCGACGCAACTTCACTCTACTACACTATACAATACTTTACCCCACTCTACACTACTGTTCGACACTGCACTCTACGACACTCTATGCAACTCTACTCTACAAAACTCTACTCTGCCCTATTCCCATACACTCCACTGTACAACTCTGTACTCCACTTTATCCCGGTAGACTTCACTGTACAACACTCTACTTCACTCTACAAGACTTTCCAACACAGCACTCCACTGTACTCTATGGGATGCCACTCCATTTTATGACATATTACTCGATTCTATGCTATGCCACTCCACGCTGTTATGTTTCATATAGGTACCTCAATATAGGCTCAGGTAGCAACCAAACCTTTAACCTTTATTTCCCCTGTCATTACACTACATAATGTTTCTTGGGACTGACCTTTTACCTAGTTATGGTACTTCTTACAGGACGTGGCGTTTTGTCTGAAAACTAGCCTCATTCATTATGCATGAGGATTCTTGGAAACTCAGCAGGACTACAATCTCCTGCATAATAACTATCTATAAGAGTAATTCCTTCCATCATCCTAAGACTGACATGACACAGCAAGGTATATCCTCTGAGGGTACCACTTTGGGTATGTAAACACCTTATCTTTGCTGAGGCTGGGAGAGGAGAAAAAGGACTTCCATGCTGACACACTGACGCAAGACACTAAGGTTCCTGCACACTTAGGTACATCTAGTTAGGGTCGCATCGTAGGAGTACGCATTATTACTGTAATGTATTTATACACCTGCCTGTATGCATAGTTTTAGCACTATGGAAGGAATCGACCATCCTTTTACTCTATTCATGCTTATAATCATTTATATCTGTTTCTGTCTTATGGGTTTTTCAGCACACCTATTTTACACTAGAATGACACTGGTACAATAAATGCTTATTGAAAATGTCCCCACCGTTTATTCTGTGTATTTCTCTGAAACAAAGTGAGAACAAGTGACTGAGCAAAAGTACTGTACTGTTTCCACGATCCCCAATGGGACAGAGTTGTCATGTTCAATAGTTGCCAATAACTATTCTCTCCTTGGTAAGAGGGGTTTCTAGAGGCACTGTGAGCTAGCTAGAATACAGGCAAATATAGCCGATGGGGGTGTCTGGACACCAATCCCACAGTCTATATTGTCTAAACGCGCACATCCTATATAGGTTTATAGGAACTACACGACATGGCGCCGCCAAAGTTTGTTTGGTACTTATTTAACGGTCAAATCTGAGTAGTTCGGTCGTGCTATTATCAGAAACCCCTACTCACATTTTCCCAGAGATGTCGGGAGTGGGAAGGGAACTATCCGGCACAGCTGAGCAGCTATATCCTATGTATTGGCTGTAGGTCTATCAAGCTTGAAGGACAAATAGTTCCTATTGTGCATAAAACCTTATCTCAGTTTCCTTGAAACTTTTTCCTTCTTCAAAATAATGGTTGTCGAAGACGTCGCTGCACCAGCACAACCTGCAGCTGCAGCAAGGGATGAAGAAGATGAAATAAACATTTCAGAAAATGTCAGAACTGCCCTTACTTTAAAACTAGCAGACTATGGAGTTACAGCTAGGGGTGGAACAGTAACATTTGAGATTGAGGCACACGAATCATATAGGACAGAGGTATTCTATTCATAGGTTAAGTTACCACAAGCAGATGCACAAACACATACATTTCATTCTTATATCAAAGATGAAACACCAGACGAAACTGTTGGTATAAGGACATTGAAATTCTGCTCACCTACCAGGAGCACATAAACTGGTTTAAAGGCGCCCTCGCACACACAAAAGAAAAAGTGAGGCTCGGTCCGCTCATAGGGGATGGAGCAACTTGGCCAGTCCTGGAAGCTTACACACCACATCCAGACATTGACACAATGCCAGTAGCAGACTTACGTCCACTTCATTAAGAGATAATAAAACTTTACAGAAGCCTGACACAGTTTGTGTTGAGAACACACACACTTCAGCCAGCAAGGGCTACACTAGCAGGACAAATTCAGGGATCTACAACTAAAATAACACCACAAACGATACACGGGGTTATGGCTAAAATGCCTACTAGACGTGAGCAAATGCCATTCTGGATAGTTTAGAAAATAACACAGCTAGAGGCAGTATTTCTACATACAAGCCCTCAAGAAAAACACAGAATGCTAACAATCTGCTTGCCAATGGGCATAGCTCCCCAGATAGAAAATGGTACCTCTTGGGTTACACTTTTCGCGGCCATATATACCAGAACTCATGGTATACCTTCATTAGCAGTAATACCAGATGTATTAAGACAAATACAGAATGAGTATGGAGCAGAGATGAAATTGTTAGGGAAATGTTGCCCAGGTATCCGCTATTATATTAGCAAACATAAAAGGGGAGGCAGCAGCAGTGGCACCTGAGGGATTTCACTCCTTTTCAACAGGAACGTGAATTACCTAAAATAATCGAAGACACCTATGCTGAATTAGGTAGAGCTAGTTTGGGAGCTAGAGCAACAAAACCTCAACTGATGGGTGGTCCTGAAAAAGAGAACACCAAGCAAGCACCTGATTTTTCCAAGAAGAAACGGCATAACAATAACAAGCATTTACAATGCAATAGGTCTCGCATTTACGCGAGTTTAAGCTATTGGCATTGTTAATGACAATGCCTTTTATTTATGTTTTAAAAACGAAAACAAAAATAAAAGGCATTGTTATTTTTGTTATTTACAATGTCAATAGCTCAAACTCGCGTAAATGCGAGCCCTATTTCATTGCAAGTTCTTGTTACATTAGTGAGGAAAAACGCTCCCTTTCGGCCCGCGCAGCAAATTAATTAAAAAAACAAGCACAGCCGCTAAAGTGAAAGCGGACCGCGCTGTAAATAAAAAAAAAAAAATTGTGCTTACCGACTTATGAAGGAGACCGTGTAACGCCACAAGTAAAAGATCTAGTCCTGCTGGGAGGTAACAAGTGGCGACAAGGCGGTAACAAGGAGGGACTAACTAGCCTCATTATCAATCGGAAGCCAGAATTTAACAAGGACAATGACATCAGCCAATCAAAAATAATATATGCGGAGAGAAGGCGTGGCTTCCACAGCATACTCGACTACTGCATGCCTCGCACAGTGAGCAGCGCATGTGCGTTGGCGCTAGGCTCGACCTAAAAAACAAAAGAATAGAGAGAATAGATCACAATCCAGGGGTGGGTCTCCTCAACAGGAGCCCTCCGAAAGGAGGTACAACCTTAGGAATCGTGATAACATTAAACAAGCATTGGCATAGCCAATAGGTCTCGCCATTGGGACCTTATAAGTGTTTACCCATGCAACAGTTGATGTTGTTGCAACAAGGATATTGTGCTGCATAACTAAATACTTATAAGGTCCCAAAAGCGAGACCTATTGGCTATGCCAATGCTTGTTAGCAGGTTGTCTCTGGGCTTGGCACAGGTACGGCATTTCACATCCCATCTACAGATGGGGCAGTGGATTAGAGTTACAATGAGGCAGTTAATCTGTGTGGAGAGATGAAGTTGTATTTTAGTGTCATTTGTTTTATTTTTTACTTTTGGTTGTTTGCATCCATATTAACGTTTATACATGTCCGGTCTGAATGTTATGTTAAGCAAAGTGATGAAGTTTGTAAAATGAGGTCCATATGAGAAAAACAAAATAAGCCAGTACAACTTTAATATTGACTTTCTAATTGTCAATTTCTTTTGGAGCAGTTTATAATAATTCATATGTACTCGCAGACGTTAGGTTGCCTACCTTCAGATTCTGTCATGCCTGACTCCACACCCTTTAACATCACCTGCGCATTGTCCCTATGTTAGAGTTCCCACTGTTCTTTTTTTTCCAATTCCAGCACTGTAACTACTTACAATGAGTCTGAATAAAAGCAATTTTAAAACATACCAAAAAAACATTTAAATCATCAACACCCCCCTTAAGCTCTCACATCTCTCCATTGGGACAAGCCGGACAACCCCTCCACGCCCCTCTCAAAACAGTTTAGTTATCTTTGAGAGAAGGACACAGCATCTTACCTAAAGGGCTAATAGTACGAGCTGGTGCTTAAGTATAGCGGTGGCCCTCTGTGTGGGTTATCACGTGCTAAACATAGGCCAAAGTGACATTGTACAGTCAGGAGGAGCAGGCAGGTGGAAATTCCCACGCGAGCACTTTTGACACCAAATTGTTAAAAAATGTAATACAATTCCATGAACTTTAAAAATGTAAGATGACACAGTAAGCTTATTTTTCTAAGTTTGATATGGGAGGCTGACAAAGCACTAGAGCAGTTTTTGTAAGGAAAGGCATGGTGTTTAAATAAAATGTGTTAGGGGGTTGTTTATATTGGTGCTTGCAGGGGCTTGTCAGACAGTATCTGTGCAACACTGCACTGCCAGCTCTGCACTGGCATCTGAGAGGGATTTAAATCACAAGCAGCCTAGCCCCATCCCGTACCAAAACTGGTCTGATGTCTGGCGTGCCCTTTAAGGAGGTGATACTACTCGCTGAAGCAGTCTCATCTGAACCAGTCTGGATGCCGGTATCCTGTAGGAAATATTCCAAGTGAAAAGCTGCAGGGGGGAGTGGGGGGGGGGCGCAGCACACAAAGCGGGTGCGACGGCGTAAGTTACGAAAGATGCTCGTACAGAGGCCGGTAGCTGCCGTACGACAGGAAGGCGAAAATGACATGCCTGTGATGCCAGTACAGGCCGGGTGGGCTGCGAGCCAGCACACTGCCCACACAGAAGTAAACGGGCATGCCACCATCCAATCGTAGGGCTGAGTGCAGTCTTCCAGGATCACTAAACCAATAATAAATTGGCAGACCTCTCTCAGCCAATCCACAGCAACCGTGTAGTTTCAGAGCACTGTTGGCCAATGAGCAGTTGACAATAGCTTCCAAGCCAGTCACATGACAAAAGTTCAACATACCAATCCCTGATTGTCACAGTACTGTCCTATCTAAATAGGATATGTTTTGTTATACCTGATTGAGTGTGTATGCTTGGAGCCGCTGTTTCGGTCCTCGTGCGCAGTGATTACCGTGTTTACCAGTGATAAAGCACAAACTTGGTAGGACTTGTACGTTCAATGCTTGTCGTCAAGAGGCTCTGGGGCATCTGTGTGGGGCACCCGCGTACAGAGAAGGCATCTCTGGTTGCTGTTCTCCGTGGGAACCAGCATGTTGTGTGAAAGGTGGAGCATGGTGGCAGAGATCGTGCTGCATATAGATGAGCCAAGTGAGGACAGTGACATTGTCTGGCTTTACTCCAGAGCCTTTCCAAAGTAAGCGCACGTACAATTCTTATTTTTTTATTATAGAGTGAAATTATACAGAGCTGATGTTGTTTGGCGGGGAGCACGCTTGCGCGCCTCGCGCTAAAAGTGGGAGGGTTGAGGGGAGTGCGACCAAAGCGTTTCCATTGCGGGTGCGATCCAGGGGCACCATGTGTTTGTAAGTTAATTACAAACATATGGTGTCAAGCTCGCTCCCGCAAGGCAATCACCAAACGTGCACACGTTGCCATTGAAGGCAATGGAAAGCGTGCACGTTTAACCTCTTCTGTGCCCATGACGAGATAGTCTCGTCATGGAGCACGGTCGCGCTGTGCCCATGACGAGACTATCTCGTCATGAAACCCGCCCACTAAGGAAACGCCCGGCACAGGAGGGGGAAAGGGCGTGGCACCGAAGGGGTTAAGGAACAAAAACCAAAGCGATAGCTTAATGTCTTACTCCTATGCAGTGCATGCGTGCTGCGTAGGCGAGACCTAAAAACCTGACAGGTATCAGGATACTGATACACGTTCCTCTTGCTCCTTTCAGGGTTCATCAAAAAACTCTGAGAGGGAAGGACGGTCAGAACATAGACAAGAAGAGTGTACAAAGTCCAGAGGCGCGCAACGTGCTTCAGACTATTCTTTGAAAAAAGAAGAGAAACAAAAATCAAAACCTCAACTTAAAAAGAAGGAGGTAGCAGGTCTTAAACTTAGACATGCCCAGAATTCTGAGGACTTAACTTCTGAACGGGGAAAGGGCTCTGATGATGCTAGACAGCGCAGCAGAAGTAACAATAGCTCTCCAGACCTGATGGAATTTCCAGTGACAGCGGAGTTGAATGAACATATCACGGTGGAGACACCTGATATGAAGGTAAGTGTCCCACATAGGTTACATAAGATAACACTCCAAATAGAGGGGGACAAACCCAGAAAAACTAAAGGTCTCTTTTGTAAGAACCTGACTCATGGATATGACATCCTGTTGTCTGAAAAAAGATTGGCCGCCTGAAATTGTTATGGATTGCCCAAAGGGAGAAACAATAATTTTATCGGCTTTTTCCAACCTCGTTCCAATATACTTAAAACATACATATGCGCAGGAGTGGGTGATAGCACTTGCTCCAGCATTATATCGCAACTATGTTGGGTGGGATGGTGAGTCACCTCCGCATGAAATCCCAGTAAAAACTACTCCAACTCCACAGAGACAGAACCCAAAAAAACAAGAAGCGAAAGTACACTTCAACGAGATCTACAACTGGAATACCAGGGTGTAATTGAAACTTGAACCTCTTCAATGAATAATCCTGTTTCCTGTAATGAAACCTGATAATTCATACCGTCTAGTTTTAGACTACAGACATTTGAACACATGCACTAAAACATTTGCAGTACAGAATGCCGCATTAATGAATAACATTGTGCGGAAAAAATACAAAACAACACTAGATATCTCAAATGGATTTCTCTACCAAAATATAGCACCTGAAAGCAGATATATGACAACGGTTCTCAGCATCAATTTTGTTGACTCCCCCAAGGGTATAAGAATAGCCCTGAGTTGTTCTCTGCTAGGGTATCAGGGTTACTTCAGAATTTGGATGAAGAGGCATTGCCCTATGTAGATGATGTTTATCTGACGGATGATGATTTAAAGGATCTCTTGACCAGGGTGAGCAACATCATTTTGGGGTTCGTCTCGGAGGTCTACAAATTCAACTTTAAAGAATCAAAAATAGCCCACCTCAATGTCCTATTCTTGGGATATGAGCTTTCAGGTGAAGTGAAAAGCCTGGCAGCTAACTTTTCAGAAAAATGTGCGCTGCTCCAACCTCCTAAATCGTTGAAAAACGTACAACCCATATTGGGATTCTTAAAGTTTGGCAGAACATACATTTTAGATTACGCAGAAAAAGTGAACCCTTTCTAAGAACTAATAAGACCTGATTTTTCAGTTAGACAATGGACACAGGGACACACAGATATCCTTCGTTCCCTACAAGCTGACAAATTTGGTGATCCGTGTTATAGCGGGTCAATCTGGGTATAGTTACCTAACCTTCGATGAAGACAAAACAGTACCCATAGCATACAAATCACACTTTTACACAAACGCTGAAATGCTTTTTGCTTCTACAGAAAAAAAGTCTGACAGCAGTACAGACTGCTGTAGTGAGAGAGAGAGAGCACTGGCTCTGAGGAAACAAATAATTGTCGTAACTCCAGTAACGGCCTTAGAGGCTATTACAAAAGCAAGCGTTCCGAATGCTAAAGCTTTACATCCAAGATGGATACAATGGGCTAATTCTCTCACTGCAACAGATTTAGATTACAAATTTGACTCTACACTTAAGTCGCAAGCATTTCTGTAATATGAACAAGGATACCCTTTCCCGAATGAAATAATGCCTCTAGATTAGTATGAATATATCATTTCCACTGACGGATCTGCTCAGCCGGCCATAGAAAGTAAACAACAATACAGCCCTGCATGTGCGATTGTAAAGGGTCGTATGCAGGATGGCAAGTTCCATCCTAGCAGTACAAAGACACAGTCTCTAGGAGACTCAACGGCACAGCTGGCAGAGTTAAAAGCACTATTACTGGCACTAATAAATACGGATCGAGAATTCTCCATACTGACTGTGCGATTCTTTTTACTGTGTCCAGTCATATAATGAATATCTTCACTACTGGGGTCACAATGGGTTTAAAGACTCAAAAGGTGGCACAATTAAGCAAACCATTATATGGGAACAGGTAGCTGAGTTGAAAAACAAACTATGGAGAGCTCACGTGATACACATGCGGCGTTCACGTTGAAGGGAATTAATTGGCTGATGAAGCCGCAAAAGGGGCAGTACGAACCAGAGAGGGTCTAGGTTCTGCACACGCAACGGTTTCATCACTGACACAACGCTATTGGTGGCCAGGACTAACTAAACAGATGAAGAACTTTGTCTTAAAGTGTAACATCTGTCAGCAAGTGAAGGGCTCCACCGTAGCACGTCCAGCGCAGACACCATTATTGATATCAGACAGACCACTTGCTTGGGTCTATTTGGACCACTACGGCCCCCTACAATCAGATGGGGTTTACAAGTATATCTTGGTGGCAGTTGATTCATGCTCTAGATTCCTGTGGGTTTGGCCACAGCGCTCGGCTGACGCTCAAACTGTTACAAAAGATTTGAGAGTCTTCTTAGGGATATACACAGTTGGCACATTACCTTCTGACCGAGGCCCCGCGTTTAGCTCTAGGGCCTATAAGGAAGCCATGGGAAGTTTGGGTGTTGCATTGCGGTACTCCTCTCTGTACCATCCCAAGGGAAATTCGGTCATGGAGAGGAAAAACCGAGACTTAAAGCAATCTAACTTTAATTAGGTTCGGGTGGTAGTTGGGTCAGTCACTTATATGGGGTCCAGAGGGCACTCAATAATATGCCAAGAAGTTCCCTAGGAGGTGTCACTCCTTACGAAGTCCTATTTGGGACAAGAATGTTGGTACCTGATCTCACTTATGAAAGCACAGTGGCAGATGGAAAAACTTTTGACATCAATAAACGTTTGGCTGTTTTACGGGATCTGAATGAATTCCCGGCTCTACAAAGCAACGTGCAAGTAAAACGCACCGTCACTGGGGAAGTCAAATCAGTCACAGCAAGACCTGCCTGGATCCCTAAAGTCAGGGATCTGGTCAGAAAAAAAATTGTGGAAAAGAAAGAATTTGGACCATCATACAGAAATCCTGTACCTGTCCTGGCTGTCGAAGGAACAAGAACAGTACTTCTTTCGCCTCTTGCCGGAAAAAAAGATCTGATCAAACCACATTATGTTGCCTATACTGTATAGTAGGCCTCGTGGGCTCCTGGGTTGCCGACACTCTCCTCTCTCTACCATACAGGAAGTTCAGATAGACTCAGAACATTTGAAGAGTCCTCAATACAAAATAATGGACTTTCCAGCAATGAAATGGAACTCGTTGAAACAGAACATCAAAACACAAATGAAAGACAAATATCGATTCCGCCGAACACCGACATCTACATAAAAATGCCTCTACAAGAGACGTCTGCCAGTTCAATTAAATCTGCTGAGCTATCAAAAATAGATCAAACTGCATCTGGCTACTTCATTGATTTTGATACCTTCTCTCTGGATCCCAGTGAACCTGAAACAACGCCAGCGCAAGTTTACTGTAAACAACAACTTAATGACTTCTACATTTTTCTGAAAAAGACTTACCTAGTATACCCTTGGCTACAGGTCTAGATAATAACTGGAAAATTGTTTTTTCCTATTCTGGATTGGCCTAGTGACTGTCTTTTGCTTACTCAAGAATGTTAATTATCTTCCAGAACGCTCTGCAGTATCAAATGTGAACTTGGTCTTGAAACCTCATACGTTATTCCATCGTGAACAAAAAGACCAGTCCTTTGTGAACATTACGGCTGTTCCAATTCCTGATGGTATAGTTTGGGACAGAGTTTTATATGATGTATTTGGTCCTACAGCCCTTTTGAAAATACCTCATGTATTCAAAATTTCTTTAAATTATATCATTACCTCAAGTACATTCTCTGCCGATTGGGATTTTGAAATTGTAAATAATATGTTGTCTGATTTAGAACAATCTGCTGCATTTTCAAGCATTGAAATGTTAGAGGACACAACTGATTATGACACAATGTATTGTTACCAACATTATGGTCATCACTTTTTACATAAATCCAGTATCCAACGTGATGTTTTTACATGCCACCAATGGGAACATAGCCCAATACCACGAAAAGGTAGTTCAAGAACATTCGCACAGAAATGTTCTTATTTTTAAGGGTTTATCACTTCTGACCCGACCTCTATATACTATAAGGTTGCGCCTACAACTGCACAGAAAAATATGCTAACAAATACCAAACAGATTTATTCTACATACTTCATTTCCCAACTGTCTGAACAGGGTTTCAACTTATGGAAGGATACTATAAACATAAAATCAGTCTGGGGTCAAAGGAATGGCAAGTTCAGGGAACAGAAGCAGTATTTTGAGCGTGCCTCATTCCACAGCAAATAATATTTCTGAACGACACTGTGCAACAGACCTCATGTCATGGACTAGCCAAGAACAAAGACTTGAATACATCTCAGATTCCCTTACCATCACACTTTGAGAGGTGGCAAAAATGTACAACACGTCGAGGGGATAAAATAAATTACATCATACATTATAATTCATCAGACCCCAATTGGAAGGGATGGTTAGTTTGGCCTGCAGACACAAATAGATATCAGACAAGATTCAGAGGTACCACCAAAGGGTTTAGTACCCATAGCCCAGACCAGCGCTATGTACAACGAGAACATCCGGGGGTGAAACAACACTAATCCTTACTATCAGAAGACATGGATCTAAGGGACTTTTTATTGGGCTCCCGAAAGCTACATCAGAAACGTTTCTTATATGCCGATTATAATGAAATCTGGAAGATCTCTCAACAAGAAGCTGCAGAGAAACTTCATGAAATTGATAGAACTTACCTAGAAAAAGCATTAGCTGTGGTTGATAATGGTAGGATTACATTAACTTCCAGGATTTATTCATTGGGCAACATTGTATCTTCTGCTATAGATATACTAGAACAGGATTTGTCCATAGTACAGTACAGACAGCCTCAGCTGCGTTCTATTATGTTGGACACTACAATCATTGCGTTCGGGTTATGTGCCTTGGTCGATTTACCAACAATACATCCTCTTTCTCTGCATACAATCTAACTAAAAAACAGATAACAATGGCACAGAGGGGAACAAAATATACAATGCTGCGTATTGAAAAACTGGACCAATCACCTTTCCCTGTGCCACAGTCACCATCTACAGAATGGTTAATCTAATGGACATATAACCTTATTGGTCACAACTTTCCAGTTTCAGTATTGCCTAGAACAACAGGCAGGCAGATATGAAGCAATGGGTATCGAATTCATCAAGGAATCTTGGGAATTGCCATACAGATTTCGATGCAGGAGTGAGGACATGGAAGTGTTTCTAAGTGGTACAAACTGTGAGAACTCTTTAAGTGGATCTTTCATATGCCAGGATAGCATGCTTCACTGGGCCTGTAATGTTTCAATTGCAAACTTATGCTGTCATTTAAAAGGGTCCCCGGCTGCCCGAGTTCAAGTTGCTCTCAAATGGGAGTAACTTGATGCTGAATGATCAAGGTTGTTGTGGGATGCTTCCGGGTATCGCATATCTTGTCACTGTAAACTCCAGGGTTACTTATTGTGTGCAAGTATTGTTTGCACCGACCCACACAGTGTCAGGATCCATTGGACTGCCCACCACCTTCCGCACTCCAGCAGTAGTGGGGGAACTATTCAGGGTGAACCCCAGGGTGCTAGATGCATTTCACTCACTAACATCCTACCTAGGAAGACTGCCTGTCGGGTGGGGGCTCCTAACAGGTTCTCAACACATGCGTCTCACCCTCTGCTCATCCCCTCTTTTACTCTCCGTGTTCCCTGAGGAAGAAAAGATTACATATTTCTTTATTTCTCTGCTCCGGCATGTGGTGGTGTTTTCCTTATCTTTGTTTCCAGGCCACACCAGAGCTCGACTCAGCAACCTCCGTGACTCAGCAACCTCCATGAGTCAACAGCCTCCATGACTCAGCAACCTCCGTGACTCAACAAGCCTCCGTGACTCAACAAGCCTCTGTGACTCAACAAGCCTCCGTGACTCAACAAGCCTCCGTGACTCAACAAGCCTCCGTGACTCAACAAGCCTCCGTGACTCAACAAGCCTCCGTGACTCAACAAGCCTCCGTGACTCAACAAGCCTCCGTGACTCAACAAGCCTCCGTGACTCAACAAGCCTCCGTGACTCAACAAGCCTCCGTGACTCAACAAGCCTCCGTGACTCAACAAGCCTCCGTGACTCAGCAGCCTCCGTGACTCAGCAGCCTCCGTGACTCAGCAGCCTCCGTGACTCAGCAACCTCTGTGACTCGACAAGCCTCCATGACTCAGCAACCTCAATGGCTCATCAGCCTGGTAAAAGGTATTTCACTCTCACCCAGGCTCATCTTTAGTGCTTCACATTGAGTTTCCTTTTGAAGATCCTGCGGCGTGACGGCTCTTCTCTGCAGGTGCTGGTCGGACGAGTCCTGTTCCATCCTTGCTGCTGCTACTCGCAGATAAGTTTGAATCCTTTTTGGGCTACATTTAACTCTTGTGCTCAGTGAAATTCCATTGTTTGACTCCCAGATCAATTCTGGTTATCGGGGAGATCTTGGGTACTGCGCACGAAACTCTTCTCAGTCAGAGACTTCCTGACTTAGTTTCCTTTATCACAGTTCCCTCTTGCTCCCACTCAGCTTACTTTACGCTACTTGCCTGGATTTTGGTCATTTCCTCCTCATATCATTTATGTAATTCGTGCATAGTTCTTGCTGATAGAAGTGTATATTATTATTGCAGTGTTTATAGTTATCCTGTTACGTCTCTGTTTTTTCTCGCTGAAAGAAGGTCTTGGAAACGCTCTCAAGCCTTGGACATACTTCAGCTGAAGGATACAGATTATGTTTTATCTCATTGAAATAAGAATGTATGGTGTGCATATGTGTAATCTTTGTTGGTGCAATATTGTGTGAGTGTGAATTCATCTTTGGCGCCATATGGTGTGAGTGCAGTTCTTATTTAGGTCTAATCATTCTAAAATACCTCTTTTATCGAAACCCAATGCAGAAGTTTATGCATGATATATGTCATATTTGTGTTCTTATTGATGTCTTTTACTACTGCTGCAGGAGCTGGTCTCCATACTCATTCCTAGCATTAGGACAGATGTTCCAGATTGTTCTGTGACCCAGAGTTTTTTCTCCACCGGCACGAAAGCGCACCAGTTGTTTCTATCTTTATTTTAGCTTTTTGTTTTAACTAATTATTTTAGTTTATTGTTTGTTTCCAAACCCCTTTCCCTTGAGATTATCGGATGAGCACTGGTGTCTCTGGTTCAGTGTTCGTCGGATGATTTCTGGGGATTGTTGAGGTCCAGCTGCCTCTGCGTGTCCTGCAGAGAGAAGAACGCGTTCCAACGTTCATCTTCCCAGATTGGTTCCTGATACACAGTCAGGGAGGCACCGTTATGGCCTTCATTGAATATTTCCTTTATATTGTTTGATACACTGAGCTGAATGAAAGCCATGCTTTTATAGAAAACCGTGCCCTTAACCTCCGCCCGAGAGACTTTTGATCTGCAGGTCGCAAGGTCCTCAGCTGAGATGCAGGTACTTGTACAAACAAACTGCACTTACCATTTCACACAAATGGTACAACATAACTTTAACATGTCTGATACAACAGGTATAGTACACCTATTTAAGACCATAGGTTCTGGACTGTTAAGGACCTTTCAGACAGTCTACGGAGTGATTCCAGCCTTTATACTCTCTGTATTTGGAAGCGTTTTTGGAGGACTTCCGCTAATCCAGTTACTAATAGCAGGAATCCTGATTGTAATTTTTCTGCTACGCAATGGATGTCCCAGTCACCAAGGAGATGGAAAAAACGCTCCTGGAAAGCTGATAGCATGATCGCATGGTATTCCATCTGGGCACACCCCGCCTTCGAGAACTAAGAGAGCCTTGGTTCCTATTGGTTCGACCAGTCTGGTTTGACTGTATTCTGCCTTTCCTCCGATGCCCGTTCTGCAGACAAGAATGCGTGTTGGATCTCTGTCTAACACTTCCATTGGTTGCGCCACCGGACGTGGATGCTTTACTGGACCCAATAACAGCCCATGTACTGCTGTGTCCTAAGCATATTCCAATTTTGATGTCTGCTTTCTTAGAGCCGCCACGGGATGCTACAGCTCATATTGGAATGGAGACCGGCCTTGGATGTCATACTGTCTTCCCCAGCATCGGCTGTGGGCAATACATAAGATCATCTGTGCTCGATTGACCTGATCTGTGAGGTGTTGCAGGGACCGTCATCTGCGATGGCAAGCAACAGTGATGTTGCGTCTCCCAGCCAGGGCACATAAACATTAGGCTCATCGTGTGCAGGAAAAAATTTGGCCTTCTTCAAAACAACCAAATTTGGAATTTTTAATCAAATAACACTATTCTTTTTACTGAACAGCACGGCTTTCAGACACTCATAG
This sequence comes from Triturus cristatus, assembly GCF_964204655.1. Lineage (NCBI taxonomy): Eukaryota > Metazoa > Chordata > Amphibia > Caudata > Salamandridae > Triturus > Triturus cristatus. Next base: position 345,839,574 of record NC_140585.1, on the reverse strand, counting down.
TTGTTTGAACTATATATACGAACATATTTTAGTAAGACTTCTACCGCTTAAGATACAATGTTAGCATTTTTTAATTTTTACATTTTTTACGCACTATTTTATGGACTAATTCGTTTTTTGCGTACAATGTCTATAAGTATATTAAAAATGTTGTATGTCGTCTAGTCAGATGAGGAGGGGTTGTTATGTTTCATATAGGTACCTCAATATAGGCTCAGGTAGCAACCAAACCTTTCACCTATATTTCCCCTGCCATTACACTACATACCGGTTCTTGAGACTGACCTTTTACCTAGTTACGGTACTGCTTACAGGAGGTGGGGTTTTCCCTGAAAACTAGCCTCATTCATTATGCATGAGGATTCTTGGAAACTCAGCAGGACTACCATCTCCTGCATATTAACTATGTATAAGGGTCATTCCTTCCATCACCCTAAGTCAGACATGACACAGCCAGGTAGATCCCCTGAGGGTACCACTTTGGGTATATAAACACCATATCTTTGCTGAGGCAGGTAGAGGAGAAAAAGGACTTGCGGACACACTGACGTAAGACGCTGAGGTTCCTGCACGCAGACACTCCAGTTCGCAGTGGTCTGACATCCCTTTCGGGGTGGCCATCTCGAGACCAAGACGGGGTCCCACAGTCTCTCACTAATGGGGTTGACTTTATCCTAGAGGGATTCTTGGCTCTACACCTACATTCATGCTGGGTACACTTAGATACATGTAGTCAGGGTCGCATCGTAGGAGTATGTATTATTACTGTCATGTATTTATATACCTGCCTGTATTCATTGTTTTAGCACTATGGTAGGAATTTACTATCCTTTTACTCTATTGGTGCTAATAATAATTTATATCTGTTTCTGTCTTATGGTTGTTTCAGCACACCTATTTAACACTAGAATGACACTGGTTCGGAGGAGGAGCCTAGCGCGCATCCAAGATGGTCGCGTGAGCACAGGGCTCCCCGGACCCTTTCTGCTCCTCGGAATATATCCTGAGACTATCCTGATTTGGTTTATGGAATCTGGGAGATGAAGACCAGCTGATCTTATATCTCTTTTTAAAACTCTAATCGGACCTGGGAATCCTGAGTTGTCGTCGCCGGAACTTTTGGGACCCACCCGACGGAGGTGGCCGGGGTGAAGGTGACCCGTGGGGCCGGGCTGCAATTGAACAACAGCGGCCTCAGCGCGGTGCCAGTTGCCGATTCAGCACTTTCGGTTTCGGTTTTGGCCTTCAGGGGAGCAGCTGGCGTGCGTGCTCAAGGTGGCGAGGTGCCTCCTGGGCCTCTGCCCGGGGCTTGCTTCCATCTTCTACTGGTGGGCCTAACGCCTCCGACCCCTACACCGACAGCTTGTGGTCCTTTTGCTGCGCCCGCACACCTCGTGATCGGAGGTCCCATTGAGAGACTGCGCTCACATGGCGGGCAAAGGGGGTCCGGAGGGGCGCAAGACCAAGGCTTCTCTGCGCGGGGGGGCGGTCCAGAGCAACAACATGGACCGCTACACCCAGGGCCGGGGGTCCCCTGGCGCTGCTGGCCTCTCCCCGGATGCTGCAGGGGAGGCACGGCCGTCTCTGCGGAACCTTCCCTGCAGGACATTATGGGCGCCATCGAGGGCATCAGGGAAACCATCGCGACGCAATATGAGGCCCTGGCCCGTAAGATCGACACTGTCGCGATCGATGTCACCCTGATTCGGGCCGACCTCTCCAAAACCAACGAGAAGGTCCAGGCCCTTGATACACGGACCTCCACCCTGGGTGCGGAGGTGTCGGATCTGCGGGCCGCGCTTGGGGACATTAGAGTGGTCAACGACCATATGGCCCGGCGGCTTGAGGACTTCGAGGGACGGGCCCGACGCAACAACATCCGCATCATTGGTGTACCGGAGTCCTCCGACAGCCGCCCGGTGGACCTCGTGGTCGAGGAACTTATCATGCAACAGCTGTCCCCGGCTGGCCTAAGCAAATTCTTCGCCGTGGAGCGGGCCCATCAAGTGCCGGGCGGCCGGCCTCGGCCGGGGGCCCCCCCGAGGCCTATCGTGGCTAAACTGTTCCACTACAGGGACCGCGACGCTATTCTGCAGGCTTCACGGACCCGTGGCCCGGTCCGCTACGAGAACTCGACCATAAATTTTTATCCGGACTTTACGCAACTGGTCCAGAAACAGCGGATGGGATTCCAAGGGGTGAAGCGCCGTCTCCGCGAGCTAGGCCTGAAGTATTCGATGATCTACCCGGCTAAACTACGAGTGGAGCAGGGAGAGCGGACAGCCTTTTTTGACTCTCCTGTGGCCGCAAGTGACTGGCTGGACTCGCTGCCGGACGGGGGTGGCCGGCCCGGGCCCTCTGGGGGCACCGCAGGTGATGGGTCCCCTTAGACTGACATTTGGTCCTTGCTTTTGCGGTTTTGCACTGTACAGTTGGGTCTTACTTCTTATGCATACTGTGTCTTACCAGGACCCGTGAGGGGTGCGGGCGGGTTCGGGTCCCTTTCCTCCTCCGGGGTCTTTTTGTAGAATGGGGTTAGTGGGGCGACAGGCACACTGCAAGTTGGGGGGGGTCTTTGGCCCGCAGGGGTGCAGGGTGGGGGGAGTTGGATTTGGGGTGGGGTTGGGGGGGAAGAGGGGTTGTTTTGTTGTGTGTTGTTTGTTTACAGGGCGAGGTATTGATTTTTGTCCATATTTGGGAACTGTGCGGCGGGCTGGGGGCCTCTTGATCTATTGGAGGGGATGGGGGGAGACGGGTTGAGGCTTATGTCATGGAACGTCAATGGGTTGGGGGATCGTATTAAGCGGGGTGTTGTACTGCAATATTTGCGTCGTTTGACTCCTGATGTGGTGTTTCTCCAGGAGACGCATTTGGTTGGCAATGTCTGCCATGCGATGAACAGGGGGGGATACCGCCTCGTAGCCCATTCTGGTTTCACAACTGGCTCCAGGGGGGTGGGCATTCTCCTGCGAACCTCCCTTCCGGTGGAGATCACGAGGATAGTCTCGGATGACAGAGGGCGCTATGTGTGTTTGATTGGGAGGTGGGAGGGGCAGCCCCTTACCCTGGTTTCAGTCTACGTCCCCCCGGGCCTCCAGAACTCCACCTTTATTGACTTGGGTCGAATGCTGCTTGACCTTCCGGACGGCCTCCTGCTCATGGGCGGGGACTTTAATTCTGTGGTTTCGGGTGAACTGGATCGTCACCCACCAAGGACCCTCCCCGCTGCCCAGTCATGGCTGGGTGGGATGTTGGAGACCTTCGGCTTGGTGGATAGTTGGAGACTAATGCATCCGACCCAGTGTCAGTTTACCTTTCATTCGGGGGCGCATGGGAGTCTCTCCAGGTTAGACTACTTCCTTATGCCCGCGGCGCAGACTGGTCGGATTCGAGAGGTCAGACACCTGGCGCGTGGTATCTCCGACCATTCTCCGCTGTGGCTTCTCTTCGACACCGGGTCGCGGTCCGCAGGGCGGATAGCTCCCATTAACCCCTGGTACTTGCGGGACCCTGTGACTCGTGACAGCCTGGTTAAGGCCATGGACCAATACTTCAGTGAAAACGAGGGGTCGGTGTCGTCTGCGTTGTCCCTTTGGGAAGCCTTTAAAACTGTGATACGCGGACACGCCCTCGCCCAAATAGTGGTGGCCAAGAAGGTTAGGAGTGAGGCGGTGGTGAAGCTGGAGACTGACATCTCGGGGCTGGAGTCGGCCTTGGAGGCGGATGTTACTCCGGACGGGCTACATGCCCTTAGCCTGAAACAGTTCGAATATAGGTCCCTGGTCACTGACGCGGCCAAAACTATGTATAGGGAGCAGCAGGGCCGATTGTATGACGCGGGGGACAAGGCGGGAAAGTTGATTGCGTGGCTGGACAAAAAGGAGAGAGTGAATCGTGTGGTCCCCGAGTTGCGTGCTGCGGATGGTGTGTGTGTGACTGAGCCGGATGAGATTGTGGAATGTTTCGCTGACCACCTCCGGGCGGTGTACTCCCCGGTGACTGACAGGGATGAGGATGACTCTCGCCTCCTACTGAGAGATATTGCTCTGCCCGGCCTGTCCGTTGAGGACCGGGAGCGGCTGGACGCCCCTTTGTCGTCGGATGAAATAGCGACCGCGATTCGTTCCCTTCGCTCGGGCAAGGCTATGGGTCCTAACGGACTGCCCATTGAACTATACAAATTGCGTCCTGATAAGCTTGCGCCCTTCCTCAGCCGCATGTTCCGCGACTCTCTTGCGGCGGGTTCCCTTCCGGCCGACCAGCGCTTGGCCACTATAGTCGTTATCCCCAAGGAGGGCAAGCCGCGAGGCCGCTGTACTTCTTACCGGCCTATTTCACTGCTCAATGCGGAGCCTAAAATCCTGGCGAAAGTCCTGGCCAATCGATTGTTGAGTGTCGTGTGCGACCTTATTCATCCGGACCAATGCGGCTTTATCCCGCACCGCAACACCGCTCTTAACTTGCGGCGTCTTTACGGTGCCCTTGCCAGGGCGGAGTTCCTCTCCGAACCGGCCGTGCTGGTTTCTTTGGATGCCACGATGGCCTTTGACACTATTGAGTGGCCATTCCTCTGGGCCGTCTTGGATAAATTCGGCTTTGGAGCGGGCTTTATTGGCTGGGTGAGGCTCCTTTACACGGGACCCATGGCCCAAGTGGTGGTGAATGGGCGGGTCTCTCGGCCCTTTGCCCTCGGCAGGGGCACGAGGCAGGGGTGCCCGTTGTCCCCGTTGCTTTTTGCTCTCGCCCTGGAGCCGCTCGCTGCCTGGCTCCGTTGGGAGCCCTCGCTCAGAGGGATCCGGTGGGGCCCGGGCTTTGAAGATCGGGTCTCGCTGTATGCGGACGACATTCTCCTGTATCTCACCTCACCACGGCAGTCGCTCAACGTCCTCTTTGACGTTCTGACCTCCTTTGGGAACAATTCGGGTCTCACGATCAATTGGTCTAAATCCTGCGTTTATCCCATCTCTGGTGGTCCTCCTCTCCTGCCGCCTCGGCTCCCGATTCAAATATCTCTGAGCGGCTTTAAGTACCTGGGGATATACGTTTCGCTGGACCCGGCGGCTCGCTATGAGCAGAATCTCCTGCGTCCACTTCGGCGATTGCGGGAGGACACGGCCCGGTGGTGCAGGCTGCCCCTGTCCCCGCTGGGTCGGGCCGCGCTGTTCAAAATGATGTCCCTTCCCAGGTTCCTCTATGCACTCCAGAACTCCTTCGACGTTATCCCAGTGGCCTACTTTCGGGAGGTGGAGAGCCTGCAGAGGAGACTGGTGTGGGACGGGCGGGCGCGTATTGCTCTTGCCAAGCTCACTCTTCCCTGGTATGACGGGGGCATCGCGCTTCCTGACATTCGCAGGTACTATTGGGCCTCGCAGCTAGCTGCCATTAACCACGCCACGTATGCGCCCGGCTTGAATCCGGCGTATGAGATGGACAAGTTCCTGCTTCCCGGCGGGAACTACAACAGGGCACTTTATTCCCGCCTGGCTGGCCGGACCCTTACGGGTCCTACTAAGATTGCTGTGCGGACCTGGAGGGCTGCCACTGCGGCCATGGGCTGGAGTGAGCGATTAACATGTGCTACTCCCTTGTTTGCCTCCGACCGCCTGGGCAGCTTGTGGACCACGAAGGGGTTTGACCAGTGGGACACGATTGGTATCAGCAAAGTGGGAGACCTGTGGCACAAGGGCGCGGTCAAGACTTTCGCGGTGCTCCAGGCAGAATACGAGCTGACCGACAGGGAGTTCTTCCGCTACGCCCAGGTTCGACACGCCCTGCTCTCGGTCTTCGGGGAGGGGACCAAGATCCCTGTTTCCTCGCCCCTCGAGGACCGCATACTTGACGGACATGTCCCTGATAGTACTATTTCTTTAATTTATAAAAAATTAATTAATCACCGGGCGGACCTTTTTGTGCGCCTTCGGGAGGCTTGGACTGGGGATGGGGTGGAATTGGACGACGAAGATTGGCAGTCTGCACTGTCGTCCCCCAAGGAGGTTGCCATTCCGGCTCGTCTCCGGTTGGTACAGCTCAAGATTCTCCACCGGGTGTATGTGACGGGTCCGCGCTTGGTCTCGATGGGATTTTCCGACGACGGGCTCTGTAAGCGAGGCTGTGGGCTCAGCGCCACCTTTCTTCATATCCTTTGGGAGTGCCGCGAGGTGGCGGACTACTGGCGCCGGGTCCACACGGTTATGGGACAGGTCACTGGGGTTGTGCTGCTGCCGGAGGTGCGTCGCTGTGTCCTGAATGTGTGGGAGCCCAATGACTACAGCGCGGCTCAGACTCGGTGGGCGGCCCTAGGGAACATGATTGCCAAGAGGGACATAGCGCAACTTTGGGGCGCTCAACGGCCGCCCACCGTGTCAGTATGGAAGGAGAATATGGACTGGTGTATGTTTAGGGAGAAGACAGTGTATGTGGCCCGTGGCAAGCCGGGGGCATGGGGTAGAATTTGGGGGCAATGGAACGCGTATCGCGGAGGCATCTGTACGCCCCCCCTGGTAGACACTGATATCGCCATGTCCCCCTGACCCTTGATGGTTCCTGGCGCCTTTTGTAACAACTACATATGGACGTTCAGCTCCCTTGACCCCCTTCCCCCCCCCCCTCCGCCCCCCGGCCTCCCGGTACTCCTCTCTTTAGCGGATTGCTCAATTGTCCTGACTGGAGTTTCCCGGGGGGAGCCTGACCCGCACTGGTTTCCCTCATAACTCGCCTTTTGTTTTTTATTGTTTTTCCTTTTGTCTTTGTGATTGTTGGACTTGCGCTTCCTGTTCCTCGAGAACTATCTGGAGCCACTGCGGGGCAGCGCCCTGGGAACTGATTGTAGCCTTGATATGTGTAGATTTCCTTCTGTACCTAGCGGCCGGCCCGGGTGGTTGTAGGCCCGTACTTGTACCCGATTTACTGTTCAATAAAAAATTTTTCAAAAACAAAAAAAAAAAAAAAAAAAAAAAGAATGACACTGGTTCAATGAAACGTCCCCACCGTGTGTTCAGTGTATCTCTCTGAGAAAAAGGGAGCATGAGTGACTCTCTTGAACAAAACTAAGGGCCATTAACAGAAAGAATTGAATTAGGAAAACTTTCTCTTTTAAATACTTCCTTAAAAAATATCAATATTTAGGGGGTGCCAACATGAGGCCACTTTCTATCATATGGTATAGGACTGCCCTGCGCTCAAGTCGATATGGGAGGGGGCCACGACTAAGCTTCAAACCGCGCTGGGGAAAACGCTGGCCCTCACGCCCCAGATGGGCCTACTTAACATATGGGAGGCTACGGACCTCACGGAGGTCGAGCAGCAGATGGTGACGTTGGGCTTCACCTTGGTCAAACGGGAAATAGCACGCCACTGGGGGACTGAAGATGCACCATCCATACGAGTATGGGTACAGGAGTTAGACAGATGCATGATAGCAGAAAAGGAAGTGTTCATAATTCGAGGATGCCCCAAGAAGTGGGATAGGAAATGGAAAGCATGGAACAGGTACCGAGGGACCTTATGTACATCCCCAATGGTGGACTTGACACTGCGACAAAAAGAACTCAGGAAAGTGTTAAAATTGTGAATGTTTTTCATTGTACTTTATTTAGAACAGTGTTATACGGTGCTGCTGGCACAAATGTGACTGTATATGAACCTGGCAAAATCAATAAAAATGTTAATTTAAAAAAAAAAAAAAAACATCAATATACTTGTTGAAGTGATGTCATTCATACACGTTACTTCCACCCACCAGGAATGTAAATCGTGTAAAACTATCAAAAATGGTGTGTGTTGGCCCCCACTTATAGGACCTACTATGTGGATGGATACCTCATCCCAAATATGTTTTGGTAGCTCACAAATGACCATTGGTATGTTTTTGATTGTAAGAATTTTGTCACTGAGACTACATTCCACATAATCACAAACAACTCTCATCACTTCGATGTCAATACCAGACCACCAAAGATTTTACCTCAGCCTTTCCTTTGTTTTTACTATCCCCAAGTGTCCTTCATGGGCCACATAGATTAGTTTATTCCTAAGTGAATCAGGTGAAATCAATCATGTCCCTCTCAATAAATTGCATTGTCTACCACTAGTACATCTCCCATCAACCCCCACAACTTCCCAAGAGTATACCAGTTGCTTTTTGACTTGCCCAATTCCTCGACAACCTTTCTTACAGTTTTAGCTTCTAATAATGCTGACTTCCATTTGTCTTCCATTATTATACCATTGGTAACTTTGCACACACTCACACCTTCAGCATCACTCTCCTGGTAGTTTACACACTCAGCATTCCCACTGAATGGTTCCACCAACCATTACCAACAATTAGCTGGCTGATTTTTTATACCTGGACCATACTCCACTGTGAACTCAAAGTCCAGTAATGAAACCACCCATCATCTGATCCAGGAGGAGATTTGATCTAAGCCTTTCTTCAAAAACACCTCTCAAAGGTTTATCTCAGTGCACTATACTTGCCATGCCCTACACAAGATTTCGGAACTTGTTCAAGGCCCAAAAAATTGCAAATGCTTCCCTCTCAATAACGGAATAGTTGATCTCAGCACCTCTTAAACCCATAGAAGAGCATGCAATTAAATGCTCTTTTCCTCCCCTTTTCTGTACTAAAATGGCTCCCAAGCCCTTGGAACAGGCATCTACAATTACAAATATTTCATCTCCCGGTATAAAGGCTTGCAGATCAGGTGCACGTTTAACTTCTCCTTTAGAACTATAAACTCTTGTGAACAGGCTTCAGACCACAGAAATTCAGCTTTTCTAATCAGCAGTTTCCTTAAAGAAACAGATTTTTCTGCATAGCCCTTAATAAACTTGCTGTAGTATTCCATCATTCTCCAAAAGAAAACTAGCTCCTGGTTGGTGCCTTTAGATTGAGAATGGTGTTAACTAATTCTTTTTTATGTGACATTCTTGAAGTAGATAGGTGGTGTAAAAGATAATTCACCTCTGCAATGCCAATTTTACCTTTATGCTTTCTTAAGATTGCACCTGCTTCCATCAATCTGTCCAACACCATATGGACTCAGACATCCTGCTCTTCTTTGTTTCCTCCAAATATCTACAAATCTTCCTGGCAACACCGTACCCCTTCCACTTCTTCCAACACCTTTCCTATGACTCATTGAAATATGGAGGCTGCTGATATAAACCCAAAAGGCATCCTTTTGAACTTAAAGGCACTGAATGGTGTTATAAAGGTAGTTAATTCCTGTGAATCTTTGTCCAGTTCTATTTGGAGGTACGCAGAGGTCAGATCAAGGGTTGTAACGTATCTGCCACCTTTAAGAGTCATAATCACTTCATCAATATTTGTTAAAGGAAACTTGTGCACCACAACTTCACAATTTAATGCTCTTAACACACACAAATGTATAGCCTCACTGGATTTCTTTGCAACAACAATGGGAGTTAACCTTTCTGTGGCTTCTTTGGATTCAATTGGTTCCATCTTCACCAATTTCTTCAATTCTTTGTCCACACAATCCTGCAAACTCAATGGTATGTGCCTTACCTTTGCAAAGACAGGTTCAGCATTTTTCTTTAATTTGATATGGTATTTGTAACCTACCACACAACCCAAACAATCCTCAAATAACCTGCTGTACTCTTGTTCAAATTCATAGGAGTCTTGTGAAACAAACTGACTGAATTTGTACCGGAGGGTTGGCATTAGAATCAAGTTTGACACCCAGCTGCTGTTGTTGTGGCCAATATATCAACTCATCTCCTCTGTAGAACACAAACTTTCCCCCTGGTTGAATGTGTACCCAGCCTCAACTGAGCTACAAAGTAACCCATCATTTTAATCGAAAGTCCACCATGCCCCCCTGAATTTATATCCATCTTGTTCAATGTAACATGTTTCTCAAAGTTTTCCTCATAGGTAAACTTTGAAATGATTGTGAGATGAGAACATGAGTCAAAACGCATCAGCACATTAGTCTGTTTAATTTGAACCATTTCAAATTAATGAGTGTTTTTTTTCTTTTAAATTCATCTCATCAACTTGAAACATAATCTATTGTGTTACTTCCTTTACATCTCTTGGTGCCAATTTTTTATTGCTTCTATTTTTGCAACACTTACTAAAATTACCTTTCTTTTTACACATATTGCAGCTTGCATGCACCGCTGGACAGCTGCTGGAATTCACCTTGTGATCTGTCCTGCCACATCTGAAACACTCTCCGAAATATGTTCCTACATTCTCTTTACCTTTTACCTTCCTCTTCTCCGATATACTCACATCGTGTCCAACATTTTTTCTTTCTGATCTAAGTTCTTGGCTACACTCCACTCTATCACACATTTCACCATAAGTTCCAAACTCTTTGCAAGATTAATAAATTCAACAAGAGGTAGTTCGTGTTTGAGTAACAATTCCTCTCGTATCTTGATATTACTTCATTTTAACAGGAATTGATCGCTTAGTTTCTCTTCTACTGCTGCCCCAAATGTGCAAGTAGAGGAAAGTTTTCTTAGACTGGTGACGTATCTCTCTACTGTTTCTTCTTGTCCCTGCGCTTTCAATCCGAAATGGTACCTCTTCGTTATAGTGCTTGTACATGAAAGATAATGTCTTAATTTGAGAAAGCAAATCTTATGTTCACTCAGATTTCATTCCTCTTCAGGGCTTTTCTCTGGTAGGTTTTCTAACACTTCCTGCCCCTCTCCTCCCAGCACTACTGAGGAAATAACTATTATAATAATTATTGTTAACTGAAAAAAATATTTGCTCATTAAATTCCTACTTTACTTTCGTGTGCCCTTCACAGATCAGACCATGTTGTCAGTCTTAAACTCTCACCAGCTGACAGACCACCATTTCAGTTAGGTGTGCTTGCATGAATCAATGTGAGCCCATCACCGTTTAATAAAATTCCAGGAACGACAGACAGTATTTCACAAAACGCAGTGTGCCTATCATCAATTTCACCAATGATAGGAATATCTTGCATTGTAAAAGCATGCATATCATAGATTTCACAAATGACAGGCAGCCCTTCACAATGCACAGTGTGCCTATCACTGATTTAACCAATGACAGACCGCCTTTTACCAAAAAGCAAGGAGTGAGGTGTGCCTATCACCGTTTTTACCTTTTTTACTGATGCTAACCTATCGATTCCCAAATTTAAAACATGGAATACATGTCTTCTCCTTGTAAACGGGGAGTTTGGAGTTTGGGATGAAAATTCGATATGACCTCCAATGTTGAGCTTGTTCCTCGTGACTGATCTTCTGCTCTCACCAAGGCGGAGTAGCGTGTGTTTCAGATTCTTCCCGTCTAGTCCTTTGCCTGCTTAGTGGACTGGTAACGGAGCCATCCATATATCACAAGGAGATCTGCTGAAAGTTTGCCGTCCTCGATAAATTGCTCCGGTGTTTTCACTCCAAAGTGTAGCAGTCGCCCACTGTCCCTATCCCACCTCTGACCAGCCCCATGCTGTGTGCTCATGAAGTGACCCTGAGACGTCGCTAGGCAAGAGAACAGATGCGGCATACATTGCGAGTCGTTTAGTCAATGTTTCATTCCTTCTCCAACATTTTAGTCCTGTCCAGAGAAATTCTGTGCTTTAAGCAGGGGTACTACCATTCCTCAAAAGAAAGTTTATCAAGAGAATACCCCCTAAGTCAGGGTGTTCCCCAGGCTGGCAAGTCGAAATATATCAGATATAATACTAAAAGTCCATGCTGTTGCATCAAGTTTAACCAATAAAAGCGAGAGGAGAATATTATTAATGATATAAACGAATTGCCTTCCGTGAATTACAAGTTCATCTGACTAGGGCAAATTTACAGGGAAGTAAAGAGTTTTTCACTATGCCAAAATAATGCAGAGATACACAGTGAAGAACAGCTTCTTTTGCATTTTGATGATTTTAATGCTGGCAACTATCAATAGGACCTTCTGGAACGCCTGACTTTTTAGTCATTTGCACTCTGGATGCTAGAGAGTGTAGGTTCATTTTTCTTATTTTAATGATGAACTTAAAAGGGGCACTATGCAGAGTTCTGATGGATAAAGAAAACTCATTTGGTGAATGTGACATTCACGGTATGGGGCTAGTTGACAGCTATTGCATGTGAATAGCTTTTGAAATGCGTCACTACAAATCTCATAACTAATTATAGTTAAATCGTGAAATTACTACTCTGGTTTAAACACATCGCCCATTCTTTATGTTATTTCACACCTTTATTCACCTTTATTCACAAAATCTTCTAAATTAAGTTTGAAAGTCACCGAAAATTTTGCACAGGAAACTTCAGAGGAACCTAAATAAAAAGAAAAGCCAAGAAGCATTCTGATATCAAAACTGAAGACTGCAGCACTTAACACTTAAAGTAAGTAACCTGTTTTACATCCTGGGTGCTAGGCAAGGCAAGCCGACTAGTAAATATAGAATTGGAAGCTAGCTTGAAGCAGCTTTTTTGTACTGGTACATTATTCATGCCACAGTCAGATGTGCTTTTATAACCATAATTGCTTTACTTGACTTATTCTGTTAAATGCTATAATAATAGGTAGATACCATAAAGTCCGTATACTCAGATTAAATATCCGTTTTAAAAAGAATGCCAAAAAAGTGTCTGATCATGTTCGTCAGTCAAAAGAACAATTTTCAATGGTAAGAGGACATGCCAAACCAAAATGTCTTTTTAATCCCATATGATACAGCTAATTTTACTTTACTTGTGAACTAGTAATAATAGCATTTTCAAGCATGGTTTACACCTTGTGCTTTGTAATTTAGCAGCCTTTGTACTGCGAAATAGCTTTTCCCACCGTGCTCGTAAGTGAAGTGCACAGTGGCTGCTTTGTGTGCATTTTCTCTTAATATTCTTTTGCTGCCTTATCTATTGTGCAAAATAAAAAGATTATATACATTGTAATACTCATTACGTTCTCTCAGTAACAATTTTAGTATCATTCCTTAAACCAGCGATTCTGCAAGAACACGTTATTTACGTTCGGTAATGGGTTTTCTGGTCGATACTCTTAAGTGCAAATTCCACATCTTTAGAACATCCCTAGGCCCCAGACAGGATCCAGAAGATGTAAACAGCATTGAAAACATGCGCCAGCAGGTGGTCGTGTGCCGCTCCCTAGTGACATTGCTCCCCGAGTGACGATGGAGATACATATAAGCATGTCTACATCAGTTTCTTTCTTGATTGTCCGTACCCTCGGACGCAGAGCCCAGCAATAATCAGAGATACCACTGTGCAGGTCTCTAGTTTGGGACCTCTTTTTAGATGAGAATAGAGACCATTTTACGGAACAGGGAGGTGGATGGGCAGTGAGGAATCTGCAGCTAGATAAAGTATTCACCAGAAAGAGCATTACTGAAGGCAAGTTACTAGTTTTTTTTTAATGCTTCTAACCACAGATTTCTCACCTTTAGAATAGATACTAAAGCAGTAGCTACCCATGTGGTGGGTCTGTGGAATGTCTGTCACGGTAGTAGTGCTTCATGTACTTGTGCACCGATGCCCGCATTGCACCCTGAAAGACGTCAAGGACATGTACTCCATGTGCCAGCACATTGGTAGCGATGGTGGTTTTGGTAGAATGGGTCCTTAGTCCTTCAGAGGCTATTTCATGTCAAGTGCGTAGCAGATCTTAATACAGAGGACCATCCACTTTGACAGAATTAATTTCTGCACTATCTTGCCTTTCTATTCCTCAGAGAATCCCACAAAAAGCTGATTGTGTACCCATTGATCGTTTGTGCCATCAATGTAGATGCTCAAAGCTCTTCTGGGGTCAAAATTTTGGAGTCTCTCCTCTTCCTTCGAGAGGTGAGGAGAACAAAAGAACACTGGGAGAGTGAATGATTGCCCAATGTTAAATTCAGTTGCAACTTTTGGCAAAAAGTTCACCTTGGTCCTCATCACCATATCTAGAAAAAAGGTTGGTGCAAGGCAGTTGCAGTTCACTCCTGCAATGACCTAAAATTACTGAGACCAGGAACACAGTCTTCAGAGTCAGGAGCCGTAGTGGATAGCAGTGCATTTGTTCAAAGTGAGTGCACATGAGAAAAGTGAGGAACAAACTCATTTCCCGCTGAGGCAACACAAAGGGTTTGTGGGGAAACTTGTCAATTCTTTGAGAAATGTCTTCACAACAGGTGACTTGAACAGAGACAGTTGGTCAGGCAAACACAAAAAGCAGAAAGGGCAGACAAATAACATGCTAGGCTACAGATTAAACAAACAGGACATCAGAGAGTATTGCTTGTAGAGGGTCCGTATTGCAGATGCCACACCAGGCCACACATTTTTCCTAGAGCCCAGTGTAGACACACTTTGTAGGATCCCGGACAGAGGATGACATTCACAACTTTAGGAGGAAGGCCGAGTGCAGTCAAGTGATGCAGCTGAATCTCCATACATGGAGGTGCAGATTGACTAGAAGACCTTGTCCTGCTGCTGCGACAGGAGATACTCCAGTAGCAGAAGTCTGATCTCCTGCTGCTGCGACAGGAGATACTCCAGTAGCAGAAGTCTGATCAGAGGACAGATGCTTATGCCCAGATGTTATGGGTACCACACTCTCCTTACCCAATCCGGAGCCACTAGTATGGCTGAACCCAGTCATTACTGAGCTCTGGGCAGGGGAGGCAGCGGCAAAAAGGCAAACATGAGTCCTGTGCCCCACTCACTCAAGATTGCTAGAGAGCCACTCCACTGCACAAACATTTTGACATTGCGTGTTCTTGACTATGGTGAAAAAATTTAGACAGGGTTCTACCCACTGGTGGGAGATTCCCTGTACCACCCAGGGATGTAGTCACCATTCATGATCCACTAGGCGCAGACAGCAGAGTTCATCTGTCCTGGCATTCAAAGATCCTGCCAGGCGGTTCATGACCAAGGAAATGTCTGTCCACTTCAGCCAACTCCAGAGGCGAAGAGCCTACAGGATCCCACCCCTCCATACTTGTTGTAGAAGCAATTGACATTGGTGTTGTCCATGAGTATCTGAACCAGCCTTCCCCTGATGGACAGAAGGATGGCTTTCATCGCCAGGTGAATGGCCGACAGCTCTAACAGGTTGACATGGAGATGGGTCACTGCTGGAGACTATGGTCCTCTCCAGGTCAACTCTTCAACTCAGCAGTGACGCATTAGTCACCACTATCAACTCTGGGTGGGGCAGGGAGAAGGGTCTACTGCTAGTCCAATTACAGCTGAACTTCCAACACTGCAGGTCTTTTGTGGTCTCTTTTGAAACCTGTATGAAATCAGAGAGGTTCCCTGGTGCTGGGCCCACTGAGACTTCAGGTTCCATTGCAGAGCATGGCATAGTTGACAGGTAGGATGCAGGATGTCATAACATAACATGTAAAGATGTTAGGTTCACTGTCGTCTGGAGGTGGTCTATGACTGACTTTGGCGAGCCAGCCTGTAACAACCAGTCCTTGAGGTAAGACACAACTGGGATCCTCAACTTTCAAAGTGATTACTACAATCACTTTTGTGAACACCTGAGGGACACTTGTGAGGCCAAAGGGGAGCAGAGCAACTGAAAAAGCTCGTGGCCCACCTTGAACCGCAATTAGCACTTATAGGGCTGCAGGAATGGTACAGGAATCTAGGGGTCCTCCAAGTCCAAAGGCACCATCCAGTCAATTGGATCCAGGGCAGACAGACCCTGGGCCAGTGTGAGCATCTTGAATTTTTCTTTGTGCAATGAGCCATCCAGAGGTTGGAGAACTAAGACAGAATGAATGCCTCAGTCCTTCTTCAGCATGAGGAAATAATAGCCATTTCCCATTTCTGGGGATGGGACCCTCTCTGTGGCTCTTTTGGCCAAAAGAGCATGCACTTCTGGGAGCAAAATGCATAGGTGCTCCTCTAAAAGATCCCATGTGGCTCCTTTGGCCAAAAGAGACTGCACTTCTGGGAACAAAATGGACAGGTGCTCCTTTGAAAGACGTTCTGATATAGGTGAAGATGTACAGAGTCCAAAATGAATTGCATGGCATAGCCTTGTTGAATGATCTGAAGGATACACCTGTCAAACTTTGCAGTTTTCCACACTTGGAAGTAATGTCTGATTCTGACTCACACCAGGTGGTTGTATGCCGCTAAGGGTACTAGGAAGGTTGCAGCCCCTAATGGTCAGGACAAGGTCTGATTGACCCCCACCTATGAACCAGAAAGAACGGGGTGCCTGTTGCAAATACGGTGGGCTTTGGTGTTGTCGATATGCCAATACTCTGGCATAGCCTCGAAAGGGGCAAAATTGTTGAGGATATTATCAGATTTGGGAGAACAGCCTAAAGAACGTGCTGTGGCCCAGCTTTCATTGAAGTGTTCTAATGCTAAATCAGCTTACTTCCCAAACAGGCAGGATCCTTTGAACGGTATGTCCATCAAAGATATCTGCATGTCACCAGGGAAGCCCGTGTATCTCATCTAAGTGTGACACTGAAGCATGGTGCCTATTGCCCTGCCCAAGGATTCGATGGTGGCCAGTTCTGAACAGTTGATGTACTTGACAAGATAATACTGACCATCCCGGTTTGCTTGAGCTAGGTTGGGCCGAATTTCATCAGAGAATGCTAGCAAGATGTTGCCAGCCATGTCCCATAAAGCATAGGGCTATCTCCATAGCGTGGAGCTTGAATTGATTTCTAGGCTGGCTGAGGAAAACATCAATTTCCCAAACTTTGCTATTAGTTTCATCTCTATCTGGGGTAGTCATTAGGAATGAATTAGAGTTCACCCTGCTGATGGGAGCCTGAACCACCAAACTTTCTGGCAGGGTGTTTTGTGAAGAAGTCAGCATCGCCTTGTACCGATCTGTGGTGCCTAGCAACCTGCTTTTCCATCAAAAGCAGGTGCCCATTAGAGTGTTCATCAGAGCTTCACTGAAATAACGGTTCAGAGGAGGTCTGTCCTGGTTGCAAAATCTCTGTCACCACATTAGTTTTGACGTCTATAGCTGGCAGCTGTAAGTCCAATTCGTCCGCTGCCCATCTCATTACAACATAAAAGGAGGCACTCTTTCCTTCACAACCCAGTTCTGGTGAAGTGTGCACCGCAGTGACCTTTTCCAAGTCCATTTACAGGTTGTCATCAGCATAGTGCTGGAGAAAATAATCCTTATCTCTTTGGTCATCTCCAAATGCTGGTTGACTGTAAGCAGAGTGGGAACAGAAAAGTTGTTGGACCGCTGGGGTGCTCTCCATGGTAAAGGTATGGTTCTGTCTGAGTCAGATTGAATGGGGGCTGGGTGCATCGGTACTGCTTCGGAATGCAACCTAGGAGCCAAGAAGGATTTGGCTCAGAGTTGGATGGGACTATTAGGATGGAGTCTTCGTCTGGCGCCCGCGGCACCAGCATCTACGTTAAAGGAAGGAATGGGGATTTTGTTGTCAGAATACAAGTCAGCTCCAGCATTGAAGCATTATACGTGAGGGATTCACAGACGGCGTCAAGGGCAAACCTGCTGGCCGTAACCCAACTGGAAACCTCCACCCAACTGTAAACCTCCACGGACCCTTAGGGCCCAAAGGCACACCAAAAGGAAGCTAAACATTTGCAACAAGGCCTTAACCTTGTGATGTCGCAAATGTACCCGGAAACTGGGAGTGCATTGTGATCAGTTGTATCATCGGCTCATCTGCGGAGGAGCTGGAGCAAGATGTGAGGTACTCTGACATCCTTGCGACAAATCTTCTTGTGTACCCACTTTAACCCACCGGAACACTTGGACCATGACGAGGACCTCTTACAGGTACGGCCTAAGAGCGGGAACAAGTCCGTGCCCTCGACTTCGAGCAGGAGTGGGACATCCAACATGCTTTTCAGTGTTCCTCGATATACAGCTTCACCTTGCGTTTCCAGATTGCATTTTGATTCATAAGAACACACTCCTCGCAGAACTTGCCCCAGCACCAAAAACCAGAGGCACACCTTGTGGGGATTTGTGAAAGACATTTGTTTGTGACAGTCCATGCAAGGCTTACACCCTTTAATTTTAGGAGGAAATATAGTTCCCTTGCACTCTACAAAAAAAAAGAATCACAACTCAAAAATTGTAAGAAAACCTTGTCAACTAACAAGAAGCTCCTCTATTACTTCCAGGGTATGCAGGGTATGACGAAGTCAATGCAGAGCTCTCTGGCGCCACTTAGTGGTACTTGGTAGTAGTGATGTTTAAATCTTTCGGGTTCAGTCTGGTGCCTAGGGATATTCTAAATGTGAGGATCTACATTTAGAAGTATCCATTAGATTGTTTTTCAGGTCTAGCATAGGTAGTGCATGCGCTGCCTCTACGAGGCATCAAGTAATCTGTATGTGTTGGCAAGCAGCCAGTAGTTTCTCCTGCCGCTTGCTATTTGGTGAATGTTGGCACAGCTCCTGTTAGCTGGCTTTTTACTGGCTGTTTGATGACAAACTGACTTCCGTGTAGTCCAGAAGCAGCGGCCACTAACTACCGTTTTTGTCCGCCAGATCTCACTTTTTTTTTGTCGCGCATCTCTGCCTGACGTAAACATCGTAGCGGCGCATGCGCAAGGCTGCGGCAGGAGCCAGTGTGCGAGAGGGGTGGGCAGCGCATGCTTCTTGTTCTGTTTGCCCTGTCTAAGAAATGAACAAAACCATATTTTTTTGTTTTTTTCTATTTTTTTAATTCGGCGAGTCTTGGTTGCGGGAGAGGTTCAGGGAGTAACATGGAACAGCCATGTCCCCACTCCCTCTCCGGATGGGCTGACCTTTCCAAAGTATGTGGAAAATGCACGCGCTGCATAAGTATGGCAGGCCTGCCCTATTCTTCCTTCATGCCTACAGCGCAAGCTGCGCTCTGTCTATTGTGTAGCACAGGGCCTGGCCTATCCAGCCGAGCTGTTGTCTATTGTGTACGGCCCAGGCAGCCTGTCTGGGTGGGGTGGGTGCATACTTTTCCTGCGCCGACATGGAGTTGATTTGTTTTTTTTTTCTATACATATCATGCCCCAAAACCCAACTGATTCTTCATACTTAAAATTGATGACCTTGCATTGCTCACCCCAGTGCATGCATTTTAATGCCCTCGAAGATAAAAGGCTTAGTTGGCTCTGTTGGGCTTTCAGCTCCTGCTCCTGCTCTGATGGTAAATCGCATCCAGTGTTATCTTATGGATTTTGGGGACCCGGGGAAATTTGGGGGGGTCCTTGTTTGGACCAACTTTGAATGTTATTACGCATTTTCTACTAATTCAAGCTCCATGAGGCCAAACAATATTGAATTCTACTTTAAAGGCTGAGATCGATAAAAGGACAGAAATGAGGTAAAGAACACGTTCCCTTGCCCATGGGTCCCTTGGATGGTGGGGGTCTTGGCCGCCTGCCCACTTTGCCCATGCCTTAAAACATCTTTATGCCCTTGTCTATCCCGCGTTAGGTTTAGCCCTAATTTGGGTGTGTTGTGTTGCATGGCAACCAGTCAACTATTCACAGGCAGAAAGAACAGGCCGGTTTGTAATGTGTCTGCCGAATGTTGCATGCTCTGTAGCTCCTCTGTAAATCTTTGCACCAAGTACCGAACTGTCTTTAGGTAAATGCTGCATTTAGTATATTCATTTGACAACATGGCGGGTACGGGGCATGCCGCATCAGTTCTAGTCAGTGTATAAACTAGAGCACAGCAAGGTCTTGCTAGTGACTGTGGCAGACTTTCAGCGAGGGGTGCATCGTCAAAATTTCCATAAATCGCAATGTAATGGACTTGGATACAATGGCCGTTCTGAAAATATTCTTTGCACAGACACACTATCCTGCACCAAAAATTGAATAATACAGTTTTGCAAATGAAAATGTACATTAGAGAATTGAGGTATAAGTGACCAGTTTCCGTTTGGTAGTAAAAAAAAAATAGGGTGGATAGCTACTCCATTTTTAAAGGTGTTGATCTGAGGCAGGAAGAGGTTAAATGGATTAACCTGGACCTCCGAGGTTTAGTCATTAGGTCAAGCCTGGTATATTCTGGTTCCTCCGTTAACCTCTAGCACAAATTTTGCAAAATTATCAAAAGTTTGTATAATATTTACAGACGCTTTGTTTCTTCCTGCGTTTAATAGCACGAGTTGGAAGCGCTGAAGCAGGTCCCTCCAGCAGGAAGAGAGGCGTGACACGGGCTGCTAGAGGCCAGTACACAGACACAGGTTGGGCGATCCATTGAAATGCTTCTCTGCAGCCCATCTGCTACAGCCTTAAAAATGTCTCTGCTGGACTCTGGTTTAGCCCGCATGTTATTGGCTCCAGCGCCAAGGGGCGTGGTTTGCAATGGCGCTTTATCTGCAGGTAAATTCACATGCCCATGTTGCCATGGTGCTCTCTCGGAGTCAGTTCTTATGCTCTTTTCTGCACAGTTGGCGAATGCTTTGTATGCTCAAGATTGCTTTGCACGTGCAAATCAACAAAAACATTTGCTTAGTTACATTTCCTTGATGATAATACTTTCTAATGCGTGCATCTGTTTATCGCTGCAAATCGGGTGTAACTTGGGAAAGCTTTTAAAATATTGTCCAACAATAGTGTCTTTGCGCCAGTATGAATGGATTTTTGTCCCTTTTTTCATAATCACTTTTGCAAAAATTTGTACAGAGCGAAGTCGATGTCGGGAGTGAGTCAAAAGAAGAAGGCTTGAGAGAGGATGTGGTCTGACGGCTAGAGCTGGAAACCAAGGTTTGAGCCTCGGGGTCGCGTCCACATCCTGCGATTCTGGGCAAATCACTTAATCTCCCCATGCCTACCAAAAAAAACAAGCATTTGCAATGCAATAGGTCTCGCATTTACGTGAGTTTAACCTATTGGAATTGTAAATGACAATGCCTTTTATTAGTTTTAAAAAGGAAAACAAAAATAAAAGGCATTGTCATTTGCAATATCAATAGCTCAAACTGGCGTAAATGTTCGACCTAGCGCATTGCAAATGCTTGTTAACCAAGCTGACAATACCAATTTACCTATTTAAATATACAAAATTTGTGGTGCTAGTCCTGATTATAGTAATTACAGATGAAGGAACAGCTTTCAGGTTGAACTACACTGATAACTCATCCAAATGTCTAGCTGCAACTGTAAATATACACACATTTACATCTATTGATGAGACACTTAACATACTATGAATTATTGATAGTACTTAATGAGGTAGACATTTGAAAAATCATGTCTGTAAAGAGAAACCCTTGAAAAACACAACCTTTTCCTAATTTTGGAAAGCTGGGAAACTACGTATTGTATGGTTTGGGACTCTCCTTACTGATCATGGTCTAAAGAATAATGTTGAGAGATAAAATAGTGTCAACCCTGAATGGTTTCATGCATGGTACAAACAGAATCAGAAGCCAGGATAAATAGTACAGTTCAGGCTGGCAGGGTGTGAATATAGGCCTTAACCTACTCTTATTTCTTTATTTCAATGCCCAGAATCTTTAACTGCAGTGAGTCGAGTTGCTGGTATTAGAGGTAAAGTGGTGAAGACTGCACCATTTCGAGTCCTGGAACTATATAATGGACCTATCCCATACCAGCACTGTCGGCCACCAGACACTCCAAATGGAGAAGATCGACATTTGCACAAAGGCAATAAAGTCCCATTGGCCTGGTACTATTCTGCTTTTTTCCACGTGGTATCCTTCCCGCCCATCTGCAACACACTACCCCATGGTACTATGACACTCTGACTCCTAGTGGAAGGCATTGGGTCTGTGGGATGAGGCCAGGAAATATAGAAGATTTTACTGATCTCATTGCAGCATGCAATTGGGTCTACAAGGATCAAAAGAAGCATACTATAACTGCAAACCAGATTTAAAGGAAAAACAAATAACTAGCCAAAGGAATATATCTGTTATGTCTGTTTCACACACAAAACAAGAACCACTAAGAAAACTAAAATGCTCATAGACTGCTAAGCATACACATGGTGTGAAAAAACACTTCCTAGTTTAACTAACAAGCTTTAAATGACATGCATTTTGTGGAAAAAAGATCACAAATTGTAGCAAAATGCCTCTTTTTCTACGCTCACCCCCATATTTTCTGCACTGATGCTGCTGGTTTTTTGACTCTGCACACTGAGGCACTATTAACCAGGCCCCTGTGCTTGTGCTCTGACCACTAAAGCATGTCAAAATTGGCTACATTCCCGATTGGTATCTCTAACTTACCCATAAGTCCCTATTATATGGTCAAAAGTATTCCCAGGACCTGTAAGTTAAATGTCACTAGTGGACTACAGCACCTGTTGTGCCACCACTAAAGTGACCATGCAACGCATAGACTGCCCCTGAAGCCTTGTGAAACTGCCAATTCGACTTGGCAAAATTAACCTTTTGCCAGGCGTAAATCTTCCTTTTTATTAATACGTATCAGTCACTCCTAAATTAGGCCCTATATTCCCACAGGGGAGGGTGCATGGTATTTAAAAAGTAGGTAATCTGTAGTTATGTTGTACATATCCTGGCAATAAAAAATCTCCAAAGTCATTTTTTACTGTGGTAAGGCTGGTTCTTCCATAGGAAAAACACTAGGTTACATTAAAACCCTTTATAATGCTTCACTCCAATTTGGGAAAAATGATTTAATGGTAATATAAAATCCAACTTAAAGGCCAAGTTTTACTATTTTGAAAATGACACTTTTAGAAAGTTGTCATTCTCCTGACTGAGTCAAATGTGCCTCCTGTCAGTGTTCAGTGTCACCTGACTGTTGACAACTCCCATGTGGTGAAATTTGTATTTCTCCCAGAGAGTGGACAAAGGGCTTGGGTGTGGGGAAATGTTTTCCCCCTTACAGGATGGCCATCTGGGCTGGGCACAGGACCCTAATTAACTTCAAAGGATGCCTACCCTGTCACAGGCATATGTAGATAACACCTGCTTCCTCTACTGTCCTGCTATACAGCCAAGTACCAATGCAGTAGGACAGGGGCTGCTCCTGAAGCGGTTTGAATGACCAAAAGAGAGTGTTTGCCTATTATCACAGCACCCCTCATGGAGCTCTAAACAGGTGAAGAAAGGTTCTACCATGTTTGTTTGAGGTACAGAGGGGTATTGTGGGATAGTTTACAGTGAAATACATTGGAAGTGCTGCAAAAGACAAGTTAATGCTTGCTGTCCATTGTTTGCATAATGGTGTTGGGTGCTATGGCGTAATCTACTGTCCGTTTTAATCAATGTTCCTTTTTTGTTTTTTGTTTGCTTGTTTACCTACTCATTTGGGATAACATTATATTCAGGCTTTTTAAATTTGATAATATGAAGATGTATGTGTATTGTCAAAAATGCCAATAAATAAATTATATAAAAAAAAAGACAAGTTGCTTATCTTTGGTACCACTTTATCTGGTAGAGATTCTATCTAGCTGCACATTCCTTACCCTAGATTCTTCCCATGGCGTCAGATTGGATACTTAATTCTTTGAACAATCCCCTTTGCATGCCAGTAGGGGGAGCTGTTCGGCTCCACGCGGCTTCGTTGGCATCATCCACTCCAGATGTGATGTGGGTGGAGCTTATGTAAGTGCCACTCCAGAGCGCTGACCTCAGTTCCTGACTGTTTTTGCTTTAACACAAGCACGGAGCTAAGCCGAGGAGGAAGGACTCCTCTAGCCAATGCAGTGGTCAGAGCTGTAGCTCTGGTACAGTGAGCGCGTTAGCCCTCAGGAGGATGTTTCTTGGCCATTGCGTAGCACAACTTAATACAGAAGATGATTCATCAAGAGATGGTTCTCTTCTGAATTGCCTTCCCTTTCTTTGCCCCTTCAAATCAAACAATGATTTGAACGTCCACCAGAAATGTTTTAAGGCATGGGCAAAGTGGGCTCTGGCCCTAGGCCCTTAGATGCAGTCCTTCCCTGATGACCTTGAAGGATTTTTGAAAGATAGATTGTTTGAAATACCATTTTCCTTTAATTTATTTTAAATATGGATACTGTGTGGGAGTCTATTACAGGCATTTTTCAGAGAAATGTTGTGTTTGTTTTTCAACACCATGCAGCACTGATAAAAAAGTACCTTTTAGATCAAAATAGGACCTCACATATGAGAAATGGTAAAGGGTGACAGAGGTTATTTGCAATATTAGTACACTGCTACTATAGTTCAGTATTAAAAACACACATCATTTTCCCTGAATATTAGATGGAAACACATTTAGAGTTTGGCTAGTCTGCCGGTGCAGTGCTGGTGACCTGGCCAAAGAAATGAAAGAGCTGAATTTGGATCATAAAATCAAAGATGCTCCTAAGAGGGGCTCCCAAACTATGTTTGGCCCAGGGACCCCAAAATCCTAAAATGTCCCTGTCGTCCATCTGGAATTCTTTGTTACAATCAATATAGAACAAAAACACTCCTTTTGGATCCCGGCAGTGGAGTCTCTCCTCTTTTTTAGAAGAATGAGGAGAGGGT
Organism: Triturus cristatus; assembly: GCF_964204655.1. Classification (NCBI taxonomy): domain Eukaryota; kingdom Metazoa; phylum Chordata; class Amphibia; order Caudata; family Salamandridae; genus Triturus; species Triturus cristatus. The sequence goes on along the minus strand of NC_140585.1, from coordinate 345,815,141 downwards.
GATGTTTTGCCCAACGTGAAAAGGTGTGACCTCCTTTGGCAAAAAAGATGCTCTAGTTCAAAGAAGTGTAGGGAGGGTTGAATGAAATCGCTTGCAATTCACTAAGCCACCTGGCAGATGTTATTGCCACCAGGAAGACATTTGTCAGTTAGGTGCTGTAGAGGGCAGCTGTGCTTTGGCTCAAAAGGAGAACACATTACGAAGGTGAGAACTAAATTCAAACCCCACTGGGGCATAATAAAGGGCGTATTGGAAAACATATGCTGCAAACCTTTAAGGAATCTAGTCACAACAGGTGATTTAAGAAAGGAAGATTGGTCTGACAGCCCTAGAAAGGCAGAAATGGTAAACAGATATCCTTTAACTGTACACAAAGCAAAGCCTTACTAGGCCAGGGAGAGAACAAACAGGAGGACTTCAGACACGGCACTCCGGAAACATGGTCAACAACTGTATGAGTGCCATAAGCAGATGGATTACTAATAATTGCCTGAATCTTAATTCTACAAAACAAAGGTCATCCAGTTCGGTAATAATCCATCCATCCATCTGGTGGCCCTCAGATTTGGGCACAGCAGCAACACCCATGTCCAAAGTAAAAAAAACTTGTGGTTCCTACTGGATAGGGAGCTAAAATATAAGGATGAAGTCAATGCAGTTACATCCTCTGCCTTTCACAGGCTTAGAATTGTAAAAAGAAATTGAAAAGCGGGCTTCCGAATGGTCCGCTTAAAAAGCTGAAGACCACTAAAAATGCGGCTGCATGATTTCTTTTAAAAATTCCTGGGGGCGTGGCTAACAGCCGAGCGGAATGGCCGCATCCTGAATCGGCTCCGCCATCCTCGCCGATTCACTCCGGCTATCCCGCCTGCATCAGCCTGCTCACCCCTCGATGTGAGGGGCAAGGACCCGTGGCCCCCAGCGACGCCTGTTTCTTGGCGTCCCGATTCCCCGTCGCGGACATCAGCGGCGGAGGAGAGGCGCTCCCCGGGTTGCGGCAAGACGTGATATGGCGGCCCGCTCCTGATTCGCGGCAGCGGTGAGGAGGCTGCGCGCTGGAGTACGGGAGCCCCCAGGCCCCCCCCGTGGTGTTGTGGGCTGCTGCGGACCAGCGCTGCCCATTGGGCGGGCGGGAGGTGAGGAGCGCGATCATCTCCCTCCCCCCGTGACCTGCTACTGACTCGGCCTGCTGCCTACCTGAGACCCCGGCTTGAGGCCTAGCTGGGAATGGGACTTCCTGCCTCACAGGACCTGTGAAAACAGCGTTGCAGATCCCCTGGGAGCTGTGAGGCGGGAGACCGTCCCCTGGGGTGCTGTTGGGAGGGAAGTGGAGACCAGAGATAGCACTGCTGCATCGGGGGCAGTGTTGCCCTGGGGGGGGGGGCAGACCATTTCCCTCTATATGACCCTTTGGACGATGAATACACTGCAGAGGAGGGAGGGGGAGGCGATTGTCCAGTGTGGGGGGCAGCGCTCCCCCCCCCCCCCCCCGACTACCCTCTAATGCCTGATTGAGGCCTGGTAGCACTGGGGTTCCCTCTGAAATACTGTGACTTTCACTGTCTCGCGTCGAGGCCTCTCGGGCCCGCCCTGTTCGCCTGGGGTGCTGTGGGGCGGTTGAAGGCCTGCACTATCCTGAAGCCGGAGGCTGTGTGCCCCTACGGGCGCACCCAAGGGAAAGCTACTAGTGACTGTCGGGCCCCATATCTTCATAGAGGTTCCCACCTCGGCCCTCCACCGCGCCCTCTCGTTGTTGGTTGGGCCTCAGGCAGATCCAGAATCGGACCACACTGATTGGTGACTCGGGAAAACCGACAGGCCGCCAGGGAGAGGCGCTGTGATTCTCCCTTCCCTGGGCAGGCGGCGGCGAGTACCAGCATTAGTTCCACGGATCAGAGGTCACATCAAGCGATGGCCAGCGGCAAGTCTTCCAGGACCCAGGCCCAAAAGACACTTGCTAAATTTGCATGGGGGAAGACGAGTGATGACTCCGACCAGGCCGCCGGGGGTGGGCCGCATGACCCTCCCCCTAAATCTTCTCCGTCTGCCCCTACCCTCCAGAACGTTATGGAGGCCATCGCCGGGGTCCGGACGTCCCTGGAGACCCGAATTGACAGCGTCAACATAGAGGTCTCCCTCATCAGAGCGGACCTCCGCAAAATGGATGCCAGAGTAAAAGAAGTGGAAGGCACCACGGCACTATTGGCTTCTGACTCGGACATCCTTAAAAAACAAGTAGCCCAGCTCCAAGACCAGCAGGTGAAAATGAAGGCGCTCCTGGATGACTACGAGGGGAGAGCGCGCAGGAATAACGTGCGCATTCTTGGGGTCCCGGAACGGGCGGAGGGGCCCGCGGCGGACCTCATTGTGGAGGGCCTGGTGGTGCGGAGGCTCCAGCCGAAACACCTGTCCGGTTATTTCTCCATTGAACATGCCCATCGGGTCCCGGGGGGGCGGCCCAAGTCCTGAGCTCCCCCGCGGCCAATTATTGCAAGAGTCTTCAACTTTTGAACCGGGATGTGAGCCTTCAGACGGCCCGGGCCAAACCGCCCCTACAAATAGAGAATCCGGCGCCGTAACAAACAGCTTCCTAGCAGTTAAGAAGGCCCTACGAGACAAGGAGATTAAGTACCCCATGCTCTTCCCCGCCAAGCTCCGGGTCGAATTGGAGGGTAAGACCTGGTTCTTTTCATCCCCAGAGGGCACTTGGGACTGGCTGGAGGGATGGCGCTGGGTGGGAAATCGGAATAACGGCAGACAAAACCAGGCCAGAGCCGATCCGCCGAACACTGGAGCTGAACATCGTACAGGTCCGACTAGCGGTGAGAACTCTTCGGACCCAGAGGACCTGAAGGGGTGAGAGGGTAGGTGACAAAACACTGCTCCTGGTTTGAGGCTTGCAAGACATTTGGACCCCTTGAGCGTGGGTGGCGCTGTGATGGTGTGGAGGGCTCCGTACCTGCGATCCTTGGTTGCCCTATCATGGGGAGTTTGTCATGTGGTAATTTCAGGGGTATTTACAGGAATTTTGTAATACAGTCCAGCGGAGTTCGCTGGGGGATCCACGGGGACGTTTCTGAATGTTGTGTAATATGTCTCCATCCTTCAATCACGGCGAGGATGGGAAGGTTGTACACCAGGCCCCCGAAATGGGAGGGAGGGCGACAGGCACTCTGCATCGTTGGGGGGTGGGTAAGTTGAAATCCACTGGCAGAGGGGCAGGGCGGGGGGAGGTGGGGAAGTTTGGATTTAGAGTTGTAGTTTTTGTTATTGTTTATTGTCATGCTGCAATGGGACTCCTACATGGTTTGGTAAGTGGTGACCGACTGTCAATGTTGTCATTTAGAAGCTCCACAGGTTTTCGATCCCCCGCAGTGGGTGCCCGGCCTCACTGGGCCACTTATCCTTGTGCCTCTTTTGTAGCGCCTTTACTCTACTATGCCTACCGTTATTGATATTAAGCTGTCCGCCATGACGTGGAATGTCAATGGCCTAGGAGATAAAATAAAGAGGGGTGTAGTGTCTCAATATCTCAAGAGGCACGCGCCGGATGTGGTCCTGCTGCAGGAAACCCATCTCATAGGTAATAGTTGCAAGGCTCTCAGCAGGTGGAGTTATAAGTTACTGGTGCACGCAGGATTTACCTCTGGCTCCAGGGGGACTGGTATTCTAGTTTGCAAAGGCCTAGCTCTTACACCCACATGCACATGGGCAGACCCACAGGGTAGGTTGGCGGTTTTGGAGGCCACCTGGGAGGGGAAAGTATTGAATGTCATCTCGGTGTACCTCCCCACTGCACTGGGTAAAGAAGCGCTCGGCGACTTAGGTGCTATATTGTTGGACTTGCCGGTTGGCACCTTGATAATGGGTGGGGACTTCAACTTGACAATGGACGATAGAGTAGATAGGCACCCCCAACGGCAGGCTACAATACCCAACACCCTCATGGCGGAATTCACTCAGGCCATGGGACTCAGATATATGGCGCTCATTGCAACCGCAGTTCACGTACTATACCCACTATTCCCACGCACACAGGAGCATGTCCTGGATAGACTACTTCCTTACACATCTGACGGACGTGGGCCACTTTCAAAATCCCCATGGGCTTCCGCGAGGAATCTCAGACCACTCCCCGGTGTGGGTCGAGCTTACCTTCCATCGTCCCAAGCACCGTAGTTCCATAGTAATACACCCATGGCTACTTAAGACACCCGCCATCAGGGAACAACTCACTGAACAGACTGATCACTACTTTGAGGAAAACCTGGGATTGGTGAAATCCGCCCAGACGATCTGGGAGGCCTATAAAGCAGTGTTGAAAGGCCACGCGCTGGCGTTGCAGATGGGCCACATCCGGCGCCGTAACGAACATATACTTGAAATCGAGGGTGAATTGCAACATCTGGAGTCACTCCAGAACTCGTCGCCCGGTGATGACACAGCGCACCGCCTTACTATTAAACGTCTCGAGTACTCAGCCCTGATGCGGGAAAAGGCGAGGGCACGACTGCTGTCCACAGCCCACAGAGTGTATGAGATGGGGGAGAGGGCGGGCAAGATGCTGGCCTGGCTCGAACGTCGTGAACAAGAACACAGGTGGGTGCCCGAACTGTCCACCTCCGCGGGCGGTAAAATATCTGACCCGCAAGAAATTGCGGAAATGTTTGCAGATCACTTGGAGAAGGTCTACACGCCCTCCACCACATACAGGTCGGAAGACTCCCGGCAACTGCTTGCGGATAGTAGTCTGCCCTCCCTGTCGGATACAGACAGGGTCGGCTTGGAGGTCGATTTTACTAATGAGGAACTTTGCAGGGCTATCTATAGTGTCCAGTCAGGGAAAGCGATGGGACCAAACGGCATCCCAATAGAGTTTCTTAAATCCATGGCAATGAAAATAGCTCCCCACCTAAACCTCATGTACTCGGAGAGCCTGGAAAAAGGCGTCTTGCCGCCAGATCAGAGACTGGCATCTATAGTGGTCACACGTAGACCTGGGAAGGCCGCAGACTGCTGTGGAACATACAGAACAATCTCACTAATAAACGCAGAGGCTAAGGTTCTAACTACTGGCCTCCCGCCTGAACGCTGTGTTGCCGTCCATGGTCCATGCGGACCAGTCTGGATTCGTTACTGGTCGTAACACAGCATTAAATATTCGCAGGGTACACAACGTACTTGCGAGGCAACCCTATTTGGAGGAAGACGCAGTAATCATGTCTCTAGACGCCTCCATGGCCTTTGACTCGATAGTATGGCCATACCATTTTGAAGTACTTGCACGCTTTGGATTTGGCCCCAAGTTCCTAGCCTGGGTTCGATTGCTGTACACTGATCTGCAGGGTCAGGTGCGGGTTAACAACCACACCTCGAGGGTATTTAAGTTACGCAGGGGAACTAGGCAGGGCTGTCCCCTATCCCTCCTGTTGTTCGCGCTAGTCCTGGAGCCACTGGCGGCATGGGTCAGACATGATGTCACCATACGCGGGCTAAAATGGGACGAGGACATTGAAGATAAAATATCACTCTATGCTGATGATATTCTGGTCTACCTAGCTTCCCCGTACACATCGATTCACAACTTACTTAATGTTTTTATTAATTTCGGGAAATACTCCGGCTACGCCATTAACTGGGCAAAATCTGTACTTTACGTTCTCCACGGCCCCACACCACGGCTACCCAGGGGATGCGATGTAGCAGTGGCGCGGGAGGGCTTCGCCTACTTGGGGATCTTCATCACCCCTGATCCCAAACTCTTCTACATTAACAATCTTGCTGCCCCCCTGCAAAGTCTTAAAGAAGATGTCAGACATTGGAGGTCACTGCCGTTGTCACTGTTGGGATGTGCGGCCCTGTTTAAAATGTTGGCCTTGCCTAGATTCCTCTATGCACTCCAGAAATGCCCTTATCCTCTTTCAGACTCCTATTTTGTGGGCATTGAAGCGGAGGTACGTACGCTGTTGTGGGATGGGGGTACGCCTCGTAACGCTATAGGGAAATTGACGAAGAGTTGGTACGATGGAGGCATCGCACTCCCGGATCTTCGCCTCTATTATTGGGCATGACAATTGGTGGCGACCAACCACTGGCTGTATGGTCCCCCATCGAATCCTGCATATCACCTGGAGAGATATCAGACCGGACGGGAGGGATACTTAGATGGCCTATACAGCAAACCCCGTAAAGGGAGGTACCTCGGTCCCATGGCTCTTACGATCTCCATCTGGTGGATAGCTAACAAACGACTGGGTTGGTTAGGGAAATTAACGAAAGCTACACCTCTATGGTCTTCTCAACAACTGGGATTATTGTGCTATCAAGCAAGGTTCGATAAATGGGACACAATAGGGATCTCCACGGTTGGAGACCTGCTTAAAAAGGGGAAACTACTCAAGTTTAAAGACCTACAAGTGAAATACGAACTGGCGCCCAGCGAAATCTTCCGATACCTACAAATCCGACATGCACTTCACACAGCCCTTCCAGACATGTCAAGTGTCCCCGACTCGTCCCCCCTGGAAGACCGACTTCTATCTGAACCCCTCCTTGCCAAGGCCATCTCCCTTACATATCGCAAATTAAGCAATAACCTGCCGGACCCCTTCCTTATTCTTAGAGACAGATGGCAATCAGACATAGGGCAACTTGACGATGAGGACTGGCAAACGGCTCTGATGTCCCCCAGGGACGCGGCTATCAACCAACGCTTCAAACTGATTCAGCTGAAGATCCTACATAGGACGTACCTCACAGGGGTGACATCGGCCAAGATAGGGACTCGACAGGATGCGCTATGCCTTCGTGGCTGTAAATGTGTAGCCACCTTCTATCACATTCGATGGGACTGCCCCTACGTACGATACATCTGGGAGCGGGCTACTGGTAAGATGCAAGACGCTCTGGGGAAATCAATTGTGCTGAAACCCCCACTAGGGCTCCTGAACATTTGAGAACCGACTGACCTTACGGAAATAGAACAATTCACCACCCTGGGGTACACCCTAGTCAAAAGAGCCATAGCCATGAAATGGGGGGTCCCAGACAAGTCGTTGCTGATCGGTTGGGTGGCGGAAATGGACAAATGTATGGTAGCTGAAGAAGAGGTCTACAAACCAGAGGTTGCCCAAAGAAGTGGGATAAGAAGTGGGGGGCCTGGAATGCCCACCGGGGAGAAATATGTACTTCACCAACTGTGGAACTCGAAATGACACGACAAAGTTTCCTGTAATTCTTGATACCTGGTTGTAAGGTTGTTTATTCAGAGCTATTTTCCTTTACATGATGGACGGTATATCACGATATAAGTACATGACAAATGTTTCACTAATAAAATTTTAAATAAAAAAAATTATTTAAAAATAAATTCCTAAGTGTTAATCAGTTAGGGCAAGTATCAAACAACTGCATTGGCTGCCGGTAAAACATCGTATCACCTTTAGGGCTCTCTGTTTAGCCTATAAATCACTCCATGGAAAAGCCCCGGCCTATTTTAAGGAAGATTTTGTGTGGTACATACCAGGTAGAACGCTACGCTCCAGCTCAGCCAGACTTGTGAAAGTTGCCCCATTTAAAACTAGCCACAGGGAAGGGGGGGATTTCTTTAGAGTCACTGCCCTTAACTGGAATTGTCTCCCTTTGGAGTTGAAAGCAGCATCCTCTCTCGCAGCTTTTAGGAGGAATCTCAAATTTTGGCTGTTTAATCAGTGATTTCTTTCAATTACGTTTATCAGCTCTACCCAGGTCACTATATAGCACCAAAATGCCTCCGGGCATTCGTGTGCTTTATAAGTCACATAATTCATTCATTCACAAGGTTGCAAACAGAAGATCAATCGATTTATATGTACAACATGCCACAAACTTGACCCATCAGCAGGCTTAGGTGGTTGGCTATCAGAATGACAACACATACTTCTGGAAGCAGATCAAACCAGCCTTAACTGTCACCACTCAATCACCATGAATGAAGGTGGAGAGTGGACAGATTGGGGTGTAGTACCCTGCCCAGTTGCTGCAATAAGAAGATCCCCCAAAGTGGCTGCTCATGCTCAGGAGTTCAGGATACCATACTCTCTGTGCCCAGTCAGAGCAACCAAGATAATTTGGGCCTGGTCATTCCTGATCTTCTTGAGGACTCTGGACAGGAGTGGTATCGTTGGAAAGGCATGTAGGAGTCCTGAGCTCCAGTCAAAATGAAGGGAGTCTCCAAGCGAGAGCCGCCTTGGAAGCTCCAGTGCACAGAAGTACTGACATAGAACGTTTTCGGCAGTGGCAAACAGATCTAACCAAGGTTCTCCCCAATCTTGGAAGAGGCGTTGTACCACCTTTAGATGAAGACGCCATTTGTGATCTGCTAGGCCTCTAATAATTTGTTTGTCTGCTCGGACATTCAGAGAGCCCGCCGTATGTTGAACCACCAGGAATATGTACTGACATTCCAGCCATGTCCAGAGACATAGAGCCTCTTGGCATAGGATCTGTGACCCCACTTTACACTGCACGCATTGCTGCAATAAAACATTGTGGTGGTGTTGCCCTTGAACACCTAAACTAGTCTTTCCTTGATGGAAGGAAGAAAGGTGTTCAATGCAAGATGGATCACTCTTAGTTCCAACAGAATGATGTGGAGCTGATTCTCCACCAGAAACCAGAGTCCTCTGAACTCTACCTCTCCCAGGTGGCCACCCCTGTCACTATTGTGCGCTCTGGGTGAGGAAGAAAGAGAGGTCTGCTATTGACTCAATCATGGTCCTCTAGCCATCACTGCAGGTCTTTTACTGTACCCTCCGATATCTGGACCAGGTCAGAGAGATTTCCCTGCCACTGTGCCCATTGGTTCTTCAAATCCCACTACAGAGCTCACATATGCCAAAAGGCATGTTTACCAATAGGATGCAGGAGGCAATGAGACCCAGCAGCCTCAGAGTCAATCTCACCAAAATCCAGGACAGAGACTGAAACATCGGAATCATAGCCCAAATATCCTGTTCAAGCTGTTCGGGAGGATAAGCCTGAAACTGTACTGTATCCAGAACAACTCTGATGAAAGGGAGCATCTGAGAAGGAGTCAGGTGTGACTTTGGCACATTGATGGTGAACCCTAGCAAGTGCAGAAGGTCCGCTGTAATCTAGAGGTGGGAGACAACTGGCTGTGGTGAGTCCGCCTTCAAAAGACAATCATTGAGGTAGAGGAAGACTGGAACCCCCTGACCTTTGCAGATGAGCAGCGACCACCGCCATCACCTTGGTGAATACAAATGGGGCACTAGTAGGCCAAAATGGAGCACAGGGAACAGATAATGCTCCTGCCCACCATGAACTGAAAATAGCGTCTGTGGGCAGGCAGGACAGGAATTTGGAAATAGGCATCTTGCAAGTCCAATGCTAACATCCAATCTCCAGGGTCAAGGGCAGCTAAGAACTAAGCCACAGTGGTCATCTTGAATTTTTCCTTTTTCAATAAGTGATTGAGAAGGGACAGATCGAAGATAGGACGGAACCTCCATCCTTCTTTGGCACCAGAAAGCGGAGGAAATAACAACCACAACCTACTTCTGATTCTGGCACCCTCGTGATGGGTCCTTTAGCCAGAAGGGTCAGTACTCTCTGTCGCAAGAGGGCAAGGTGGTCCTCTATCAGCCGAGGTGGGGACAGATGGAGTTGTGGTAGAGTTTTGTGGAACGAGAGGGCGTACACCCGTTGGACAATCTGAAGCACCCATTTGTCTGTTGTAATCTTTCTTCATTGCTGAAGATGGCATCGAATCTGTCGACAAGCAAATGCCTAGCAGTACTGAGGCCAAGCTAAAGAGGCTTTCAACGTGCCACTGTCGGGTGGGGGGAGCTTACTGGGGTGGCCTCTGACTGTAGGCCCTACAATGTTTGTAGGAGCTGCATCCATGGGCATGAAAAGACTGAGCCGCCAGGCCGTGGTGGCTAGGGGGGAAAGGACACTGCTGATCACCCCTAGGCAAGTGGCATGAGGCAGAATGTGGCTTTCATGGGGCTACGAAGAGCCCCAACAACCTAGCAGTTGCCCTACTGTCCTTGAATCTCTTCAAAGCCGAATCTGCCCTATCTCCAACGAGACGAGTTCCATAGAAGGGCATGTTCATGATCGAGGCTTGGACATCTCCCAAAAAGCTAGTATTTCTCAACGAGGCATGACATCTAAGTACCACTGAAGAAGTAATGAATCAGCCCAGTGAGTTGGTTGTATCCAATTCACTTCTGAACTTTGCTGCATCTCGTCCGTCAGCAATAGCTTGGGAAAGTATGACCTGGGACCATAGCAGCACTTGACTATCTGAATCCCTCAGTATGGAAATAACAGCCCAATAAGCATGCTGAGTTCATGGACCACAGTGACAGACTGGGAGAAGAAGAAATCCTCTTTCCTAAGGTATACAGCCTCTTGAATTTCCTCACTGGTGGTGTGGTAGGGCAAACCGGAACGGATTTGAGATGCAGAGGCCTGGACTAACAGGCTCTCATGGGTGGGATGCTGGATGAGGAAGGCCGGGTCTCCGCGCACGGGTAGATGGCGACAGGAGATAGTCCTGTGGAGGGCTTGGACAAGGCCCAAGCAGTACATCAGTGAGTTCTTCGTTGAAAGGTGGTAAGGGTTCTGACCCCTGCTTGAAGCACCTCCATCAAAACATTTGTTTTGACTTGAATTGTGTGCCGCTGTAGGTCCAGGACCTCAGCTACCCATGGGACCACCACCGCCCAAAAAAAAGCCCCATCCTTAGTAGCCACTGTGGGAGTAGAGAAGAGGCCAGTGTCTGGTGAGGTATCCAGACCACTGGCATCAGCCAGGTCCTCACACCAGTTGTCATGGAGCAAGGACTTTGCTAAGGGGTCAGTGTAGGAATAGGGAGCCCCAGATCCTCTCGATTCATGTTCCACAGTGATCCCTTCTGTGAAATAGTGCTCTGTCTTTAATATAGGCTGTGTGGGCCTGGTCAGTGCTGGAACCAACGTCGTGCGACACCAGTCCGGCTCTGTATCAGAGTCAGGAATCACAATAGGTTCACCGCTGCCAATAGGTTTCGGCGGCACCAGGAACTGAGGCACTTGGACAGTCCCCGGAGAAGGTCACAAAGTCACTGATCCGGATCCACAAATGGATCCTAAGGGGTCAACTAGCGCAGAGGGCAAACCTGCCAACGGAGCTGCAGTTGAAGAGCCTCCCAAACCTGTGGAACCCTAAGGTGTTCCAAATGGGGTTGTCCACCTAAAAATGAGGCTCATGGCTTTATAAAACTTTCAGGGATTGGAGGGCTCGCTCTGGCTCCAGGAAATTTGGGGAAGCGCTGAGCGGGCCCAGTTTCGGACGCCGGCTACCCAGGATCAGGTGCGTCATCCGAAGAATGGGAGTGATGGCCTCAAGACCTGGCTCTGCGAATAACCCCAACGGGGCTGCTCACACTCACCCCTCAGCGCCGTAAGACCCTAACAGGTGAGTGTTGCGCTCTACAAAACCCTGATTGATTGATTGAGTGATGGGGAGAAGTTGAAGGGTGATCACAGACACAAAATCAAAAATCAACAATATTGTGATACAAAAATATTGAGTTAAAAATATCAATTGAAAAAATAGTTTCCCTATACTTATAATGGTAAGTACATAAAAATTGGCTTTTTAATATATATATAGTTGAAAATAGTAAATAGTACATATTAGAATATATAACATAAATATAATGTAATTAAAATCGATTTAAATATTTTATACTATATATGCTTATATAAAAACTGTGTATATACCGTTCAAACTGTGTATATACCGTTCAGATTATAAAATCTGAACGGTAAAAGGTGGAATTTACCCGTGAGCAAGGCGGTTCACGCCGAAACGATTTGGCCATGTATGGCTTGGTTTTTGTATAATAAATCACTTTGAAGCCCTGAGATCGTGATCGTGCTTTCTATTGGAAGGAGTGCATGGAATGCTTCGGCGCATTGTGGAACTATATATATATATATATATATATTACCTACTGGCGGTCGCCAGTAGGTAGTTATAGTTAGGACCCCTTTTCCATAGGAAAACCTCAACATTCTATTTTGAATAACTTTGGCGCCGGTCGACGAATCCTCGCGAATTTTTCAAAATAGGTGGGGCGCTACGCTCAGCTCCTACCCTGAAAGTCTCGGGGGGATTCGTCAAGCGGGGGCTGAGATAAAAGGGGGTCCCAAAACGCGTTTTTCCCATGCATTTTTCCATAGGACCTTTAGACAGGGCTACAGCCCGAACGGCTGAACAGAATTACTAGAAATTTGGCAGAGAGGTAGTCCTCAGGTCAAGGAAGTGCCTTTTGTAGGTTTGGTGTAAATCTGTTCAGTAGATTCTGAGAAAATAGCCTTTAAATCAATATATATATCTGAGCCAGCTTACGGTACGCTTACGGTACGCTTACCGTAAGCTTACCGTACGCGTACGGTGGCGTGCGCGAGCGCGATTCTGATTGGCTCTTAGATCATAGTAAACATTCGAATCGGCCGAAACCAGGAAGCGGCGGCCGCCATTTTCTCTCTCGCACTGAGAGCTTGGTTGTTAAATAAAACCAAAAAACATGTAAAGGGGCTGTTTAGACAGCTCCCACACACATAGCAATGTCGAGGGAATCCCCAAAGACCCCCCAATGGCAAAAATTGAATTTTTAATTTTTAGCTAATTTTGCCGATTACGCTTACCGTACGCGTACGGTAAAAAATATAAAAAAAAAACACTATCCACACTCTCCCCACCCCCTGTACTTTTTGTGGCCGCATGCCACAAAATGTACAGGGCTTATTAGAGATGAGAAAAACCACAATATTTTAAACAAAAATAATAAAAGAAAAAATTATCCACACTCTCTCCACCCCGTGTGCCAATGGTGCCCGAAGGGCACCATTTGTGCATGGCTTATAAAAATTACGAAAAATTAAAATATTACCTTTAAAAACGAAGTGCATCATATGTCCTCCATGTGCGCACGGTGCGCGAAGCGCATCGTGCGTACATGGCCCATCTAGCGTAACGTGGGCACGCGGTGCGCGTAGCGCACCGCGTGCCCACCGTGCGTGCACGGCACTAACTGCGTAAAGTGGGCGCGCGGTGCGCGAAGCGCACCGCGTGCTTACTGTGCGCGCACGGTGCGCGCACGGAACGAACTGCGTTAAGTGGGCGCGCACGGCACGAATGGCGTAAAGTAACTTAGCATTTAAAAAACCGTACAAATTCACTGAAAAAACCATAGGTTTCACACACGTTATAGTTAGGAATTAGCATTTAAAAAACCTTGCAAATTCACTGAAAAAACCATAGGTTTCACACATGTTATAGTTAGCGGAAATTTTACTGATAAAAAACCAGTGAAATTCCCCCGTTATAGTTAGTGCAGGCAACTATAACTCACGCGACCGCAATCTTCTGCTGATGACATATGTGTCTTTATGAAAAAAAAATATTTGTAATATATGTATAGCTAAAAATGTATGGAAGAAGACATGGGCAAATAAGTGTCTAAATACAGTATTAGCATCAGCAGAGGATTGCGGTCGCGTGAGTTATAGTTGCCTGCACTAACTATAACGGGGGAATTTCACTGGTTTTTTATCAGTAAAATTTCCGCTAACTATAACATGTGTGAAACCTATGGTTTTTTCAGTGAATTTGCAAGGTTTTTTAAATGCTAATTCCTAACTATAACGTGTGTGAAACCTATGGTTTTTTCAGTGAATATATATATATACACACACACACACACACACATGTAACGCTATAAGCTATTTTCTTTAACTGTACCTCTATAAAAAGCATATATACATATATATTTATAAAACATAAAAATATTAAATCAACTGCAAAACACTAAATAAAATATTAAATTAATTGAATATATAAAAAAACTATAAAATCCCCAAAAATACATTGACATTTTTTGTTTAATAATAATAGGTATATTTATAAACAATATCGAGAAAAGTATTGATACACTATTCCCACTCTGGAGGGGTAACATTTGTTATTCTCAGTTCAGTCTCTGCAACAGTAGTGACAGTGTTGGACTACGGAGAGGTAAGATTTACTAGTCCCACTCCAGTCTTTGCAACAGTAGGGAAAGAGTTGGACTTCGGAGGGGTTAAATTTACTATTCCCACTTCAGACAGTCTGTGCAACGATAGGGAAAGTACTTCACATGAAACACATTACACAGAGAGCGGAAGAAGCAAGATGGTGGTCATGTAGTGGCCGTTAGTAGTAGCAGCATACTGACTTGTGGATTATGATTACGACCTGAGCATAACTGAGTAAAACAGACCTCTGGGATGCTGGTGGAATACACTTGCAGTCCCCCCATGCTATGTGCCTGGAGTTTGGCTTATTATCTTCATACGCCTTTTCTCTGGCTGCTGTCTTGAAGTGGGTAAACTCACTTCTTTGTGGAGAGGCCAGACTTATGGGCAGCCTTGAAGGTTGAAATGTTTTCCCTGCTGAAAGAACAGAGCACGTTCTTCAGGTCTTTTGAGAGAGTTAATGACATTTTTGGAATTTATCTGAATATAGATTCTTTCATGCCCCAATCCGTTCAGAAGAGCTTAATAAAAGGTTCTGTTTCCATAATAAGTTCGTCCAGAGATATTGTCCTATGCCAGTCAAATCTGCGTAATCAGCTTGTGCAGGAGAGCAATCTAGGGAAATGAAAATTCAATTTGTATAGCGCATAGCTACCCTAAGGCCTCCCAGCGCTGATTGATAGAAGGACAGAAAAGCAAAAGCTGTGATATTAAGGAACCGTCTTGAAAAGATGGGTTTTTAAGAGCTTCAGGAAAGCCAGAAGATTATTGTTCTCTCGTAGGATAAGAGGGAGAGTGTTCCATATTTTTGCGGCATTAAAAGAGAATGAGTGTCCACCCCATCTCGATCTTCGTATTTTCTTGGGGGTGGCCAGATATAGAGAACTGGAGCGCAGGGTTCTGTGAGGAGGATAAGGGGTGACCAAGGAATGAGTAATAGCCGGACCAGTCTTCCAAATGGCTTCGTGGGCCAGGTACATAGCTTTGAACTGTATCCTGGCTGGAATAGGAATCCAATGAAGACTCCTCAGTGCTGGATTTGCAGACTGCCACCGTGGCGTCTGGAAAAGCAGGCGTGCTGCACAGTTTTGCATTACTTGCAGTTTGTGAATAGTGAATTGAGGAGCTCCGAGGTAATCAAGGCAAGAAAGTATAAGGGCCTGTACCATAATTCTTCTCGCTTGGAAGGGGAGGAGGGGGATGATTTTCCGCAACATTCTCATCAGTCCATAGCAGGTGGCTGAGAGCTTTGTGGCCTGGTGGTTAAAATCAAGAGAGCTATCAAGCCACATGCCGAGGCTCTTGATCTGTGTCCTTGGAGGAGGAGTAGGGCCCAAACAGACCGGCCACCGAAGGGTGGGGACGGGAGATGACGGACTACCCAGGAACATGACCTCCGTTTTGTCCCCGTTGAGCCTGAGGCAGGAGAGTTCCATCCACTCGGCCACCGCCTCTAGGCAAGGACCTAGGGTGTTAGACGACCCCTCAGAGTGATTTAGTGCTACCACTAACTGAGTGTCGTCTGCATAGTTGATGATCATAATGCCGAATGGATGGACAACCTCCGGCAAAGGCCTCATGTAGATATTAAAAAGCGTGGGGCTCAGGGCAGTGCCCACAGCTGAAAAGTAGCCGGGAGGATACCACATCTCCCTCAAAGACTTGGAAGAAGCGGTCACCAAGAAAAGACTGGAACCAGGTCAGTGCCGTGCCTGACACTCCCATACTTGTAAGTCGAAGGGCCAAGATGTTATGGTTAACAGTGTCAAACACGGCACTGAGGTCCAGGAGGATGATTGCAGCAGTTCCTCCCTAGTCCAGCAATCTCCTCGCCTCCTCCATCACCGCGAGCAGGGCCGTTTCCGTCCCATGCTGAGGACGAAAGCCTGTCTGAGAATCACATAATAGGTTGTTGGATTCCAGATAATCAACCAGTATGGTGTTGATGTGCTTCTCAATCAGCTTACTCATCCAGGGGAGGAGGGAGATTGGGCGATAGTTGGCTAAATTGGACTGGTCCAAACTGGGTTTCTTCAAGAGGGCCCTAACCATCGTGCATTTCCATGCTGTAGGAACCATACCAGAGGTGATCGAGGAATTCAGAACATCAAGAATAACTGGGCGAATAGAGTTGATGACCAAGGTAAGTTGTTGTGGGGGAGCAGGATCCAATGGAGAGCCTGAGGTTACTTTGGAGATGACCAGATCCAGGGAGTCGTCATCTAGGGGGGAAAATTGCTCTAATGAGCATTTGGAAATGGGAATGGAACTACTTGTTACGATTGCCATGGACTTGGGTATTGTGATAGGGAAGGATGAATAAATGTTTTGGATTTTTTGATAGAAAAAAACTGCCAGGTCATTGCATCATGTGAGTGCTCCTTTTGTTGTCGGGGGTTTTGGGGGAAGGGTGACAAGAGATTTCGCGATACGAAGATCTCCTTAGGTGAGTTTGCAGCTGTATTTATTTTTTCTTCATAGAACACAGTTTGGGCAGTTTTAATTTCTGATTTGTATAGCCTGATTGCTTTCCTATATTCCGCTTTCCTAATCTCTGAGAAGTTCTGTCACCAACATCTCTCTAATCTTCGACATGATTGCTTCAGGTCCCTCAATTTGGGGGGAACCATGGAGCCGTTTTCGGTCTGTTTTTTATGTGGATGGGTTCCTTGGGGAGAACTAGGTCGAGGGAGCTTTGGATCCATGCATTAAAGTTGCTACTGGCCAGATTGGGATTAGGATCCCTTGGAACAGACCTCAGCCTTCCCTAATATGGAATTTCAAACATGGGATCAGAAGGCTCATCCTATTGCTGAGACTGGATCTTCTCCCTTTGCGTGTGATTACTGGCATTTGGGCCCAAGTCCTGAAAAAGGACAGATGTGAGCTGTGCCAGTTACAAATTCAGGACCTTAACCATGCTTTATTGTGTGTCCTGCGTTACTGAATGTTCGTCGCCATTCTTTTTAAGGCCTATCTTTATTAAATATAACATACATTTTGCTTTGGAGGCTCATAAATTTGCATTGTTTCCTTTGAATAAAATGATCTGTAACAAGATTTATCAATTCTTTAGACCCTTTTTAAATATGTATTAGTACCATGGGGCAGGACTATCAGGGCTTTGGTGTATTATTGGTGGGCATTCAAAATTAATGCAGTGTTTTCTCTAAATGGTTAAGTGTAACAAGAACTTAATCTTTCAGACTTTCATTATATTACCATGGGGGCTGTGGTTCCTCATAGGTTGGAGTACGCCTTCAATGTTAACGCTCGTCTGGATTGCTCTGAAGCAATGGGCCCGAAGGGGTTTTTCTGGTCATGTTTCTTAGACTGGTATATTCTAATTTTGTATATGTATGCTGCTACTCGTTAAGGTTGCATTTATAACAAGCATTTGAAAAGCAATCGGTCTCGCCTTTGGGACCTTTTATGTATTTAGCTATGCAACACATTAGTCTGGGTGCTGAAACATCTACTGTTCTTTAACATGGAGGGAAAGTAAGCACCAAACTGCATGACACGCCAGGTATGGGAACACATGGAGAGAAATATTGCCTTTCAGCGGGAAATAGTATAGTCCTAAGCTCTGTTTTTAATATAAAATCAGGGCCTTCGGTGGTCATATTACTGAAAATATAAGATTTGAAAAAAATATTATTGTCTACGGTGCCCATGAAAGACAATTTCTATGGACTGGAATCTAGAGAATGCTAAAGTGATTCTGGTATTTTACTGACCTCTGCTGGTCGTTTTCTATCAAGAAAGTTAAATAGAGGCAGTTGCCAGAAAAATTAAAAAAAGAAAGTCCACAGAAGAAAGCAATTCTCGTATTTTACTTACCTCTACTGGTCATTTTCTATCAAGACAGATAATAGAGGCAATTAAACAGAAAAAAAAGTCCCTAAGCGGAAGCAGACAAATCCTAGGGCTGATCTCCAGAACCCACAAAGTACACACACATATAAGTATATACTAAAGCATATACAAGAAGTCTTGAATGCTCGACCAAAATGTATTATGCATCTTTTGAACTTCACATTTTGCACTATGCACGTTGCACTTTATAAAGGCTTGAAAATGAAGCTTTTGAATAAGCTTTATTATATGTTATGTTCACTTTTTAATTTTTCTTCTGATGTTTATCACCGCTCGTGTGAGGTTGGTTAGGATTATTTTTTTTAAACCTTTATTAAGGAAAGTGCAATATACAAAGGACACAACTTCTTTCACAGGACGTTACCACTGACATATAGGTCTAGTAGCTACCAGGGATGTGGAATTTAATAAATATCTACTTGTCCATCGGGCAGGTTGCTTCATATATCTACTTGTCCTGTAACAAACTCCACCTGTTCCTTTTGTGCCATGTAATGTGGCGATAAATTACGGCAACAATCTCATTATGCAAGAGTTCTGATAAAGCCTCTCTAATTATGCTAGGGCTTGTACCATAGTAGGGTTTGAATACTAGCAATTCCCTTATGTTGCTATGTTTCTGCAGGTCTACATACTGGGGCTGAAGGTAGTGGTAAGCAATAGTTCAAGGGTTTGAATGCCCTTTTGAGTCTGTGCAAACCTACTAACTTGCATGTTTTAAGGGTTTTAAGGGTTTTCACCAACTCTTTTCTAATCTTTTCCCATACTGAAAAAGGTTGGAAATTTACTCCTGGCAGTGGCAGACGTAAAACTTCTTCAGGGTTGGGAAAAAAGTGGTGGGAGGAAAAGTGAACTTGAAACATTCAGATTTTCACATGAGCAAATCTACACATGCACATTTGCTCATGCTAAAATGCAGTTCACAAATATTTTCCAGGAGTACTTTTTCTTGGCCTACTTCTGTAAATTCTTGTGAATTCACGGAGGCTGTATATATGCACTTAATGCAAGGATATAAACCATGGATGCACTTTGGAGACTTTCTTAAAAAATTAGGCCTGGGGTTTGTGTTTAGTAAAATTATGTCTTTCTCTCTCCTTCGCTCGGTCTATCAGCTGGCTTCACTGTGAGTGACAGTATTCTGCTCTATTACAAGGAGCATGCTGGCACATACAATAGTTTTGTTCAATTCCTGGAACTGCTGTGGCAATGTGTGCTTTTTGAGATCAACCGTTTTTTGCTTTTGCCAATGCTTTTTAGAATGGCGAAGGCCCTGCAGCTCCCACACAGATAAGGTTTTACAAAAACCATGCCTAAACAAGTCACGCATTGACAAAACCAAAAGACTGACCACCAATTTCGGAACTACTGGCTTTGCCAATGCTTGTTTATTTTTGTTTCCCACAATCATATTTTAAGTGGTTACACCGATTTTCCATTATGAATATTTTTGGGAAATACAAGCATACATCAACATGTTACTAAATGATGCTGCAAAGATACGGTACCCAAAATCTTACAGTAGTTAAGCAAAATATTTTTTTCCTACTTGCATTTTTTTGTGAACATTTTGTTTTGAAAGCAAAGAATCCTCACTGTTGCTTTCAAGCTTCTGCAAATATTTGCATATATCAGAGAGCATTATACATAGCCTCATATTACTAAACTTTGAAAACTTGTGTACATGTTTATACTGAAACCATCGTCAGTAGTGCAGGCAGAGCTGACAACATTTACTTTTAGTGCTCACCCTAATAATAAAGGCTTTGCATTAATGAACCATAATTACATGTTTGAACAGTGTTAACACATGGAAACACATATGACCTTAACTGTAGACAATGCCCTTCCTTGATCTATAATGTGGTACTGTAAACTGGCAGCTAAAGGGTTTGTGCTGTAGGGGGTTGGGCCTACTTGTCCCAAGGACAAAATAGACATTTAAACTTGTTGCCCTTGACCCCAAACAATATGTCTCGGGCATTGGGCTATAGGAATTCCACATCCCTGAGCTACATATCAATACGGTGCAAAACAGTTAGCAAGCAGGTGATATTCCCGAATCGTGCACTGTCGGTCAATACCTCCCCTTGGGCCCCTGTATATATATGGTGCAGTATACAGCAACGTGGACTCCCCGCTGTAAGCCGGAGGGCACTTTGCCCAATGTGGCTGCATGCTATTCCCTTATCCCCTTGTGGTAACTATATCACAACTCCTCGGACCTAATACCCATGACTGGCTACCGGCAGTTCTTGGCGTGCCTCCTCTGTAGATGCAGCACTCCCTTCCTGTGTGGCCATGTATGTTTTATACAACGCCCAGAAATTCTTAGGCCTGTTACGTGGAGGGGGGAGTTTGCTAAAGTTTTCTGTTTGAGTACTACAGTATACTCGAATGTATCATTGCTTTAGCGCTACAATCAGTCACAGAAATAGTATCTAGCGGTTCGGCTTCCACCGGTTGCTTACCTTTTCCCGTTTGCTTTTTAAACAGCCTGGGAACCGTTTGAGGTTTCCGGGTAATGCTACCTCCCTTCATTACCGTACCCGGAGAGGAGCCGTTAGTGCAGTGGCGTGTTCCGCCGTCTCCGCCTCTTCCAAGAGGAGCCTTCGGTGGGCTCCCCGCAGCAGTAGTTGCAACTACCGGAGGCCCCCGCCCTTGTTGATGTTTTCTGGAGCCATGGTAGCAGAAGGAGAGTTCGTAGAGAGCTCCGTACGGCGCCAATATAGGAATCCGTAGTCCCGCCTACACAGCAATCCTGGATTATTTTTTTATTCCCATAGAAAAAGTGCGGGATATCAAAATGGAGATCACACCCAGGATCATATCAGATCATAACCCAGTAGTATTAGAATTAGATATAAGGGCTATGATGCAGCCAAAGGTATGGACATTTGAATGTAAACTGTTGTTGGATTCTGAATATTGTACTTATATGGTGAAGTGGATTAAAGAATTCTTCCAAAATAATCGGGGTACAGACTCTGACTCCATTGTATGGGATGCCTTTAAGGCTGGGGTCCGGGGGGAAACTCTCAGCTATTCTATAGCCAAACAACGGAAAATTCTGGGTGAAACTAAGAAATGGACCTGTCAGTTAGGAACATTAGAAATGAATCTTATGGGGGAAATAATAAGGCAACATAATAGTGAGGAAACTTTAAAATCTATTGCAATTTTAAAAATGAAAATCTATCAACATTTCGCTATGAAGATAGCAGCTAAAATGGCTGTTTATAGGACTCAAGTATATGAAGTTGGGTAAAACACTGGCAGGATCTTAGCGAAGGGATTGCAGCAGAGGGAAGTAGCCAATAAAATTCATAAAATTCAAGACCATCTTGATAGGATTCAGGACTCCCCAGAGGAAGTTCTGGATGTGTTTTGTAGATCTTATTCTCACCTATACACAGAAGAAGAGACAACAGAGGTAGAGGATACGTTGCAGGAATTTAGATCTGGAATCGAAACAAATAAGGTTACACAAGATCAGAATGAGACATTGGCTGCAGATATAACCTGGGAAGAGGTGGAAAGAGCAATATTGTCTTTAGCTACAGGAAAAGCTGTAGGTCCGGACGGTATTCCCCTCGAATTCTTTAAGACGTTCCGACAGGTACTCCGCTCAGAACTTATGGTATTATTTCTCTCTGCTGAACGTGGTTCGGCCCCCGATTCTTGTTGCCAAACCACAATAATTGTTTTTTTTAAAAAAGGCAAACCTGAGCTGTATCCATTGTCATATAGGCCTAGCTCGCTTATTAATGCGGATAGCAAGATTTATTCAAAAATGATGGCTTGTTGATTAGGAACACTTATCATCCCTTTGGTATCCAAGTTTCAGCATGGCTTCATCCCTGGAAGAGACACAACAGACCACATGAGACAGGTAATTGCTCTTTTAGATTAGTATTATTAGCTCTCAGCTGAGGGGGAGAGCCTACACCTTGAGGAATGTTTTGATATTGGATACTATAATATTCACTTCACTCTAGAATCTTGTCCTATAATGCTTTGCAGGGCCTTTGGTTGGGATTGTATTTTTGCCCATAACTGTGCTTGGGGTGTTCCTAGGAGGATGGGACCACCACCAAATCGTTCAGCATGATATGTTTTTTGTGTTCAAGGTATCTGCTAGGTTCTCTCCCTAGGTTAGGGAGGACACCAAAATCATCACCTCTCTCCCTGCTTGCTGTATTTCTATTTTCACTTTTGTGAGATAACTATATGCATTTTTGCATGTAAAGATAGAGTTACTTGTTGTTTTATAAAGGGTATGTGAGGTTTCTGTATTATTAATTGGGATGAGAGGAACGGAATTGCGGAAGTGAGTTAACTGAGTTTATGTTCAATTCCACAGAATTCCGTGTAGTGGTACTCTGCCAACAACTCCCACACTTACAAAACACTCGCTGTGCTTTTAAAGTCGGTCTCAGGCACGTATGGTCTTAGTTTGTGTAGGAGAGATAGCTTCTACCACACCGCATAGGTCTTGCTGCGGACATTTAATGTAACCTTACAATATCTCTGGGATTATTTTAGTAGTTGATGAACTCGATCTTGCAGATTAAGCGTAAAAGTAACACAGAGGTGTGCTTTCTCACTCAACAATTTTAAGCAATGCAGTCAAACCACAATATTCAAACCTAAGACACAAGGATATACAATATAAACAAATACTAACAAACACATAACTTGAAATACCTGCTGGAAATGCTGCCCATGGAATAGCAGGGGATACACTTTGCGTTTCGCCATCTCCACTACCAAAAGTTTCAGCAGCCTAAAGGAAATACAAAACAACATACCTTTAAACAAAAAACAAACGCACAAAATTTAGTTCCCCCTGCTGTTATTCCACACCCAATTAGAATACCCCAATTACAGATGTGCCTTCAAATGTAAACATATCCGCAGTTAAACTATACTTTCAGACTGTAAACAAAATTTTATTTTTTTAATGTTTTATTGACAGCACATTTTGCATGTTACAGCGAATATCAGTGGAGTTCTCGTTAAAGAACGTACAAATACATTATGACATCAAGAAACATATCTAGCATTTACACGTGAAATACCATTGTACAATTTTTTTTAATAAATGCAGGATGTACTGTGCAGCCTTCAATCATATGAAGAGACTGGGGAGGAGAAAAAAGATGGGGGGACAGAGAGATAAGGAGATAGAAAAGAGCAAAATTCAACAACTTGAGAGCTCTTCGGTCCATGAGAGACAGATTATGGAATACAGAGTCAGAACATATACACTCCTTATTCATGGTGAAGAACGGTACAGACTGTAAACAAAAATGAATGCATTTCATAATGTACTATAGCATTGTTGAGAAAGACACAGGACAGACAAGGGATTTTGGGAGCCACCTGTGCTGGTTGAGGTTCTCTAGGCACTGGTCTCCTAAGGCTCTTCCTACCATGGTTCTGCAAAGCAGGACTAGTACAACCCTTTCCTCACTTGACCTTCACAATAGAGAGGGCAAGCAGTCAGAGGCTTCACTGGGACGTAGTGTATGGAACAAGTGCTCAAACCAACAGCCACAAAATGTATAGTCCAGCTCAGTGCTCATCTTTATGTAAGAAGAAAGTACATTCAATCTCACGACAGAACTCCATTCTACACAATTCAATGACTATGTAATACACTGTTGTAAACCAAATTGGGCCCAACAGTACACTTGGTGCTTATTTTTAGCGTGTCTGACCATCCGTCACTCATTTTTGGGGAATGGCATTTATTTTTCCTCAAAACACTCTGATCTACGCAAGAGAGAAAATGCACAAGGGGAAATAAGCTGTGACAAAGAGAGAAAGCATGAACATGTAAGAGTGAGATAAAGGGTCAGGAAGAGTCTGGCAGTGGATGCAAAAGGAGGAATCACGGCCATGCAGCCTTGGTATTCGGCAGTTGGTCTCTGGGCCATTCAGAACCTCCCGCTTCAGCAGCAATGAGACATTACCCTCCGTTATATGGGAGACGCCAGTCTTTTGAGCCCTCAGTAGACTCCTAGGAATGACTGTGGTACTTACTTTGCAAAAGTAATAAATGTGGCATACTCAGAAAACACGCAGACTGGAAATGCCCTCACATCATGGGTTGCTCTTGAATTCACTTTTTAGAGGAGTCAGCTTTGTTTGGGTCCACTGCACACCAGGACCATGCTGGGTTTCTCCGCCTGTACTGTCTCTCCTTCTGCAGGGACAGGCATGATCTTTCCCTTTCCCAGCAGACAGGTAGGATTCTATCCACTTCAGGTAGACCATAAGTCCCTCAGCAGCAAGTGCAATCTTCAGGTAATTTAGCCCGCACCTCTGAGAGGCTGGATGTTAGGTAAGCCTCAACCCTGGTTGCACAGCAACACTTTGAGTAAGGGGCGGAAAGCTCGCTTCCTTGGTCAAAAAGAACTTAAGACTTGAAAAAAGTCAGTGGTTTGGATCCGACTTTTGTACAAATTCGGTGTTCAGACAAAATATTGGATAAAAAATATCATGTGGACAAATTATTGCGTCAAAAAAATCAAGGTAAAATTTTTGTGAAGGTAAGTCTCAAAAGGTAAGCAAAGTTTTACTATATATAACTCCACATATATACACTTTGACAATATATATATCTTTGGCTACAGCAAAAATGGTATCATGTTCAAATTAATTGTGAAGAAGTTCATGAAAAAAGACTACCATTTTCTATTTCACAATGGATCTTCATGTGACTGCAAAAAAACTTCTAAGTTTGCCTATATGTTCTTATGTTGGTTTCACTTTAAACTTGGACCTGATTAATATACCATACATAGAGTGCTGAACCATATTCTTTATATCTTCATGGTATGTAGATGTGGCGATAAGAATAGTAAATCCATACTTACCTAATTGCACATACTTTCTCGATATTTGTGACACGATATTCTGTTCACAATATTTTTGTTTCTCATATTCTGTTAGTTATCCTACATATTTTCCAGACAGTTATTGACTCACTATCTAAGGCTTCAGAACCAGTTTGTGTCGATTCTCTTTCAACTGGTATTTTCACAGTGCTCTTCAGACACTGCATGAACAAAGTGATGGTTGTCACAGCAGAGAGCAATGGGGAAGGCTCCAAGCAGGGGCATCGAAAACATGAGAAAATTGAAGCACAAGATCTCTGCACCAGACTGTCAAGAGATTTCCTAAAGCAATATCAGAGATAGACTGATGGCCAGGCCCTGCCTAGAAATATCCTCACCTTGAAGAACAGAAACTATAGTCCCTCACCTTACCCATACAATCTACAAAATGGCAGAGCCTAGAAAGAACTGCAGAAAAAGTGTCAGGAAACATGTTGGAGAGGGCCCTTCCAAATTATCCTCGTAACAAACACGGTCATTAAATGTGAGGGTCTCCCCAATTGGTTGTAAGCTGTTGCTACTCAGAGAGTGGAGTGTCACCTTGATGATGTAACGGGCCTCTTCCTGAAGTACAGACCACAAATGGGGAGCACCAAGAAGGAACCGAGTGGACCACAGAGAGTAAGCGGGAGCCTCAAAGTTCAGTGGCAGTCCAAAAATCTGCAGCAGCACACACCCTTGGCCCGAGGAAGGACTTGATGTGTCGGTATCTGAAGTCAAGACAGAAAGAGAGTCTTGGCCTATAGTGCAGGCGGAAGCCGACATCGATCTAGACAAAGGACCTAGTGGTGTAATCAGCCGCACTGGAGCTGGAGACGATCGGCACAGAAGGCAAGAGGGGGAGAGACCAAATTTGCCTGTGAAACGTATACCACATACTGTCCCAGAGGGTATTGAAATTTCTGATATAAATGGCCGTAAAGATGAACAGCCTGCAGTCAGGAGATCAAAGACAGCCAGAATACCTTGTCAATATTTTGTGACCAATGACAGCGACAGGTTGTTTTGTGATTTGAACAGCAAAGTGAGGTATCGGGTGCACCTCTGTGAGTATACATTTGTTGTGGAGCATAGTTTTGAACTTGTTTTACCGCTGACAATCAACAGACCCCAGTTGTGGCGGATATGGTTTTTCAAATGAACTTTGACATTTATTTCATCTAGAAAGAATCTAATGAACTTTGCTCAAAAGAATTAAGAAGATTCCCTAATGCCCGAGGTTGTAGAAGGAACGCAAGGCTGTCATTTTAGAAGAAGGGTTAGGGAAGACTCACATAGACTTTTCTAAATAAATTAATTATATGACTTTGCGAACTTAGTTTTTACATTTGTAAATGGATGTAGAGAAATCCGGTTGCTGCTTTTTTCTACCAACGGTCCGTTTTTAGTGAAGTCATGGAAACTAGTAACCATAGTACAATGTAGGTTTATAGTACCTAGTGAGTTAGTGGCTATTGCTGCAGGAATGAACTGTTCTGCTTTTAGGGTTTTAATCGCCCACCCCTTCCAAACCAACTAAACCAAAGCCTACCTACTCTTAGTATTTCTGTTCCCACTGATGGTAGTTTACGCACTTTTGATTTTAAGACATTAAATGTAGATTCATCAAAGGGAGATTTTTCGTCAAATGCTTATTTTAAATTGTTTCATGAATATATTGATACCATGGAGGCTAAGGACTGTTATGTCTGCACACAGTTGCCTTTCTCTGCAGTGGAGGGGAACACGCATCACCAAATTCCCCTCACCTATGCTTAGTCTTTTATATGGATAAGGGCACTTCTAGTACTATTTTTCTAATTATGATTTAGTTCTTTCTGAGGTTCCGAAGTATAAACATTTGAATCCCCATCCAAATGCTAAGAAAATGCACACTACTGAGAGCTCTTTCAAGCCCATTGTGAAGTTAGATACTGCTAATGCCCATAGGTACAATTTGACTTGATCTCTTACTGAGGTTGAGAAGACTTTTTGTAAATTTGGTGGAAGACAGGAGAAGGGTGATGGATGAAATGTGGAGTACAGGTAAAGATCAAAAGCACAAAAGGGCTAAGGAAGAATTAGAGCATCAGGAGTCGGGGTTTTGCCCGTATTAACTTTAGATTGCAACACAAGGGAAAGCTATATGTGATTAGAGGAAAATCTGGTGTTCATACTCAGTTAAAGCGAAGGAGTAATTGTGAATTCATCTTTGAATATGGAGAAAATTGAGATCAATTTCTGGGAGGAAGGTACACCATTAATCCCAGAGTTTATTATGTGTGTTGGGAACAAGCATATTTGACATTGCCCCAAGTTTGGTATGGCACTTGCTATAGTTTTTCCGAAGATTTATCATGTAGAATATCTAAAGAATCGGTGTGTGAATCATATACTAGGCCCAAACAGTAGTAGTACTTCTGAAATAGTGAGAGATATATCTGGTACAATGGTTCCATCTATTGCAGTGGTCCTGAATAATCTGAAGATTAAAAAGTTATCCACTAGAGTAGATAAGTTAGCTGCTAGTACAGCTGGGTCGCTGTTAGCCATTAACACTGAGATGATAGCTATCAGGTCTAAGGTTATGCAGAACCCTTTTGCATTAGACAGCCTTTTCGCGAAGGAGAGTGGCGTCTGTAAGATGTGAAAGATCCAACAATGTTGCATCTATATCCCCGATAAGAGTTGGAAGCTACAGGTATGTGGGAAACAATTGGAAATTGATTTGCTGCAGTGGGCAAGTGGTTTGGGAATATGCGTAGTGGGAGCTTAGTGTCTATATTGAGACCCCTTATAATTATGGCCATCTGTGTGATGTGCTTGTTTTTCATTTTCAAGGGGTACAAGTGCCTATAATTAGGGAGAGATGAACAACATGGAAGGGGATTGAAAAGAAAAGAAAGTGACATAGAATTTAAAGACAGTCAGTGTAAATTCTATGATGAGATGAAACATCTGAAAAACACAACACTTAAGATGTTGAAAACAACAAGGTTTTGAGTTGGTCTCAGGAGATACGATTCATGTGATATTGCGATGGCTATCTTGGCCATCAAAGAGGAGGATTGCAGCAGCATAATTTAGCCTCCACCTTTTTTGCGTCAGGAATCCATATCAAAATATAGATCTACGACATTTATATTCAACGTGTCATTTGATTTCATTAAAATGTGTGTTACATTTAAACAAATCAATAGAGTATAACCATTACAAACACTAAAAGTATATATATATATATATATATATATATATATATATATATATATATATATATATATATATATACTTTTAGTGCAGTACTTTTAAACAGGAATTGTCTAGGATCTGTACATAAGTATTCAATTATTTATTTATCTATTTATTTATTTAATTGCAAATTTGTACATAGTGACATGCACCTAAAAAGTAGCAAAAACCAAGTCCTAATTTATTAAGTCCAATGTTTACAACAACTAATATCAGTCCTATGTTGATGACCACTACTTGCTCTTAACTTTGGCACTCATGTCTTCAAGATTTAACCATGTGGTGTTTACACACACAGCACAACCACAAACAAATAAAGACAAGGGATAATTAATAAAAAAAAGAAAGGGAGAAAAAAAAGGAGGAAAAAAAAGTGTAACCTATAAAAAGCATTTCTATTTGTTGATGCGCGTCATGTGATCAAGTCCCCAGGAAAGGACGAAACGCGTAATGGCTGCCGTTTTGTGTGCGAGATGCATTGAATAAACCGAGCGGAATTTTAAGGATTTTGTGGTCCGTGCTCTTTGTATCCACTAACTGAGGAAGAGGAGAAGTGGTGGAAGAGTGTCAATGTGATATATATATATATATATATATTCACAGAAAAAACCATAGGTTTCAGGCACGTTATAGTTAGGAATTAGCATTTAAAAAACCTCAGAAATTCACTGAAAAAACCATAGGTTTCAGGGGTGTTATAGTTAGCTGGACTTTTCACTTGTACAAAACCATTGAAATTCCCCCGTTATAGTTAGTTCAGCTAACTATAACTCGCGCGCCCGCAATGCACTGCTGATGACGTCACATATTACATCACTCATGACATGGTCAGTGACATCACTCATGACATCACTGATGACATCTCAAATGACATCACTGATGACATCACTGATGACATCACTGATGACATCATCCAGTGAATGTGTGTTTTTCTGAAAATTAAATATGTTTTATATATGTATATCTCAAGGTCGATGGAAGAATAAATGGGTATATAAGTGTCTAAATGGATGATTTGTTTTTGAAAAATTGATTGTGTAACTGACTGATTAAGTGTATCATAGTGAATACATGGCTTAGTAATGTGTAAATATGTAAATATCTGTATAAGTCTCTCACTTTGTGTATAAGTGGCTGCATGGGTTGGTGAGTAGCTACATGGGTGTCTATATAGGTTATTAGTTGGTTTTTTGAGTATCAGTCTGAGTGTCTGCATGGTTCGGTGGGGGGTATTATGTAGTGCATAGGTGCATGAATGAGTGACTCACTGTTTGTATGTGTTGAACACAGCATGTGTGCAGGACTGTATGGGTGGATGAGTGTGTGTATGGGTGTGTTAGTGAGTGAATGACTGTCTCAATAGTGTCTTTATGAGTAACTACATATGTTTTAAACTAGTATATGTGACTATTGGTGTATATATGTGAGTATATGTGAGAGTGAGCGATTGAAAGAGTTCCTGTATGAATAAGTATGTGTTTCTATAAGTGATTGTTTAAAAGACTAAGTATGTGTAAGTTTCCGTAGAAGTAAGTATGGTGGTGTGTGTATAACTGTATATGCAAGTAAATGTATGTTTGATTCTTTATTAGCATGAGTGACTATGTGTGTGAGTAACTCTATGGATGAGTGGCATTGTGTAACAGGATGTATAGGTGTATGAGTACATATGATGAGTGAGTACATGTATGAGTGCCTGTATAGGACTGTTGGTGAATGAGTGGATGTGTATGTGGATCTTAGAATTACTGAAGAGGTTGTTGTAACTGGTATTGGTATGTCCATTGTTTTGAAAATTTTAGTCTCTATTTTTGAATGTGTGTATCAAAGGTTATATTAGGGTGAGAGGAGGTCTGCCACTCTATCACAAGGATGATGTCATCAGTGATGTCATCAGTGATGTCATTTGAGATGTCATCAGTGATGTCATGAGTGATGTCACTGACCATGTCATGAGTGATGTAATATGTGACGTCATCAGCAGTGCATTGCGGGCGCGCGAGTTATAGTTAGCTGAACTAACTATAACGGGGGAATTTCAATGGTTTTGTACAAGTGAAAAGTCCAGCTAACTATAACACCCCTGAAACCTATGGTTTTTTCAGTGAATTTCTGAGGTTTTTTAAATGCTAATTCCTAACTATAACGTGCCTGAAACCTATGGTTTTTTCTGTGAATTTCAAAGGTTTTTTAAATGCTAATTTCTAACTATGCCTACAGAGATAGGACATGTGAAGAAAGAAGAAAAAATGCACAGAAAGAAACAAAAGAAGTGCAGAAAGAAGCAACAGAAGTCCTCAAATACGAAGATAAGTGCAGGAAGAAGGATAACGTGCAGAAAGAACAAAAAGAAGAGCAGAAAGAAGCCTTGTTGCAAAATCAGCCTGTACCCTCAACTTTTACAGACGGATACTGGTGGTAACTGAGTCTGACTAACCAGTCCTAGAGCCAGTGCTATGTTAAAAGACACTTAGAATACAGTGAAAACACCTACATACACTAGGGAACATTATGCGTTGGGGTCCCCCTGTGATTAGCATGACCTCCTCTGTAAGCCCCTAGTGTATAA
Source organism: Triturus cristatus (assembly GCF_964204655.1). Lineage (NCBI taxonomy): Eukaryota > Metazoa > Chordata > Amphibia > Caudata > Salamandridae > Triturus > Triturus cristatus. The sequence continues at coordinate 345,784,488 of NC_140585.1, read as the reverse complement.
TAGGGCATGGGGATTAAAACTACCTCTTAAAACAGGCCACAGGGCGTTTTTGCACACGTTAACTCAGGCCCCGTCCCCTCCCTTCACCACTGTGTAAACACGCCCTGTGTCCATTTTTAGTTGGGAGATTAAGTTCATTTGAATCCTGAGGGTCCCTAGGGTCCAACTAGCCCACTAGGTACCTCCAGTAAGTGCCACAGAGCTGCGTTGCAGAGAGGTGTAAAAAGTGGCACGGCCTGGACCACCTCTCTGCAATGCAGCTCAGTGGCGCTTACTGGAAGCACTTGGTGAGCTAGTTAGCCCCCAGGGGCCCTCAGTATTGAAGGGAAATTATATCCCCAATTTAAAACGTGCCATAGTGCGTGTTTGCACACGTCACCTCAGGCCCCGTCCCCTCCCTTCACCACTGTGTAAACGCGCCCTGTGGCTGTTCTAAGTTGAGAGATTAAGTCCCCCTGAATCCTAAGGGTCCCTAGGGTCAAACTAGACCACTAGGTAATTTACGTAAGCCTGGGTTCCGCACCTGCGTGCCGTGAGAGGTATTTTACCTTTAATATTTTGGCAGTCTACTTGGCACCCCACATACCTACCTGCTCCCTGCTGACGAGAGGCAATTACCTCGAAACACGTGTCCAGGGATGGCATTATAGTGACATACTCGTGGCATAGGCGTACTCACCGTTGCTACTACATTATCCAGAGTTCTATGGGGCTATTTGCTGGTATGACGAGCAGTGTGCGACCTACTTTGTTTATGTATTTAAGCTCCCTCGAGCGATTTGGGCTGACGAGCCTGGGTTCCGCACCTGCGTGCCGTGAGAGGTATTTTACCTTTAATATTTTGGCAGTCTACTTGGCACCCCACATACCTACCTGCTCCCTGCTGACGAGAGGCAATTACCTCGAAACACGTGTCCAGGGATGGCATTATAGTGACATACTCGTGGCATAGGCGTACTCACCGTTGCTACTACATTATCCAGAGTTCTATGGGGCTATTTGCTGGTATGACGAGCAGTGTGCGACCTACTTTGTTTATGTATTTAAGCTCCCTCGAGCGATTTGGGCTGACGAGCCTGGGTTCCGCACCTGCGTGCCGTGAGAGGTATTTTACCTTTAATATTTTGGCAGTCTACTTGGCACCCCACATACCTACCTGCTCCCTGCTGACGAGAGGCAATTACCTCGAAACACGTGTCCAGGGATGGCATTATAGTGACATACTCGTGGCATAGGCGTACTCACCGTTGCTACTACATTATCCAGAGTTCTATGGGGCTATTTGCTGGTATGACGAGCAGTGTGCGACCTACTTTGTTTATGTAGACCACTAGGTACCTCCAGTAAGCGCCACAGAGCTGCGTTGCAGAGAGGTGTAAAAAGGGGCTTGGCCTCAGAACACCTGGCTGCAGCGCAGCTCCCTGGCGCATACTGGAGATGCCTGTTGGGGGCGCGTTTGCAGAGTGCTGCACGGAGGGGGCATGGCCTCCGGCACGATGCCAGTCTTTTATTTATTTTAGTTTTTTAAGAAGGGGGGCTGTTTGGTTCCCCTTCTTATTCTAATTTATTGGCCCTGATGACCCCATCCCCCAGGGCCAGTCTCCTAATTATATTTTTTTGACCCCAATCCCCAGGGCCGGCCACTGTTTTTTATTATTTTTAAAAAATATATATTTATAGACACACCTAGGACATGCTGGACAAACCGTACGTACCTATCACCATGACGATTTGCGTGATATTCATTAAAAGGCGACTATGCATGCAATGAATCCACGTGGAATGTATTTACACCACTAGTGAAGCTCTGACATGTCTGATGCCCTACCGTGCCTAATCCTGGTAGACACCCTTGTCGTTTATTTATACAAACATGGGTAGCTATTGACGGGCACATTTAATACACATGCACACCAAGCCATTCAAAGGGGATTCGACAAAAATTCGACCAAAACTATGCAAGAAACCCCCCTCACGGTTAATAAAACACACATCCACTGCCGGATGTGTAATACTTTTTATTTTACTCTCTGGAAAGGGGACGAACATCACTTGAGAGTCACAGCGTGCTCCTGACAGAGCCCAATGCTGTGTTACACCCACCATTGCCTGCCGAGTGCCACACACCTCTGTGTTGTATTCCACTAGCTAGTGCATATGCTATGACACTCAAGTCAAGTTTCAAAAGCTTTATTCGACAGCATGTCATAAAAGCAAATACATCCTAACAGTTCCATAAATACTAAGATAAAATAGTTTAAAAATACATTAAATCATTATGCTGGCGAATTACATCAGATAAAAACATCATCGATAGATAAAAGATCATAAAGATCAAGCATTAAATAAAATTAATAGACATTTCTTGGTGACAAAACACTCATTGATCAGCTTCAGTGGGTTTCAAAGTACGAAGGCGCAATATCCAAGCCCACCCCAGAAATTTAGCAACGGCAATTACCAAGCAGGGGGTGCAATCAGATTCAAAAATTCTTAGAGCTTCCTTGTAGCTACGTGTTCCCAAATTTAGGCATATGGTTTTATCCATCTACGGCGGGGAGCAATATATAGCCGACACACAAACAACAAATGACCGGCATCCTCAATCAAGTCTGAACAATGATGACATTTATCATTCTTTGAGATTGACCATTTATGGGTGAAAGCTTTTACAGGGAGGGACCCAACTCTGAACTGGAAATACAATTTCCTGTCCATGGGCCTCTCTATAATATCCCAATATGCCTCATAAGATGGTAAGAATTTTATATCAAAGAAACGGCCAGTCAAATTAGAACCTTGGCCAGTATAGGAGGCAGATGTTAGGGTCATATCCCAATACAATTTTTTAAGAATTGACTTTGATGGGATACTTGCACTGTTTGCATCATTCCATAAAAACCCTAGCTCCAGTTTTATGAGCAAGTTCTTAATTTCTTTAAGCCAAGTAATGGAATGAAAACAATCAGCCCTAATTATGTCCTTCAGGGCGCTAGCATAATGTTCAAGTTCCGGCGTTGTCATGATCCGCCGCCAGTAGAGAAGTGGACGTAATTGTGCCAAATCCTCGATTTTTTTCCTCCCTAGATCATATTTCAATGGGATCGTAGGGGTGCTTTGGGGAACGCCTGTTAGGCTGCGCAGGAATTTATTTTCAGCCAGCCGTAAGCTACTTAGATTTGCAAACCCCCATAACTCTGAGCCATACAGCGATGCACTAATAACTTTCATATTATAAATTTCCAAGGCAGGCCTAATTGGCTTAGTCAATGAAGATCTGTGCTTGGAAATGATTGCACCTGCAAGCTGGTGGAATTTTAAGACAGTCATGTCTATATGATTTGACCATTTCATATTATGTTGGAGCGATATTCCTAAATATGTAAAAGCCTCGACCTGTTCCAATGGAATACCATTATATTTTATTACCCCTTTAAAATTTTTCCGTTGGTTTAGACACATAAATTTAGTTTTAGAGGTATTTATCTCTAAACCCCGATCCTTACAAAATTCAGCGAATACGTTTAACGCTTTCTGCAATCCGCTTGGGGTTCGTGAAACCAACAACGTGTCGTCCGCGAACATGAGAACAGGCACTTTGGATCCTGCTAGGATTGGGGCGTCAGTAGGAGACCTGTCAAGGTAATCGACTATCCCATTAATGTATAAAGAAAACAATGTCGGTGCCAGGACACATCCCTGCCGAACACCCCGTTCAACGGGAAATGGGTCCGTCACCTCCCCCTGGCTTCCCCATCTAATTTGCGCAAAATTGTTCTGGTGTAGGCGGACGAGTAAGGTTAGTAATTCCGGGGCCATACCTGCCTGGGCGAGAACCTTCCAAAGTTTATGGCGAGGTACCAGGTCGAATGCTGATCGCAGGTCAATAAAGACTGCATAAAGAGTCCCTTTGGACAACTTCACATTCCTCCAGTAGAGAGCTAGGAAGTAAAAAACCTGATCAATAGAACTGGTGCAAGGTCTAAACCCGGCTTGATATGGTGACAAAATGTTATTGTCCTCGACCCAAGACTGGAGTTTATTTTGTACCAACCGACCTATTAGTTTTTGTGCTGAGTCTATGAGACTAATAGGTCTATAATTACTTGGGAGTGATTTGTCACCCTTTTTATAAACCGGGATTATTTCTGCCCCTGTCCATGAAGGAGGGACAGGTGCGCCCATAGCCACTGAATTTGCTAGCCATTGAAAGTATTGGCACCAAGATAATCTATCTGTTAAAAACACATCCGCAGGTATACCATCCATTCCAGGTGCACGGCCCGCTGTTATACTGTCCAAAGCTAGGTTAACCTCTTTAATTGAAAACACCTGTGTTTGGAAATAAACAGTGGGAGGAAGTGGTTGCTCTTCTGCGGAAGGGACAGAAGCATACTGTGGTTTAAAAAAGTCAACCCATTGGTTTTTTGCCACGTGATTTTGTGGGGAGGGTGCAGAGCCACCTCTACCCCACTTTAATGTGGCCCAGAATCGTTTTTGGTCTTTAGCCAAGCATGCGAATTTCAAATCCTGCCACTGATTCTCGTCCCAATCCTTCTTAGCTGTTACCTGAGCTTGCCTATAGAGCTTCCTGGCTAATCTCACATCTTCCGCTACTCCTGATCTCAGAGCAACACTCAGGTTCTTACGGGCTATTTTACAGGATTTGTTGAACCATCCCTCTTCAGGTGGACAACCCTTAGTGTTTTTCCCACTACTAGGGGGTTTCATAAAAAACCCTTGCAGTTTAGTAAAGAAAATGTTATGGGCCTTGAGCATAACTAGATAGAAATCAGGGTTAATAGATTTAAGGGCTAGATTGGCCACCTCACAAATGATAGTTTCCTTGAGGTCATTTAAGGTTTCCACCTTCTCAATAAATCTATCCCATTTGACATGACGCATGTTGTTTGATGTGACAATGTCCATAGTTACTTTCCCCCCCTCAATTTTAGTTTCTCTAGGGGTGTTTGGTAAATGTAACTCTAAATACAAGGGATTATGATCACTTTCATCCCGCGTGATTACGGACATGTCATTCAATCTGCTCCATACTCTAATATCCACCAAGAAGTAATCGATTCGACTGGCAAACCTTCCATTATCAAATGTGCTTGCACCCTGCTGATCTGATTTAGTGCGCCCATTTGCGGCTCTAAGCCCTCTTACTAAACAAAGGGCTTTGAGTTGGATGGCTGCAGCGGACCATTTCTTAACTGAGGGAAGGTCCAACTGGGGAATACCCCACCTATTGTCCTCTTCAATTGCAAGGAATCGGTCCTCCGGACCAAGAGGCTCGAAGGTTGTATTAAAATCTCCTCCAACAATTTTTATAATCTCATGGGGAAGCACTGCAAGCTGGTGATCCAAGACATTTATCACCTCTGGCGAGGTACCCCCAACCATCCCTCGAGCGTAAATATTAAAGATAGCCATGCTGTTATTGTTGGGCCAGTTTAGAATTAAAGACATAACATCTAACGATGGGAGATTAGGTTGAGTGATTTTACAACATAGTGACTGTCGTACCCATATTATCAAGCCACCAAGTGGTCGGCCTTTAGCTTTTTTAGTGGCAGGTATACAAAAGTTTAGGAATCCAGGGCGAAAGACTGGGGCCACAGACCAAGATTCTTGAAATAAAATAATATCAAATTGATCCACAAAGCTACTCCATACGCCGGAATGCAACTTATTATTTATACCTGCAATATTCCAGGATAGGATAGCCAGTCCTGAATCAGATACGAAAGGACAAAAAGAGTGTTTAATCAATGGTCCTATAGTCTCACCAATTTCCATATCCTGGCGATCGCTAGCGGGACTTAAGTTATCTGATGCAACATTTATCAATGAATCAAATACTAGGGGATCAGTTAAATTATTAGTCTGTGAATCCTGTATCTCACCTGATTTCTTACCCAGACAATCAATAATAGCACTTGGGTCAGCTAGTGAAGCACTTTCCAAGGAGTTAAATGCTAGACACATCCCACCGGGATTATTTGAAGACTTAGACCCCAATGAGTCCATGACAGCATTACAAGGTCTTTGGTGATTCCCTGATGTCTCAGTAGCACTAATGCTAGCAGAAGGAATGGGGTCTGCCGCAATTACAGCCAACCCCATATCCATGTTCACCACATTAGGTCTATCTTTGAGTCAATCGCAATCATTTAAGCCCGACAACACCTCAAACCTATTCTCCAGGCTAATATTCCAATTGCTGGTGGAAACGCTCCTACCCCCTTTACTTGGAGACAGTGTCCACCCTAATCTTGATACTCCTTTGTGAATGACTCGATTTCTCATATAATAAAAATATTTAAGGGTTAACGGAATGATAACGCCTTGTCTTTGTTGCGGGGGATTTAAATTGGCCAAAATATCTGGGAGGACATCAGGATTGGAAAAATTTAATACCACACAATCCCCTTTAAATTTTTTCGGGTGATGCCCTAGCCATTGGACCCTTCTTGCCATAATAATTTCCCTGGCTAGTTTCTGCTTACCCCAAGGAGACATCTTCATGTTATTCACCAGCCAATACAACGATTTACTGATCAAGGAAGATGTAGTTTCCGAATTGTCAGTAGTCAAAACAGGGACATTGGCAAGTACCAATGTAAGAGGTTCTGCCTGGGAAATACATTGAAATTGGTTATTTACTATTGGTGCCTTGGGTGTATCTGTATTTGCCTTCGGGAGATTTTTATTAGTTCCAGGTGACTGAATTGAGATGTTCGCTTGTACATTTCCTGTTTTCCTTTGCCCTCCGTTCGGAGGTACCCCATTTAAAATACGTATATTTGGGGATATAGGTATAGTTCTAGCGACTTCATCCACCGGTCTGTTTATTATGGCATTTAATCTAGCAATCTCTGCCGTAAGATGGTCGATTTTGGCTACCAGGGGGGTTATGATATCTCCTATTTTGGTATCTATCATGTCTCTTATCTTATCGGTGAGCTCCGCGTCTGGATTTATTTTGGAAACTGACCCTGATGGATCTTCTTTGCTAATACTTTTATTCACAATAGTGACCCTTTTCCTCCCTGGGCGGGACCCATTACTTTTAAATTGGGGCTTTCTGCATGCTCTAACTAGCCTACTTCTCAAGGGAAGAGCAGGCGACTGCGAGTCAGCTTCTGTAGCCGACTCATCTATATCTAATACAGATTCTAGTGGCGACTTAGAGGCTAAGGGCGGACAGGAATCAGGTAAGTCACTATCTACACTTATTAAGTCTAGGGACATACTACTTGTTGGCTGTAAGGGAGAAGCCAACAATGCGCCAGACAAAGGAATCAGTGGTGGAGAGCTAGGAGAACATGATAGCCCCAATGATGCCCTCCTCTCATTATTAATTTTACTGACAATTTGGACCAAGTAATTGTCCATAGTGTTAGTCATTGTAGGATTCCTTGCTTTGGACATTGCATCCATATGCGGCGGCTATATACAGATAGATCTGGAGGTGGTATCCCCAACCGTGAAAGTGTTCCTCAATAACAGTACCTGTTTTATGGCAGTCCCAATAAGGTGGCTCAGTGGTACAGAAGACAATGGTGTGGCCCGTCCCGCCCTCGCTCGACCACGGACGGCCACAGACGGCCCGCCCTCTGCCCGGGCTCAGCCCGGCGCCGCCCGCGCGCGTCCCGCGACGCGGGGGGAGCCTGGATTCAAGTAGCGCCTCCGGGCGCGCTTTCCGCCGGATGTGGGCGGGTCTGTGGATGGCTGATGGGGGCTGTAGTCCTCCTCTACTGCGGCCTTAGAGCGACGGAAGGCGGCGAGGGTGACTACCAGCGCCAGTACCAAAAGTGAGCAAAGCTCTGCCCCTGCACCAGGAACCAGGTAGGATCTGCTGCGTGGCGAGACAAGTTCAGGCTGCGGTTCAGATTCTGTCCCCTAGGTGGTGCCATTACCGGTAGTAGTACTGATCTGCATAAAAAAGTTTCGGGCAAAGTCTCCGTATCGCAGTAAATGGATGAAAGACGACAGAGCTATGACACTCTCTAGCCCATGTGCACTGTAACACCACCCCGTGAATATGTCATGCCACACTTGTCTTCGCACGGGTTATATTGCCCCATCTAACGTGCCTTTCTCGATGCCTATGTTATAACGCACAGTGCTATGCCATACATATTACAATCTGGGATCCATATCTTTGTCACAGTGCATATGCAACGTTACACATCCCCAGCACATATTTTATATTACAACTTTAGAGACTAGTTAGGTTACACAACACTGCCCTGTGCATATTACACTCCAAGGCGCATATCGCATAGCACGCGCTAGTGCCTGCGCTATCTCGCGCTCTCCAATGAATCTGTCATTGCGCACAATGTATTGCATATTATATTTCACGCCCGGTTCATCTTATATCACACTTTTTGGTGCATAGTTTATACCATACACTATATCTAGATTTCATTTTCAATCGTGCTCTCAGGACTATGTTCTATATAACACTGTGTTCACCTACCCTTTTCACGGGCATTACATTTTGCGATAGGGGGTGGAGGGTCAGGGGGTGTTTCTGCCAAGTGAGCCCGGAGTCACAGTCACAAACGTCCTCTTCTTCCTGAATAAAAGTGAAATTATGCTGCATACTTGTTCATATTTTAAGTAGTTCGCACAGACACAATGTTTTAAAAACAATAAAGTTCCTAATACCCGCCTTCTCTGAACAGTTAGCTTGCTGCCCCATCCCCTTCCTCCCTATCCTCTGTTGTGTGAATCCATGGACTAGCCTCCTCCCTCCTGCCATGCATGGTCTGATGTGCTGCCACTGCCCTCAATTTAGTATGATGTACCAGTCCACTCCTCCTGCCCTCCATTGCCCAATTCTATGCCCCATCATTGACCTCCTGCTTAAACTCTGTGCTTAGCTTGCTGCCCCTATTCTCCTTCCCCCTGCCCTCCGATGTCTTTGTGCATGCCCCTGCTCCATCCTTTTTGCCCACCATGTCCCATGGATCTGCCACTCCTATCTACTCTGAGTGTTCTGTTGAGTTGCCACTCCCCTCCCACCTGCCTAGCATTGTCAGATGACTGTAACCTGTCCCTGCCACCTCCACCCTGCCTGTCCACATGCCATGCCCCTATCCTCTTCCTCCTGTCCTACATGGTCCATTGTACTGCCACACCCTTCTGCCCTCCCTGGTCTGTTGAGCTGCAACTGCTCCTCCTGCCTGCCCCGTGTGGTCTGTTGTGAGGTCCCTTCCCCTGAACTTTCTTGTCTGTGCACAGGTCCTGACCCTTCCTTCTATCCTCCATCGTCCTTTGTGCATGCCCCTCCACCCTCCTTCTTGCCCATCATAGCCATTGTGCTGCCACTAACCCTCCCACTTGCCATGCATGGTCTTCTGTGCTGCCATGGCCCCTCCCACCTTCCCTGTGTGGTCAGTTAGCTGCCCCTGACCCCCTCCCACCTTCCCTCCATGGTCTGTGTGTATGCCATCACAGTCTCACTGTTGCTCTTCATGGTGTGTCTTGCTTCTAGTGCCCATCCTGCCTGACCTCCATGGCTATCTTGCTGCTCCTGCCCTGCCCCCTTGCCCCCAGCCCTACTCCCTCCCTCCTGGCTTGTCTGTTCCATTGTAATGCCCCTGATCCGTCCCTCCTGCCCTTTATGGTCTGTTATACTGCAGCTTACTCTCCTGTCTGTCCATTATGGTCAGCTAGCTACCATTGCCTCTTGCCCCTCTGTTCTCTGTTGTCCATGTGCATGGTCCTGTCCCCTCCCTCTTGCTTTCTATGGATTGTTGTGCTGCACTCCCGTCCTGCATGCCCTGTGTGGTGTATTGTGCTGCTGCAAACCCTGATGCCTGCCCTGCAGGGTCAGTTTGGTGCACCTCTCCATGTCCCTCCTGTCCTCTGTTATCCAAGTCCATGTCCCTATCCCATTTCCCTCCATGATCCAATGTACCATACTTGCGAACATTTTGAACTTGGTAAGAGGGAGATTTTGAAAAAAAACTGGGGTATTGATTTTCCCCTTTGAGTTACATTGAAAAAGAGGATATTGTAGACAGGAGACAGATCAAATAAAGCCCATTTGAGCTTAAAAACATTGGACGTTTCCTGGCTGAATCGGGTCTGTTGGCATGTATGGTTGTACTACCATTGCCTCTTCCTTCTGCCCACAATGGTCTATTACATTGCCACAGCCTTGAAGGAGGGTAGATTTTGTATCACAGGGGGCCCCTGGCCCGTTCTGTCCACACCTGAAGTATGAGGCCCTTGTCCTTGCCCTGCCAGCTGCATTTGTAGGCCGTATTAAATTGACCAGCGGGTCCTGTGTTGCTATATAATTATCCTGAGACATCCTTACCACTCAGCCAGCATAAAACCCCTGTGTAGGCCCTTCTGTTCAATATGTAGGCCTCTTTGTTAAATTGACCATAGCTCTGCAATTTTAGTGTATAGCAGTCTGAAGGCAGGTCTGCGAGGCCTTCTGATCCAAACTAGTAGCCCCCACCCTACCCGAGTGCTCCATGCTCTGTATCAAAGTTCAACATCCCCCTGAAGCTGTCGACATACAGTAGGCTGCATCCTGGACTGGTACTTGCTTCCTGGGCAGGTTTCCCGCTTTTAAGGAAGTGGCAAACGCAGAGCGTCAAGTTAGGAGAACTGAGGAGATTTTATACATGAATATATTGAATTCCCGTACAATACCCATTATTTTCTGCTTGCTCTATGGAACTTACGATAAGCGATTGGCCTGAGAGACTGACCTTTTCACCCAGTCCATTGTCAGCATTAAGTGGGTAAATGACGAAATGTCTGGTACAATCTGCAGACGAAGCTTTTGGGTAGCATACGTAGGTAGATGTAGCGTGCAAAGGAGCCCACAAAATGATATAAAAAGGGAGCACGCACAGATATCGACGGACTACCTCGCCGTCTGTATGTAGGTTAACAGGCAGTGCAGGTTTTCCCCAAGAGCTGGGAGCTCTTGTCTTCCTTTGCTTAAAATGTCTTGCTCTGCTTTGCTTGAAGTATCTTATTCTATTTTACCTATATGAAATGTCATGTTATGTTTAACCATTGTTCTCTTTACTTTTGCATTTAAAAGATTTTGTATTGTAATTGCAGGAATGCTTGCTCTAAGAGTAAACGTGAGTGTTCCTAGGTAACATTTTCCTTGGTGTAACTTGTTTCTCATGATGCATTTATAGATGTGTTTTCTCTCTCTCTCTGTCAGTACATTAATTGAGATTCAGAGAATATTATGACAGCTGTATGATTATCTGGATTCTGTATTTTGTACTTTATGTCTCTATTCTGCGGTTTCTTTGAAGTTGCATCTTCTCATTAAACTGCCATTGTATTCTGCCTCCAATTCCATGTCTCATATGTCTGTTTTCTTCATTTTTGGAGCAGGCGTTCCTAGGCACCCCGGCTCAAATTAAGGTGCCCCTTTTGTCCCTGACTCACTCTCCTGCTCAGTTCTGTGGTGGCTCCAGGGGATCTGGGGACCGCCCCTAGCTTCCTTGACCCGTAATAGATCTTCCCTCCAACAGCCTCTCTTGCAAGTCCTGTATTGTTGGTTTGTTGCCCCTGCCCCCCTTTCCACTGCCCTCCATAGTCTGTTGTGCTTCCACGGCCCTTCCTGCCTGCTCAGTGTGGTTAAATTGTTGCCTTTGCACCCTCCTACCTGCCTTCAATTTTCAGAGTCCGTGCCTCTGGCCTCTGCCTCTCAACAGTATCCTAATGAACAACTAGATTGCTAACATTCTATATTTATTACAAAAGTGTGGAACGCCTGACATCATCTTGATGTAATCAAAACTGTAATACCTAGAGCATTTCCTTTAGAAATTACATATATGAGAGGGTCTTATTGGCATCAAAATTATGGTTAGTGCTCTAAAAGACTAAAATAAGGACATATTTTCTGAGTTTTCAAATAGCGACAAAGCACTTTTAAATTATTTGTTATCTTTATGTTTTTTTATCCAGTTGACCACTTGATTAAATGTTGCACTTAGGGGAGAGGATGTGGTGTTACTTCCAGAACTGCAGACTTTGCAACTGGGGAACCAGGTTGAAGTTTCTGCTTCAGCTCGACATTCTGTGATTCTGGTCAAATCACTTAGTCTCCCCATGTCTACAACCAAAATGAATTTGTTCTTGTGTGATGTAACCAATGCTCATGTAAAGCACTCCAATACCTGACAAGTCTGCACTATATAACACTGCAAAAACACAAAATAATAAGTGTTTTGCACACTTCTGTCATTGGGCTATATTTGGGCTACATCTGGGTGATTTTGGGCTACATTTGGGCTCTTTTGTCTCCGGTGGCCATTTTGGGAGATTTATTTGTTATGAAGTTTCCTAATTTCCTCATGTACTGCAGTCTCCTCAGTAGGAAATGCTTTCAGTTTTTTACTTTGATTCCATCATGAAGGTATTCAGATATGTCACACATTTGCCATAAATTCTGAATGTTAGCACTCTAGTTGCTCATTAGATCACTGTAGTAAAACTACTGCACCATGGAAGTCTGCTCCTGGTATTAAAAGTGCATGTTTCAGTCTGCATGTCAGAATTTTTTAATGAAATAGAAGAGGATTTGAGAAGTCACTCAAAATGTGCCCTCATTTTCTTTCTTCAGCATTAATCATAATTTCTATGGCAAAATGAACCTCCTCATTGTGTTCCTTTTTAAATTAAATGTTTTAAGTGTTACCAGTTTATTCCAATCAAGATGGCTTCAGGTGTGCCTTACTTTTGTCATAATGAAGACAGTAAGCGCTCTAGTTGTTTTTAAGAACATTCTGGGACATTCTGTCATTGGGCTATACTTGGGCTACATCTGGGTGATATTTGGGCTACATTTGGGCTCTTTTGTCTCTGGTGGCCATCTTGGGAGACTTATTTGTTATGAAGTTTCCTAATTTCCTCATTTACTGCAGTCTCCTCAGTAGGAAATACTTTCAGTTTTTTACTTTGATTCCATCAAGAAGGCATTCAGATGTGTCACACATTTGCCATAAATTCAGAATGTTAGCACTCTTTTTGCTCATTAGATCACTGTAGTAAAGCTACTGCTCACCAGGGACAACTGCTGCTGGTATTGAAAGTGCATGTTTCAGTCTGCATGTCAGAATTTTTTAATGAAATAGAAGAGGATTTGAGAAGTCACTCAAAATGTGCCCTAATTTTTCTTTCTGCAGCACTAATCATACTTTTTATGGAAAAATGAACCCCCTCATTTTGTTCCTTTTTAAATTAAATGTTTTAAGAGTTACCACTTTAATCCAAGCAAGATGGCTTCAGGTTTGCCATACGTTTATCATAAGTAGGACTGTTAGCGCTCTAGTAGTTCTTTGGAACACTCTGGGAAGCTGCAGTAGAACACAAAGGAATCAACTGACAGTCTCTGCCCTTGTTGGATGTACATGTTTTACTGAGAATGTCAGACTTCATTCTCACATGACTGAGAAAGATAATGTGAATTTACAGAAAATAAGCTCTCAGTTTAGCCTATAGATCACCTTCCAAACCTCTGTGGTAAAAGCATGAGAAAATATTTTTCTCTCAATCATGATATCCCAGCAGAAGGCTTTTTCACATGGTGAAATCACCTTAGAACATACCACAATTCCTAAAATGAGTATGGTACCATCAACAAATGATTTATAATGTAACTAAAGTCTTAAAACCTTCTATTAACTGCAATGCTTTTTAATGAGGTGCTATCATGTATATTGGTCCCAAGATGGCTGCCAACACTTCTTGGATGAAGTGCTGACAGCCAATCAGATCTCAGGATGAGATGTGTGGTTAGGCTCCGCCCACATATATATATGCTTTTAAATGCTATTTTCTCAGGAAATACTGAACAGATTTACACCAGACCTGCAAAAGGCACTTCCTTGACCTTATGGCTACCTCTCTGCCAAATTTCAAGTAATTCTGTTCAGCCGTTCGGGCTGTAGCTGTGTCTAAAGGTCCAATGGAAAAATGCATGGGGAAAACGCGTTTTGGGACCCCCCTTTTTTTTCGGCCCCTGCTTGACGAATCCCCCCGAGACTTTCAGGGTAGGAGCGGAGCGTAGCGCCCCACCTATTTTGAAAATTTCGCGAGGATTCATCGACCGGCGCCAAAGTTATTCCAAATAGAATGTTGCGGATTTCCTATGGAAACAGGGTCCTAACTATAACTACCTACTGGCGACCGCCAGTAGGTAATATATATATATATACATATATATATACACGTTGCTGCCAATGTATCTGCATTCTTGCACGGGTGCTCAGTCCCTGCGGTGGCAAGCCGCTACATCTCTGCGTCTGTTTGTTTGGAATCTAAGCGCACAATAAATCCTAACGTGGATTAAAACTAACGTGAGTGCTGGTCTGTACTTTTTGAAGTGGAGCAGAGGACACATGTGATCAAGACAGGGATCTGCCGAAATGCGTCATGGCGACTTGATGGTGTGCTGATCAAATAAACAAACTAGCACCAAACCTGGGTCTACGCTCGTTTTGTTCTTAAAGGAAGAAGCTGAAGGCGAGGACTTTGATTTATACAAGAAAGAGGTTTCCCACGCTCGGCAAAGTACACACAAGTGAGTATTCCATTGTTTTATTGGAGGTTGCGTTACAACAGGCAGGAGACATCCAATGCAGCAGTTTATTTCACCTTACCCGTTTCGGGCACACGCTCTTGGTCACATGCCGATGTGGAGTCACTAGCCTGGACAGTGAGACCTGCTTGGAGGGTGGAAAAGCGCGTTGCAATGTGCGGTGGGACACTCAGCAATCCACTTGGATTTTAATATTTTATGAAATTGGGGTTTTGAAGAACACCCATCTGGGACTAATTTGCACAAAAGTACCAGTACCATGAGTCTTTGCACATGTAAAGCAACTGCGACGCTCGCTGTAGGTACGCTTGGGACTTAAAATGCGTCCATGTAGCGCTCTTCAAAATCATCACGAGACACCTGTGACCAAGGGCGTGTGCTCGAAACGCGTAATGTGAAATTAACTGCTCTGGATGTCTCCTGCCTGTTGTAACGCAACCTCCAATAAAAGGATGGAATACTCACTTGTGTGTGCTTTGCCAAGCGTTTTCTTCTACATTTAACGGCCGGCCTGGTCGTGGCAGAAGCACCGCCGCGGCAGCGGACCTGTGGTGACGCCGATGTGGAGTCACTAGCCTGGACAGTGAGACCTGCTCGGAGGGTGGAAAAGCGCGTTGCAATGTGCGGTGGGACACTCATCAATCCACTTGGATTTTAATATTTTATGAAATTGGGATTTTGGGGAACTCCCATGTGGGACTAATTTGCACAGAACTACCAGTACCATGAGTCTTTGCACATGTAAAGCAACTGCGATGCTCGCTGGGGAGGTACGGTTGGGACTTAAAATGCGTCCATGTAGCGCTCTTCAAAATCATCACGAGACACCTGTGACCACGGGCGTGTGCCCGAAACGCTTAAGGTGAAATTAACTGCTCTGGATGTCTCCTGCCTGTTGTAACGCAACCTCCAATAAAACGATGAAATACTCACTTGTGTGTGCTTTGCCGAGATTTGGCCAATTGCAGATCACCTATGAACTGGCCTAAACGGAAATCTTCCGATATATGCAGGTCGGACATGCCCTCCCGGGGGCAATTCCATCTGGCACACAATTACGGGAGCGTTACAACAAACAATTGATGGACGGAATGCTGACAATGCAGACATTCTCCCCCAGTCAAGAGATCTGGGTTAAATCCATCGTTCTTTTGCCCACTACACCACCCCAGTTTAGACATGGCCATATGCAAATCAGTCTTGACCCTGTGCCTCATGGGAACAGTCCAGCCCGAACTGCCAAGCCATGTCTTCCCTCGACCGGAATCAAGCATCCTAGGACCGGTTTCTGGCTATCAGCCGTCATCAGCCAGGATAGCTTGACTCCAGTGGCGTAGTGAGCACGGGTCCCACGTCTGGGAATACCCATCCCACTTAGGGCGAAAAGCGTTACAACAAACAATTGATGGACGGAATGCTGACAATGCAGACATTCTCCCCCAGTCAAGAGATCTGGGTTAAATCCATCGTTCTTTTGCCCACTACACCACCCCAGTTTAGACATGGCCATATGCAAATCAGTCTTGACCCTGTGCCTCATGGGAACAGTCCAGCCCGAACTGCCAAGCCATGTCTTCCCTGGACCGGAATCAAGCATCCTAGGACCGGTTTCTGGCTATCAGCCGTCATCAGCCAGGATAGCTTGACTCCAGTGGCGTAGTGAGCACGGGTCCCACGTCTGGGAATACCCATCCCACTTAGGGCGAAAAGCGTTACAACAAACAATTGATGGACGGAATGCTGACAATGCAGACATTCTCCCCCAGTCAAGAGATCTGGGTTAAATCCATCGTTCTTTTGCCCACTACACCACCCCAGTTTAGACATGGCCATATGCAAATCAGTCTTGACCCTGTGCCTCATGGGAACAGTCCAGCCCGAACTGCCAAGCCATATCTTCCCTGGACCGGAATCAAGCATCCTAGGACCGGTTTCTGGCTATCAGCCGTCATCAGCCAGGATAGCTTGACTCCAGTGGCGTAGTGAGCACGGGTCCCACGTCTGGGAATACCCATCCCACTTAGGGCGAAAAGCGTTACAACAAACAATTGATGGACGGAATGCTGACAATGCAGACATTCTCCCCCAGTCAAGAGATCTGGGTTAAATCCATCGTTCTTTTGCCCACTACACCACCCCAGTTTAGACATGGCCATCTGCAAATCAGTCTTGACCCTGTGCCTCATGGGAACAGTCCAGCCCGAACTGTCAAGCCATGTCTTCCCTGGACCGGAATCAAGCATCCTAGGACCGGTTTCTGGCTATCAGCCGCCATCAGCCAGGATAGCTTGACTCCAGTGGCGTAGTGAGCACGGGTCCCACGTCTGGGAATACCCATCCCACTTAGGGCGAAAAGCGTTACAACAAACAATTGATGGACGGAATGCTGACAATGCAGACATTCTCCCCCAGTCAAGAGATCTGGGTTAAATCCATCGTTCTTTTGCCCACTACACCACCCCAGTTTAGACATGGCCATATGCAAATCAATCTTGACCCTGTGCCTCATGGGAACAGTCCAGCCCGAACTGCCAAGCCATGTCTTCCTTGGACCGGAATCAAGCATCCTAGGACCAGTTTCTGGCTATCAGCCGTCATCAGCCAGGATAGCTTGACTCCAGTGGCGTAGTGAGCACGGGTCCCACGTCTGGGAATACCCATCCCACTTAGGGCGAAAAGAGTTACAACAAACAATTGATGGACGGAATGCTGACAATGCAGACATTCTCCCCCAGTCAAGAGATCTGGGTTAAATCCATCGTTCTTTTGCCCACTACACCACCCCAGTTTAGACATGGCCATATGCAAATCAGTCTTGACCCTGTGCCTCATGGGTACAGTCCAGCCCGAACTGCCAAGCCATGTCTTCCCTGGACCGGAATCAAGCATCCTAGGACCGGTTTCTGGCTATCAGCCGTCATCAGCCAGGATAGCTTGACTCCAGTGGCGTAGTGAGCACGGGTCCCACGTCTGGGAATACCCATCCCACTTAGGGCGAAAAGCGTTACAACAAACAATTGATGGACGAAATGCTGACAATGCAGACATTCTCCCCCAGTCAAGAGATCTGGGTTAAATCCATCGTTCTTTTGCCCACTACACCACCCCAGTTTAGACATGGCCATATGCAAATCAGTCTTGACCCTGTGCCTCATGGGAACAGTCCAGCCCGAATTGCCAAGCCATGTCTTCCCTGGACCGGAATCAAGCATCCTAGGACCGGTTTCTGGCTATCAGCCGTCATCAGCCAGGATAGCTTGACTCCAGTGGCGTAGTGAGCACGGGTCCCACGTCTGGGAATACCCATCCCACTTAGGGCGAAAAGCGTTACAACAAACAATTGATGGACGGAATGCTGACAATGCAGACATTCTCCCCCAGTCAAGAGATCTGGGTTAAATCCATCGTTCTTTTGCCCACTACACCACCTCAGTTTAGACATGGCCATATGCAAATCAGTCTTGACCCTGTGCCTCATGGGAATAGTCCAGCCCGAACTGCCAAGCCATGTCTTCCCTGGACCGGAATCAAGCATCCTAGGACCGGTTTCTGGCTATCAGCCGTCATCAGCCAGGATAGCTTGACTCCAGTGGCGTAGTGAGCACGGGTCCCACGTCTGGGAATACCCATCCCACTTAGGGCGAAAAGCGTTACAACAAACAATTGATGGACGATGTATTTAACCCAGATCTCTTGACTGGGGGAGAATGTCTGCATTGTCAGCATTCCGTCCATCAATTGTTTGTTGTAACACAATTACGGGAGGCCTCACCTCTTGAAGATAGGCTCCTGACAGATCACTTAAGTAAAAAAGCAATTTCCCTAACCTACCGCAAAATAATAAACAATCAGACGGACCCCACAGCAGCTCTTAAGTAGCGATGGAAAACAGAGTTGGGCACACTGGACGAAACGGAATGGCAGGAGGCAATTGCGTCCCCCAAGGAGGTTGCGATTCCGTCAAAACTGAAACTGATACAATTAAAGGTTTTGCACCGCACCTACTACACCAAATCACTGTTGCATAAACTAGGCACTACAGACACACCACTCTGCTTGCAACAATGTGGCATATGAGGCACATTCTTCCACACAATCTGGGACTGCCCAAAAACCCAAACTATTCTGGGAGGCAGTTATGGCTAATATCTCTCAGGCCACAGGAGTTACGGTTCTGCCCGAACCCAAAAGATGCCTACTCAACATCTGGGAACCTACAGACCTCAATCACACGGCTCGTGACTGGGCAACACTTGGGATCACGGTGGCAAAGCGTAATATAGCACAACACTGGGGATCGAGTCAGGCTCCTAGCCCTCACCAATGGTGTCGCGATATGGACAATGCTATGGTAACTGAAAAAGCCATCTTTGTTTGTAGGGGATGCCCCAAAAAATGGACATAGTATGAGGCAAATGGAATGCATTCCGAGGACATATTTTTGAGCCCTCACTAGAGGAATCACTGTCGGATGTCAGCAATTAAAGAACAGGAAATGGGTGATATGAGCTGCATGTGTACTGAACACACATATAGACTATGGCGTGCAAGTGCGCATGTAGATAACTATGTTATTGTTGTACAACCTATGTATATTTATATGATGCATCATGTTTGCTCCCTGACGCAATGCAGCACTGTACCGTTGATGGTTAACTTGAAAATGATAAAAAAATATTTTCAAAAAGGTAAAACAGACAAAGCAAAGATTTTAGGAATTCTTCTTTCACAGAAAACTAAACTGATAGGTAAATGGGACTGGAATGTTGGACTTTGCAGCAGCTGTAGTAAGTGAGAGAAATGTTGCAGAAAAAGTGGGTGTGTATCGTCATATAAAATCAAAACCAATTGCTTCATCTTTCAATGCTCAAGTAATTTTGCAAGATTTTAGGTATTGCCCATGGATGACAATTGAAATTATTCTGAAAGATGAAGCCACAACAGCCAACAGGAGCCACCAATGTACAGTATGTCAACATAAGCCAGCTAAGATGGTAATTTGGGGATTCTATATCCTACTTTAACTGAAAATTGTTTAGCAAGAGCTCAGTAACAACAGTAAAAAATAACTTGCTGATTTAATGGCTTATCTGTGAGTTCATAGATCACACAAATCTAGTCAGAAGCTATGTTTGCATTGCCAAATTTACACATGATATGAAATAAAAGATGGGTGTTCTGATGTATGCTCTATTGTGAAGGTACATAAAAAATAAAAATAAGTTCAAGTGGAATGCATGAATTAATCTCAATCAGTGGCCACATTCCTGTCCAATGTTTTTAGGTTACTGTGCGTCCACAGACTTTGACCCATCGTATGCAAAACAGCCTCAGCAATGCTCCAAAACAAAGAGTATAGCCCGATCTGCTAGACTATGTCCTTCTAAATGGGAATCCAACCACCCTCAAACATACTTTTTTTGTCCTTGTTGGTCTCATCAGGTAAGCGTAGCTTGAGTCCTATGGCACTGGTAGCTACAGCACACCAAGCCTTGGCACACTGGGCATTTCAAAGAAAGAAGGGCATTTCAAAGAAAAGAGATCAGTGAAATGTTTGAACTGAGCCACTGGTAATGGATTGCTCTGGGTCGCAGTCCAGTCCATATGTGTTTGCTCATTATTCACCATTGCCGAAATACACTGCAACATGACATTGGGAAAACAACTGCTTTGCTGAATATATTTATCTGTAACCATTACTCGCAATGTTGTCAGCAACTTGCAGTTATAAACAGCCAGGTATTATTGAATATAACATATCATGAACAGTCTTGGCAAAATGCAATTTCTTGATTTCTTTCCTTCATCTGAAAGTCCACCGTTTTATCATGTTCACATGGTTTATTTTGCATATACCCATCCTTCCTAGAATTGCTTTGTTTCCTTATGTTGGACTTTGAGTATATCATGCGCACAACTCTCCTGTCACAAAGAGCAGTTACATTTTGTATGTGCGTATTGGAAATGCAAATAGCTAAGTGAGGTGCTCTCCATCACTTCTTCAAAGGAAAAGAAAGAGTGAAAGAAGTATAAATCTATTGTTTTGTTTGTTCAATCAACCAACTTGATTCACAAAATGTGTATCAGTACTGCCTTGTATAAAATAAACATACCTTGAATATTTGTCAAAAAAGGATCTGCTAAAGAGAATCCATACTCAATAACTTTCATCCTCATAACATAACTTGTAACGTTATTTGTATTGCCTTTATTGTATTAATTGTATTTTACTGTAAATATAGACCCTGTGTGTTATGGTCCCCTCTAACTCACTCTCTGTCTTAACTTTATTATACTTTAAAGATCGCATTATACACAAGTCCACTTACTAGTGTTTCGATTCACGTAATCACAATTGTTCCAATATGCATCACTAGGCGTGGAACAATTGTGATTACGTGAATCGAAACACTAGTAAGTGGACTTGTGTATAATGTGATCTTTAAAGTCTAATAAAGTTAAAACAGAGAGTGAGTTAGAGGGGACCATAACACACAGGGTCTATATTTGCAGTATCTCAGAAAACGCGGTCACTGATATGTATAACGTGTACCGAAAGCCACTTTTAAATCTGTGTGTAACCTATATATAATACTGCCAGTAGCTACAGAGCTGCATAAAGAGATGAGTTCTATTGTGAACAGGAGAACAAATATGCACACAGTTGTTTAAGATTTGATTGATAGCATGACTAACTATTGATTTGTTACTGACATTGTGTTTATTTGTAGATACATTGTATCGCCTTCGCCGCCTTTTAATAATAATAATCATCGTGACCTATTTTGCGCACCGCAAAGAGATAAAGACTATGATGAAGGTATGCATTGTAATGCATATATTACTATGCTTGTTATCCTATGTCCACCAAATGGGATAGCGTTATAATAGACTGTTATATTGGTGATGGTCTTGAAACATGATAATACAGCAAACTATGTGTCTGTTCTCTATATCTCCTTCTTTAGCTGAAATATTTGTGCAACAATGACTATGCGACTTTACAGGTGATAGTTTTGAAACATGATGTAATGCAACAAACCATTTGTCTGTCTTTGAAATCTCCTTCCTTAGCAGAAACATTAGTACAACAATGACTATGTGATTTTTAGAGTAGCTTCCCGCTGATGTAAATTTAAATCTGGTATGACATGAGTTATGCCTATCTATGATGGTCATTAGTTATAACACAGTGCTAGTGTAATAATGAATTACAAGGAACTATTTATGTGTATGTACTTAATGTTGTATTGTGTTCGTATTGTAAATAGTGTTTTGTAATTGCTTTTAGCCTTGAAGAAGTCCCATGAGGGATGAAACGCATTGGCAAGCAATTGTGTGGTGCTTTATTAAGGATTAACTGCTTTTCAATTAAAGAAATAGACTCTAATCAAGTAACACGACCATCTGTTTCATTTTCTTCTGGGAAGCTATTTATTCAATACACTGTTCTAATTTTTCTAAAATATGATGTGCTAGAACATTTATACTAGAAGATACATGTTTTTTGATGTGTAGGGCTAATCTTGTCTGCCCTGGACTACTTCATTCTTGCTTAAATATGGTGCAATAGGGCATCAATATTAGAGTGCACTGGCTTCTCTCGGGTGCAGGGTCATTCGGTTTGCTTTGGATAAGTGGTGGTCTGTAACCACTTTTTAGGATGCATGTGGGTCACATCCTAGACCAGAAGCACCGAGATATAGTGCAGTTGTAATAGGCTCTCACAAGCAGTGACGTTTGGTGCTGGACGGTTAAAAGCTCTGACCCGTTTCTCTGTCTGGCTATTCAGTTCACACCAAGCATGACCCAAATTAATAATAATAATATTAATAATAATAAAAAACACTTTGCCACTTACTACAGTATTTATGTCTCAGTCACTGAGGGACAAGTTAGATATTAAGAAAGCATTCCACAACGTGAATAGATACTTAGCTAATATGACGTGGGAGTTTACTTAATTTGGGCAGAATCTATTTGCTCCACTAACTGGGTATGGGGTGTCCTAGCGCTGAATGACAGGGGAGTGACGACCAGCAGTGGTTTATATGGTACTAAAAAAAAAATGGGTCTAAAGTAGTGCTAAATTTACAAACACCGTCCTCTTCTCCCTGTCAATTTATCGCATTATTACAGGCTATTTTCCTCCTGCTTTCATCCGTGGTCATTGTTTACTTTACTTTCTCTTACTCGTTCTTCCTCACAAGATTTGATAATGATAAATAAGTCCTGGTCCCGAAAAGGAGTGCTGGTGCCGAGACCTGTAAACAATGGCATAGTCTAAAACTAAATCAAAAAGGAGGGACAGAGAGCCGGGTTAGAAGGTCCTGCAGACAGGCTCAGGGGTAAGGTTAAGAACTAGAAATGAGTGTGCAGTTCCTATAAAGACATGTGGGGGAGACAGGTCTTTCTTCGTGATGCCCTCACACCCCCCCGAGAGGTGTCATTCTTCATCATTGGGCGTTTGCACCTTGTCTGGCCGGCGCTGCAATGCCTGACGGGCTCCAGAAACCAGGGCTCTTTGGTAGGGATCTTTTGAAGAACAAGCCGTAAGGTGCGTGCGGGTGTGGGGGGGGGGGGGGGGGGCTGGGTAGTGCACGAGGGGGTGAAATAGTTAAAATAGGTAAGGAGCAGTCCTATTGGGTCAAATTTTAATAATCTAGGTAGCTCCCGCCTAATTAAAAACTGTGTATGTGCCCCTGTGTGGAAAATAATGTTCCTCAAGGTACAAATTATGTGTGAATGGTCAACATGTTTCGTGCCTAGTTTGCCCCTAGCGGGTCAATTGGCACTTCATCAGGACCGGTAAGTGTAAAAAAGTGCACTACCGCCTGGTATTCAGTATAATGACTTGAATTACCAGGGAGGTAGGGAAGCCCAAGTAGGCGTGTACTGGGGCGATCAGTAGACCTGTAGAAGAAAAGAGAAACAAGAGTGGAAGGGACAACCAAAAAGGGCGTAAAGGCATGCGCCTGGTTGGAAGAAATGCATTGCCATGGTGACAATACAGCGTGATACTGCAACTGGGTCTCAATACATCTTATTAAAATCATAATATGTGCACCAATAGGTGCGACTGGTCAGAGAAACAAACATCAACGGGTTATTTGAAACAAAAGTGGGAATGCCACTAGTCATGAATTCATATTAGTAAATCCGCTATCGTAGGCAAATTAGGCAATGAATACGGCTGGTCAAATGACAAAGCAATTGTCAAAGGTAAAGGCAACGGCTTTACAGTTAAAAAGGTTTTCGGACAAGTGAGTGAAATACATCCAATCGTGGCAAATGACCACCGAACTTTTAAATGAGTTCATAATGTGCAGTGTGGTGAAATACGTCGCACATTAGACACCCCATCGCTGCCGTGCGTGCGTGTGTACCTTTGTACCAAGGCTGGTAACATCTTAGTAAAAATGCATAGGGGCATCGGAACTGACTCCGGGGGTGGTGTTAAATCAGAGCAGGAGGTAACGCTGGGCTCGCGCGTAAATGGCTGCCCGAGCCTTGTTATCTCAATGTTAAGTGCGTGGTAGCATACGATCTATTGGCTGGCTCTATGGGTGCTATTATCATTGAGCTGGAGGTAATGCTGAGCTAATGTGCCACCCGAATGCCGAAATGGTAATTGGGGAGGAGTGCTGATGGTGAAAGTTAAAAACAGAGTAACGGAGGTGAATTGCCGGCAGTGAGGCAATTAAGAAAATGTGTGCGTTTAGATATCTCCGTGAGAAGGCGCGGTGGGTGCTCTACAATTGCCTACAGGCAGTAACACGTACTCGCACAACTGCAACAGAAAAGGTCACGGTATACAAACGAACACACAAACACACTTCAGATGCTCGCACATACTCACCCCTGGTACAAGCGTCTTAGGCCGACGGGGCTGGCCAGAGCATGTCGTTGCTCCGGTGATCTGTAAATGAATTTGCGATGCATTCAAGTTGGGTTAGAAGGAGCTCAGATGGCTTACAGGTAGTAGAGGGGCTCTGCATGCGAGGTATACTTACAGGCGTCGAGAGGCAACTTGCCTTCGGCCTACCTTTGCTCCGGGACCCGTAGTGGAGACTTCTGGGATACTCGTTTTTATAGCAGAGGCTAGAATGCTAATGTTAAGGCGGCCATCTTGGAAGGATGCGGTCCGGAAACCTTTATTGAGAGGGACACTGATAATGTAAGGACAGCCAAGATTCACAGTTGGTGAGTCAGGAAAAACGGTTGTTACCACGGGAAAGAGTGCCCTATGTGGTGTGAAAGGTTCTCCCTATAGTCTATATGTGTTAACAAATGAAAAGGTAACCCTAGAGCATGTGATCTGCTAACTGGAGCATAAAGGTAAGGGGAATGGGGGTGGTTATAGTACTTCTTATTGATCTTTATTCGGATATGCACTATCCATAAAAGTACAAACATTTCTCACATAATTAATCCTAAAAACATTTACATTGATCCATCATCTTTAAGTTTTAAGAACAGAGCACGACTATAAAACAATTCAATGAAACATTGCAGAATTATCACGCATGTTCGATAGCAGCAACATATGCTAAAGTGCCAAAGTGCAAAATGCAAATATTTCAGAAGATAGCAGCAAGGATGGACAAATTATTAAATCACATTAAAAAGCCCTCAGGTTCTATTAGAAGCAAACCACATAAAACAATTTAATAATCATCACAAGATTATTGCCAGTATTGCAAATAGCAGCATCGTGTGAGAAAGTGCCAATGTTCAAAGTGCAAAATAGGACTGAGAAAATAAGCAGCAAAAAAAAAAAAAAGACAAACTTATTGAATTCCATAAAAGTATACACGTCCTATACAACTAAAAACGAAACACCAATCCAGTCGTACGAAAAAAAGTGCATTAAATTTACGACATACATTAAAATAAGATATACATTAAAAACAGAGTGCATAACCTCGTAAAAGCAGCATGACATAATTCATATAAACATCATTGAGGAGTTTGTTTTATCCTACGCATGCGGGTCTGCCAGGCACTGCCCAAAAATTTAGCTACCCCACAAACCATGACTAGGGAAGACGTATCAGTAGTAAAAGCCCGCAAGGCCATCTTGTGACACCTTAGACCCCACTCCCTACATATTGGTTTAAGCCATAACATTCTTGCACCCCTGTAAGCTGGACAAGGAAGTGAGCCACAGACTCCTTAGGCAGATTTAGCTATAGAGCTTGAATTATTCCACCCAGCAGTAAATTCATTCACCGGGAGGGTCCCGAACCTTAGTTTTAGATAGAGGGATCTATCCAGGGGTTTTTGTATAAAGTCAAGGAATGGTTCGAGTTTCCTTTTGGATTTAAACTCTAAGAACCGCTCTGTAAGGGTACCCCCTTTGCCTCTACATATAGCCTCCTCCTGCAACCAGTCCCAATATAGTTTCTTCATGACTTGCTTGGAGGGTGGTGATTGGCTAACCCATATTTCATTCAACCCTAATTTCAAAACCAGCTGTCTAAGTTTACTTAGCCACTTAATCTTATTGCCCGAGTTGAGTAAAATTAGTTCATCCAAGACAGCCGCGTAGTTTGAGAGTTCTGGCGACCTCCTAAGACGAACCCAGAAGAGTAACGGGCGCAGGCAGACTATATCTTTTAGTAGACGCCTACCCATATCTTGACATAGTGGTTTTACCGGGGTGGAGATGGGGAGTGACACCAATTCTCTCAAAAACTTGTTTTCTGAGCTCACCAGGTTGGTTATGTCCTCAAAGCCCCACAGCTCAGATCCATAAAGTGCCGAGGGCAATACTTGTCCTATATACATAGAAAGAGCCGGGGCTACGTGTTTGCTCGTGGACTCTCGCTGTTCCCGCAGAATTGCTCCAGATACTTGTTTATGATTTAAAAGCATTTTGGCCACATGATCCTTCCAATTCATCCGACTATTGACCCTTACACCCAAATAGTCGAATGAATCTACCAACTCCAGTAGGGTACCATTAAGGGAGACATTATTCTTAAATCTCTTTGCTGGCGAGAAGGCCATAAGCTTTGTTTTGGAAGTGTTGATAGTAAGACCTCTATCCTCACAGAACGAGCTAAAGCAATCCAGCAGTTTTTGGAGGTCAGTCGGGATTTTGGAGATCAGGAGGGTGTCATCCGCAAAGAGCAGGGTAGGTGTTTTTCCCCCGCCAGGGACGGGGCGTCGGCTGGGACCTCCCTCAAGTGGTCCACCACTCCGTTCACAAAAAGGGAGAAAAGAGTCGGCGCCATTACACATCCCTGGCGGACTCCTCTCCCCACAGCCACTCTCTCTGTCAACTGGCCCTGAGTACCCCATCTAACCCTTGCAAAATTCCCCTCGTGCAATTTCTTAATTAATTCAAGGAGGGTAATAGGAAAGCCCATCTTTTGTAGAACATCCCATAATCTATAACGTGGGACCAGATCGAAAGCTATTTTGAGATCTATAAACGCCAAGTACAAGCTGCCCTTCCCAATGGTCACAACCTTCCAGTAAATAGCAAAAAAATCGGAAGATCTGATCCACCGTTCCCACCTTCTGCCTAAAGCCCGCTTGAAAGTGGGAGAGGATGATTTTTCTTCTATCCACGACCCTACCCTGGATATGATGACCCTGCCAACCACCTTCTGGACCACGTCTATCAGGCTGATCGGTCTGTAGTTGGCAGGGTCATCCCTCGCCCCTTTTTTGAACACTGTTACCACCTCAGCTCCCTTCCATGAGTCCGGGACTGGGTGGCCTCTTAAAATCAGGTTCATTATTAGGGAGATCAATTTAGCCCAGGTTACTGGGTCATTTAGAAGGAGATCCCCAGGTATCCCATCAGGACCTGCCGCTTTTCCCGGGATCAGATGTTTAATAGCCGTTTTAACCTCGTTAATGGAGAAGGGGTCCTCGGGAACCATATAAACTCTATCATCACTATCCATTATCAGAGATGGAGAACTTGGCTCATCAACGCCACAGTACAGGTCGTAGAAATGTGTGAACCATTGTTGTTCTGTTATATGGTTAGCGATGGGTTCCGATCTCCCTCTCCTAGCTTTATTAATTAAGTCCCAGAATGTGCAGGAGTTCTTACTCAGGGAAGCGATTTTAAGGTTCTGCCAGTGTTGTTCTTCCCAATCCTGTTTTGCTATCACTAGTGACCTCGCATAATCCCTCCTAGCCGCTCTAACTAGTGAAGGATTCTTTTTGAGCAGGGCTGCGGTTAATGCCTTCCTTTTGCCCCTACATTGAGCCGTATACCAGGGATTACTTGTTTTTACCTGAGTGTGGTTCTGTCTAACACTCCCTCCCTGTATAATAAAATATAGGTCCACTTCCTCGATCACGTTTGTATAAGCTAGGGGCCTATAGATTTTCTTTTACAGCTGCAAGTTGCTCTAAGTCTGCAATTATCTCTACTAAGAGCTCACTAATCTTATCTAGGATCCCTTCCTGTGATGAGACCCTCTCCCATTTCAACCGGCGATTAGAATTGTACGGGACAACCTCCTTAGTTTGCATTAGTGGGGCTTTATTTCTATTTTCCTTTTTTAATCCCCACCTTAACTTTGTGCAGAGGGGATTATGATCACTGTCCTGGGATGGTATTACCTCCATATCGATTAGTTCTCTCCAGAGGTTGACGTCAAGTAAAATATAATCTATTCTTGACGGGCCGTTAAGCCTATTAAAGGTAATTGCCCCGTCTGGATCTGAGCTTGTTCTACCATTTAACGCTCTCAGGTTATGTTGCAAGGTCAGGGCATTGATCTGGATTGCCCTCGGAGATCATTTTCTGATTGGTGCTAATGTCAAGGCTGGAATAGACCATCTAGAATCTTCCTCCTCTATTCCCAGGGAATCGTCTCTGGTTAAAGGTTCGAAGGTGCAATTAAAGTCACCTCCTACGATAGTTTTAGAAAACGGGGAGCTGCCAGCTATTTCTAGCTCTAGGGCTGCTATTGTACTTGACATTTGATCCCTTGGAGACCCTCTTGCATAAACATTATATAGGTCTATCTTACAATTCATATCTTGCCCTTGGATTGAAAGATGTAAAATATCCTCGGTCCCTGATTTATGGACAGTGATATCCCAATTTAGTTCGATCTTGATCCAGACATGGAGTCCGCCTGCTGGTCTACCCTTCTCTGAACTTATTGCGGGGGTAAAAAAGGTTGAATACCCTGATTTATATACAGGATGCAAACTCCATGTCTCTTGGAACATACAGATGTCAAATTTCTCAATGAAGATGTTCCAAAATGGTAAACTCACCTTTTTTTGTAACCCAGCAATGTTCCAAGAGAGCAGTTGTACCACCTTCTGGGTCAATACCGGAACAACTGTTGTGACTCCCATAATCCCATCCCTCCTACAAGGGTTTAGCTCTATACTTTCTAAGCTATTCCTTGTTTGCTTCTGAAGGGTGTTACTGCCTCCAATACCCGCCGAATGCCCTGTTAACATACTCCGTGCACTACCTATTTGGGGTAAAGTGCTCTGCCACACCGTGCGTCATTCGATCTGCTCCAACCCGCTATACCTGTTTCTTAATGGAAAGTAAGAGAGTGAAGAGGAATATGGATGGTTAATCTCCCGGTGTGTGGTACCCTGATGTGTTTTAAATGGCAAAATATTCTGGCTTCCCTCCTGTCGGCTGGCTAAGACCTGCCCAGAACTCCGGTGGGGAGTAGGATAGAAATATGATAGGTGCAAGGGGAAGATTTGGGAGTTTGACCAAGGTAGCGACCTACTACAAATGTATTCTACCGCCCTGGTATTCCTAAAGTTGATTACTACACAGGTTCCCATTATGGTTTTAGGCCCAATCCCAATCCAGTCTACCCTTCTTACACCCAATATTTCACCAGGAATGTTGGGAGGAAGAGGCCTATTCTTATTAAGCCATTGAACACATTTGTTTTTTAATTCAAAGTGATCCTCACTCTTCCCCTGACTTAAAGAGGGAACCCCCACAAGGACCACAACATATGGTAAAGATTCCGTCGGCAGGTCAAGAGTGGGCAAAGCTGGTAAGGTCCCCACCTCCAAGCTATTTCCACTTCTTCCACTAGATCGAGGTTGGTGGTACAATGGGTCTGGTCTATTTTCAATAGATCCCCTTAGGGCTGAGGATTTTCCCACATCTACTATGCCTGTCCTAGTCGGAAGTAAGGCGGGGTCAGGTGGAGGATTTGCGGGTACCAGAGCCGGTACGGCTGTTGTATTTTTGCCGGCTAATGGAATTATGGGATCGGGGATACGAATAGATTTATCAATGCCAGAAATTCCTGGAAGACCGGACAATTGGGATTTCCCTGGGCCTGGGTTGTTGATCTTGGAGATCAATCTGTCAAGCCTAGATGTTAATGGCTTGAGATATGAACCAATGATCTTTTCAATATGTGCTTCAAAATCAGATAGAAGGTGTGCGACCCAGACAGGAGTTCCCAAATGGTTCGAACAGGGACTTGCGGCAACCTGCACAACATCCGCTGAAGATGAAGGAACTTTAACCAGCTTTTTATTTTTATTTTTACCTTTCTTTCTTCTCGAGCATGGTTTAGAAATTTTCCCAACTACGGGAGGTGAGGGTAAATTAGAGACCTCGGGGAGGTCAGTAACATCTTGTGCAATTTGTGCGCAGGGCAGCTCTGCAAAGGAGCACATAAGAGAAGAGCTAAAATCAGGGAGGTTAACAGTGCCAGCAGAAAAATCCCCAATCGGCTGAAGGGGAGGGGCAGCCGGTGTGATAGACAATCGCCTTTCCGTATTCTCTATTGCAGATGCTACAACCCCAATTGTCTTCTGTAGCATCTTATCAATGGCAGTAAGGCTTGGGAGAGGTTGTGCCGTAGCAGCCTGGAGCCTGGTAATACAACAAGAAGAGGCAGGCTTTGACATTATGCCCTTATGACTCAATGCTGAAATTAAGTTAACAATACCCACATACACCTAGCTTGATGCTTCCGCCCCAATGAACAAAAACAAAACCTGAAGACAGAGAACAGTGATTAGAGGTTCTCGGACCAGCTATGGGCAATTTGGATAGTTATATCATTGTGTCCTGGGTATAGAGAATTGGAAGTACCTTTGCGGGTAGGGCAGTTCCACAAGACTGAATGAACAAGATTTCAAGGGGGTGGCCCAGCCCAGCCTCTTCCGGCCCCCGACGGCCACAGACGGTCCCGCCCTTGTCCCGGGCTTCTCCCGGCGCGTCCCACGCGCGTCCTCGCGGGATGAGGGACCGGGCTGTGCTTTGTAGCGCCTCCTGGCGCGCTAAGATTTCTGGGGCTGCTGCTTCGCCTGGCTGGAAGCTGCAGGGCTGCTGGACGTTGTAGTCCCGGTCAGGGGCGGAGCCTTGCCCAGCCGGCGCTGGAGCCTGAAGAAACAGCGCTCTTGCGCCTCAGCGGAGCTCAGCCCGTCTGCAGGGAGGTAAGTGGCCCCAAAGAAGATGTCCCACCAGGGACTCGGACCCGGGCTGTGCTTTGTAGCGCCTCCTGGCGCGCTAAGATTTCTGGGGCTGCTGCGTCGCCTGGCTGGAAGCTGCGGGGCTGCTGGATGTTGTAGTCCCGGTCAGGGGGCGGAGCCTTGCCCGGCCAGTGTGGTACTTTGAAATTTGGGACCGCGTAGGAGGCAGGGCCCTACCCCTGTCTATCCCGGTATTAGCGAACCGCGAATGGCCAATGCGGTATGTACAAGTGCTTTGCATAACATTTCATTGATAAATGCACTATGTATACGATTTTACACTTCACTTTGTGGGTTCCATCTTGGAGCGGTGGCCATTTTATGGTTGCCCTCACATAGGCTACACATTACGAACAAATACGGGCCTTTAGAACACATGTGCTTTCTATTTGACTTCTCTGTGACCAGTGCAGCTTGGCTCCGCTGCCCCAGGTCAGTCCGGTCCCACCAGCTCCCCGTCCTACGGCCACCTGTGATTAGCATCAGGGTTTGACACACCATAAACCCTTTTTATCCCACACAAGCCTCCGGCTAATCTCTTTCACACCTGACTCTTCCTGCTTTATGGCTTGTTTTACAAACAGGAGATGTTCGTGTTTATTGGGGTCTGTGGATATCTGATGTGGGATCTGAGCCTCGCTGGGTAAATAATTGTGGGCTGGCCTAACTGGAATGTGGGATGGTCATCATGGCTCTGCCTTTTCGTTTGTAATGAATACATGTGAATGACCATATCGTAAAACAAGGAATGTGTGCCTGAAGCATGATATTTAGTATTTAAGGAGAAGCCCGTTTCTGTAACTTTAAGCAGTCTCCTTAGAACATACATTGTGCTGTACTTCTCGGACACCTGTAATT
The DNA here is from genome assembly GCF_964204655.1 of Triturus cristatus. Taxonomy (NCBI): domain Eukaryota; kingdom Metazoa; phylum Chordata; class Amphibia; order Caudata; family Salamandridae; genus Triturus; species Triturus cristatus. Next base: position 345,752,570 of record NC_140585.1, on the reverse strand, counting down.
GGTCTGCAGCCAATAAAACGATCTTTGACTTCACCTAGAAGACTCTGTGTTTCTGTAGGTCTGAAACCGGAAGAACCCGAAGTCTTAGGGTGTGTTCCCCTGCACCGCTGGGCTTTAAATTCCCGGTACTTCAGTTGGCGCCCAACGTAGGGCAATTTCAGCGGTACCAGTCCAAGCCAGAGGTTCGTGAGGAGCTTCGTGTGGAAATTCCGGAGGAAGGCCGCCACTTCATCGACCCCTGCATGTCGACGTGGTCCGAAAGTCTTTTCTGCGAGGTTCTCCGCGTCCCGACGGCTACGAAGGACTGCTGCCCTGATTAATCGCCCTGTTTTGGACCCTTGACGATTTTGGTAGAGCGAAACAAGCGAGAGAGTCTTCTGGTGACGCCATCGATCATCGATATTCAGTTAAGTATAAGTGGAGCGTCTCCCAGTTTGTTTGGTATCCTTTGGGAATTTGGTATCCTTCGGGATCGTTTTGATTTGGAGCTTGCAAGTGCCAAAGCCAGAGGACTTGTGTATTCACGAGACTATCGTATTCGATAATCCTTTGAAGTTTGAAACTAGACTAGTGAGCGAAGATGCCTGGTTCTAGTATATTTGGAAATTTGTTTTGTTTGGGTTGTAGAAGGGATTCCCAATTAGAGGATCCGTGTCCGGTTCCTCCAATTGGAACTCCAACTTATGAGCTTTATGTAAAACATGGCGTGGGCCCCATTGCATGTAATGAAGTATGGATCCGATACACCAGAAAGGACGGTGTTTTGAAATGGCTCCAAAATGGTAGTTTCGATACAGATATCTTAGATAATTTAGAAGTTAAATTGTTTAAAAAGAAAGCCCGGCCGCCGATGTTTGATTCTTTCCGCCTATGGCGAAAGGAAGCCAAACAGAAGGAAATTAAGCTAGCGAAAAGGAATAAGAGAGAAAAAGGTATGTCAATGATGCAAGCAGCTGTGCAATTTAAAGATAATGAGGAGGAACAAATGAATGAACAGTTACATAGACAGCGCAAACTAGGGATCGATGAATGTTACCCTGTTTTGTCACCCCTTGTGCAAGATGAAACAAAAGAGAAAGAGAAGGATTCCCTAATGTCCCATTTGCTAAGTTTGCCACCCCCGTATGCGCAAAATCCCACAGCGCCTCCACAGCTCGTAAATGTGCAGCCTCCAGTAAATATGCCGCAAGCCTTCCCACAACCGCCAGCTCCTCCTCAGCTGGCTCCTATCCCTGAAGTGCAGCCTCCTCAAGGGCCGCCAGTTTTGTTACCTATTGCCCCTGCGCTTCCTGCGACTTTGCCTAGTACGTCAGCTGCCTCCCCTGGCGCTCTTCCTTACACTACCCAGGTACCTGTATCTGCACCCGCTTTTCTTCCCTCTGTCTTTCCCCCCGTTTTCGCCTCAACTTCTCCTTCAGCGCGACAACGACTGGCTAATGTAGTTACTAGTTTAATGTCGCCTCTCTTTGGGTCATCTGGTTTACAACGTAAGCAGTTGCGTAGTCAGCTACCTAATCCTGAAGAGAAAGACGTACTGGATCATATGGCGCGTAGGTGGATTGTTTTCCCTTCACTCTATGATGTGGAATCAGTTGTTAACGTTTTTAACCAATGGGATGCCCGAAAACAGAGGTATGTCTTTGACAAAATGTGTGAATTCCTCTGTGAGGAATTGGAGGATCGTGGTTCAAACCCAAATCCGCAGGAGTTGTGTCGAGTGCGGTTTGATTTTGGAACAGGTACAATTGTGGGTCCCGATGTAGACAAAGCAGTTGCGACTTTACTGTCCTTCAGGAATGATGATTGTCAGCAATCATTGTTCGAACAGGAATTCCCTGTGGGGAAAAAGGTAAAAGCGCGCCAATATCCGATGCGTGAGGTTCCCCCAGTTTGGAGACCTGCTGTTCCACCTGTCGTAGCACATTTTCAGCGTGTTTGGGTACATGTCCCATGGAAGCGTTCTGAGGTGTTAGCGCTTAAGCAGACATTGCCTGACCCCCGTAAAAACTCTGCAGGATATTATAAGGAGTTATCACAAACTGCAGACTCATGTGTCATGAATCTGGCTGACATAGATATGTTGTTCGGGAATGTGGTTCCACAGCCTTTATGGGGATCCATTCGTAATGTAGATCACGCTGCAGAATTGGGTAACACATGGGCTAATATCATCGCTGCAGACACTAGACAAGTTGGTGGCGCGAAGCCTGACCCCTTGGTAGCAGAACTCCCTGGTAGAATTATTACATACATGAAAACTATAATGCCCGCGATGCGCGTGAATTGGGATAAACTATCCGCATGCAAGCAGAAGAAAGATGAGACAGTGTCCGATTTCTTTACAAGGTTTGAAGAAACGTTTATCGACCACAGTGGTCAAGACATGAGTACTGAAGGTGGCCAACGGTTATTTGTTGATAAATTTGTGCAGAATCTACTCCCCGAGTTGTGTAAGAAATTAAAAGATTCAGAGAGTTCTCGGGCCGTTTCCTCTTCAGCGCAAATACTGGCTACTGCACAGTATTACGAAAATAGAGATAAAGACGAGAAGGATAGAACAGACAAGATAACGAAAGAACTGAAAACGAAGGTCCTTTTACAGCAGGCTTACCCGCCATGTGGAGGACAGAATAATTATAGGCAAACCCAAGGTAACTATCAGCAACCCCAACAGTTTCAGAATAACCAGCAAATGAATGGGTATTATCAACCACGTATCCCTCTAGGTCCCAATCAATGTTCATATTGCAGGGAGGAAGGTCATTTTAAGTATAGCTGTCCTAAATTAATGCAGCGTACTAGTAATGCGTATGGCGCAAGAGGTAGAGGTGGTCAGCAAGCTCCTAGAGGTAGAGGGCGTGGAAATGTTCCCCAGAACGCGCGTCCTCTTCCGCCTCAAAATACGATAAATAGTTTTGATCAGCAAGCCAACGCGACTGGTAATACAGCTCAGTACTATAATAATGATTATTAAGCAGAAGACGACAAAGTGGAAGGTAATGATTACTAGGACAGCCATAGACAGAGAGAGGGAGTTGTTTCAGTACCAGTGGATCAGAGTGGAACGTATGTTAAAGTGACTACAGCGGGTGTAACAGAGCCCTTTCTGCTGGACACTGGTGCTGCAAAGAGTTCAATTATGCATTCAAAACTCCCTGGCGCGCCTTTGTCTGGCGAAATGAATGTTTCAGTAGGTTTTTCTGGCGTCCCAGTTAGGAACCCGATTTCTAGTCCTATGCCACTTTCTGTTGGACCTTGTGAGCTAAAAGCAGCCCTCATCCTAACGACAGGTTGTGGTGAAAATCTGCTAGGGTTGGATTTGTTAAAAAGATTGCATGCAACGCTATATTGTTCTCCCTCAGGAGTGCAACTTACATTGGGTAAGGAAGTGATTTCCCCGATGTATTTGTCAAAGAATACAATGCCGCCTGAATTGTCATCCCTTCCGGATGTCCTTTGGGCTACTGGTCCCAATGATGTGGGTCTCTTGGAAATACCGCCATATGTGGTCACTTTGAAAGCCAATGTCAGATTGCCACGCATTCCCCAGTACAAGATCTCCAATGAAGGTCAGAAAGCGTTGTTAGCAATTGTCAGTGATTTGATTAAAAAGGGTGTAATTGAAGAGACAAGAGGCAACGTTTGCAACAGTCCTGTTTTACCTGTTTTAAAAGTAACGGACCCTTCACAGCCACCTGTTTACAGATTTGTGATTGATCTTAGAGAGGTAAATAAGATTGTTGTGCCACAGTTTCCAGTTGTCCCTGATATAACTGCCTTGTTAACTATGATTCCTGCCTCCGCTGCATGGTTCTCAGTGATAGATTTAAAGAATGCTTTCTTTAGCATCCCAATTGCGGAGGAGAACAGGGACATTTTTGGCTTCAGTTTAGGAGGTCGAAGCTTCCGCTTTAAACGCGCTCCACAGGGCTACTGTGAAAGTCCATCTATATACAGTCAAGCTTTAAAAGCGCAGCTTGATGCACTTGTTTTACCGAGTGGCGCTATCCTCATTCAGTACATTGACGATTTGCTAATCGCCGCGGATACTGAAAAGATTTGCAAAGAAGCTACATTGTCCTTGTTGCGTCATTTGTCTGCCTCTCATCATAAAGTATCTCTCTCCAAATTGCAATATTGTCGACAAGAAGTGACCTACTTAGGTCATCTCTTATCGAAGGAGGGAAGGAAACTGGCCCCAGAACGAATTCAAGCCATTGCACAATTGAGTGTGCCAAGAACACAGAGAGAAGTGCGTGCTTTCTTGGGCATTACCTCATACTGTAGGCCATGGATACCAAATTTTTCTTTGCTGGAGAAACCTTTGTTAGCATTAACCTGTAAAAATACACCGAATCCTATCCCATGGACTGAAGAGTGTCAGAAAAGTTTTTTGGAATTGCGTAATGCATTATGTTCAGCTCCTGTGTTGGGTACCCCTGACTACAGTAAGCCTTTTACATTGTATGTTCATGAAAAAGACGGTTGCGCATTATCAGTGTTAACACAGCCTTTTGGCGACAGACCGCGTCCATGCGCATATTTTTCGTCAACCTTGGACCCGGTAGCGAGGGCATTGCCAAGTTGTTTAAGAGCCACAGCCGCAGCAGCTATGTCTATTCGACAGTCTGCTGGACTAGTGATGGATAACACATTAATTGTTATGGTTCCACATGCTGTGGACACATTGTTAAACAGGACCAAGACACAGCACTTAACTAGTGCTCGATTGTCAGGGTATGAATTGACATTATTGGCAAACCATATACACATAAAGAGATGCGAAACGTTAAATCCAGCTACATTATTGCCGATTCCAGCAGACCTAGATGAGATTGAGCAACATGATTGTCTGTTCAGAACGGAAGAAGAGACGAAAGGAAGAGTGGATCTTAAAGATACTCCCCTGACTGAGTGTGATGGTACCCTATGGGTGGATGGTTCGTGCTTTAAGCTTCCGAATGGTGATACGACTGCTGCATATGCTATCACGACTTTGCACACGATCGTTGAAACTGCACGTGTGCCACATAATTCGGCTCAAGCAGCAGAATTGATTGCCCTTACAAGAGCATGCGTGTTGTCTGAAGGAATGAAAGTGAACATATATACTGACAGCCAGTACGCCTTTGGTGTAGCCCATAGTTTTGGGCGACTGTGGAAGGAACGTGGGTTCCTGACTTCGCATGGAGCTAAAATTCAGAATGGCAAGTTGGTGAATGATCTCCTTGAGTCCCTGACCCTACCGTTACAAGTTGCGATTATGAAATGCAGTGCGCACAAGAAAGTCACTGATGATGTTGGTCGTGGTAATGCATTTGCTGACGAAATCGCGAAAGAAACGGCAAAAGATGTGAAGACTCGAATGTATGTTGCAGGCCCTGCAAGATGGGTTGGTGATGTTGGAATGTGTGAAGACACGATAGAGAGTGTGAAGTCCCTTCAAGCTGAAGCCACAGAGAAAGAGTTGAGCAAGTGGAGAGAAAGTACGGGTAAATTGGATGAGAATGGTTGTTGGGTTGATTTGTCAGAACATCGGCGATGGTTGCTACCTGATGCATATGTGCTTCCAGTGGTTACTATGGCACATGGAATAGCACATATCAGTAGGAAAGGAATCTGTAAGTTGTTGGCTCCAGTATGGCAGAATGCTGGAATTCCCAAGTGTGCAGAGAATGTGGTCAAGAATTGTATGGTATGTTTGAAGTACAATCCTGGTAGGGGAACCCCAACTCCAGCTGGTCATTTCGTGCCTCCATCATATCCATTTGAGGTTTTGCAGCTAGATTTTATCCACATGGAAAGGTGCAACAACTTGAAATATGTATTGGTTGTTGTTTGCGCCTTTTCAAAATGGAAAGAAGCATATCCCCTAAAAGACAACACTGCTCTATCCACAGCCAAAGCCCTTGTGAAATAATTTTTCCCCAGGTTTGGAATGCCAAGAATGGTGTGGAGTGATAATGGGAGTGAATTCGTGGGTCGAGTGATGAAGAATGTATGTGAGGGATTAGGTATAAATCAGAAATTTCACGCTGCAAATCACCCCCAATCAGCTGGATTAGTAGAGTGCTACAATGGCACTCTAAAGCTCAAGCTGGCCAAAATCTAGGCGAGCTCCGGTCTTAAATGGCCTGACGCTCTGCCTTTAGCACTCCTATCCACCAGAATGACTGTGCATTCACGAGTGGGACTTAGTCCATATGAGGTGATTTTTGGCCGCCTGGCGAATGTATGGGGTGTGCCAAGACCGACAAAATTCAGCGAAATCGAACATCCAGTACTGCTTGACTATCTGTATGAATTGACGGCTAAATTGCGTGTTTTACACCAACAGGTGCACGATACTCTCCCCCAGGCCTCTGAAGCTCCCGCACACCCTATCGACCCTGGCACGTGGGTTCTCGTGAAGAACTTCCAGCGGAAGAGCAACGATGAGCCCCGTTGGATCGGCCCTCACCTCGTACTTCTGTCGACAAGATCAGCGGTTCGAGTGAAAGGGAAAAAGAATTGGATTCACGGCGCCCACTGCAAGCGGATCCCCTTGCCTCTACCATATGACCAGTGGGTCCAGGAGGGTATTGCTGATTCTGAAACAGACACTGTACCTCGTTTTGTACCATTTAGTGATGCACGCATAAGAGGCACAACTTCAGAACAAGAGAGTGACGATATTTTGCAAGAAGCTGTGCCACCGTCAATTCGATTGGACACCACAGAGCCTGAACTCTTGTTTCAAGACCAGACAGTGTCTGGCAGAAACCGCTACAACCTGAGACTAAGGCATATGGACAAATAAAAATTCCCTTCCCTTACTATTTTTGATATCATAGCTCTCCCATCTGAAGAACTTTATTTTTTATTTTTCGAACCACCATCCGGGTTCAGCCGCAGGGTCGCGGTGCCAAGACTTTGGGGTACAGGCCGAAGACGTTAGGTCAACGGTTCTGGTTGGTCTAGGGCGTTCCCTGGACTGACAGGCGTACTCCTTAGCAGAAGATACACACCCGCCGCGAGCGGCACGATTAGAGGATGGAGTTTTTCAAGAAGGAGAGACTCGCTGAGGAAATGAACTTTAAAATGAAAATATGTAGAATAATGAAGAGCAAACGTTTTGTATTTTTATGTCTGTTTATACTATGTAGTATGATGGTGTTTTCTGTAGGATTTGTATTCTTCTCCTCTCAAGTGCCCTTTGCACCCACTGTACAGCCTATTCCTCCTCCTACTGCCTCCTTACACTCCTTCCACCCTCTGTCTGAACATGAACAAGCTAGACGATCAGAGTTTGTAAACAACTCGTTTATTCAGCTCCTGCACCAGCACCAACTAGTCATGAATACAACCAATTGCTGGGTGTGTGGGTTAATGCCACATACCATTAATAAGGGTATTCCTTATCTAGTGCTGCCGTTCAGTTACAATTGATCGTCATGGGCATTCCAGACCATGTTTCTTTTTGCATTAGATGCCTACTCCCGCGACAACCGCGTTCCATCAGACCTAGCACAAAAAATAAAGCCTTAATGAAAGGAGTCGCCGATATGAGCAGAGATATCGACGCATACTCATCTATTCCCAAGGATGAATTGCGAGCTTATGTAGGGTGGAACGTGACGGGGTATAGCATTAGTCTGGGTGAAAGGCAGCGGAAAATTTCCCCAATTTGGGTCGTACCCCACATAGGTCGGTTCTGTTTACAAGGTAATGGTCAGAATCCAAGAACATAGGAGCAACTTTTGTTGCACAAAAAACAAACACAAAAATGTGTGCCCATTTTGTGGAACATAATCACTCGGCCAATGACATATAATGGACAGTTCTTGAGGCCTTCACTACCATCACTAAGGAGGCTCTCTTTAGAAAAGAACAATGTTGGGTCTTGAAATTGGGAGGGCACATAAGGGGTCTCAATGATGATATTCCCTGGGCAGAACTAAATCACTAGATAACTTGTGCCCCCTAGACCTATTGTACCTGTTCCATTCTGTGTCCCATGTGGACAGAACTCAAACATGAGAGAACTTGTGCCCCCTACAGAGCCACTGGGCCTGGTTCCACTCTGTCTCCAGTGCACCACGTTCTCAGGTAGGAGGACCTACAGCTGTATATTCCGTCCACCTACCACACACTCGCAAGCCCACCACAATTTAGCCTCTGCACGACAACTCCAACTATGAGTACTATAACCACCCCCATTCCCCTTACCTTTATGCTCCAGTTAGCAGATCACTTGCTCTAGGGTTACCTTTTCATTTGTTAACACATATAGACTATAGGGAACACCTTTCACACCACACAGGGCACTCTTTCCCGTGGTAACAACCGTTTTTCTTGACTCACCAACTGTGAATCTTGGCTGTCCTTACATTATCAGTGTCCCTCTCAATAAAGGTTTCCGGACCGCATCCTTCCAAGAAGGCCGCCTTAACATTAGCATTCTAGCCTCTGCTATAAAAACGAGTAACCCGGAAGTCTCCACTACGGGTCCCGGAGCAAGGGTAGGACGAAGGCAAGTTGCCTCTCGACGCCTGTAAGTATACCTTGCATGCAGGAGCCCCTCTACTACCTGTAAGCCATCTAAGCTCCTTCTAACCCAACTTGAATGGATCGCAAATTCATTTACAGATCACCGGAGCAATGACGTGCTCTGGCTAGCCCCGTCAGCCTCAGACACTTGTACTGGGGTGAGTTCATGCGAGCATCGGGAGTGTGTTTGTGTGTTAGTTTGTATACCGTGACCTTTACACTTGTGCGAGTACGTGTAGCCTGTAGGCAATTGTAGAGCACCCACCGCGCCTTCTCACGGAGATATCTTGCTTAATTGCCTCACTGCCGGCAATTCACCTCCGTTAACTCTGTTTTTAACTTTCACCATCAGCACTTCTCCCCAATTGCCGAAACGGCATTCGGGTGGTCGTTTGCACATTAGCTCAGCGTTACCTCCCGCTCAATGATAATATCACCCAGAGCCAGCCAATAGATCGTATGCTACCACGCACTTAACATTGAGATCACAAGCCTCGGGCAGCCATTTACGCACTAGCCCAGCGTCACCACCCTCGGAGTCAGTTCCTATGCCACTATGCATTTTTACTAAGATGTTACCAGCCTTGGTACAAAGGTACACATGCACACACGGCAGCGATGGGGTGTCTAATGTGCGACGTATTTCACCACACTGCACATTATGAACTCATTTAAAAGTTTGGTGGTCATTTGCCACGACTGGATGTATTTCACTCACTTGTCCGGAAACCTTTTTAACTGTCAAGCCGTTGCCATTACCTTTGACAATTGCTTTGTCATTTGACCAGCCGTATTCATTGCCTAATTTGCCTAAGATAGCGGATTTACTAATATGTATTCATTACCAGTGTCATTTCCACTTTTGTTTCAAATAACCCGTTGATGTTTGTTTCTCTGACCAGTCACACCTATTGGTGCACATATTATGATTTTAATAAGATGTATCGATACCCAGTTGTAGTGTCACGCTGTATTGCCACCATGGCAATGCATTTCTTCCAACCAGGCCCATGCCTTAACGCCCTTTTTGGTTGTCCCTTCCCCTCTTGTTTCTTCTTTCTCCTACAGGTCTACTGAACACCCCAGTACACGTCTACTAGGGCTTCCCTACCTCACTGGTAATTCAAGTCATTATACTGAATACCAGGCGGTAGTGCACTTCTTTACACTTACCGGTCCTGACGAAGTGCCAATTGACACACATAATTTGACCCTTGAGGAACATTATTTTCCACACAGGGGCACACACACAGTTTTTAATTAGGCGGGAGCTACCTAGTTTATTAAAATTTGACCCAATAGGACTGCTCCTTACCTATTTTAACTATCTCACCCCCTCGTTCTTCTACCCAGCCCCCCCCCCACACCCGCACGCACCTTCTTCTTCTTCAAAAGATCCCAGCCAAAGAGCCCCGGTTTCGGGAGCCCTTCAGGCATTACAGCGCCAGCCTGACGAGGGGCAACCGCCCAATGATGAAGCATGACACCTCTCTGGGTGTGTGAGGGCATCACAAAGAAAGACCTGTCTTCCCCACATGTCTTTATAGGAATTGCACACTCCTTTCTAGTTCATAGTCTAAAGCTACTCACTCAATTGTAAATGGCACCCCATGAATCTCATGTCAAAAGGAAGGTTGACCAGATTTTAGAAACTAAGTATGAAAAGACTAGTCTACTCATCTCGATCTTGCAAAAAAGTGTAGTAGCAACGAGGAAAGTAGAAGCAGACCTAAGTGCACAAATGGATCATAATGTTTGAGAAAACCTCAAATGAAAGAGGTGCCTTTGGAGTCAAAAGTTTGATGAGCCACACAACGAGACCGAGACCTATGGCTTGACATGGAGCCAGTAATGCGTCACAGGATTAGAGAAAATATGAGATCAACACTCGGGTCCGAATAAGTTTAGCTGCTAAATTCTGAATATGTGGTTAGTTTTTCATCATTAAAGCAAAACAGCCTACCTAAAAGCAAAGAATACCAATAGTCCAGACTCAACATGACTGTTGACCACAAAATTATCTTTCTAGATAATTCCATGCACCCATTCGCCCATCCATTCTGTCAATCATTCATCCATCCATCCTCCCCTTCTCCATTACCCTTTCACTTAGCCACGCATCCTTCCATCAACCCTTCACCCATCCACCCACCTAACCAGTTGCGGACAGAAGAAGCCCGTCAAGAACTTCATCCTCGCTGTAGTTCCTAAAGCAAGAGGTGGGGTGGGGGAGGGTTCACTATGCCCCTGCATATAGGCAATCTGAAAACTTGAAAGCCATGAGTCATGCATGATGCACAGTGCCAGGACGTGAGGTGACTGTGACATGGTTTTGATTCCAGGGCTTTAAGTGGGATGAAAAAACTAGGGGTCTCTCCAAGGGGCTGTGGAAACGTGTAATATTTTACATTAGCAATTTTGGCTGTGGTGTCCATTTTGTTTCCCTCGCAATATACATATATATACATATATATATATATACATATATATATATATATATATATATATATATATATATATATATACTTAAATTATATTTTCAGTGTGTATTATTTAGTCCAGCTTCAAATTTTCTAGATATTCCCCATGAATATTAAAGAGCTGGCTCTCAGGAAGACCTCAGACTGCTTGGCTGATTAAGCGTCGGGACTTCCTTGCGGCTGGACAAGCCGCTATACACACAAAACCAAAGTGTCCCCACTAAGGAAGTCACACCTGTAGGGGTTGACAGCACTACCACCCCTGGTCGTGGCAGTAAGCAAAGTTCTCAGCTTCCAACTTGCACAAAGAACCAGACGCGTTTCAAGCCGTAGCCCTTCTTCGGTGGCATGCAGGAAAAGGAACAGAGGCATCAAAGCATTTTTGGAGCGTTTTATTGAGGCGTACGGACTGCAACACCCATAATGCCAAGCCTGCATACGTCCATTGGGGCGGGACTGAGCAACTCAATAAAACGCTCCAAAAAAAAAAAAAAAAAATATATATATATATATATATATATATTCACTGAAAAAACCATAGGTTTCAGGGGTGTTATAGTTAGCTGGACTTTTCACTTGTACAAAACCATTGAAATTCCCCCGTTATAGTTAGTTCAGCTAACTATAACTCGCGCGCCCGCAATGCACTGCTGATGACGTCACATATTACATCACTCATGACATGGTCAGTGACATCACTCATGACATCACTGATGACATCTCAAATGACATCACTGATGACATCACTGATGACATCATCCAGTGAATGTGTGTTATTCTGAAAATTAAATATGTTTTATATATGTATATCTCAAGGTCGATGGAAGAATAAATGGGTATATAAGTGTCTAAATGGATGATTTGTTTTTGAAAAATTGATTGTGTAACTGACTGATTAAGTGTATCATAGTGAATACATGGCTTAGTGAGTAATGTTTAAATATGTAAATATCTGTATCAGTCTCTCACTTTGTGTATAAGTGGCTGCATGGGTTGGTGAGTAGCTACATGGGTGTCTATATAGGTTATTAGTTGGTTTTTTGAGTATCAGTCTGAGTGTCTGCATGGTTCGGTGGGGGTATTACGTAGTGCATAGGTGCATGAATGAGTGACTCACTGTTTGTATGTGTTGAACACAGTATGTGTGCAGGACTGTATGGGTGGATGAGTGTGTGTATGGGTGTGTTAGTGAGTGAATGACTGTCTCAATAGTGTCTTTATGAGTAACTACATATGTTTTAAACTAGTATATGTGACTATTGGTGTATATATGTGAGTATATGTGAGAGTGAGAGATTGAAAGAGTTCCTGTATGAATAAGTATGTGTTTCTATAAGTGATTGTTTAAAAGACTAAGTATGTGTAAGTTTCCGTAGAAGTAAGTGTGGTGGTGTGTGTATAACTGTATATGCAAGTAAATGTATGTTTGTTTCTTTATTAGCATGAGTGACTATGTGTGTGAGTAACTCTATGGATGAGTGGCATTGTGTAACAGGATGTATAGGTGTATGAGTACATATGATGAGTGAGTACATGTATGAGTGACTGTATTGGACTGTTGGTGAATGAGTGGATGTGTATGTGGATCTTAGAATTACTGAAGAGGTTGTTGTAACTGGTATTGGTATGTCCGTTGTTTTGAAAATGTTAGTCTCTATTTTTGAATGTGTGTATCAAAGGTTATATTAGGGTGAGAGGAGGTCTGCCACTCTATCACAAGGATGATGTCATCAGTGATGTCATCAGTGATGTCATTTGAGATGTCATCAGTGATGTCATGAGTGATGTCACTGACCATGTCATGAGTGATGTAATATGTGACGTCATCAGCAGTGCATTGCGGGCGCGCGAGTTATAGTTAGCTGAACTAACTATAACGGGGGAATTTCAATGGTTTTGTACAAGTGAAAAGTCCAGCTAACTATAACACCCCTGAAACCTATGGTTTTTTCAGTGAATTTCTGAGTTTTTTTAAATGCTAATTCCTAACTATAACGTGCCTGAAACCTATGGTTTTTTCTGTTAATTTCAAAGGTTTTTTAAATGCTAATTTCTAACTATGCCTACAGAGATAGGACATGTGAAGAAAGAAGAAAAAATGCACAGAAAGAAACAAAAGAAGTGCAGAAAGAAGCAACAGAAGTCCTCAAATACGAAGATAAGTGCAGGAAGAAGGATAACGTGCAGAAAGAACAAAAAGAAGAGCAGAAAGAAGCCTTGTTGCAAAATCATCCTGTACCCTCAACTTTTTCAGACGGATACTGGTGGTAACTGAGTTTGACTAACCAGTCCTAGAGCCAGTGCTATGTTAAAAGACACTTAGAATACAGTGAAAACACCTACATACACTAGGGAACATTATGCGTTGGGGTCCCCCTGTGATTAGCCTTACCTCCTCTATAAGCCCCTAGTATATAATAGGGCATGGGGATTAAAACTACCTCTTAAAACAGGCCACAGGGCGTTTTTGCACACGTTAACTCAGGCCCCGTCCCCTCCTTTCACCATTGTGTAAACACGCCCTGTGTCCGTTTTTAGTTGGGAGATTAAGTTCATTTGAGTCCTGAGGGTCCCTAGGGTCCAACTAGCCCACTAGGTACCTCCAGTAAGTGCCACAGAGCTGCGTTGCAGAGAGGTGTAAAAAGTGGCACGGCCTGGACCACCTCTCTGCAATGCAGCTCAGTGGCGCTTACTGGAAGCACTTGGTGGGCTAGTTAGCCCCCAGGGGCCCTCAGTATTGAAGGGAAATTATATCCCCAATTTAAAACGTGCCATGGTGCGTGTTTGCACACGTCACCTCAGGCCCCGTCCCCTCCCTTCACCACTGTGTAAACGCGCCCTGTGGCTGTTCTAAGTTGAGAGATTAAGTCCCCTTGAATCCTAAGGGTCCCTAGGGTCACACTAGACCACTAGGTACCTCCAGTAAGCGCCACAGAGCTGCGTTGCAGAGAGGTGTAAAAAGGGGCTTGGCCTCAGAACACCTGTCTGCAGCGCAGCTCCCTGGCGCATACTGGAGATGCCTGTTGGGGGCGCGTTTGCAGAGTGCTGCATGGAGGGGGCATGGCCTCCGGCACGATGCCAGTCTTTTATTTATTTTATTTTTTTAAGAAGGGGGGCTGTGTGGTTCCCCTTCTTACTCTAATTTATTGGCCCTGATGACCCCATCCCCCAGGGCCTGTCTCCTAATTATATTTTTTTGACCCCAATCCCCAGGGCCGGCCACTGTTTTTTATTATTTTTAAAAAATATATATTTATAGACACGCCTAGGACATGCTGGACAAACCGTACGTACCTATCACCATGACGATTTGCGTGATATTCATTAAAAGGCGACTATGCATGCAATTAATCCACGTGGAATGTATTTACACCACTAGTGAAGCTCTGACATGTCTGATGCTCTACCGTGCCTAATCCCGGTAGACACCCTTGTCGTTTATTTATACAAACATGGGTAGCTATTGACGGGCACATTTAATACACATGCACACCAAGCCATTCAAAGGGGATTCGACAAAAATTCGACCAAAACTATGCAAGAAACCCCCCTCACAGTTAATAAAACACACATCCACTGCCGGATGTATAATACTTTTTATTTTACTCTCTGGAAAGGGGACGAACATCACTTGCGAGTCACAGCGCGCTCCTGACAGAGCCCAATGCTGTGTTACACCCACCATTGCCTGCCGAGTGCCACACACCTCTGTATTGTATTCCACTAGCTAGTGCATATGCTATGACACTCTCTAGCCCATGTGCACTGTAACACCACCCCGTGAAAATGTCATGCCACACTTGTCTTCGCACGGGTTATATTGCCCCATCTAACGTGCCTTCCTCGATGCCTATGTTATAACGCACAGTGCTATGCCATACATATTACAATTTGGGATCCATATCTTTGTCACAGTGCATATGCAACGTTACACTCCCCAGCACATATTTTATATTACAACTTTAGAGACTAGTTAGGTTACACAACACTGCCCTGTGCATATTACACTCCAAGGCGCATATCGCATAGCACGCGCTAGTGCCTGTGCTATCTCGCGCTCTCCAATGAATCTGTCATTGCGCACAATGTATTGCATATTATATTTCACGCCTGGTTCATCTTATATCACACTTTTTGGTGCATAGTTTATACCATACACTATATCTAGTTTTCATTTTCAATCGTGCTCTCAGGACTATGTTCTATATAACACTGTGTTCACCTACCCTTTTCACGGGCATTACATTTTGCGATAGGGGGTGGAGGGTCAGGGGGTGTTTTTGCCAAGTGAGCCCGGAGTCACAGTCACTAACGTCTTCTTCTTCCTGAATAAAAGTGAGATTATGCTGCATACTTGTTCATATTTTAAGTAGTTTGCACAGACAAAATGTTTTAAAAACAATAAAGTTTCTAACACCCGCCTTCTCTGAACAGTTAGCTTGCTGCCCCATCCCCCTCCTCCCTATCCTCTGTTGTGTGAATCCATGGACTAGCCTCCTCCCTCCTGCCATGCATGGTCTGATGTGCTGCCACTGCCCTCAATTTAGTATGGTGTACCAGTCCACTCCTCCTGCCCTCCATTGCCCAATTCTATGCCCCATCATTGACCTCCTGCTTAAACTCTGTGCTTAGCTTGCTGCCCCTATTCTCCTTCCCCCTGCCCTCCGATGTCTTTGTGCATGCCCCTGCTCCATCCTTTTTGCCCACCATGTCCCATGGACCTGCCACTCCTATCTACTCTGAGTGTTCTGTTGAGCTGCCACTCCCCTCCCACCTGCCTAGCATTGTCAGATGACTGTAACCTGTCCCTGCCACCTCCACCCTGCCTGTCCACATGCCATGCCTCTATCCTCTTCCTCCTGTCCTACATGGTCCATTGTACTGCCACACCCTTCTGCCCTCCCTGGTCTGTTGTGCTGCAACTGCTCCTCCTGCCTGCCCCGTGTGGTCTGTTGTGAGGCCCCTTCCCCTGAACTTTCTTGTCTGTGCACAGGTCCTGACCCTCCCTTCTATCCTCCATCGTCCTTTGTGCATGCCCCTGCACCCTCCTTCTTGCCCATCATAGCCATTGTGCTGCCACTAACCCTCCCACTTGCCATGCATGGTCTTCTGTGCTGCCATGGCCCCTCCCACCTTCCCTGTGTGGTCAGTTAGCTGCCCCTGACCCCCTCCCACCTTCCCTCCATGGTCTGTGTGTATGCCATCACAGTCTCACTGTTGCTCTTCATGTTGTGTCTTGCTTCTAGTGCCCATCATGCCTGACCTCCATGGCTATCTTGCTGCTCCTGCCCTGCCCCCTTGCCCCCAGCCCTCTGTTTACATGTGCAGACCCCTACTCCCTCCCTCCTGGCTTGTCTGTTCCATTGTAATGCCCCTGATCCGTCCCTCCTGCCCTTTATGGTCTGTTATGCTGCAGCCTTCTCTCCTGTCTGTCCATTATGGTCAGCTAGCTACCATTGCCTCTTGCCCCTCTGTTCTCTGTTGTCCATGTGCATGGTCCTGTCCCCTCCCTCTTGCTTTCTATGGATTGTTGTGCTGCACTCCCGTCCTGCATGCCCTGTGTGGTGTATTGTGCTGCTGCAAACCCTGATGCCTGCCCTGCAGGGTCAGTTTGGTGCACCTCTCCATGTCTCTCCTGTCCTCTGTTATCCAAGTCCATGTCCCTATCCCATTTCCTTCCATGATCCAATGTACCATACTTGCGAACATTTTGAACTTGGTAAGAGGGAGATTTTGAAAAAAAACTGGGGTATTGATTTTCCCCTTTGAGTTACATTGAAAAAGAGGATATTGTAGACAGGAGACAGATCAAATAAAGCCCATTTGAGCTTAAAAACATTGGACGTTTCCTGGCTGAATCGGGTCTGTTGGCATGTATGGTTGTACTACCATTGCCTCTTCCTTCTGCCCACAATGGTCTATTACATTGCCACAGCCTTGAAGGAGGGTAGATTTTGTATCACAGGGGGCCCCTGGCCCGTTCTGTCCACACCTGAAGTATGAGACCCTTGTCCTTGCCCTGCCAGCCGCATTTGTAGGCCGTATTAAATTGACCAGCGGGTCCTGTGTTGCTATATAATTATCCTGAGACATCCTTACCACTCAGCCAGCATAAAACCCCTGTGTAGGCCCTTCTGTTCAATATGTAGGCCTCTTTGTTAAATTGACCATAGCTCTGCAATTTTAGTGTATAGCAGTCTGAAGGCAGGTCTGCGAGGCCTTCTGCTCCAAACTAGTAGCCCCCACCCTACCCGAGTGCTCCGTGCTCGGTATCAAAGTTCAACATCCCCCTGAAGCTGTCGACATACAGTAGGCTGCATCCTGGACTGGTACTTGCTTCCTGGGCAGGTTTCCCGCTTTTAAGGAAGTGGCAACCGCAGAGCGTCAAGTTAGGAGAACTGAGGAGATTTTATACATGAATATATTGAATTCCTGTACAATACCCATTATTTTCTGCTTGCTCTATGGAACTTACGAAAAGCGATTGGCCTGAGAGACTGACCTTTTCACCCAGTCCATTGTCAGCATTAAGTGGGTAAATGACGAAATGTCTGGTAAAATCTGCAGACGAAGCTTTTGGGTAGCATACGTAGGTAGATGTAGCGTGCAAAGGAGCCCACAAAATGATATAAAAAGGGAGCACCCACAGATATCGACGGACAACCTCGCCGTCTGTATGTAGGTTAACAGGCTGTGCAGGTTTTCCCCAAGAACTGGGAGCTGTCTTCCTTTGCTTAAAATGTCTTGCTCTGCTTTGCTTGAAGTTTCTTATTCTATTTTACCTATATGAAATGTCATGTTATGTTTAACCATTGTTCTCTTTACTTTTGCATTTAAAAGATGTTGTATTGTAATTGCAGGAATGCTTGCTCTAAGAGTAAATGTGAGTGTCCCTAGGTAACATTTTCCTTGGTGTAACTTGTTTCTCATGATGCATTTATAGATGTGTTTTCTCTCTCTCTCTGTCAGTCCATTAATTGAGATACAGAGAATATCATGACAGCTGTATGATTATCTGGATTCTGTATTTTGTACTTTATGTCTCTATTCTGCGGTTTCTTTGAAGTTGCATCTTCTCATTAAACTGCCATTGTATTCTGCCTCCAATTCCATGTCTCATATGTCTGTTTTCTTCATTTTTGGAGCAAGCGTTCCTAGGCACCCCGGCTCAAATTAAGGTGCCCCTTTTGTCCCTGACTCACTCTCCTGCTCAGTTCTGTGGTGGCTCCCGGGGCTCTGGGGACCGCCCCTAGCTTCCTTGACCCGTAATAGATCTTCCCTCCAACAGCCTCTCTTGCAAGTCCTGTATTGTTGGTTTGTTGCCCCTGCCCCCTTTCCACTGCCCTCCATAGTCTGTTGTGCTTCCACGGCCCTTCCTGCCTGCTCAGTGTGGTTAAATTGTTGCCTTTGCACCCTCCTACCTGCCTTCAATTTTCAGAGTCCGTGCCCCTGGCCTCTGCCTCTCAACAGTATCCTAATGAACAACTAGATTGCTAACATTCTATATTTATTACAAAAGTGTGGAACGCCTGACATCATCTTGATGTAATCAAAAGTGTAATACCTAGAGCATTCCTTTAGAAATTACATATATGAGAGGGTCTTATTGGCATCAAAATTATGGTTAGTGCTCTAAAAGACTAAAATAAGGACATATTTTCTGAGTTTTCAAATAGCGACAAAGCACTTTTAAATTATTTGTTATCTTTATGTTTTTTTATCTAGTTGACAACTTGATTAAATGTTGCACTTAGGGGAGAGGATGTGGTGTTACTTCCAGAACTGCAGACTTTGCAACTGGGGAACCAGGTTGAAGTTTCTGCTTCAGCTCGACATTCTGTGATTCTGGTCAAATCACTTAGTCTCCCCATGTCTACAACCAAAATGAATTTGTTCTTGTGTGATGTAACCAATGCTCATGTAAAGCACTCCAATACCTGACAAGTCTGCACTATATAACACTGCAAAAACACAAAATAATAAGTGTTTTGCACACTTCTGTCATTGGGCTATATTTGGGCTATATCTGGGTGATTTTGGGCTACATTTGGGCTCTTTTGTCTCCGGTGGCCATCTTGGGAGATTTATTTGTTATGAAGTTTCCTAATTTCCTCATGTACTGCAGTCTCCTCAGTCGGAAATGCTTTCAGTTTTTTACTTTGATTCCATCATGAAGGTATTCAGATATGTCACACATTTGCCATGAATTCTGAATGTTAGCACTCTAGTTGCTCATTAGATCACTGTAGTAAAACTACTGTTCACCATGGAAGTCTGCTCCTGGTATTAAAAGTGCATGTTTCAGTCTGCATGTCAGAATTTTTTAATGAAATAGAAGAGGATTTGAGAAGTCACTCAAAATGTGCCCTCATTTTCTTTCTTCAGCATTAATCATAATTTCTATGGCAAAATGAACCCCCTCATTGTGTTCCTTTTTAAATTAAATGTTTTAAGTGTTACCAGTTTATTCCAATCAAGATGGCTTCAGGTGTGCCATACTTTTGTCATAATGAAGACAGTAAGTGCTCTAGTTGTTTTTAAGAACATTCTTGGACATTCTGTCATTGGGCTATACTTGGGCTACATCTGGGTGATATTTGGGCTACATTTGGGCTCTTTTGTCTCTGGTGGCCATCTTGGGAGACTTATTTGTTATGAAGTTTCCTAATTTCCTCATTTACTGCAGTCTCCTCAGTAGGAAATACTTTCAGTTTTTTACTTTGATTCCATCAAGAAGGCATTCAAATGTGTCACACATTTGCCATAAAATCAGAATGTTATCACTCTTTTTGCTCATTAGATCACTGTAGTAAAGCTACTGCTCACCAGGGAAAACTGCTGCTGGTATTGAAAGTGCATGTTTCAGTCTGCATGTCAGGATTTGAGAAGTCACTCAAAATGTGCCCTAATTTTTCTTTCTGCAGCACTAATCATACTTTTTATGGAAAAATGAACCCCCTCATTTTGTTCCTTTTTAAATTAAATGTTTTAAGAGTTACCACTTTAATCCAAGCAAGATGGCTTCAGGTGTGCCATACATTTATCATAAGTAGGACGGTTAGCGCTCTAGTAGTTCTTTGGAACACTCTGGAAAGCTGCAGTAGAACACAAAGGAATCAACTGACAGTCTCTGCCCTTGTTGGATGTACATGTTTTACTGAGAATGTCAGACTTCATTCTCACATGACTGAGAAAGATAATGTGAATTTACAGAAAATAAGCTCTCAGTTTAGCTTATAGATCACCTTCCAAACCTCTGTGGTAAAAGCATGAGAAAATATTTTTCTCTCAATCATGATATCCCAGCAGAAGGCTTTTTCACATGGTGAAATCACCTTAGAACATACCACAATTCCTAAAATGAGTATGGTACCATCAACAAATGATTTATAATGTAACTAAAGTCTTAAAATCTTCTATTAACTGCAATGCTTTTTAATGAGGTGCTATCATGTATATTGGTCCCAAGATGGCTGCCAACACTTCTTGGATGAAGTGCTGACAGCCAATCAGATCTCAGGATGAGATGTGTGGTTAGGCTCCGCCCACATATATATATTGATTTAAATGCTATTTTCTCAGGAACTACTGAACAGATTTACACCAGACTTACAAAAGGCACTTCCTTGACCTGAGGACTACCTCTCTGCCAAATTTCAAGTAACTCTGTTCAGCCGTTCGGGCTGTAGCTGTGTCTAAAGGTCCTATGGAAAAATGCATGGGAAAAAAGCGTTTTGGGACCCCCCTTTTTTCTCAGCCCCCGCTTGACGAATCCCCCCGAGACTTTCAGGGTAGGAGCGGAGCGTAGCGCCCCACCTATTTTGAAAATTTCGCGAGGATTCATCGACCGGCGCCAAAGTTATTCCAAATAGAATGTTGCGGATTTCCTATGGAAACAGGGTCCTAACTATAACTATCTACTGGCGACCGCCAGTAGATAATATATATATATATATATATATATATATATATATATATATATATATATATATATATATATATATATATATATATATATATTCCCATACGAGTGCTCAACACTTGAGGGTGCACTCGGGAGACTGCAATCTTGCCCAGACACCGCCAGCGCTCCAACCACTCACTGAGCCTGACGCGTTTCGGACGTATCCTTAATCATAGGCTGACTCCAGTAACTGATATGGCAGCTGACATTTATTCAAATAATCTTCCTCCAATGGGATCGTTGGTTCTTCACCCAATGCCTTCTGGGATTTGCAGTGTCTTGCTGCCAAAACTCTTGCCCCAATGGGATGTGGTAAGTGAAAGTTCCTTCAGCCCTCACTGGGCCGTGAGGCGCGGGCAATGTCCATATTTATAAGCACTCTCCCCACATGTAGCGACGACGTGATTTCGCGCTGTGGCCCCTTCCTTGATCCAAGGGTGGTGCTGCCCTCCTACGCCTGAGCCGGCGCGAAAATATTCCCATACGAGTGCTCAACACTTGAGGGTGCACTCGGGAGACTGCAATCTTGCTCAGACACCGCCAGCGCTCCAACCACTCACTGAGCCTGACGCGTTTCGGACGTATCCTTAATCATAGGCTGACTCCAGTAACTGATATGGCAGCTGACATTTATTCAAATAATCTTCCTCCAATGGGATCGTTGGTTCTTCACCCAATGCCTTCTGGGATTTGCAGTGTCTTGCTGCCAAAACTCTTGCCCCAATGGGATGTGGTAAGTGAAAGTTCCTTCAGCCCTCACTGGGCCGTGAGGCGCGGGCAATGTCCATATTTATAAGCACTCTCCCCACATGTAGCGACGACGTGATTTCGCGCTGTGGCCCCTTCCTTGATCCAAGGGTGGTGCTGCCCGCCTGAGCCGGCGCGTACAAGTCCCAGCAGGCGTTGGGAAAAGGTGAAGAAGCTCATTGGAGCATTTAAATGAGTGTCAGCTGATAGCAAATCATTGGAGTGAGCCTATGAGGAAGGAATCATCCGAAACGCGTCAGGCGAACACTCGAGGTTGAAGTGCTGGCGGTGCCCTAACGAACAGATTACAGTTCACCGAGTGCACCTTCAAGTGCAGAGCACACGTATCGGAATATATATATATATATATATATATATATATATATATATATATATATATATAATTTCACTTATTATTGCCATCTCATGTTTACGCGGATGTTTATCCTTTTCCATTTTAGAACTTGTGAAAATTTTAGTAGAACTATTTCCACTTCTGTGTCTTGCAACTATCATGCGCTATGGAGTAAACAATTCCTGCCCCATTTATATGCCCATCATATTGTAACATTTCAACCGTTCTGCTAATCATTTATGTTTTTTAAAGCACTTACCTCAAAACCGCCAAATTCATCATCGTCCATTGCTCTAACAATCTCCTGGAAGACAGAGTGGAACATAGTGCAGTGTTAAAATACAAAGTTGCATCTACAGCCATCAATTACAAGCACAGTCAGAGACAATAGACACAGAATATTGATTACTAATTATCATCAGTGTGTAGCTATGTGTTGGGATTTTATATCCCAAACAAAACTAGCAAGCCACAGCATTCTGTCCACTGTTTTATGAATAAGGATGACCATGCAGTCCGGTGCAGACCCTGGGGAATAACAGAACGTACTAGTGATTCAACATACAAACAACACGGCTGACCCGCTACTCCTGGCAGACGAGTATCCCGACCAATACACAGCATCCGCACAGCCTCAGGAAAGGGGCAGGCCAGCGGGTTGCCTTCCTGACAACGACGCAGCTCCCTGTGCTGATTTTGTGGCTCTGCTGCTCCGTGCCTCGTCCCACCTGCACCTAACATGGCGGCCGCCCGGAGGTGACCGAATGCGAGTCCAGATTTGCACTGCCGGGTATTTCGCACTACACACTCCCATCATCGAATGATCTCCCATGCGGCTCCCCTGCGCCACCAGTCAAAGCGCCCGAAGTGTACACGCCTGGTGCACATGGCTGACCAAGTGCACAGCAAGAGGGGGGGCACCTAACCTTAGAAAGCGACAAAGTGCTCGGCAAACAAGGCAAGAGTGACTGAGGCTGCAGAGTCGCAGAGGCTGCCCCCAAAGGGGGCCTTGAGGGCCGGTGCCATAACCGTAGCCGAGCCCCAGAGAGAACTGTTTTTTGTACGTTAGAGCACCCAGAAGCGGGAAAAGCACCCGCGCCCCTCACCGCTGCAGCTGCCAGGAAGGCGTCGGCCCCCCCGACCAATGGGGGGCCGAGCTGGGTACAAACCCTCCAATGGGGGAATCCGCCAGCTAGGCGGGGAAAACTCGGGGGGGAGGATATAAGCGCCGCTCCCCCAAGTTAGCTCCTATCTTCGTGGAGCAGCAGTGGCGCGTCACAAATTTTGTCTTTGTTCCCGGTTTTGGAGTTTGAGGCGAATCTCTGCCCGTGCGTTCCACAGAAGGGATCGACCGTCGCTGCTAAACAACAAAGGAGGAAGATCGAGTGCGGCTGATCGAAGGCCCTTGCGTATCAGAGCCTCCCTCGCTATCTGAAGCCAAGCGTGTCAGACCCCATGCCCCGCCAGTCCCTCCAGCGTCTCAACCCCTTGCGACGCAGACGGCAGGGGAGGCTTAAGGAAAGAGGGCACCCGGAGAGTTTTGCCCCCTTTGAAGTTCGGAGCCGGAGCTCTGCCCAGCCGGTCCATCCGGCATCTCGAGCCCTTGCGACGCGGGCTGCCGGGGAGGCTCTAAGAAGGAGTGCCGCCTGGAGATTTCAGCTTTTGAATTGGGCGCCAAATCTGTGACGCGGGAGCTGGAGGGATCCCGGCTCGCGGCACGGTAAAGGGACTAACCTGGTATCCTGGAAACCGGGACCTCCCATCCAGGACCGGGTGGGCCGCAAGTGATCCTCAGAGGCAGGGCAGCTGTAGCAGGTTGAGATCGGAAAGAGCCTGCTCACCGAGAACCCCATCGGGCCCCGGGGCTGTTCCCTTGTCCGTCGGTGGGGCCTGCCCGGAACGGAGAGTGACGTGGGGAGTCCTTTCCTCCGCCTCTGCCTCAGCTGACCCGGCACCGGCGAGCGTGGTACCATGAGGTCAGACAAGGGGCTCACGCATGCAGCGAGGCCCAGCAGAATTAAAGGGACAGGCTCTCAGAACAACTTAAAAGTGCTCCGGGTGCACGATCAGCTTACAACAATCGGAGAGCTGTTGTGAAAAGTTTTCTGGCACGCAGCAACAGCGTTTTGATCCAGGAGCAGCATTTTGGTGCATAAGGATTGGTGGCGGCACAACTGTGTTTGCTGGCACCAGTCCACATACCCACCAGAAGATGGAAAAGCGAAGGAGGAAAGGACAGCCAGAGGACCTGGGAGAATTGCTGAGGAAAATCCGGGCAGCATCGGAGGTACATGGCAGCGAGTGGCTGCAGCCACATCTGTTGCAGGACGCCAAGGAAGGACCAAACCAGTAAACTGACGACACCAACGCGTCAGCACCCAGGAGGAGAAGGAGAGTGGCAGCCAAGCTACCAGAGACAGAAGCACCCAAGAAAGCCTACCAGAAAAAGACCCTGCTACCTGTAGCCAATCCGGCGGTGGCAGGACCAAGCAGGGGGACCAAGGACACAGCATCAAGCGGTGAGCATATTAGTACAATAGTGTGAGAGGGTTTCAAAACCATGGCACCACTGTTGCTTAAGGGGTTGGGTATGCGGGGGTTAGGGGCGGCAGGAGCCCAAACAGAAGGGGAGGTATCCGGGTTGCCCTAGCATCTGATAGATCCAGGTCAGGCACGCCAGGATCGCTTGAGGGGCCAGGGGGACACAAGAGGTGCATGGAAAGATAGGGTCCCCCATAGCAGCATGGGGTAGTGCGACCACACCAAGTGACCCGCCTAGTGCTCCCAGCGCCAGAATCATACGCAAGGCCCTCACCCGATCCGGCTTCCATGACCATGAGGGCCACAGGCCTAGCAAGCCTCATACCACTAGCAGTCAAAGAAAGGATATAGAGGAAGGAGTTTATATACATTTTTACACTTTTAGAGCTACAATTAGATGGGCTGGACCTGACTACTTGCGACAAGAAGGATGAGGAAGACAAGGGAAAGACGGAAAGAGAGGCAGGAAAGAAACTTTGATAATTGATTGGATGCATTTAGGATAATGGCATGCATAATTGTAGAGAAATTCCCGTGCTGCGCAGCCAACCTATGGCTCTACGAGGCCAACATACATAAAGCACAAAGGCAATTCCCTGGCGACGCATGGCTAGAATATGATAAAGGTTTCCGTCTGAAAATGCAAACACACCCAGAGATGGAATGGAATGAGGAGGATGTGTCAGGTTTCATTCACAAGATGATGGTAGCCAGGGAGGCCAAGTCATGGGCAGGGAGGAGCGAACAGCCCTTTCGGGGTTCCTTCCATAAAGGGAGGGGGAGGACATTCCAAAAATCCAAACAGTCCAGCCTATGGAGAGCCCCCCACGCTAGCGGGGCAGTGGCAATATGCTGGAAATACGAGGCCAACAAATGTACTTACGGGGCCTCTTGCAAGTTTCAACACATTTGCTCCTTTTGCGGCGGGGTACACCCGGCAGCGGGGTGCAGACGCAAGAAGGAACACAAGGGGAACAAGAAAGAGAAGACAAAGCAGTGACGCAACCAAAGAGGGCGAGGAGGGACCACAAGATATTCAAAGGTGCAGGCTAGCCAGATCCCCCATCAACAATCACCAACTACGCAAGCTAGTCAACACATACCACAACAAGACAGACGCTGCAATACTAGTTCAAGGTTTTGAGGTAGGTTTTGTTATTCCGTTTGCGGTCCCTCTCCCCCCAGGCAGCGCAAATAATCTGCAATCAGCGCTACAACACCCAGGGGTGGTCACTAAGAAATTGGAGAAAGAAGGCCTTGGGTAGAATAGAGGGCCCCCTTCCCTCTCACATGAGCAAGGTACTGGTGATCTCACCACTAGGGGTGGACACAAAAATGAACCAGGTCAGTTCCGCCTAATTCACCACCTGTCCTTTTCTGAGGGGTCATCAGTAAACGATGGCATCAGCACGGAAGCATGCTCAGTGGGTTACGCTACAGAGGATGACGCCATCGATCTAGTCAGAGCAGCGGGCTGTGGGGCCCTTATGGCAAAGGCGGACATAGAATCCGCCTTTTGCTTACTCTCGGTTCACCCATCGAGCTTCCACCTACTGGGTTTCCGGTGGGAGGGAAAGCTGTACTTTGATAAAGCCATAGCCATGCCCATGGGGTTCTCGGTATCCTGCGCTTACTCTGAAATCTTCAGTACCTTCCTAGAATGGGCACTACATGTCAGGCATCCCCAAGGAGGGAAACTCCATTACCTCGATGATTTACTCTTCACAGGCCCCGCGGAGTCGACCGAGTGCGGCGACACCCTAACAGCATGTGCAAAGTTAGCAGAGGAACTAGGGATCCCCCTGGCGGGAGAAAAAGCAAAGGGCCCGGCGACAAAAATGACATTCCTGGGGATAGAGCTAGACTCAGTGGCAGGATCGTCCAGGCTCCCCGCCGAAAAAGAGAAAGATTTCAGGGAGGACATTAGGGGCCTCTGCGGTCGGGAAAAGACCACACTCACGGACCTCCAAAGGGTAATAGGCAAACTCAATTTTGCATCCAGGGTTATCCCAGCAGGCAGGGTTTTCGCCAGGCGGTTAACCCAATTAATGGCAGGACTTTTCCTCAAGCACCATCACGTCAGGCTGGGGCACGGAGTCAATCAGGACCTTTTAATGTGGGACAGATTCCTGGCAGAATTCAACGGGGTAATGATCTGGAGAGAAGGTTGGGTCGCAAGCAGACAGATAGCGCTGTTCACGGACGCAGCAGGCAGCACAGGTTTTGGAGCAATCCTGGGCGGTAAATGGTGCGCGGGCCAATGGCCCAGCAGTTGGTGCAGGCAGGGCATAACCAGCAATATTACATTCCTTGAGCTGTTCCCCATCATAGTAGCTCTAACAATCTGGATACAGGAATTGCGTAACATGAACCTGACACTATGGTCAGACAACAAAGGGGTAGTACAGGCAAATAATAGAGGATCAGCCAGGTGCCCAGACAGACTGCGATTAATGCGCCAACTGGTTAAATTGCAGTGGGAAGGAAACATGGACCTGAGAGCACGCCATGTACCAGGGGTGGAGAACGAGGTAGCAGACGCCCTGTCAAGAGCACGGATGGACAGATTCAGGGAACTGGCCCCAGGGGCAGGGCAGAACATGACCCCCTTCCCGGTACAACTGTGGGGCCTGGCGGGGTTGACTTATCGGAGCTGGTCAACCAACCCCTCGCCCGGAAGCAGCCAGCTAGTATAGAAAGTATGCTGGGACAGTGATACGGATAGGGGACATCCAAATCCTGGGGGACGTGGGGACCACAAGCAGGGCGGTCGAGAAGTTCGTCCAGTGGGCATTCAAGAAATCCAGGTCATGGGCACAATCCCACCTGTCCGCCGTGACTCATTACACAAAACTTGAGACAGGGCAGGACTCCGCGGCTTCCCATTATATCAAAGCAGCAATGAAAGGGTGGAAGTGGGCAGAGGGCACAAGGAGGGACAACAGGCGCCCAATAGACTTCACAAAACTGGGCCTACTGCTGGCAACACTGGGTGACCTAACAAAGGATACCTTCGAACACCTCTTGTTTAAGGTAGCGTTCTCCACCGCATTCTTTGGGGCATTTCGCCTCAGCGAGCTAGTGGTGCCCTCGATGGCAGGGAAAGCTGAGCGCTGCTTGCAGGCCAGCGATGTAATGCCCAGAACAACCGAGCTGGAGATACTACTGAGACGGTCAAAGACAGACCAGGCCAGCAAAGGGGTGGTCCTGCGGCTTCAATGCATCAAAGACCAGAGCTGCTGCGCAGTCTGCTGCCTGCTGGCATTCATGGCAGTGCGACCAGCTTGCGAAGGGCCACTGTTCAAACACAGGGACGGCACCCATTTGAGCAAATTTCAGTTCACAACAGTTGTGCGCCTGGCCCTCAGCAAAGCGGGGCTACCACCAGCGAGTTTTGGGTCACACTCATTCAGAATCGGGGCAGCAACAACAGCAGCACAACACAGGATGACCGAGGCTGGGATACAGGTAGTAGGTAGATGGCACCCCACACCACGGTAACTAACTCTATTTACACTACCGCAACTAGGTTTCACGTATCTCATTATCCGTTGATCTTCAGTTTAGGATTACAGTATCCTACTAAGTGATAGAGAACTGAGTCAAGCCTCATATGTCATTTCCCGTGTACAGTTAATCACTCTGTGCACCCCGGTATTATCTATAGCATGTGGACTTTTTTGCATGAATCATTGTCCTGCTTTCTTCGAGTGTTTCATTCTTTTCACTTGGCTACTTGTTCCAAATGCACTATCTCGCACCTGGTTACTTCTTGCTTGCCGAATCATGGGTTGACACGGCTTATCTGTCATTAACAGCTCACAGTCTTTTTTTTCACTGATTACGCTTTGGAGTACCGCTCTTTAGAATCTTTTGGCAGCTCACTACCTAAATCATGTGACATTTCCTCATTGATTCTCGGATCGTTCGTGCCGTTGTGCATGTTTGGGAACACGACATGCTTACCAAGCTTGTATCACTGTATATGCATAAGCACATCTCACCCTTCACAGTATCACACCATAGACCTTGGCTCATTGGCCATCCCTGTACTGAACCTAAGTTTCCTCTACATTTCATCTTTACAGTCCCTGACGAAGGGCATACCACCCGAAATGTATTGGGCACAATTGAATGTGTATCTCCACGTTTCTTGCAACTGAAACATTGAATGACACAAAATGGATGACAATTCCAATACAGTTTTTTGAGAAAAACTCAACAAGAGTGAAGAAAAGTTATACTTTATTTTTCCGAGTGCACATGGGAGATGCCCCTCAATGCTTGAGGTCAGCGCTTTTTGGAACTTAAAGGGGAAGACCTCAGAAACCAGGTGTATACATTGATAAAGCCCTAAAGCCACAATATTATACATCAACCTCACGCAACTAACACAATATAACATCAGCAATAAGTGTACTTTGTTGATCTCCAAACAGCAGCATGTAATTTTTGACAACAATTCACTTTTGTCAAAGTGAACAACATTTTTCCCAAAAATCAGATTTTTATTTTTTGTGAAAGAAAATATTGTTTTCAAAGATTAACTCAACAATTTATGAAAATTCAATAATTTTACCCTCAAATATCAGTTTCTTAATTTGAATAAATGCACAACTGTGTCCCCAAATGTCAACTGACCAATTTTGTGAAGCAACCCTCATTTACTACTGCCACATGCCAACAGGTACTGCCTCACATTCTCGTTTTGTGCCATCGTTTGCCAGGGTTCAACCACAGCTTCATATTACTGGCTTAAAGGTTACATGCATCCCCACCCCATGGTAAAGATATTATCCACCATATTCCAAGGATAGCTAACGCTCCCAGGGATAGCCACCACATATCAGGTATTGTCTTCCTATACCAGGGATTACCACATTATGCCAGGGATGTCCATCAGATTTCTAGGAGAGGTCACCATCTTAGAGCTACCCACCAAATGCCAAGCAAGGCATCTGGTGGGTATGTCAGGGATGTCCATCATATATGGTTATTACCATCATATGCCCTGGCATTCTGACACACCAGGCACATACCGACACACGACAGCCCACACAAACAGAAACAAGCACACACATATATTTTTGTATTGCAGAAAAAAAGCTGTGTT
This sequence comes from Triturus cristatus, assembly GCF_964204655.1. NCBI lineage: Eukaryota > Metazoa > Chordata > Amphibia > Caudata > Salamandridae > Triturus > Triturus cristatus. The sequence goes on along the minus strand of NC_140585.1, from coordinate 345,722,841 downwards.
ATTTTACAACCAGCAAATATTAACTGATTTGACTGGGGTGGCACCAAATAGCGTGCATTTATTTCAAGAATACCTCTAAAAGTCAAAGTTAGTAACAGAAGAAGAAAGCAAATTTAAAGTAGCCCAAGCCATTCTCATAAGAGCAAAATTAGAAATCGAAAATGTTGTCTTCTCATAGAGTGTTGAAGATCAGGGTAAACCTGCATTGAAAGAGTTGCATGACTTGCCACAGGATCTCAGAAGTAAGGTACATGTGCAAATATCTATGTGAGTCTCTGTAGTGGAACATTATGGAAGATGCCAAGTCAGGACAAAAGTGACAGGGCCAAGTGTGGGGCTCCATACTGGACAGAAGAGAGTGCTGAAGGTTATGAGTGAGGTGAGAGTGTCTTCGGAGAACAGCTATAACTTGTGGAGCTGGCCCTTCTCAATACTGGAGTAGAAGGAGATGCTGAAGGCCGGAAGCAAGGTGTAAAGAACTTTGTAGAGATCATAGTACCAGAATGGCAGGGTGTGCTGAAAGTTATGAACAAGCAATTTATAAGGTTCTGTGTCATAAAGATTTTCTGAACATCTGGACTGTGGTAGACTAGGTAGTTGTTATAAGTCTTTGCCCATGGGTGATAACTGGCAAAAATGTTATGTTGTTCCCTGTAGGTATCAATAAATCATCTATGTTCTGCTTCTACTTTACATTCTGGTACTTACAATTTGATATTTCCCATCACAAAACGCAGAGCGCAAAGCTTAAACTGGAATAGTTATTCATCTAAACTGGGCAACTTGGACACTCTGAGATGTCCTTTCCTAAAACCACATGGAATGCCTCCTGCCAAAGAACCAATTTCTCTATCGAAGCCTAGATCACTTCACGGCCCACACTTTACATTAGTCATGGCTGAGCACGTCGGTCAACGTAACGTTGACAGCGATAAAAAAAACACCAGTGCAGAGTGTGCATTACTGTGTAATGACCGCCCATGAGCCACACTGTAGCATGCTATAATGCAGCCCAGCACTCTTTTCATTGATAGCGCAACTTCACAAATGGAACACTCGGGCAATAACCTACTTTGGAAACAGAGCATTGCTTTATCTTCCAGTGATCTGTCTGATGTGTTACTTTAGGTGGGAGGTTATTACAAAGAATGGCTACCTGCACAGTGAACGGTCTTACTGGAATGTTTCTCATGGTGCCTTGACAAGGCAAATCTCAGATAAGCTTAAGGTTGGGTGGGTTATGGTGAGAGATGTGGTGTGTATTGTGATGTGGCGTGAAAATCTTTCGACTAGATTGCATGTGCAGTTGTGTCAGCTTCCCTGTATCCTTCGCACAAGGCCACCAATTTAGAGATTCTAGCAAATAATGTAGATTTCCAAATGCTGGAATTTTATGATTTAGCCTCCTCTAGTTCCTTTGGACCCAAACTGGAGTATGTTAACGGAGCACTTGGACAGTCCCAGACACAGCCTGTCAAGTTGCACGCGTACCAGGGCTGTTACTGAAGACACCTGTGCAGGGTGTGACAGGGCATATGGAATAGTGGGAAATTAAGTTATACTACTTTATATGATATGGTCTTACTAGCAGAACTTCAAAAGGTAAGAAAGTTTCCAAAGTGTTGTTGCTGTCGCCATAATTCTTTGTATACAATGTACATTTTTAGACCTGGATTTCTGTAATTAGGAGTCAACTTTGGTGTAATGGAACACTAGGCAGAATCTAGTGAGGTGCTGTTGGAAATGGGGGTCTCTAGTTGGCAGTGGCTTGCACCATGTCCAAGTAGGTCCCCTTCCTTTAAGTCAAGGTAAGGGAGTTACACTCTCAAGATAACCCCTGCTTATGCCCTTGGCAGCCTAACAAGGGCAGTCAGGCTTATCTCAGAGGCAATGCGTAAACTATTTGTACATAACATACACAGTTACACGGAGAAAACACTATAAATGGACACCACACCAGTTAAGAAAAAAAAAAATATTTATCTAAAGCAAACAAGACCAAAAGGACAAAACTCCAATCACGTTTTAAAGGTTTAAGCAACTCTGTCCATAGAACTCTATGGATGCACTGACTTTAGCACAAAGTACATTTGATGCCTCAACATTCAAGCAGAAAAACAGCCGCAAAGGAAGGAAGAGTCAGAAAGTACAGCAAAGCGCCGATTCTTGAGTCCCAGATGAATGGATGCGTCAGTTCTGCTGCACAGAGAAGTGTTGCATGGATTCCTTACCGCAACATAAAACAACGCATCAATTTCCGGAGACGACTCCTTTCATCGGGGCGATGTTTAGGAAACTTGGTGCACAGGAGCAATTTGTGAGAAAATCCAGGTGCTGTAGGTCAATGCGGGAGCGAAACTGGTGCTGCGTCGACTTCCACTCCCGCAGCCGGGTGATGCGTTGATTCCTTCAGCCGCACAGCAGGACCTGAGTCGAAGCAGGAGCAGGGTTCTCGGATGTCTGAGACTCAGTGCTCTGGACTCGGGCTGCGGCGGTTCTTGAGGCTGCGAACATACACTGTGTTGACATTTCAGCCACACCGCAGTGATGCGTGGGTTTTTCAACCGCACGGCAAGCTTGCGGCAGGAAAATCGGCACTGGAAAGGTGATGCATGGATATTTGAGTCTTGAAGCAGCTGAACCACCTCAAAGGGCCTAGAACTGGAATTAGCACCACTCTGCAAGTCACAACTCCCAGCAGTGCTGCTAACAGATGCTGCAGATTAATTATTTGATGGTCCTGAGACTTCCAGCAGGAGGCGAGCACACTCAAGCCCTTGAAGAAACCTCGGAAAAGCAAGATACAAAAAAGCACGGTCCACTTCTTTCACTGCCCACAGACAGGAGCAGCAACTGCGGGCCAAACCAGCAAAGCAATACACAGCAAAGGGGCAGTACTCATCCTAACAGTTCTTCAGCTCTTCTTCTTGACAGGGTCCTGAGTCCAGAAGTGTTCTAAAGATGTGGGGTTATAGGTCCAATACGTATAGCCCATTTGGCCTTTGAAGTAGGCATACTTCAAAGGAAAGTCTTTGTTGTCCACGAGATCCTGACTTGGCTCCAGACACACTACAGGAGGGCGGAGGCAGAACTGTGAGAGGGCAGGCACAGCCCTATTCAGGTGCCAGTGACAACTCCGCACACCAATTTAGCTCAAGAAGGCCCATCAGCTTGGTGATGGTCCATCAGGATATACAGGGCACTCCTCACCTCCCTTTGTGTGACTGTCTAGAGTGAATGCACAAACATACCAGCTGTCAGTCTAAACCAGGCGTTGATTCAACAGGCAGGCAGAGAAACACAATAATAAAGCAAGAAAATGCCCACTTTCTAAAAGTGGCATTTTCAAACACACAATTTAAAAACCACCTTCACTAAAAGATGTATTTTGAAATTCTGAGCTCAGGGATCCCAAACTCCAAATCTCTATCTCTTCCCAACTGAAAGTTATGCTTGTAAGATGTTACAAGGCAGCTCTAACGATAGCCTATGGGAGAGAGAGCCCTTGCTAAAGTGAAAAATGAAATTGTCAGTATTTCACTATCAGGACACACCAGTACATGTCGTACCTTTCACATACATCACACCCAGCACTTGGGGTCACCTTGGGCCTACCTTAGGGGTGTCTTACTTGTAGGAAAGTGAAGGTCTGAGGTCTGTCAAGGTGACAATCTGCAGACAGGAGGGATGAAGCAGTAATAGTCTCCCCTCTTCATCACAGTCCTTAATCTTTTAATCCTAACCAGGAGGTCCATGAATAAAAGTACTTAAGGACTCTCTCGAGCTAGTTTTAATCACCGTTTTGTTGTAGTTCTGCACAAAAGATCCCTTAACATATGTGTATTTATTGTCTTCCCTATTCCTTTGCTTCATCCCAGGCATTGGTCTGCACAGGGATGTTATCATCACGCCCTATGATAAAGCATGCCACTACTAGTAGTTGAGGGCAATTTTAACAAGCTTTGTGTTTTTCCTGTGTGACAAATGCAAAAACAACAGTTGATGGACAGAATGCAGAACAATGTCATACATTCACCCCAGTAGAGATCTTGGCCTAAATCCATCCTTATTTTGCTCACCATGCCATTCCAGTTTGAACCCAGCCATATGCAAATCAGTCTTGACCCTGTGCCTCATGGGAACAGTTGCCCGAACTGCCAAGCCAGGTCCTACCTGGACTGGAAACAAGCATCCTAGGACCGGTTTCGGGGTTTCACCCCTCTTCAGCCAGGATAGCTTGATTCCAGTGGCATTGAGAGCACGGGACTCACGTCTGAGGATACCCGTCCCACTCGGGGTGACAAATGCAAAAACAACAATCAAGCTATCCTGGCTGAAGAGGGGTGAAATCCCGAAACCAGTCCATGGATGCTTGTTTCCAGTCCAGGTAGAACCTGGCTTGACATTTCGGGCTGGACTGTTCCCATGAGGCACAGGGTCAAGACTGATTTGCATATGGCTGGGTTCAAACTAGAAAGGCATGGTGGCAAAAAACCGATGGATTATGGCCCAGATCTCTGCACTGGGGTGAATGTATGACATTGTTCTGCATTCTGTCCATCAACTGTTGTTTTTGCATTTGTCACCCCGAGTGGGAAGGGTATGCCCAGACGTGGGTCCCGTGCTCACTACGCCACTGGAGTCAAGCGATCCTGGCTGAAGAGGGGTGAAACCCCGAAACCGGTCCTAGGATGCTTGATTCCGGTCCAGGGAAGACATGGCTTGGCAGTTCAGGCTGGAATGTTCCCATGAGGCACAGGGTTAAGACTGATTCGCAAATGGCCATGTCTGAACTGGGGAGGCGTGTTGAGCAAAATAACGATGGATTAAACCCATATCTGTGACTGGGGGTGAATGTTTTGCCAATGTGCAACATTCCGTCCATCAACTTGTGTGTTTTGATTTTCCTGTGTGACACCCATACTAGAGCTTTATGTCCTCCTTTTCCTTATTTGTGAGTTAGTTTAGTGATCTAGGAGGATGGATTAGGAGAGGGACCTCTTTCCCCTTTGTTTTGTGTGTGAAAGTGGACGCATTTGCCAGGTCGACATGGCAGTTTAAAAACTGCACTCACACACACTGCAATGACAGGACTGAGACATGTTTATAGAGCTACTCATGTGGATGTACAATCAGTGCTGGGGGACTACTAATAGCATTTGATTTACAAGTCCTGGGCACGCACAATGTACTTTACTAGGGAGTTACCAGTAAATCAAACTTACCAGTAAATCAAACATGCCAATCATGATTAAACCGATCACCAATACAACTTACACAGAGAGCATATGCACATTAGCACTGATTAGCAGTGGTAAAAATCCAAGAGTCTTAAAGCCAAACAAAACAGGTCAGAAACATTAGGAGGAAGAAGGCAAAAAGGTTTGGGGGCAACCCTGTAAAAAGAAAGGTCCAACAGGTGACTTTAACAAGATATGTACTATTACTATCCGCAGGGATCTTGTCTAAGTCCTACCTTATTTAATATTTATGATGCTCCCTTGGCCAATCTAATGAGGACATATGGGTTCGTACCAATATCATACGCGGACGACACCCAGCTTACCTTTTCCTTTGATAAATCTTCCACAACAGCCCAGATCAACTTCCCTGCCGGCATGCTAGCAATATCTCAGTGGATGTGAAACATCTTTCTCCAATTAAATGCCGGGAAAACACAGATTATGCTCTTCGGAGAGGCCGCATTGTTGTGGACACCAGAGTGGTGGCCAGGTGAGCTGGGTGTCCCACCCACCTCGATGACATCAGTAAAAAATGTAGGGGTGCGCATTGATCAGAGTCTGAACATGAAGCAGCAGGTGACTCATACGGTAAGCTCATGCTTTCATGTATTGAGTCTGCTGCAATGAGTATTTCTGTTTCTCCCAGACCATACACGGAAGACTCTCATTCAGACATCAGTCTTAAGTCGTTTTGACAACTGCTTTTTTTTCTTTAATTTTTTTTCCAATTAACTGTTTTAACCAATTGTCCTAACTTTTAAATTGTTTTGCACTTACTTGTTGCTCCGGCACACACCTCTCCCATAGAGCCGCTTTCCGGTCCACCACAGCTTGTGCTGATTGAGTGGAGAAAGCATTGGCTCACTTCCGCCCAGATGGAGTTAGCGATCTAGTCTCTGGCCATACTCGCGCTGATAAAATCAATGCTGCGACAGATGCGCAGCGGGCGTGCCGCTGGCGCGCCACAGGCACGCCTAAGACAAGTCTGTCGGCCCCCGTCCGTGCCCGACCGTGGCAAGCAGCCCTGGTCAAAAGCCGATTTACTCTAGGGAAGAACTTTTAAACCTGAAAAGCGTGTCCCACAGGCCTTCTGTTTCAGCCTCAGTCAGTAAGCGGCTGCGAGCAGACAACCGATCTATAGGTATTAGGGATCCTCCACACGTTTGTTCAGAGGTCCCACCCGGTCTTAAGGTTGCCATGCTAAACACCAGATCCCTTACTAAGCATAGCCTTGAAATCTTTACATTGCTGCAGGAGACAGAGCTGGATAATCTGGCACTCTCAGACGTGGCTAGACGACATGTCAGGGCCTGACCTAGTGGCCTCCCTTCCCCCTGAGTATAATGCTTGGACTTACAATTGGCAGGGCAACAAAAGAGGCGGGGATGTTGCAATTCTTAGTCGTAGGACATTTGCCACCGAGAGAATAGTGGAGGAGAGTCTGGATGGGGCAGAAGTTTTGGGGATCAAGCTCGGACTCACTTCTTCTTGCCTGATAGTGATAGTGGTCTACCGTCCTCCCCGGCCCACCCCCCTATTCAATGACCTGTTTTATGAAGTGATGAGCGACCTCTGCTCAGGATACCAACAAATCCTGGTCCTTGGGGATTTTAATTATCACTGGGAATTGACTACTAGAGATGGTACGTCCTGTAAGTTTGACGATGCTATGACTACATTATGATTGCACCAAATTAAGGAGTCTCCCACACATGAGAAGGTTCACACCTTGGACCTGACATGGACGATGTCCTCAGCTATACTCCACGCCGATTGCACACCGTGCAGCTGGTCTGACCATTCCCTGGTTAGCCTCTCCCTCCCGGTAGACAGCCGCCCTAAACATGCGCCTGCGGGGTGGAGGGTAACACGGAACTGGCGTAAGCTAGAAGATGCCAAGCTGAGGGACACACTCAAGAGGACCTTCGCCCCTAGAACCTTTTCCAAAGACCCGAACTTAGAGTCTAAATTACTTTCACATCGGCTGATGCTAGTAATTGACGATACAGTTTCTGCCCGGAGGGTAAGGATAATGCATAGTGTGAGAGGGGCGCCATGGTGCACACAAGAGCTCAGAGGTGAAAAACAAGTTCTCTGTCAACATGAGCGATTATGGTGGAAATACCTCGACCCAGAGTCCAAGGAGATATACAAAGCAAAACTGGCTCTCTATAAAGCCTCCCTTATTAAAACCAAGTCTGCACACTACGAAGCCAGGATTAGCGAGGCAAGAGATACGCAGAAAGAGACTTTCACTGTACTCAGGAAGCTGAGTAGGCTGACCGAACCAAGGCCGGTCACCAGTTAAGCCGACTGTGATAAAATACAGGACTTCTTCCTAACTAAGGTTGAAGACATTATCTCTGATATCAATAATACGTGCTTTACCCTTGGTCTCCTGTCAGTGGTGGAGGACCCCCTGATCCTCAGGGCATCTCTCTCTCTTGGTTATGTTATGTTATTAGGGGTTTTATTGAGCGCTCAGCTACTCCAACAGAGTGTCCCGGCGCTATCAGACCCGAAACCGTAGAACTCCATCAGGGGAAGGTGGAGCTTATTGGCCAAACAGCCATGTTTTGAGCTTCTTTCTGAAGGCCATCAGGCTCTCGCTCTTTCTTAGGGACAGTGGAAGGGCATTCCAGGAACGGGGCGCAAGATATTTAAAAGACCGTCCACCGATCCGGGCACGCCTGATTGCTGGGATCGTGGTGAGAGACAGTGAAGCTGACCTCAAGGCTCTAGCTGGCAGATGAAAACTGATCCTCTTCCTCAGATAGCGGGGGCCAGTGCCATGCAGAGTCTTAAATGCCATGGTAAGCGCCTTAAATTCAATGCGCCTCTGAATAGGCAGCCAGTGAAGAGATTGCAGCAGTCCTGTAGCGTGAGCGCGGTGGCCAAGACCAAAGATCGCCCGAGCGGCCGAATTCTGTACAATCTGCAGGCGTGAAAGAAGGCACTTCGGAAGACCCAAATACAGGACATTGGCGTAATCCAGCCTAGATCCTATCAGGGCCTGCACTGTGGTTTTCCAATGTGCGATGGAAAGAAGGGGAAGAAATTTTCTAAGCGTCTTTAGGACCCCGTGTTTGAACCACAGGATTTAGTTTACATTGTGCCCAAAGTGAAATCTGGGTCACCAGAGGACCCCTGTCCCCCAAATGTGTTTAAAATGATCATCCCTTTTATAGAGGCCGAGGTGTTGTCCTTATTAAATCTCTCTTTGACAACAAGAACGGTACCACAGAGATTCAAGGAAGCAGGGGCAGATATGAGGAATCTGAAAAACTTCTGCCCTATATCCCGACTCCCGTTCCTGGCGAAAGTGCTTGAACAACATCAGCACCTACATAATCGACAAGCTGGGTTTAGGCCGGCACTGAGCTAGTGATGCTCTCGATGCTGGATGATCTGCGACTCGCAGCCGATAAGAAGATCCCCTCAGCATTAATCTTACTTGATCTCTCAGCCGCCTTTGATATGGTGAACCATGTACAGTTACTTGCTCGTGTCTGGCGGCTGGGAGTCACTGGGACGGTCCTCCAGTGGATCACTTCCTTTTTGGAGGATCGATCTCAAAGGGTCCAATTAGGAGACTGCATGCCAGGCAGGGTAATCTTCGCTTGGGGGTGCTGCAGGGTTCGGCGCTGTCCCCCTTGCTCTTTAACATTTACCTTCAACCCCTGATTGAGGCTCTGGCAAAAGCAGATTGTCAGGTGTTTAACTACGCGGACGACACTCAGTTAATAGTGCGTATTGATAACTCCCCTGATTCACAGCGTAACGTCCAGAATATTCTCCGGTACACCATGAACTGGATGACTTAACTCCCTGAAGGTGAACCCAGACAAAACCGAAGTACTGGTTCTTACCCCAGGGGTTTCCCCCTGGTCCAGCCTTTTTTGGCCCCAAGAGCTGGGCACCACTCCAATACCTGTGCCAGCCGTGAAGAGTTTGGGCATTAGGCTGGACACTGGACTGACCCTAAAGACCCAGTTGTCTGCTGTAGTGGGAAGCTGCATCGGACTGATGCGACAACTCCAGAAATTGTCGATCTTGTTGTCACCCGCTACCATTCAGGCGGCGGTGACTGCATTAATCTTATCCCGTCTTGATTACGGCAATGCAGTCTACATTGGTCTCCCTGGTAAACTTTTGGGGAAACTCCAAGTGGTCATGAATGACGCAGCGAGGCTGATCTACAAATTACCTCGAAGAGCGCATGCCACTCCCCTGTTGCAACAGTTGCATTGGTTACCCATTAAGCAAAGAGTACGCTTTAAGGGTCTGTGCATTGCACATAAATCCCAGTCTGGTGAAGCACCCAAATACATTAAAGACCGCTTGAAGCCCTATGAGCCTGGACGTCACCTTCGTTCGTCACAGGCTAGCCTCCTCGCATGCCCACGTTTCAATAGAGCCATCCCCCAGGTTTGGAACAAGCTACTGGATGGTATGCGTAAAGAAGCCAGACCACTTCCATTCCGGAGGAGACTCAAGACGATGCTGTTCACAGAGTCTTTTGGTAATGCTTACGCTGTTCCATGTTGAGTTCAGTTGCGTGAAAGAACTTTGGATTGTCTGACACATGCTGTAGCGCTTAGAGACCGTTGGTGATTAGCGCTTTATAAATGCAACTTAACATTAACATTAACTGCAATGCTCTATTGATTTTGGCCAATGAGGCCTTGTTAGACTGCTTGCAGGTAGTTCAAAACACAGCAGCGCGATTGGTACTGAATGCTCCCTATAGATCATCCTCGAGTCCGCTGCTGCGGCCGCTCCACTGGCTTCCGGTGCGCAAACGAATAAAATTCAAGGTTTGCTGCATCGTCCATAAGGCGGTGTATGGCAATGGTCCAATATATCTTGCGGAGAATCTTAGCCAATTCGTTCCCCTTAGAGACCTTCAATCCAGCGCCAAATCCCTTCTTAAAGTTCCCCGTATTAATAAGGCTAGGACTGGGGGGGGGGAGGCCTTTTCTTACCTTGCCCCACTGGACTGGAATTCCCTCCCTATTACATTGAGGCAATGAACGGACCATCTTCATTTTAGAAAGTCCCTGAAAACATTCCTGTTCTAGACGCTTCACATAGTATCAGCACCTTCTCATATGTCCGCAAGCGCAGGGATACCCCTGAGGGGGTGATACAGGCGCTATATAAATAAATAATGTCAGGACCGATAGTTGATTCACCACACATTTCCTACATTCACTACAGATCATTGCAATGCCAACGCAGTGCTTAGATTACAATGAGTGGCTGTTGAAAGGTCCTTTCAGAGCAAAGGTGGGTCTGTTGAAACCTTTATGCATGTAGCTGCGTCATCATTTTCTAACAGCCGCCAGACCAATTCCTAGAACAGTTGATGTTGAGCTTTTCAGTCCAGAACTGATGGTGCAATTGGTATCTGGGTTACACATGGACACCGCCATTGCAGTGACGGATGCCTGAAGGGCCTTAGTCCCCTTAGCTTACCACCATTCCTTTGTCCCATTGAGCCCCATGTCCCAACTTCTGTCCTCATCTCTTCTGACCATTTGCCTACATACCCTGCTGTGTAATGGGTAGATTCTACTCTCGGCTCCACCGCAGCATATGTGGTGTCATCCATGGCTGACAATTACATGGACCGTAACTACAAACTGCTCGGTTACATCCCAGCAGCTCACTTTGCTCCTAGCTCTTTAAAACCAGCACTCTGCCTACCTGTGCCACAATATAATTTATTGTTCCTTGTGTTCTCACTGCATCGAAATAGATCACTCAATTCCAGGAGGATCTTTTCTATTTCCTCAAAATATTTTTAAAAAGGAATGTGAAATGTTTACAGTTTTAAAATACAATGGAGAAAGAATTATGACACAGTCGAAAAAGATATCTACAAAAAAAAATCAGTGAATATAAATCCATGATCCAAAAGGAAAAATCCTCCTACCTCACCCATAAGATTGAAACCTTGAAAAACTCCACCAGAGAACTGTTTATGAAAGTAAAAAACACGTGCTCACATCCGGATAAAAATAAAACCAATTGCAACAAATATTTGTGTAGCACCTTAGCCTCTTTTTTTCAGGCAAAGGTTAAGGAAATTTATAACATCTTTACTGCAAACAGTCAGCAGCCCCCGCCCCCATTCCCATCAGGAACTATCTCCTGATTCTAGTTCAGAAACACTGGACACACCTTTGCTAACATGGCGATTCCTCTTCTCCCATCAGCTCAGCAACACGGTCTTCCTTCTCACAGTCGACCAGGCGTTGGGCTTACTCAAATCTATAAAATCTGGTTCCCCTTTGGATCCATGTCCCACAAAAATAATTAATCTGGCCCGAGATAATATTGAAAAATGTTGCTAACATTTTCAATTAAATGTTTAGCCTTGGATACTACACTAAGATGTGGAAAAAAGCTTCAATCTTGCCTTCACTGGAAAAATCCAATTGTAGCTCACTGGATCCCAGTAATCACCAGCCAATATCAAGCCTCCCCTTTCTGGCCAAAATAGTGGAAAAGGACATTAACAGAGAATTGGCCTCTTTCATTAATATGAACCACCTCCTCGACCCTTCCCAATTTAGGTTTAGAAGTGAACACAGCACCGAATCAGCTCTGAATGTTGTGTCCGAAGATAAAAGCGCTACCTTGGACAAAGGAGGTAATGCAGCCCAGATTCTATTAGATCTTTCGGCAGCATTTGACATGGTCAATCGCAATTTTTTTACTTCTTCAATTCTCAGGAAAGTGCTCCTGTTTATCCCTCAGGAGCTGCTGAAGACTGTTGTTACTGCGCTCGTTCTATCCAAACTGGGTTACTGCAATGCCTTAAACACCAACCAGCAGCAAAAACTTTTCAACAAATTGCAAGTCCTTCAGAGTGCTGCAGCTCATCTGCTGCTTGGGATTCCTAAGCATCAGTCAGCTTTTCAGGGCCTAATTCAGTTACCTGGCTACACATAAGGAAGTGCATTGATTGCAAGGTTCTGTGTATTGCCTTTAAAGCACTCCATGATTCAGGCCCCGATTACCTCAAAAGCCATGTTACACTCCATCTAGGTCTTTGCACTCTTACTCAGCTAACAATGTGATCGTTCTCAAATTCAGAAGGTCACACTGGGGCGACAGAAGATTTGTTTTATTCACCGCCAAAGTTTGGAATACTCTTGGCCTTAATTTAAAGAACATCACAGGCTTGCTTCCCTTCAGGAAAGCACTAAAAATGTGGCTTTTTAATCAATAGGCTTTCGTAAGTTTCCGTGTCTTACTCTTTCTCCTTTGTTATTGGCAGTGGCAAGACTGCTCCGGGATTTATCAATACATTTCAATAGACGGTATTGCAAGTGTACCTCGAAATAACTGAATTAAACAGACTAAGTCAAATACATCAGGCTTTTCCTGTACTTTTCATATGAATAAAGCCTTTTGAAATATTAGCAAACATACCCCATAAGTATGCTTCTTGTGTTACCTAACATTAGGGTTTAAGGCATTTTAAATTTCTGAAAGAATAAAACTTAAAATTTGATCAACAATACTTACATTAACTTCTTTTTCTGAAGTATTCATTTTGCCTTTTTTCAGGTAACTAGAATGACTGGAACAATAGTGTATTCTCTCTCAATGGGAATTGCTGGAGACGACTTTATTAAAAAGAAAGATTGCCGCGTTCACTCCAGTGGTTCTCTCAGTACTAACGAAATGGGTGTGATATGGTGTAAAAGTTATGAGAAGGAAGTCAATAACTCAAAAACAGTGGTTTCAAAGACTTTGGCGATTGTAGACGATTGGGTAAAGCCCAAGAGAGCCAAGCATGGAGTTAATAGGAAAAGCAGCTTTAAGACAGAAGCAAATACTGGAATGCTTAATCGGGAATGGAGACCGAGGCAAGGTCAAAGGGCGCGAGTTGGAACACCTACTATAGGGGAGTTTTTCGAATTCTCTCAATGTAACCGACCCTAGCTCAATAGAAGCCCAATGTACCATGATTTCAAGACAATTTATTCCTGAATAGCAAGTTAGTGCAAACAGCACATACTTTTCATGTTTGTTAGTAATGTCAACAGCAGCATTCAGCACAGGGTAAGTTGATAATCGTTTTGATGGAAAGATCCCATTGCCAAAACCTAGGTGCAATTAAAAGAAAGTATTTAAGGCCACAACATGGTGGGGGAAGTGAGGAATGATAGAATGTCAGTACACTAGCCCAGTCACTATGACAACAAGATACGCTCCCAAAGGAAGATCAAGAGAAATTCCAATTTATGAGCATTACGTTTGAGAATGTTTTTCACTTCCATCATATGATATGAGAAAAAAGCAACTGAAGGTTATTTGGACAGCTCAATTTACAGGCAGAAATAATTGATAAGGTGGAGAAAATGTTCTCAGAAATGGAAAGCAGCATCAATTTTCTGTTAAAATTAGTGGCAAAATTATTGATTTCTCTCCCCAAAACATCCACAGATTGGGTAAAGGGGGCAACTTTTGCAGTTGAGGAAAACTGTGAATTTAGGGAACTTCTCAAAGGAAACGTTTTTTTAAAAACACTTGTGGAGAAAACTATAAACACAAAAACTTGTTTTGTGGGAAACGGTTCTTACAAAACCTTTTTTAAAGGGACAACATTTTGCAGGGGGGTTTCCTGTCGAAACGCCTAGTGCAGACATGTTTCCATCACTTTTTTTAGAACCTTCACAAACTTCCTAATGTTTAGAAGAGCACTCCAAGAAGTGGTGCATTCAATAGTTTGTAACGATGCACAACCCAGCCAAGAGATCATTTAATAAGTGTCTGATATATACATATATGGAAGCCTTGTTTTCTTTTCCATCCCTGTTCTATTACAACTTGTGTCTGTACAGTTTGCCCATGTAGATGATATTGTTCGTGGTCTTTCCTGTACATGCAATTATTTAATTATTGATAATGTAATTCCTTATACTGATTGTATTAAAAGGTAAATAAAAGTATTGCCATTTAAGCTATCATGTTCAAATGTTGTCGACTCTGTAATCAAGGTCTTGCATTACTGCCAACAGTGTAAAAGGCTATGTAGAAGGCTGCTATAAACGCTCCAGCCTGCGGTCTGGAAAGGATACCAAATTAAGTTTTTCAGGGTCATGGTCTTTTAACATCTCTTCACGCACAACTACATTTTCTTCGACCAACCAATGTTCTCTTCCCCAACCCCTGGGTGATGGATTTCTATACATATCGCTAAAAACGTATAAATCTCAGTGCTATGTATGGCGCAGAGTTATGGGGTATTTCCAACTGTAATTGTTATACAGCACGAAGAAAACAGATTTCTAAATGGAAGCTGCTGAGATCTCCGTTGTGCTGATACCACAGCCTGCGGAGGCACCACTGGAGCGCCCTCATGTGCCAGCGTGCATGGTTGACCAACAGAATGCAGGAGGCAAACAGACCGAGCAGACGAAGGACCTTCAGGACTGGAACGACCGCTCCATTGTAAAACAAAGGAATCATTTCCTGTATGTCGAGAATCCTTTGTGGAGGTGGGAATGCTCGACACACAGTAGTGTCCAGTACCGTTCCCATTGAACAGGTTGCACTGAGAGGGCACCAGGTGAGATTTGGGCACGTTTATCGAGAAACCCAATTTGTACAACAGCTAAGTTGTAACCTGCAGATGATGAAGCACCTTCTCTGGCAACTCCGCTTTGATCAGCCAGTCATCCAGATACGGGGAAAACTGGAATCCCCGACCTTCTGAGATGGGCTGCCACCACTGCCATCACCTTGGTGAAGACTCGAGGTGCAGTAGTAAGACCAAACGGGAGAACCGCAAACTGATAATGTTGCGACCCTACCGTAAAATGAAGATACTTCCTGTGCGACTCCAGGATCGGAATATGAAAATACGCATCCTGCAAGTCGATCAACATCATCCAGTCCTCCTGTTGCAGCGCTTGAAGAACCTGCGCAAGGGTGAGCATCTTGAACTTCTCCTGCTTCAGAAAAAGGTTCAATTTCCTGAGATCCAGGATTGGACGTAGCTTGCCATCCTTCTTGGGTATCAGGAAATAACCGGGAGTAGCATCCCTGACCTCTTTCCCGCTCTTGATCCACCTCTATCGCACCTTTCTTCAGTAAAGTTAGGACTTCCTCCTGCAGGAGAAGAAGGTGGTCCTCCGAGCAAGCACCTTGGCAAGGAGGGTAATTTGGAGGGAATTCCCGAAAGGGAAGAGCGTACCCATTTTCCACAAGATTTAGAACCCAAAGGTCCGTAGTGACCGATTCCCAATCTTGCAGAAATGGGTAAGCCAACCCCCTACAGGACCAACATGATCCAGAATGGTGGCTCTAGGGCTGCTTTGCTGTGGCAAGAGGGAGGGAAGAAGAGGAGGAGGAGGAGGGCTGACGACCTCGTGGACGACCTCTGTTCCTGCCCCTGTAGGTCTTATACAAGGTATTTTGCTGCTGCTGAGGCTGCCTGTAGGTCCGAAAGGACGACCTCCCAAAACCTCTGTACCTTCTGTAAGAGGAATCTCTAGGCTGCGCCTGCAGGCCCAGAGACTTAGCTGTGGCTTTGCTGTCCTTGAACCTTTCCAAGGCTGCATCTGCTTTCTTACCAAACAGTCCAGAACCATCAAAGGGTAGGTCTAAAAGTGTTGCCTGCACATGTGGCGAGAACTCCGACGACTTAAGCCAAGCACCACTTCTTGTGGCAACCGAGGAGCCTTTGATCCTGGCAACAGAGTCTGCAGTGTCCAAACCACTCTGAATAACCGGTCGTGCAGCTGCTTGAGTGTCTGACAAGACCTCATTAAAATTCTGCCTGTCTTCCTCAGATAATTTAGGAGCCAGCTTTTTTGCAGAATCCATCAGGGCGTGGATGTAATGGCTTGGAACTTGAGGAAAAGCCCCAGAAGACGTCTCCGAACAGGCAGCTTGTACCACCAGACTCTCAGGAGAAGGATGGGATGTTAGGAAGTCCGGATACCCTGGAGCCGCCATGCACCTCCTAGCAACAGATTTGACACTGCTGGAGCCGAAAAGGGCTTACGCCAAACCTCCATAACTGGCTCAGTGATGGCATCATTGAAAGGAAGCAAAGGCTCTACTACAGTGGAGGGAGAATGAAGAACCTCTGTCAAGATGTTGGACTTAAATTCAGTCGCTGGGAGCTGCAAGTCTAAGAGCTCCGCTGCCTTCCTTGTAACAGTGTGGTAAGGAACCGCATCCTTAGAGGGAGCATCTGAAGGAGGAGAAAGCTCCCATTCTGGGGACATATCAAGGCCACTTGCCTCCTTTAAATCTTCAAATAAGTCATCCGACTCTTGAAGTTCACCTTCCTCCATTTCTTCTGCCTGATACCTCTGCTCTTCCAAAATCCCCTGTGCCTCCCGCCTGGATCTTATCCTCGGAACCGGCGTCGGCAGCGCCACACACGACTCCGACGGAGCCCAGCCGGCGTCGAACACAGATCCGGAGGCACAGCCTGAGCCGAACAAGGTAGAGTTGGCGGAGCCGGAGATGAAGGGAACGGCGTTGACGTCTTCGGTGCCGGGAAATGCCAGGACAGCACCGCTGGAAGGAATGGCATAAAGGAGCCTGAGCATAGGCCTGAGGAACCCCCAAATTAAAGGCCATTGGACCCATGGGACCCGAAGGTGCTCCAGAAGGGTACATTGCTCTTGCAAAGACGCCATACATGGCATTCAAGAAATGCGATGGATCTTGACCCCGGCCAGGGAAAAGCGGGTAAGGTTCAGGCTGAGGCATTACCAGACTTGGGCCAATCGGCGCCGACGGTGGAGCCAATGGAGTCGACGACTCATCAGGTACCGGACCCTCTTCCACCGGAGCCGGAGAATGTGTCGGCGTCAGAGATGGAGAACGCTCTGGAGAAGCTACAGGTGAAGCCGGATTCGAAACCGAAGGAGAAGGAGAAACATAGTCCTTACGACGCTGTACTGGAGAAGTCGATTTCGGAGCCGTCTCCTTATCTGAACAGCGTCGAGAGCCGTGCCTCTTCTTCTTCTTCTTTGATTTTGAAGCATGACCCGACGTCGACTTCGAACCCGACCTCGACCACCTTCGACCTCACTTTTCCTTCCTCATCTTCTCTATGAACAGCTTGGTCTCTCTCTCCTTTAAAGCCTTTGGGTTCATCTTACGGCAGCAAGAGCACCCCTCGACGTTGTGATCCAACGATAGGCGCCAGACACAATCTTCGTGAGGATCCGTGATGGACATATGTCCTCCGCACTCTCTACAGGACTTTCTCGTCGACATCTTCTGGAAAGAAGCAAGAGAAGACCAGAAACACAGTCCAGAAAAACAAAGTAACTAGACAAGCTACGGAAAGTCCCAGAAAACCACTAGCGTCGCCGGCGCGGAAAAAAGGGAACTGATGTCATCACACCGATGAGGCTCTCTTATGGCTCCAGTGACGTAAGCGGAGACGCGTGCGGAGCCATGCTATTGTGACGTCGTCCTCGTCGACGTGGAGAGCCACGAAAAATTCAGAATGTTGTTGGCGCAGGGCATATTCACAAGGTGAGGAACCCACTGGCAGATGTATCCATCAGAAAGACTGATTTTTATCTCAGGTAGGATGAGTCAAGAGACCTGGCAGCCTTTGCCGCAAACTCTTTCAAAACTTGTTTGCTGGGAAATGGGGACCAGGCTATAATTGTACTGTGCTCTGAAGGTAGATCATTAGGGTCTCTTAGTCTATTTCTTACTTCCCTTGCCCACCTCTTTGCTCTACCTTGGATCTCCTCCCATGAATGTTTGAAGACCTTTGCCACTTCAAAGTTCACCGAGAGCGTATTAAAAAATCTTAAAGCCAGGGACATCGCCACCAGATTCCAGGAGGTTAGGTTAAATTCCCTCATTATACCCTGGACCATGGTGCCTGGTGGTAGTGACAGAAGCCTTATGAGAACCACCCCCTCCAACAGTTCCCACTCACAGGAAGGGTTAAGGGCAAAAAGCGCAGAGCCATATAGTCCCATCGGGGGTACTTTCCTTTCGAAGGCCTTCATTCAAAGGAGGGCTAACCCTTCATATTTTAAGTTAAATCCAGTCGACAGCTAGCTTGCAGCAGGGACCTCTGCTTAATACTATCAATTTGTGTGTCCCATTTTAAGTTATTCTTGAAGGTCAAGCCTAGATACTTATAGGAATTCACTGTTTCCACCTCCCTGGCAAATAGATACCAACAAAAATCTTTTTACTTTTTCCCCCGAAGAACACCACCTTGGTCTTCCCTAGATTAATTTTGAGCTATGTCTTGCTGTATGCTTCACGGGAGTTTAATTTCCTCTGCAGGCCAATTGGCGTATAATCCAACAGCACCAGGTCGTCTGCATAAAGCAGGCAGGAAATTAGCAGATTCCCAGCTTTAGGGGAGAAAGACTTTACATTAGTTCTAGATGTGGGAGGTGAGCTAAAAATAAACTAAAAAGCAGGGTGGCAAGGACACACCTATACCAATAGATATTCTTGATGGAGATTTTCTGAGATAGTCTGCCTGATTTATCAAGCTCAACCTTAGCCAAATTGAATGTAAAATTCTCAATACACTAAGGAGGTCCGGCGCGGGAGCTTTCAAGCAGCAAGTTTACTCCATTAGATTCCCCAGTCCACTGAATCAAAAGCTGTCTGGAAATCAATAAAACAACAAAAACAGAGTCTCTGGTTCACTTCTATGGTCTTCCGAATGATGGCACTTAGAGCGAAGCAATGGTCCACGGATGAGTGTCACGCCTTCTTATGCTCAGTGGCTCAGTCCTCCAATTTTGATAAAATAATTTTAGAAAATATCCAAAAGATATCCAAAAGGCTAATCAGTGTATAAGGAGAGGGATCTGAACCATTCCCTTTTTTAATTTTTTTTTTTAATGGTTCTCACTATTGAACCTTTCCAAGATGGGGAGTGGATTCCCATTGAGGTTATCCAGCCGAATGAAAGAGTACACCCTTGCCCATCAATCACTTTTAGATTTATTTATCACTGCCGGGATATTGTCAGGGCCTGCAGCACTGGAAAGCTTTAACCTATCGATAACTGCCCTTATCTCTTTTACTGAGTACCAGGAAGAGGGGAGCTTCTTGACAGCAGTACACAACGACCTAACTGGCGTGGGAGGACTACAATTTATCTTTCAAATAAGCTGTACGTGTGTCCTCAGGAATCATACACACCAGTGTCACCACATTAAGGCCACTGGACTCTTTCACTTTTGCCTAAAACTCACCTTGATCACCAGATTATACTTTCCTGCATTTCGACCCACTTACAAACGAAAAAAACTTATTAATCAGCTGTTTATATTGGGACTGGGCAGATCCTGACTGGTTTAGCTGCTCTTCCACCAAGCCTTTCATTTCCTGGCACGCTAGATCAAACCCACCCTTCATTTTACCATGGCAGTTTGCCTGTGACACAGGATTCCTAAAGTTTATGGAGGTGCACCCCAACACATTGATCACAATTTCATTAAACCAAACAATTCTATTCTCACAGCACACGGAAAAAACCTCAGCGTTTTCTGTTGATTGGTAAGCAGCTAAAAGCTGAAGATGAGAAGGGTCTAAACGAGTTGTCAGCCTCCATGGGAAGGATACATCCCTCCCCTTACGCTTAGAGCCTTTTCCATGAGCAATATCTAACTTTTATTCAGTTTTTAACCTTTACTATTATTTCTTCAATATTGATCACGCTTAGCTCATATAGGCACCTCACGACATAGGTTTTGAATTTGATCTATCTGTGGGTATGGTGACTTTAGTCTATTATTTGATTGTGACAATACCCTCATTCCACCATACCCTCATTCCATAAAGCAGGCAGGAAATTAGCAGATTCCCAGCTTTAGGGGAGAAAGACTTTACATTAGTTCTAGATGTGGGAGGTGAGCTAAAAATAAACTAAAAAGCAGGGTGGCAAGGACACACCTATACCAATAGATATTCTTGATGGAGATTTTCTGAGATAGTCTGCCTGATTTATCAAGCTCAACCTTAGCCAAATTGAATGTAAAATCCTCAATACACTAAGGAGGTCCGGCGCGGGAGCTTTCAAGCAGCAAGTTTACTCCATTAGATTCCCCAGTCCACTGAATCAAAAGCTGTCTGGAAATCAATAAAACAACAAAAACAGAGTCTCTGGTTCACTTCTATGGTCTTCCGAATGATGGCACTTAGAGCGAAGCAATGGTCCACGGATGAGTGTCACTCCTTCTTATGCTCAGTGGCTCAGTCCTCCAATTTTGATAAAATAATTTTAGAAAATATCCAAAAGGCTAATCAGTGTATAAGGAGAGGGATCTGAACCATTCCCTTTTTTAATTTTTTTTTTTAATGGTTCTCACTATTGAACCTTTCCAAGATGGAGAGTGGATTCCCATTGAGGTTATCCAGCCGAATAAAAGAGTACACCCTTGCCCATCAATCACTTTTAGATTTATTTATCACTGCCGGGATATTGTCAGGGCCTGCAGCGCTGGAAAGCTTTAACCTATCGATAACTGCCCTTATCTCTTTTACTGAGGACCAGGAAGAGGGGAGCTTCTTGACAGCAGTACACAACGACCTAACTGGCGTGGGAGGACTACAATTTATCTTTCAAATAAGCTGTACGTGTGTCCTCAGGAATCATACACACCAGTGTCACCACATTAAGGCCACTGGACTCTTTCACTTTTGCCTAAAACTCACCTTGATCACCAGATTATACTTTCCTGCATTTCGACCCACTTACAAACGAAAAAAAGTTATTAATCAGCTGTTTATATTGGGACTGGGCAGATCCTGACTGGTTTAGCTGCTCTTCCACCAAGCCTTTCATTTCCTGGCACGCTAGATCAAACCCACCCTTCATTTTACCATGGCAGTTTGCCTGTGACACAGGATTCCTAAAGTTTATGGAGGTGCACCCCAACACATTGATCACAATTTCATTAAACCAAACAATTCTATTCTCACAGCACACGGAAAAAACCTCAGCGTTTTCTGTTGATTGGTAAGCAGCTAAAAGCTGAAGATGAGAAGGGTCTAAACGAGTTGTCAGCCTCCATGGGAAGGATACATCCCTCCCCTTACGCTTAGAGCCTTTTCCATGAGCAATATCTAACTTTTATTCAGTTTTTAACCTTTACTATTATTTCTTCAATATTGATCACGCTTAGCTCATATAGGCACCTCACGACATAGGTTTTGAATTTGATCTATCTGTGGGTATGGTGACTTTAGTCTATTATTTGATTGTGACAATACCCTCATTCCACCAATCCATGATGATGTCTGTAAGCACTAAGAAGAGACATTAATAAACTATGACATATTATCATGCTTAACTATCCCTAACTTACTTTTCAGGTCACGGACCTGAGAATGTGGTATGTGAACGCACCTTACCACGGAGTGTAGATAGGTTTTTCTGATCCTGAAGAAGTGCCCAGATCCTCCTGACATACAAGGCATGGAACATGTTGATCTTTAGAGTAGAGCTACACGACTAGATACCTTACCTCTAGTACACAGCCACTCTACACCATTTTAATCAGGCAGTTTACCTTCTGAATAAATTATCGACTAGGACTAACTGACCCGTTTTAAACCCACTTTCATTTACATCTACACACACTAGGCCCCTCACCCCCATGCACCGACCGGCAGGAACAAAAGATCCCCGATAAAGAGCCCCGGTTCGGGAGCCCGTCAGGTATTGCAGCGCCGACCTGACGAGGGGCAAGCTCATATGATGAAGCATGACACCTAGTTCGCTGGGTGTGTGTGAGAGCTCTAGTTCCACCAAGGGAATTTACCCCTGCTCTTCCCTTGGCTACATCCGGGAGCAAGTGGAGGATTAACTTTTCCTCACTCGTTATTCGCTCCCTTGATATCTCTTCTACGTGCCAGAGGAACTTTGTACCTTGTTTTGTTTACAGTTTGCCTGTAACACATGATTCCTAAAGTTTATGGAGGTGCACCCCAACACATTGATCACAATTTCATTAAACCAAACAATTCTATTCTCAAAGCACACGGAAAAAACCTCAGCGTTTTCTGTTGATTGGTAATCAGCTAAAAGCTGAAGATGAGAAGGGTCTAAACGAGTTGTCAGCCTCCATGGGAAGGATACATCCAAAGGGAGTAAGTACCCTCTCCACTGAGATTAGCTAGCTCGCGAAGGTAAAGAACAGCCGAAGTGGCCCAACCTGCAGTAGTGATGGTTGGCACTCTGCATAAGGCAGTTGTGGTCCAGAGGCAATGGCACTGAGCGTCCAGCACTTTCATCAATCAATTAGTACTAGTCTGCAATTGAAGGTAAGCTACTAGGAGATGAACTAAAGAAAATATCTCCTGATGTTGGACTCCTCTAGATGCCAAGTAACACAGAGTAACAAGGCAAAATACTGTTACTCAGACTACCTGACATCCTAAAGATCAGCGGTTGTCTACTAGGCAGAGCCAGAAATTGGCAACAACGCCAATGGCTAAAGAGGGCTGGTCAGCTGACAATTCTATGTATGCTGTTCTGAAGGAATGAACCAATATGTAAACGACCCTCTCCCTGATAAATAACTGAAGTGAGCTGACCCAAAAACCAATTTCTCTAAGCAAGATTATGTATTATTTTTGAGAAAGCGTGAGGCTAATGAGACAGTTAAAACAGTCTTTTGGTCAGACTTAAAACACAAAGAAATTGATAAAGCACAGAAAGCACCTAAGCTTATTTTAGACACAGAATACCTAAAGAACAGAGGTGGACAAGACACAGAAGACTCAAGGCAGATGTCAATCTGTAGTTCAGATGGAGGTGCTTTGGAGTGCTCAAGCCCACAATGAGCTGAGCTTTCAAGTGGCTTGGCCTGCTACCCACGCTCTAACCTCACACACAAAGCATGAAAGACAAAGAATTAAACTTTGATGTCAAACAGGAGCGAGAAAGAGATACTGATCTTGGCAATTATTGTATTTTATTGTGCCTCCTATTTTTAGGTCTCGCCTGAGGCAGCGCTTTAGCGCTGCTCTCGCGAGAGCTTTTGTAAATGGGGGATCTGGAAGTGCAAACGAGTGCTTTCAAGGCCTCCAAATACAGTGCATGTGCGCCAGGCGCGCGCACCATTTGGCAGCCTGCACACCGTTTGCTTTCACTTTCGCGGGCCGCACGGCCGCTTTGATGTGATCGCGATCACTTTCACACAGTGCATGTGCGCCGGGCGCGCGCACCATTTGGCAGCCTGCGTGTACATTTCGCGGGAGCTTTGATGTTCTCAGTGAGCCGCGCGGCCACTGCGAACATCAAAGCGCCCGCGAAATGTACACGCCATTTGCCACCCCCTCCCTTATCCCACTTCCTGCTTGTTTAATTCTCCCTCTAAACGGTGTTTCTAAAACTATTGTTCACAAATTAAATGGAGCGGGTACACTGTGGTCACACACATGCGATATCACTATTGAGCTCGGAGTTTGGCCCCAGTGGTGGGTGCCCTCGCGTGTCAGGCACTGCCCGGTGGCACCCGCGTTCCTGTGTGACTTAGTCTGGGATGGGAGCTGCGAGTCTCCCAGCCTCTCTCCATTGTTCCAGGACCTACAAAGAGTGCAGTAGGTTTAGTGGCACCAGGGTGTACCCCCCAACCAACTGGAGATAACAGAGCCCACTGCCTTTCCTTGCACCATGACCTGGAGCCCTTGCTAAGCGCATGTGTCTGGCAAGAGCAACATAGGGAACACAACCTCCCATGAGGTGGTCTCAGAGGGAGCATCGCTTGTGCACACATAAAAGACATGGGCACAGGGGCTCACACATTACATACAGGGTCAACAAATACAAGCGCACAAGGGCATCGGCACAACATGCAGACAAAACATGCACCCCATACAGAGCAGGGGTGAGGAGGCTTCAGAAGTTCGGAGGGGGCAAAAGCTTCCCGGGGGGCCTTTCAGACCAAGACCAATGTATTTCAGTAAGCTATGGGAGTCTCTGGCCCATCATCACATTCTGCGGTGACATCATTTTGCGTTACACCACTGACTCAAAGACAACACAACTGACACATTCAACATGTGCACAGTACACAAACAACACACACAGGGCACACGTTTCACGGACAGGAGTGAAGATTTGAATCCAACTAACTCGCATGAGTCGGATTTGTGTGATTTCTTTTGTGTATAAATATTATCCAAAAGCCTTAACTAAAACCAGGATTCCACTGCACGCCCTCTCATTGACAGCGCGCAGAACAGCACAGCCATAATACACTTCGGAGGGGGTTCTTGTTTGACACACTCTCAGCACTTTTAAAAGTCGGGGCATTCATAGTGGAGGGCACAACACCTCGGGCACCTTCTATGTTTAACAAAGGAAGGGCCACTGGAAATCTGGGATTTCGCTGCCACACCGTTTCCCACAAAAGTGTTCATTTACCAAATAATTACTCATCTGCAGCTTAATCTGCAGACTTTCAGCAGCAAAAATATGTTTGTTGATGAAACGGATCTTCGAACTGCAGATCACACCACTTCTCAGTAGGGAGCTCTAAACTCGCCTTCAGCCCATCCTATTTCCGTGCACGCATGAGCGGCTTCACAAAGAAAACAGAGGGGCTGTCCGGGGCTCACAATAAAACCGAAGCCTCCCCGGTAGATGGCGGGGGGCTCTTGGATTGTTTATGCGTGTTGCGCTGCTCTGAAACCCTCCCATACAGCAAATGTATGATTTTTATGCTTGGCAAGTAAGCTGCTACTGAGAGTGGAGTCTGTAGGGATTAATACGCTCCTATCCTCCCAATCCATATATGTATAGGACGCTTAACCTGTAGCATCGAGGGAGTCTTGTGTCATGATATCTTGTCCCAATCTTTAAGATCGGTGATTCACAAATTTTGCACATTGCCTGGATGGTTATTTTGCTGTTTACATTCCTTTTGTGTGCATGAGTGAGGGGTCGTGGCCCAGCCCTTGAGAATATCCAGCCAGCAGCGGGGCTGGTTTACACAGTTTATAAACAAGCATTTGCAATGCAATAGGTCTCGCATTTGCGAGAGTTTAAGCTATTAGTATTGAAATTGAAATGCCTTTTATTTACGTTTTTAAACCCAAAACATAAATAAAAGGCATTGTCATTTACAATGTCAATAGCTCATACTCGCGTGAATGCGAGACCTATTGCATTTCAAATGCTTGTTTCATTATTGCATATGGGAAAACCTTAGCATACTTGAGGATGTGCTCTGTATACAGCTCTGTCTTGTGTCTGACTTAATGACTATAAATAATGTTGCTCCATTTAAACTAAGAATATAGCCAACCTTCAAAGTGCACGTGAGAACTGACTTGCCTCTTAGTTTACTAATTGTATGTTATAGAGGTGGGGGTAGCGGAAATTAATGTTTCTAATTTCATGTTTAAAAACCATCACTTTAAAACGACTTCCTCTCAATGCAATAATATAAAATGAAAAAATAAGGTGAAACGATAGGCGGAATTTGTAACGCTGAGTGGCTAAGATTCCGCCAATTCTGCAGGAGAAAAAGAACATTCCACTCACCTCTAGCTGTAAAGTGGTTCGGATGAACTAACAGGTGGACAGTGATGATTGTTCGTCAATACTTCTCTAAGCATTGTATTGGTATGTAATGATGCGGTCTTTTCTGGTAGCTTCAAGTTCCACACTGTCTGGAGCATGTTCCGTGCATATTTAAGGGTAATCGCCTGTGGATTGTGATCACTTTTCCACCCTTGAAATCACTTCATAGTTTTCACACATATTGAAGTATGAAAAATGAAGCATGGTAAAATCGGGAAACAGCCTTTACCACGAAGCATTTTCTACGCGTTACGTTTACAACGGTACACTTACCTCGTAAACGTCTTCACAACGCGTAATGCTTCAACGACGTCTTTAGCACGCAAGCAACGTCATCACGGAAAAACGTCTTCCTGGTCGGAAAAAAAAGCGTCAGTCCTTCGTTAGTGTCGGCGAAGACCTAAGAAAAAGGAAAAAAAAAAAAAGAAGAAAGGGGGCTTGGGGGGGTCTCCCCCCCAAAAAAGAAAAAGCGGGGTAAAGGCAAGATCGAGGTAAGAGCAATGCGAAGAAAAAACATTTAGTTGTAACGCATGAGTGGTAAAGGCATGCGTTGCAACGGAATGCGTAGTAACGACATATATTCGGTAAAATCTATAGTAGAACTTGCGTTTGTTCTAAGACTCGTCTTTCGTGCAGGTTGGTCATTCAGGAAGCGCCTGCTGAGACAAGGAAGCCCCGATTCTGCTATAAGATTTTCAGAAGTTTACATTTCTGAGTGGCTTTGTGGTATTCTTTGAAACATGGTTGGGGAATTAAAAAAGTTTCATCTGGCTCTTCTTGGGAAGTTTTCAAATCTAAAAATACGTAGAATAATTAGTGTTACAATAAAACAAAAACAAATTATGTGAGACAAGGTAGAAAAAACCTATTTAAAAACGTAATGTACATATTTTATTTCTATGTATAAGAAGGCGCTCAAAATGACTAGCCATTATTGTTGGCATACAACTTACCCCAACGTGTTTCTGAAGGACTATAACCAAACTAAAACTGTTCCACCCATGAATAGGGGCTCAAAGAAAGTCTAGCAATTTTATTTTTTAAAGCATGTATTATTTTACATAGTGAATTATTCCTGTGTTCATTTTCAAAGTCAAAACTCACTGCGCTTTCGGATTGAGATTAGCCATTCAGTGTTTATTAACCAAACTCAGAAAAGGAAATCTAAAGTTCACAAGAGGTCAGCAGCTAAACTTAAAAGGAAAGGGAGGAGAAAAATAAGGATTGTTTTTACATGAAAAAGGATACTACATCACCAATTATAGTACTTAGCACAATTTTCGAAAACGGCACGTTTAAAAAAATGTGCACAGAACTTCCATTAACAGACCTGGGTTCTGTGCCAGCATTCGACCTATAATGTAGGAAATGAGACTAATTATTTCCTGAGAAACGGTCCAACAATTGCTGCTACTAAGAAATACAGAACTTTGGAGTCGAGTGTTTTTTACTTATGAATCTTGGGTAGGTCGCAAAGGTTCTGAAAAATGATACCGGTAATGTTTTTGTGGTGCAGCTAAAGCTAGGTAGACATTATAAAAACTATTTAGAAAGAAAAGAAAAACCACTTTATTCTTTGGAACAGATTCATAAATAAGGAATAAGAGAGAGTGCCCCATTTCCTACTACATACTCGAAATAGGAGCACTGAGCAGCCATTATCTGATGAGCAGATCTTGATAGCACTTGGCGACCACACAGAAAGTTATTGAGGTACTTCTAATAAAACTCATAGTTTGTATTTTAAGAAGCAAAAGACAATAATACCAAGAGGAAGAGCTGAGACTCGTTTATCATACTCAACGTCTGTACATTTTCTATTAACAGTGTGGCAAACTACAGCATGGAAGAGAGAGCAGCCAACTTCTAGGAATAGCCCAAAAGAGATTGTTTGGACAACAAAAATGCATCAATTTCCCATCTTACAGGCCTGTACCGCAGAAACTGGAGGCAGTTCTTTGCTGCCCTCATGGCGGCAGAACGACCAACTACATGTTGGGAGCCCCCAACTTCCTGGCTGCCATTTGGCAGCTAAAGTACGGTCGCAAGAAGGACCTTAGGAGTTAACATCTCCTTTATGGCAGTGGATGCATTTCACTCCATGGATATGTCATCTGCATTTGAAGCTATTGCTCCCTCTTCTGCCCAGAAACCTGTCTCAGTTATTGGAGTTCTGTCGAGGAGGTGGCGCTGCTAGGAGTTTGGGGCACAAGGGTGACATAATGTTGTCTTTTTAGCACTCTCCTGGTACCAAAAGCCGACAAGAGTCTAAATGGACAGTGGAGCAATTAGGTTCAGCCACACCACTGTATGGAGCAGGTGCAACCTCCCAGCTTATCTCTAGGCCTGGACATGGAGGGTGGGGCAAGATTAGATGAGGGTGGAGGGGTGGCAGAAAACGATGCAGTTTGGCTGCAGAGGGAAGGATATATAACTTGGGGGAAGAGTCTAATCATTGAAACAGAGAGATAGTACGGGAAGAGCCTCCAATATGAAATAATATTGTGATCAATGTGTAGACCATGAAAAAAAGAGCTAAATATGCCGGCAAACTTGAAAACATGCATCTGTCCTATTGTTGAAGAAACCCTTCAACACTTGCCAACTACAGACCAATCTCCCTGCTACCATTCCCAATCAAGGTCTTAAAGAGAACCATCAACAAACAACTCACCGGATACCTCAATGACCACCATATCCTAAACACCACTCAGTCTGGTTTCACAGCATAGAAACTGCCCTCAACGCTACCACAGATGACGTCTGCGTGACCCTGGACGGAGGAGACACAGCAGCCCTCAGTTTCCTGGACCTCTCAGCAGCATTTGACAAGATCTCCCACTCCATCTTCAACCAGCACCTAGATGACATTGTAATCCAAGAACACGCACTCCGATGGATATGCTCCGTCCTGACTAGTAGGACCCAGACAGTTAGCCTGGAACCATACACTTCGGACGCCCACAGCATCATCTGCAGAGTTTTACATGGTTTCTCCCTGAGCTCGACCCTCTTCAAAGCATACATGATCACTCTAGCCAGCATCATCTGCTCTCATAACATTAACGTCCTCGCCTATGCAAAAGACACACAGCTCATTCTGTCACTCACTGACAAGATACCCACTACCCAGATCAAGTTCAATTCCTGCATGACCAAAATCGCCCAACTGTCTGAAGCTCAACACGGACGTCAGAAATCAAGTTCACCATGAGACTCTGCCTGGTGACCAAAAGACCTTGGACACACCCTCACCCCCACCAATACCACCAAGAACCTCAGGATCGTAATCAACAGCAAACTCAACATAGCTGCTCAATTCAAAGCTGTCCCTGCCTCATGCTTACATACCCTGAAAATGCAGAGGTAGTTTTTCAAATGGCTCCCAATTAGCGCCCGGAAAACAGTCACGCATCGTCACAACCCAGCTTGGCCATAGGAAAACCCTCTAGGCTGGGATCAACAAAATATTAATCCAAAGGCTGCAGACCATTCGGATATCAGCATCCAGAATCGTTCTCAACCACCCAAACCGCACTCACATCACACTACACCTGAAGAAGCACCATCGGCTCACCATAGACAAACGAGCACAATTCAAACTCCTCACCTACACTTTCAAAGTACTACATAACACTGGCCCAGCATACCTTAACAATCACATCTGTTTTCACAAACCTTCCAGAGAACTCTGCTCGTCTGGACTCTTACAAACAAAGAAAATGAAGCAGCCAGAAGGGAGTAGACCCCATGTTTCAGGTGAGGGTTTTCAAAAGGGCCATCCCTTAAGCAATATTAAACAAAAAACAGATCTAGAGGCAGGTTTATGCATCCCATGACTTGATTTAGGACATCTAGTATAGACCTCGATGTTTATGAATCCTAGTCAAGCCTATGTGAAGGCACGGCAAGTGTCTTGGATCCATAAAGGTCCTTCGGCAGGGTCCGTGGACCTAGTTCCGGGTTCTTAGACCTCATAGGAGGTCTAGCATGGGCCTACAAGTCAATAAGGGATGACAAAACATGCACCAAGGTCAGTGAGGCCTAAAAAAAGAGAAGGAAAAAAGTACTAGGCCAAAGCAAGGCCTGAAGCCAAACCCTGCTGCTTAGGCCTGAAGGACAAAGATAGTAAGGTCTGGGCACCAGTCCTGGGCAAACGCAGGCTTTAAGCCAAACCCGATACACATGGCCAAAGGCCATGCGCACTAAAGTTGACCACCTGAGTTGGGTTAGATGCGTGGGCTGGGCTTCAATATTGTGAAAAAACAAAAACACCAAAGGTTCACTGAAAACAAGTCAAAAATTAAGATATGGTTAGCCTTGGTTATAATATCTGAATGCAGGTTTAAAAAAACATAAAAGATACACTGGAAAAAAAGTGAATATGAAGTTATGGTTATAAGTCAAAATCTAATAATTCCAAACCTAGGAAAAATAACCATAAATGGCACCCCTTTCATGCACTGTTTATGATCTCATGTGACATCAGTCATAACATGTTAAATTACACCACTTATGACATATCTGATGTCATCTCAAATTACATAAACACATTTGAGATCAGGGGGGGTCTGTGAAAGCTAGAGGGTACTGATCCCACAAGAGAATTCCTACACACACAAAAGTCCATCTGGCTGTGCGTCAACAAGAAGATAGGAAAAGAAAAATAGAGTCTATGTAGTGTAAAGGGAGAAGGATGTAGAAGTTCCCTTCAGGACAAGAACCCTCACTCACCGTTTAGGGGACATGCTTAATCATATGGGTTCCCTCCTCACACCGTGGTATGGGCTAGGATTCCCTGAGTGGAGGAGCCGAGGTGTTTTCTCAAAAGGTGAGCGTAGGAGAATACAGATGAATGAGGGGCAGAGTGCAAAGAAAGTGAATAAGTGAATTAAAAACTCTGGATACAGTGAATTTTAATTAGGTGGTCACAAGGACATAATTAAAAATCAAGAGGACTAGGGATTCAGCAGCTAGACCACCTAATAAAAATTCAGTGGCTCCAGGGAGCCCATGCTTTGTTTTCTTTAAGCCCCTGGGAGGTCCAGGTTCCGGGGGCAATAGATGTGCAGCCCTGGGCACATCCACTTCCCCAAGCTTTGCATATTTAAAGCGGGGGGCCACGTGGCCCCACAGCCCCGGGGACCGCAAACCCCGTATTACCCCTGGAGGTAATAGGAGGGGTAGTTGGCCCCCACGGAAGTCCTTGGGGGCCAACTACCCCTCCTGTTACCTCCAGTAAGTCCCACACAGTGGGATTGCTAAGAGGTCTACAGAGGCCACATCCCCTTTGTCCACTACTCTGCAAACGCGCCTCCTGGTGCACTACTGGTATGGGGATGAAGTCCACTTTACTCCAGAGGGGCCTTGAGGGCCAATAAGCCCTTCTGGTACCTCCTGTAAGTCCTACGCAACAAAATTTCAGAGCGCTGGTTGGAGTCCCAGCCCCCTTTTACCCAAAACTCTGCAAACATGATTCCTAGTTAAAAAAACCTTAGAAATTCACCACAAAAAAAAACAGGTTTCAGGGACGTTATAGTTAGAAATTAGCATTGAAAAAACCTTAGAAATTCACTGAAAAAAACACAGGTTTCAGGGAAGTTATAGTTAGAAATTAGCATTTAAAACCCCCTTAGATATTCACGGAAAAAACAAAGGTTACAGGAACTTTATAGTTAGGCTGACATTTCTCTCATACAAAACCAGAGAAAGTAAGCTGCTGTAGTTAGCTGAGCTAACTATACCTCACACCCCCGCAATGCACTGGTATGACTTCACATATTACATCACTCATGACATGGTCAGTGACATCACTGATGACATCACTGATGACATCTCAAATTACATCACTAAGGACATCAGTGATGATATCATCCACAGCATCTCTGATGCTCCCACTCACACCCCTATGGAATCTTTTATATACACACACTCCCTCCCACACAACCATTCACAAACCCATTCACAGGGCCATACCAGTACTTACACACCCACTGACTGAATAATTGATCTATACACATATCAACTCGCTCACCCATATGACCACTCATAGACCCACTCACTCACTAATACAGCCATTGACATATCCACTCATACAGGTGCTGACACACTGAGTGAGTCACCCATAGAACTACTCACACACCTAGAAACTCACCCATACAGTCAATCATACAGCCAAAATTGTAATACATACTCACTCAGCTATACAGTCACTGACAGAAGCATGAACACATCTATAGAGCCACCCTCGCATTCACTCACTCACACATACAGTCATTCATATACCCCGTCACTCCTTTATACTGCCTTTCAAATGCTCAGTTACTCACCCATACTGACACAGGCACTCAATCATCGAAACAGCCATACAGACACTCACTCACCCATACAACTTCTCACACACACAACAGTACCCACTCACTGATCAATACAGGCAGTCACACACCTCCTCACACACAAACACAGACAGCCATAGACATATTCAGACAACCAATCAATCACACATATAGCCATTCACATACCCACTAACACACTCATACATCCACTTAGACATTAACTGATAGACATATATAGACATTCACACAGTCACTCACCCATACATTGATTGAGACACATAATCACTCACTTATACAGTCACGCACCCACTGAGTCATCCATACAGTCACTCATACACCCACTGATTCACCAATACACCTTGCTATATATATTTAACACTCAAACTTTTAAAAAACACTCACAGTCACTGGATGATGTCATCAGTGATGTCATTAGAGATGTTATCAGTGATGTCACTGACCATGTCATGAGTGATGTAATATGCGAGGTCATAACCAGTGCATTGTGGGGGCACGAGTTCTAGTTAGACTATATCAGATGAATTTCTCTGGTTTTGTACAAGTGAAATGTCTGCCTAACTATAACGTACCTGTAACCTTTGTTTTTTTCTGTGAATATATATTTATATACACACATATATACACAAATCTAAAACACTGAAAGCGAGAACACAATTGGAAGTATAGTTAAGTCAGAATTCCAGAGGAAAGGCATTTTTGGTTTTCTTGCTAATTTTAGTGGATTTTGACAAACATACACAAAACTTTGCAAAAAAATGTCTTCCAATTTTGGTCCTTCATGGTAAGTTACATACAGATCCATTAAGTGGTGAGCCAAGAAAAAGAGGGCTCCCAAAAGTGCAATTTCCTATTATAATTCCATTAGGGTTCTATGCTGTTTGATGCAGAAAAAAAGGGTAACGCCATTACATGAAACTTGCCATGAAGTTAGACCATTACTCAAGGATTGTGCTTTTGTTGGTTTGTTGTAATACTATTCAGTAGTTTTCAAGAAATTAGCTTTCCAAGAGGTTGCGCACGAAGGGGTTACATTTTAGAGAACGTTTGATGGTGGAAAGTTGTGCTTTTGATTTGCGAATAATTTGAGTTTTTTTTAAAGAAGCTACATGAACTTTGGCAGCTGCTTAGCATGTATAGCTTACTCTTTGTATTATTAAATTAGTGCAGATTTGTAAGGAGACACTTTTAAAGGGGGAGGTCAAAACATGTTTTATGGTATAATTTGTAGAATCCATATGAAATTTGGCAGATGTTTATCATGTTTAACTGTGGCTCTGATACTTTCTGCACACATCCATTGGGGTGAGTGCTCTGTAAGGAATCCTCATGAAATTTGACAGGCTCTTAACATGTTGTGCCCAATTCAAGAATCTCAGGATTCATGCAAATCAAAGATGGGGTTGAAGTTAAACGGAGGGCTGAGAGGGGGCAGCAAAATCTCCTTTGCCGTTATCTTTGTTTACATTTTTACCGATCTGCACAACACTTGGCAGACACCGTATTTGTCGCTATTTGAAAACTCAGAAAATATGTCCTCATTTTAGTTTTTTAGAGCACTAACCATAATTTTGATGCAAATAAGACCCTCTCATATATGTAATTTCTAAAGGAAATACTCTAGGTATTACAGTTTTGATTACATCAAGATGACGTCAGGCCTTCCACACTTTTGTAATAAATATAGAATGTTAGCAATCTAGTTGTTCATTGGGATACTGTTGAGAGGCAGAGGCCAGGGACATGGACTCTGAAAATTGAAGGCAGGTAGGAGAGTGCAGAGGCAACAATTTGACCACACTGGGCAGGCAGGAAGGGCAGTGGCAGCACAAAAGACTATGGAGGACAGTGGAAAGGGGGCCAGGGGCAACAATCCAACAATACAGGACTGGCAAGAGAGGCTGTGGCAATATAATAGACCATTGTGGGCAGAAAGAAGAGGCAGTGGTAGTACAACCTTACATGCCAACAGGCACCTCCAAGGTGGAGGCCAGGCATCCTTAGCGTTGTGGGGGCCGTTGTGAAGATTAAGCTAGCTATTGCCCAGAGTTGCAGAGTGGGACTCCATGATTGGAATAGGCACCGAGGCGAGAATTGTCAGGTCCGTGGAATTTTTGAGCTCAAGACCCGCCGAGGCGGGGAATTGAACCCTGGTCCCGGGCCAGCCCTCTGCATCAGGGTCTGCCGCTCTAACCATTGAGCCACACTTCTTCACTTTTTCAATGTAACTCAAAGGGGAAAATCAATACCTCAGTTTTTTTTTCCAAATCTCCCTCTTACCAAGTTCAAAATGTTCGCAAGTATGGTACATTGGATCATGGTAGGCCGGAGGAATTGGGGTAGGGACATGGACTTGGATAACAGAGGACAGGAGGGACATGGAGAGGTGCACCAAACAGACCCTACAGGGCAGGCATCAGGGTTTGCAGCAGCACAGTACACCACACAGGGCATGCGGGACGGGAGTGCAGCACAACAATCCATAGAAAGCAATATGGAGGGGACAGGACCATGCACATGGACAACAGAGAACAGAGGGGAAAGAGGCAATGGTAGCTAGCTGACCATAGTGGACAGACATGAGAGAAAGCTGAAGCATAACAGACCATAAAGGGCAGGAGGGACGGATCAGGGGCATTACAATGGAACAGACAAGCCAGGAGGGAGGGAATAGGGGTCTGCACATGGAAACAGAGGGCTGGGGGCAAGGGGGCAGGGCAGGTGCAGCAAGATGACCATGGAGGTCAGGCAGGATGGGCACTAGAAACAAGACACACCATGGAGAGCAACAATGAGACTATGATGGCATACACACAGACCATGGAGGGAAGGTGGGAGGGGGTCAGGGGCAGCTAGCTGACCACA
The DNA here is from genome assembly GCF_964204655.1 of Triturus cristatus. Classification (NCBI taxonomy): domain Eukaryota; kingdom Metazoa; phylum Chordata; class Amphibia; order Caudata; family Salamandridae; genus Triturus; species Triturus cristatus. The sequence continues at coordinate 345,687,808 of NC_140585.1, read as the reverse complement.
CAGGGAAGGTGGGAGGGGCCATGGCAGCACAGAAGACCATGCATGGCAAGCGGGAGGGTTAGTGGCAGCACAATGGCTATGATGGGCAAGAAGGAGGGTGCAGGGGCATGCACAAAGGACCATGGAGGATAGAAGCGAGGGTCAGGACCTGGGCACAGACAAGAGAGTTCAGGGGAAGGGGCCTCACAACAGACTGCACGGGGCAGGCAGGAGGAGCAGTTGCAGCACAACAGACCAGGGAGGGCAGAAGGGTGTGGCAGTAAAATGGACCATGGAGGACAGGAGGAAGGGGATAGGGGCATGGCATGTGGACAGGCAGGGTGGAGGTGGCAGGGACAGGTTACAGCCATCTGACAATGCTAGGCAGGTGGGAGGGGAGGGGCAGGTCAACAGAACACTCAGAGTAGATAGGATTGGCAGGTCCATGGAACATGGTGGGCAAAAATGATGGAGCAGGGGCATGCACAAAGACATCGGAGGGCAGGGGGAAGGAGAATAGGGGCAGTAAGCTAAGCACATAGGCTAAGCAGGAGGTCAATGATGGGCCATAGAATTGGGCAATGGAGGGCAGGAGGAGTGAACTGGTACATCATGCTAAATGGAGGGCAGTGGCAGCACATCAGACAATGCATGGCAGGAGGGAGGAGGCTAGTTCATGGATTCAGACAACAGAGGATAGGGAGGAGGTGGATGGGGCAGCAAGCTAATTGTTCAGAGAAGGTGGGTATTAGGAACGTTATTGTTTTTAAAATGTGTGTCTGCGCAAACTACTTAAAATATGAACAAGTATGTAGCATAATCTCACTTTAATTCAGGAAGAAGACGTTTGTGACTGACTCCGGGCTCACTTGGCAGAAACACCCCCTGACCCTCCTCCCCCCATCGCAAAATGTAATGCCCGTGAAAGGGTAGGTGGACGCCGTGTTATATAGAACATAGTCCTGAGAGCACGATTGAAAATGAAAACTAGATATAGTATATGGTATAAACTATGCACCAAAAAGTGTGATATAAGATGAACCGGGGCGTGAAATATAATATGCAATACATTGTGCGCAATGACAGATTCATTGGAGAGCGCGAGATAGCACAGGCACTAGCGCGTGCTATGTGATATGCGCCTTGGAGTGTAATATGCACAGGGCAGTGTTGTGTAACCTAACTAGTCTCTAAAGTAGTAATATAAAATATGTGCTGGGGAGTGTAACATTGCATATGCACTGTGACAAAGATATGGATCCCAGATTGTAATATGTATGGCATAGCGCTGTGCGTTATAACATAGGCATCGAGGAAGGCACGTTAGATGGGGCAATATAAACCGTGCGAAGGCAAGTGTGGCATGACATATTCACGGGGTGGTGTTACAGTGCACATGGGCTAGAGTGTGTCATAGCATACGCAATAGCTGGTGGAATACAACACAGAGGTGTGTGGCACTAGGCGGGCACTGGTTGGTGTAACACAGCATTGGGCTCAGCCAGGAGCACGCTGTGACTCTCAAGTGAGGTTTGTCTCCTTTCCAGAGAGTAAAATAAAAAGTATTACACATCCGGCGGTGGATGTGTGTTTTTAACTGTGAGGGGGGTTTCTTGCATAGTTTGGTCGAATTTGTGTCGAATCCCCTTTGAATGGCTTGGTGTGCGTGTGTATTAAATGTGCCCGTCAATAGCTACCCATGTTTGTATAAATAAACGACAAGGGTGTCTACTTGGAGAGTACCCACCGGCAGGGGCGCCGGGATTAGGCACGGTAGGGCGTCAGACACGTCAGAGCTTCACTAGCGGTGTAAATACATTCCACGTGGATTCATTCTATACATAGTCGCCTTTTAATGAATATCACGCAAATCGTCATGGTGATAGGTACATACGGATTGCCCAGCATGTCCTAGGTGTTTCTATAAATATATATTTTTTAAAAATAATAAAAAACAAAGGCCGGCCCCGGGGGATGTGGTTCCCAGAGCCATAAGTGGACTGAGGAGGGAGGCAACGCAGCCCCCCTCCTAAGGAATAAAAAAAAAAAAAAAAGGCCATGACCCGGGGGTTGGGGTCCCCGGGGCCGATTAAGGCCTTGGGAGGGCCAAATGAATTTTTTTCAACAACAAAAATTAGGGTGCAGCCCCTGGGGGATGGGGTCCCCAGGACCAATAAATTAGAAAAAGAAGGGGGTCACACAGCCCTCCTTCTTAAAAAAATTAAATAAATAAAAGACCGGCATCGCGCCGGAGGCCACGCCCCCTCCTTGCAGCACTCTGCAAACGCGCCCCCTGGCCAGTTGTAAGTTGGGGAATTAATTCCCCTTCAATACTGAGGGTCCCTTAGGGCCAACTAGCCCAACAGGTATCTCCAGTATGCGCCAGGGAGCTGCGTTGCAGACAGGTGTTCTGAGGCCACGCCCCTTTTTACACCTCTATGCAACGCAGCTCTGTGGCACTTACTGGAGGTATCTAGTGGGCTAGTTTGACCCTAGGGACCCTTAGGATTCAAGGGGACTTAATCTCTCAACTTAGAACGGCCACAGGGCGCGTTTACACAGTGGTGAAGGGAGGGGACGGGGCCTGAGGTGACGTGTGCAAACACGCCCTGTGGCGCGTTTTAAGTTGGGGAAATAATTCCCTTTCAATCCTGAGGGACCCTGGGGGCCAACTAGCCCATCAGGTGCTTCCAGTAAGCGCCACAGCTCCGCGTTGCAGAGAGGTGGTGCAGGCCGTACCCCTTTTTACACCTCTCTGCAATGGCGCTTACTGGACGTACCTAGTGGGCTAGTTGGACCCTAGGGACCCTCAGGATTCAAATGAACTTAATCTCCCAACTAAAAACGTCCACAGGGCGTGTTTATACAGTGGTGAAGGGAGGGGACGGGGCCTGAGTTAACATGTGCAAACAAGCCCTGTGGCGCGTTTAAAACGCGCCACAGGGCTTGTTTGGTAGTCTAAGCCGTGCCCCTTTTTACATCTCTCTGCAACGCAGCTCTGTGGCGCTTACTGGAAGCACCTGGTGGGCTAGTTAGCCCCCAGGGGCCCTCAGGATTGAAGGGGAATTATTTCCCCAACTTAAAATGCGCCATAGGGCGTGTTTACACAGTGGGGAAGGGAGGGGACGGGGCCTGAGGTGAAATGTGCAAACACGCCCTGTGGCGCGTTTTAAGAGGTAGTTTTAATCCCCTGCCCTATTATATACTAGGGGCTTACGGAGGAGGTCATGCTAATCACAGGGGGACCCCAACGCATAGTGTTCCCTAGTGTATGTAGGTGTTTTCACTGTATTCTGAGGTATTCTGAGTGTCTTTTAACATAGCACTGGCTCTAGAACTGGTTAGTCAGACTCAGTTACCACCATTATTCGTCTGAAAAAGTTGAGGGTACAGGATGATTTTGCAACAAGGCTTCTTTCTGCTCTTCTGTTTGTTCTTTCTGCACGTTATCCTTCTTCCTGCACTTTTCTTCGTCTTTGAGGACTTCTGTTGCTTCTTTCTGCATTTCTTTTTTTTTCTTTCTGTGCGTTTTTTCTTCTTTCTTCACATGTCTTATCAATGTAGGCATAGATAGAAATTAGCATTTAAAAAATCTTTGAAATTCACTGAAAAAGCCATAGGTTTCAGAGGCGTTATAGTTAGCTGGACTTTTCACTCGTACGAAACCATTGAAATTCCCCCCTTATAGTTAGTTCAGCTAACTATAACTCGCGCGCCCGCAATGCACTGCTTATGACGTCACATATTACATCACTCATGACATGGTCAGTGACATCACTCATGACATCACTGATGACATCTCAAATGACATCACTGATGACATCATCCTTGTGATAGAGTGGCAGACCTCCTCTCCCCCTAATATAACCTTTGATACACACATTCAAAAATAGAAACTAAAATTTTCAAAACGCTGGACATACCAATACCAGTTACAACAACCTATTCAGTAATTCTAAGATCCACATACACATCCACTCATTCACCAACAGTCCTATACAGTCACTCATACATGTACTCACTCATCATATGTACTCATACACCTATACATCCTGTTACACAACGCTACTCATCCATAGAGTTACTCACACACAGTCACTCATGCTAATAAAGAATCAAACATCCATTTACTTGCATATACAGTTATACACACACCACCACACTTACTTCTACAGAAACTTACACATACTTAGTCTTTTAAACAATCACTTATAGAAACAAATACTTATTCATACAGGAACTCTTTCAATCTCTCACTCTCACATATACTCACTTATATACACCAATAGTCACATATACTAGTTTAAAACATATGTAGTTACTCATAAAGACACTATTGAGACAGTCATTCACTCACTAACACACCCATGCACACACTCATCCACCCATACAGTCCTGCACACATGCTGTCTTCAACACATACAAACAGTGAGTCACTCATTCATGCACCTATGCACTACGTAATACCCCCCACCGAACCATACAGGCACTCGGACACTCATACTGATACTCAAAAAACCAACTAATAACCCATATAGACACTCATGTAGCTACTCACCAACCCATGCAGCCACTTATACACAAAGTGAGAGACTGATACAGATATTTACATATTTAAACATTACTCACTAAGCCATGTATTCACTAAGATACACTTAATCAGTCAGTTATACAATCAATTTTTCAAAAACAAATCATCCATTTAGACACTTATATACCCATTTATTCTTCCATCGACCTTGAGATATACATATATAAAACATATGTAATTTTCAGAAAAACACACATTCACTGGATGATGTCATCAGTGATGTCATCAGTGATGTCACTGACCATGTCATGAGTGATGTAATATGTGACGTCATCAGCAGTGCATTGCGGACTCGCGAGTTATAGTTAGCTGAACTAACTATAACGGGGGTATTTCAATGGTTTTGTACGAGTGAAAAGTCCAACTAACTATAACGCCCCTGAAACCTATGGTTTTTTCAGTGAATATATATATATATATATATATATATATATATATATATATAGACATACTAGTGGTGGTTGCCACTAGGTAGTCATAGTTACTTTTTGGTTTGCTGTTGACTTTTGCCCCATTTGACGAATCTTCCCAAAACTTTCCCAAAAAAAGTTAATCCACTTCAGCACCTTCCTGGAAAGTTTCGTAGTGATACTTAAGCAGTGGCCAGAAAAAAAGGAGGGATCCCAAACGTAAAATCTCCAGGCATTTTCCATAGACTTCTTTAAGAAGGGCTACAGCAAAGACTGCTGACCGGAACTTCATCAAATTTGACAGTAAGCTAGATATTGGTCCACAGAGTGTGCTTTTTGTGATTTGGTGTAAATCTGTTCAGTAGTTTGAGAAATTAAGGGTAAAAAAGGATTGTATATCTGGAAGGTTGGGTCCACTAGAGAGTCCTGCGAGACTCTTGTAGGAGCGCCACTTTAAAAATGGAGCATTTTGGTTGTCCCAGAGAGCTTTAATTCCCTTGGACCATCAAGCTGCTGCAGGAGTCAGACTCCGGTGGGAGCGAGTGCTCTGATTGGCTGCCAGCAACATGCGAAAAATGTTGCTGGCAGCCATTACAGGACTCAGGGACTTAGTCCCCTGTGCTGACATTAAAAAAAAATACTTGTATAAGGGGAAGGGTAGAGATACCCTGACTCCCTAGGCCCCATGGGGGGAACCCAAGGTGAAACTCCCTGTGGCGAAAAACGAAAATTAATTGGAACAAGATGTCGCAATCCAGCAAAACTCTAGGGGGATTGAAGAAAGAAAAAAAAAGAAAATTGCAGGTAGGCAGCATTTAAATAGCTTATGCCCAGGGGAACCCACCCCCAGGGCGGAATAAATAAAGGAGAGGGGGGCTGCGTGGCACCCATCCACGAGCTTTCAAAGGCCCTGGACAGCCCACCCCGGTGCTGCAATTTGTTTACATGGGGAGGGAGGCCAAGCATCCCTCCTCCCCAAGCTTCCAAAGACCCTGGGTAGCCCAATGCAGGCCACGCCTTGTGGCCAACACCCCACTGCACGCTGCCCAAGGTGGTTCGCAGTGTTGGGTTGGCTGCATGTTGGGAGTTACATTTACTTATGGTATTAAATACTCCTGGTTATCCGAAAAGCCAAGTCTTGAGAAAACAGTGTTTCCTTTATGGAGAGAGTTTACTATGTACCACACTGTTTGCAGACAATAAAACTCATGAGAAATACACCACAGTATATTAAAAAGTATCTACTAAGCACATTATACACTCTATGCAAAACCTGTCCAAAGAGAGACTATTCACTTAAAATTACCAAGGTCTGAAGGTGCTAAAGATCATATAACCTGCAGCCTTCATACTGTGGTGAACACTTTACAGATTGTCCATCTTCTGAAGCAAAACAAGCACGTGTACATAGGTTAGTACCTGGTGCACAGAGTCTTCTATGTTTAGTAGAAACTGTCATACTGAGACAATTCTGTCTAATAACTCAAGGCTGCTTACAATTCTTAGCATGTAGTACGTAGAATCTTTGCCCTGTTGGAAACTTTTTCTGCAGTACCAAAACACTTGTGGGACAAAAAGAAACCCCACTGTTGATAAAAAAGAAACCATCAAAATACTTTGTGGTGGGATCCATAGTACTACTGCGGAACCCAGTGAGGTCCCCACGTATGGGTTTGAGGAAAAACTGTGGTCCCACCGGAGCAAGTTTTCCAGTCATAGAGCTAAATTCTGTGCAGGATTCCGTACCATGGTGTTGGATCTGAGAGTCCAGTTCTGGGACCATGGTTCTGGCACCAGGGAAGGAAGCTTGCATGACACCATAGAATAGAAAATTGTTCTTTAATCCAATGAAGAAAAGGAAGGGTAGGCTTTCAGATTCAGTAGGGTGTAGTGGGGGGTGTCTGGTCACACAGGGTTGGGCACAGGGTCTGGCCAAGCCCTGATGCCAACCTATACTATGCACAGTCAAAGGTAGTGCGTAGCGGGGGCGTAGCCTGACACACACGGAGGGTTGGATGCAGGGTTTAGCTGGAAGCAAAGTCCTGTGCCCAACTTCCACCACACATGTCAAAAGCAGTGCATAGCAGGGCTTGGGCTTCCACAGAGGAATGCCACATGTGGAAGGGTGGGTGCAATGCCTGGCCGAACATTAGGCATAAACAGAGGTGAGGTACAAAAATAAATTACTTTAGAATATGATAAAAAACACAGAAATTCACTGAGAAACACAAGGTCAAAGTTACGTTATAGTTAGGTGTGGTAATAAGATCTTATAAACGTTAAAAAAACCTTCAGAAATTTACTGTAAAAACACAGTTAAAATGTAGTTACAAAACAAGCTCTAAAAATAACTGAAGTTTGCCAGTCATTCCTCAGTTTAGTGAACTATAATTTGTCATGCACTGCTTATGACCTTACATATTACATCACTCATGACATGTTAAATCATATCTCTGAAGACATCATCCATGATTCTGTTTTTCAAGTTACTCCATAAACTCTTTTTAAAAAAAAAAAGAAAAATAGTAGTAATGGAGCTGCCATCATATGAAACTTACAGTTACTGTGTGTACTTGTGTAGGTTCATAGAATGGACATAGGGTACACCTTACAGCAAAGTGTGGCTGTGTTTCACTGAAAATACCACAGTTGAAGTACAGTTATGGTTACAGAAGTAAAATTGAAAAAAAAAAAGAAATTATATTAATAGAGTAGTGCCTTCAAAGGCAAATTATGTCATTTAATAGTTCTCTAGAGAAAGTAGGATTAGTTAGTATATTAATTTTGAAAACATAACTAGGAAATATCAAATTAGTTCATAATATTTTTCTTAAATTAAAAGTTAAACAAATAGTAGTACCACTGGATCGTGTCCTCAGTGATATCATTTGAGGACCACAATGGAGTAAAACCCACCCTCGGAGCTTCTATTAGCCACCCGAAATCTCCTATAATCCTATTGGTCTAGGCTTGAGACAGCAGAGTGACATGGGATTGTGTACAGGAGCTTTTCTGGCACTCCCAAAGCCTTGTCTGAACATCCTGCAAGGCTGAGAATCGATCAAGGACCGTGCTGAAAGCAGTGATACAATGCAGCTGTGAAACAAAGTGGTGCAGCGGGCCGACTGCATCTCCACATGTGATGCGTTGAATAGTCAAGGCGTTAATGTGCTGCTGGATAATTCTTGTACACAAAGATGTCTTAACATTATGCCTGTGAATGAACGGTCTGCATTATTTTTAATCAACACCATTGCAGGTTCTACTACTTAAAATATTGTAACAAACTAAATATGTTTGCAAATTTTTTCCTTTTCCTCAGACTCACTGGCATTTACCGGATTGTATGCGATTTCATAGAAAAATGAGGTCATGGAATACCATTACTGAGAAACCATTTAATCTAAACTGTTTAATTGAAATTTTCAGAATTAATGGCATTTACCTTTTTGTAGAAACCAATTCATAGAATGTCTTTTCGGTCAATATTGGCTTTTGAACGCTTATTTTTTAAGTGTAACCACAATGATTGCAGGTTTTACTTTCAAATGTTTTTCTATCTGAGATATTTATTTCAGTACTTCAGGGGAGATTATTTCATATTCATATAATTTACATAGTCAAACTTTGGATGCTTTTAATTCGCTGATCCATCACCACCAGTGAAACACCATCCACCATCTACAACCCCTAAACACCATCAATCCCTGCCACCTAAACGCTTCACCACACTTGAACCACACTCATCCCTGAAGCCTAAAAACCCTTTCTTCTCCATAAAGCCACCATCTCTGACCCATATAATCACTCAGTACCCGTAACTCCACCAACTCATGAAGCCTACAAATCCCTTTCTTCACCTAGACCCCAACCATCCCCCTTAAAACACCTCAGCACAACAAAACTCCACCCATTCTTGAACCCTATAAAACCCTCACCGCCCTTAAACACCAGTCATCCATGACCCAAATGAACTCATTACCATCCCAGCCACTACCCATAATTGAACCTTAAAAACCCTCACCTGGGCTATATGAGCTAGTAACAGAGGCAGCCAGGTCCAGGCAAAAGATCATACAACACAAAGTGTATGAGCTTGGTGACAGTACAGGCAAACTGTAGGCCTGGCTGGAAAAGCGTGACTAGGCCCAAAGATGAGTGCCCCTTCTAATGGGGGAACAGGGAGAGGAGTTGAGGGACCCTACAAATAAGTCACGCCATAAAGTCCGCTGTCCCAAGGGTGGAGGCTTTGCCCGATGCGTCCCTGCTGGAGGACAGTCTGATAATGGAACCTATGACCCGCAAGGCAATATCCCTGACGTATCGAAAATTGGTAAATAATCGACCGGACCCACTAGTGCGCCTTAGACAACAAAGGGAGTCAGACATAGGGAGTTTAGAAGATGGGGAATGGCAGGAAGTACTATCCTCCCCATGAGAAGTAGCTATTCCAATGAGACTGAGACTAAATCAACCTAAAATCCTTCACAGGTCATATCTCTCAGGGGGAACCCTGGTCAAGATGAGGAGGAAGACAGACTCTGAATGCCTCAGGTTTTGTACTCAGGAAGGTACATTCTTCCATACGCTCTCGTGCCCAGTGATTCAACCCTACTGGGAGGGAATCATAACCAAACTAAAAGAGGTCTGTGAGAAAGAGATCACCAACTCCCCACGACTTTGCCTGCTCATTATATGGGAGGCCGCTGACTCGACCCACATTGAACAATCCTGGGTGGTCCTGGGGCTTGCACTGGCTAAGATAAACATTGCCTAAAAATGTGGCAAAGACGACAGGCCATCGCTAGCGGGATGGGCAAAAGACATGGATAGATCCATGATTGTAGAAAAAGAGGTATTCAAGAACAGAGGTTGCCCGAAAAAGTGGGATCAGAAATGGCCTAAATAGAACGTATCTCGGGGTGGACTTTGCATTTCCCCCACAGATAAACTGCGAAGAGAGAGGGTTGGGGTCAATCAATTACAATTGTAAAGTGTGATAAATGCATGTGATGAGCTGTTCCCGGGACCTAGAGAGACATAAACTGTAATGTGTACTACAGACATGACTTCAGACTTACCTTCTAACTTGTTGTAATGCAGAGATTCTTTAAAATAAAAAGAGTTTTAAAAAAAACCTCACCAGTTCTAAATTTCACCCATCCTTGAACCCTAAAACCCCTCAACACCTTTACACTCCACCCAACCCTGAAACCTACAAACACCTCGCACACCTAAACACTACTCATCCGAGAATCCTCAAATAAACCGGCACCACCACTACACTCCACCCATTTCTGAATCCTAAAAATCCCTTTCTTTACCCAAACTCCAATTATTCCGGACTCCTACAAACCTGTCATCACCATAAACATTACACATATCTGAACAAAAAAAAACACAGTAGTCCAAAACTCAACAAATGTGCCATGCATTTTTGGATTTTTCCTTTAAAATCTTTCCTTTAATTTTTTGTATTTCCTTTAAATGTGTTTTCCATTAATTGGTTTTCTCCATTTTGGTTTCTCGGTGGTCGGATTCATTAATTCACACACATCGCATTTACCCTTTCCACTCTTAGTATGTAAGGAAAAGGAACAAAATCAAAACAGTTGCAGATGTCACTCTCATCTGAAAAAGCACAGACACTGTACTGAGAAAACTCTTAGAATTATGTTGGTAATAACAAACATTCTAACTAGATGCTCCTCTTGAGTCAGATGCAAAAGCCTAAAACGTTTTTTTATAAAGCTGCAGTACTTTACGGGGTTAATAGACATCCCTCTGGAGTCAAATTCAACTGTTTGATGTTTTTACCAAACTGTACTACCTCAATGTATTACTAGAAGTTCTCCGCAAGTCAGACGCGACACCATCATCTGTTCACAAGCTGAGGGGGTGTGACTTCAACATAAAATCTGCATAGACACTTGTGATATTTTAAGGATTTGCGCTTGTTTTCCATAGGATAAATAAACATGCCAAATTATAGTTTTTGATAAAGAGTCAATTTAATGAAATCCCAGGAGTTCTATCAAGCTAAGTGAAGACACCCTAGTATACCTAGGTACTAGCATTCACTGGTAAGTATATGTGCCTTCAAATATTTATCTTGGGTTCGGGGTCTGTGTGCTCTTGTTGGATATATAGATGTGTACTATATATGCAATGCCTCAAAGTGAATGTACCCAATGGCTGAAGTGATTGACCTATTGCCTGGGGTGAGGGAGCATAATGTGTTAAACAGCTGAGCAGATTGATGGATAAAGATAGTTGACTAAAAGTCCCCTTGTTGGAAATGAAATCTTTTGTGTGGTGTTCCTTTAGATCTTGGCTTTCTTTTGCTGAACCTGTTTTTGTTGGCCGTAGGACACGTCACATTTTAATCCTGCTAAACAGTGGTAAACTGCTTATGCTCTACCTTTCAAACCTGTTAAAATTGGTATGCCTGATTGACACATTTAATTTACTTGCAAATCCTTAGTATATGGTACCCCGTCCATCATATTACAATTCAATTATATCCTATGGAACTTGTAATTAGGCTGACGGGGAATCCTTCACATTTATGATGGAGTATCACATCAGCCAAATTCGTAATCAGGCCCTATGTTCCAATATAACAATTAGTAACGCTTAGCTTCAGTGCAAAGAAGCGTTGTAAAAACATGTCTTCAAGCCTGCCAATGCAGCCTGGGTGTGCAGTTTTCAAATTTCATTTCGACTTGTCAAAATAACCCTTTTGACAGGCTTAAATCTTCCCTTTTAATAATTATAAGTCACTTCACAGTAGACCTTAAATGTTCATAGGGCAGGGTGCGCAGTGTTTAAAAGTAGAACATGTATGTTTAATGTTTTACATGCCCTGGTAGTGAAAAATCTCCAAAGTCTTTTTTCACTGCGGCAAGGCTGACTCTCCCCTAGGAAAGCACCGCTTTCAATTATTACTCTTAATAATGCTAAATTCAGTTTGGGAATAGCAAGAGAAATATTTCTAAGACTCCTTATGATAGTAGTTTAAAATCCAATTTAATGTTAAGACAAGATTTTATATTACTATTTTGAAGAAGACACTTTTCGAAAATTGTTTTTTTCCTGCCGAATATCAGCAGGCCTTTCTGCCAGCGCCCAACTGTCACATGACTACTGATGGTTCGCCTGTGGTGAGTTGTGTATTGCTCCCAGAGAGTAAACAAAGGGCATGGGTGTGGAGAGTGAGTTTTCTTCCTTGACAGGATTGTCTGGGGGTTGTGCCCTATCCCTTTCCAAGCTTCAATGGATGCCTACCCTGTCAGTGGCAGATTAAGGTTATACGCAGTCGTTGCTAGAGGTCCCTCTCAAGTTAGATGTGAAATCCTCAAAATTCTTCCACAAAGCTGCAGTATTTCAAATGGTTACTAGCTGTCTCTCCTGTGTCAGATTCATCTGATGTCTCAAAAACCTGCAGTACCTTATGTCAATTAGAGAAGTTCCTCTCCAGTCAAGTGCCAAACCATGGAAATTCTTTGCTGATGCTTCGGTACTTCAAGTGGTTATTGGGTGTCAGTCTGAAGTCAGATGCAAGTACTCAAATGACCTTCACAAATCTGAGGGGCTGTGGCTTGGTAATGGTATGCGCCGACACCCAATGTCAATTTTGGTATGGTCCAGAATAGGCCCTTTGATGTCGATTCTAGGTGAGATATAGGGGGTGCAGGTGTAGGTAGTATTACAAAGACCATTAGGTTTGGGTAAAAATAAACTCCTCAGTAAACAATATAAAAGCTGATTCAGGAATGCCTCATAAGTCATGGACTCTATCCCAGCCCGATGTCCTTTAAAAGATACTCAATCCTGATTAAATCTTCATGTGGTACTCCTCTTACCCATCTCAATTGTAGAATCAGACTCAGAACGAAGAAACGCTAAATCCGCTAAGACCAATGTGCTATCAATAATGGCCCCAGCCAGACTTTCAGAAACACTGGATAGTAGGGAATTTGTTCCTTATTAATTCTATCCCCGAACTTTTCTGAGATTCATTCATGAGTTTTTTGGGACTTGGTTTTATAATGGGATCAAAAGGACTAAAAATTCAAAGCAAAAACCTGGCCTGGCTAGCCTACTGGCACGTGAACCTAAAAAGTAGCAAGTCTTGCTGATGGTATTCAGTTTATTTAGCCAGCAGGATAAATGGATGAATTTTTGCTGTCAGGCTCCCTAAGTTATGCACACATCTATGTTAAACGAAAATCCACTAACTAGTGAACCTTCTTCAGCACAATTGACTACAATGTTTCATTTTAACTGTGCTTTACCCACCTCTATAATTTCAGGGGACTGAGTCGCACAGATAAGTTTTCAAAACAAATTATGAAAGGAGTCATTTTAAAGTTTGTACAAATTGGCAACGATCACATTTTTCAACATATCGGTAAACAAATCTATGTCGTAGTATCGAATACTGGATTTCCATTTTCGGTATAACCGTTCAGCCTGGAAATTGCAGACTCGATATATATTATTAAATTATGCATAATTTAATTAGTATTGCACAAATTCATGTTCATACACTTCGAATATATTTGGCTTTATATCGAGATCATATCTTTTAGAAATGATCTCACCTGCTGAAAAGCGTTGCATTAAAACGTGCACAATAAAATATATTACTCTGGAATTCGCTCCATTGAAAGAGTGGCGGGTATAGTCAGTAGTTCATTAAATAAAATATATATAAGTTCATCCCATCAGCATACGATCAGGTAGTTAGCATCTTCCATAAATCTTAATACAGAAACCTGCAACTGCTACTCCTCACTCATCACAAGGTAATAGGCTGTGAACCACAGCTGCTTAAACTGGCCACATATTTTTCATGGGTTCTTTTATGTTTAAGTGATAAAAAGGTTCACTTATTCAATCATGCCAAAATCATTTTAAAATGTAACCCTTCGGAAAACACAGACAAAGGAAATTCAAAACTCGGTCATTTTTGGAGGACAGAGCACACTGAAGCGTGGAAATCTCGCACCAGAATATCGGACGGGAGATGCAAAAGACTCCGCCTACATTCGTGTGTGGGGTGTGTGTGTACTTTTTTCAGTCTCCGCACTGTGGTTTTGTAACCCAAGACTAATAGGGCTGCGAGGGAACAATGACTGGTTTAATAAAGGCTGCACAGTAGCCCCTACTGTAAAACGTTGCTGCTGGCATTCTATCCCTCTCGAGCTTTACCAACTCCAGATGCTCAGCAGCTCTACACAGGTTTTGACCTGGCTAAACATAGCTGGCTAAATTCTTCCATAGAATTCAGTGCTGACAGGCGCCAATATAAAAGGAAAAAACAGTTATTATCTGAATAACTGTAACATGCATATATGATCTCAAGTTAAAGCTTGCCAAAAAGCTACAAGATAAAAATACATATTTTTGACTGCCATACCCAATTATATAAAAAAAAACCACAAGATTATGAATGTGAACTCTCAGTTCTGTAAAATAACATTAAATGGGACTGCAATGTCAAGTTGGTCAAATATATTACATTTCATAGACTTCGACACAACTGCTGAAACACGAACACTGGAGATAAATAGTATTTTCTGGTCCATTTTTAAAAGTGGCACACTACTGTACAAAAGCAGAAACCTTATGCTAATCAGAAATAGCACGTGTGCACTTTAGACAACAAGCATTAGCCAAGCCAATAGGTCTCGACTCTGCAAGAGCTACTGGCTTTGCCAATGTGTTTTGGCCATGTTGTACATCAGCGTGGCTGCTGTTCACCATGGCTAAAAGTTAGTGGCGTTAAGAAGAGTGTCGTGGAATGGAGTGGAGTGTTGTAAAGTGGAGTTGCATAGAGTAGAGTGGCGCAGAGTGTCGTGGAGTAGCGCATATTGGAGTGGTGGTTTGTAGAGGGGCATAAAATGGAGTGTTGTAGAGTTTCATGGAATAGAGTGGAATGTCAGGGAGCAGAGTGGAGTGTCGTGTAGAGTGGAGTGTTGTAGGGCTGAGTTGTATAGAATGGTGTAGAGTGGAGTGGTGCAAAGTGACGCCGAGTGTCAGAGTGAATTGGCATAGAGTGGAGTAGAGTGTCATATAGTGAAGTGTCAGATTGGAGTAGAGTGTTGTAGAGTGGAGAAGAGTGGTGTAGAGTGGTGTAGAGTGAGTGGCGTAGAGTGTCGGAGTGGAGCCTGGTTGAGTGGAGTTGTGTAGAGTAGAGTGGCGTGGAGTGTTGTAGAGTGGAGTGGCGTGGAGTGTTGTAGAGTTGAGTGGCGTACAGTGGAGAAGGATGTCAAAGTGGAGTGTTGCAGAGCGCGCTAGAGTGGCGTAGATTGGAGTGGCACAGAGTGGAGCAGAGTGTGGTAGAGTGTAGTGGCGTGGAGTAGAGTGCCGTGGATTGGAGAAGAGTGGAGTTGAGGGGTGTACAGAGTAGCATAGACTGGAGTCGAATGTCGTAGAGGTACGTACATTGGAGTATGCACGGTGTGGTAGTGTACTACCATTACAAACAACACATTTTCCATTGAAATGACCATTACATTTGCACAGGCATACAGTTTTACTGATAAAACTATACAGCACACAAACAATGTGTGAAAATTCCAACACCTAGGTTATTAATCTATTTTGATCATATTAAAATTCTTTCCAGCACACTTCAGAATTACAAAAATGTGCTTCAATTGGGTCTTCCTAATTCTGAAATATTTGCACAGACATTAAAATTTTGTAGTGTACTAGAGAAAAGTCTTTCCTTTCACACCTCCAGATTGTCAGAGAAATTCCCTCACTTAAGTCAGAAAAACAAAAGTAAACACCAAGCTCCCCCGGAAGAGAGAGCCTGTCAATTGACCTCGGTCTTTGTAGGCACAGCAAATGTAACAAGATAAAAACTAAATTTAAAGGCCGGTTTACAGAAAGTGAGCACTTGTAAAAGAATACAGTAAACAGGCTATGCTCAGGGCCTCTGGAATAATGCAGCAGCAAATGGGCAAATTATGAAGCAGGGTTGAGTAAATTATGCAGCAAAAAAGCCAAATAATGTGGCATAATAGGGCACATATTGTTATAGTAATACTTCATTATTTTGTCCTTTTACACTTGCTAACACTCTCTGAGAATTGGTTGCACCTTAATGGTACCAGTTTTTAACACAAATATAGCAACAGGCAACAGAAAAGTGACCCGTCACCTTTTCAAAGGGCCTTCCACTGCGTGGCAACATGTCACTGAATTTTAAGTAACTTTTAAACCACTTGAGCTAGAAACTAACATTTTTTTGTTACAATCTGCAAATTATGCAGCAGGTGATGGATTATGTAGCAAATGTGGCAAACCTATGACTATGCCAAAAACACCGCAGTCGCGCAATTGCATAATTCCAGTGGTCTTGGCTATGCTCCTCAGTAGGGACAAAG